>NC_089647.1:40761200-41386200 GCF_037042795.1 Molothrus aeneus | reverse complement strand
CATTATTTGAAGAAGACACAGGTTGATCAGAGAGAGCAGTTGAAGGTCATATTTAAATAGATGTATAACATTAGCTAGGCTTGATTTGCCATGGCTTTAGCATGTATCTCTGTCTGCCTATTCAAATATTGATGTTGAGGAAACACAGAATACTGAATACACTACTTGAAATTAAAATCAAATACAAAATAGTAAAACATTAGCTTTAGACAATGTTTTGAATATGATTATTAGAAAATGGTGGGATGAAAAAATAGATGCATTTTGTACCAGCAAGAGGATCCTTCCATACAGAGCATGGACTCTTGTTCTGATGTAGTTCTGCTGGTAAGATACATTTGCTGTGCTCCTAGATGTTAGCAGGCAGACTTTTTGCCACTGGATCAAAGCACCTAAGGGAAATATGGAAAAGCTGACTCAGAACATCACTTCATTACACTCTGCACTGCTTCTGAACCCTGACTGGTAGGGGGTCATGAAGGAATCCCTTGTGTTGCCTCACAGTGCTTCATATCAGAGTTAGCTGTTTTAATACTAATTTGCTGATTAGAATTTCTTAAGCAAAATCAACATGCTGGGAAAGGACTACAGGCAGAGTTGAACTCTGAACAGTGAGAAAATAATCATAAAACCTAAAAGGATTATTCAGCTCCCCTTGAAGAGTTGAAATCTTTTATGTTATCTTTTGTGAAGATTATTTTCTCTTTTTCTTGTCTATTTTTTTTGCATCATTCTGTTCATGGGCTGGACCTTGGCTTCTGCAATTTATTTCATAATTTTTATGATGATCTTCTGGTTTTAGTGTCATGTTGATGGACTGGGCTTCTTTCCCTATTGTATTTTATGTTTTCTTAGCTCTCATTCATCTTCTACTTCTGAATGGCGTTCATGTTACTGCTTGACATAAAGGTCATCTTGATATTACTCTTAAAGCTTATCCTGAATATGTTGGTTTTCATTCTTCCCTCATGGTTGATTAATGACTTTGGTTTCTTACCTTAGAAATTACAGTAAAATGAGCTTCTGAATTGGTTTTCATACACCCTTTCAATCAAAGCTTTTGAATTACTTAGTACTTTTTTCTTAACAAGAACTTAAAATCTTTATGAAATCTTTATTTAATAAAGATTGATTCATAAAGTTTTGAAAAATCATTTTTGGGAATATGCTAATCATGCTATTTTTCCAAATATTTTCAAGGTTGTAAAAGCAAGTAGAACCATTTGATCATCTTTGCTGGATTTCTACCACAATTTCATTTTCATTGCAATGCTCCAATCTTGATAAGAAAACAGAATTATTTCTTGTAATATTTCTCTTTCTGAATTGTTGTTCCTTTTGGGACATTATAACAATATTTTTGTCTTCCTTTCATTGATGAAACCACCAAATTGTTTTGTTTTGCTTTGTTTGCTCTTTGGTCAGTCTTCTGTTTACCATCATCTCTTTACCATTACACAGAACTGAGACTGTTTATTCCATCAGAAAAATCAACATTGTAATTTTTTCATAAATCCTTATGTTAATTTCTTTATCATCAAACACTCAAAATGTATGAACAGAATAAGGCACAGAAAAGCCCTAAACTGGACTGGTTCTCACTAAAAACCACTAAAGGATATTTTATACCATATTTATTCACAGTGTTGTTCTATTTGTTACAGCAGAATATCTTTCCATGTAGTCTACAGCATGCCATAATTTTCCAAAGATCATCTCATGTATTCTGTAAAACTGCTTGATAAATGTAGGCATTTTATCATAAAAATTTCCTGTTGATCTATATCCATTTCAATCTAAAATGTCAAAGAAGAATTTGCTCTGCATACATAAAGCAAATATTTTAAATACATCCTTCCTCTGCTTTTAGCTGAAGATCTATTTACTTCTTTATATTCTGTCATGCTGAACATTTTTGAAACACACTGGATCTTGTTACAGGGAGTATAGTCATCTATCCTTCAAAATATGTTATCAAGGTGGTTGTTTTCTTTCATTTCACATTTGGTTTGAAAGCATATGGAAAGTCTGGAGGATTGTTTTTGTCACTTGCTTTAAGCTTTTCTGTGATTAAATATATCAAATCTCTGGTATGAAAAATTCAACTTGATCAATACAGAAGATCTGATCTGAGTAATGTTGCTACACATTTTAGCTTCCTTTTAATTTTTGATTTAAGGAAACTGTAATTCAGCTGCTCAAAAATCTCATGCATTATATGTATGAAGTGTCTTCTATCCTGGATGGTATGGCAGTATCGCCACAGTATAAATATAGGATACATTATTCTGCATCCTGCGGACTATACTGAGCTTCATTATATATCTGACACCAGTTTCAGAGAGGGGAGAGAATGGTAAGAAGGAAGCAAAGCATGCAGCAACACATGGCTGCTGATATTGCTCAGATTTCTTTCCTGGTCCATCAGGAAATCAAGGAAACATTGTGAGAATGGACCATGGGGAGAGCCCCAAATTCTGCAGAGCCCTTTGAACACTATTTTCTTATTCTGCTCTCAAAGGCTGTGTTGCTTCTTGCCAGGACTTCCATTGGGGTAGTCAGTTAGGGCCAAAGAGACCGTGGTGATATGTGTGTGTCAAGCTGGCTTACAAGATCTGACAGGACTCAGGTAGACATCCAGGAGTCACAGGAAAGTGGAGACAACATGGATGTTTTATGTGTGCAGTATTAGGTGTCTTAAAAAGATAGTCAAGGTTTAAAGTAATTGACCTAAGCTGCTCAGATGCTCTTTTAAGTTTATAGATGAGAATACTACATTTTGTTTAAATCTAATGCTGGTGTGGAGGACAGTAATATCTTGACTGAAAGACAGTAGAAATAAATCTTGGTTTCGCTGTTCAGTGACTGCATGGATGTGTACAGACATACACTCCCTACCCTCCAAAATATATTAACACTGAGTAATTTTAACCTTTACTGAAAAGGACAGGAATGAAGCAGAAATTCATCTAGTTTTCGTTAAAACAGACTTGTCTATTCTTCTGAATCTCCTTTTGCAATTAACAGAAAATTAGGTCCCTCTGGTGGGCTACATAAATAGTTTAGTATAAATTATCTTGCCGTTCTGATTGTCTCCTCACCCTACTGGGGTTAGCTGCCAGGACTGGGAATCCCTCAGCAGTCCTTTTTCACCCAACCAATTTCAGATTTCAAGATCTAGCAAAGTATTTGAAAAGCTGATAACCTTATGATTATACCAATGGACTGCAGGAACCAGGTACCAGCAGAACTGTTGTGGGAAATTGGCTTGCCCACAAAAATGCTAAATCCAGCAATTTATTGGCTGATTTTTCTTTTTCTCTTGCATATGACCTTTTTTTAAACCTGAGCTGATCTTGTTTTCAAAACCACTCAGTGGATTTCATCTCATCAAATACGGTCATCTGCAGTGTAGATTTTAACTTTCTGCTCAAACTGTCTCCATTCCACCCATTATAGTCAGGGTATGATTATAACAGAACAAACCATATTCAGGCTGGCCAACAGTTCACCTACCTCAGGGAAGAGTAAGCATATACATGGCCCTTTTCCTGTTTGCTTTTCTGGTCTCTGACTATTTCAACTCAAAGAGTTTTCATCCTGTGCATGTAATTTTGAGATTTTGTCAATCTGTAAATTATTTATTTTATATCTACTTGTACAACCTTATTTTCACACCAATATACTCTTTAAGAAGTCACACAGTCCTTCAGCATGGAGGTCTACAGAATGAAGCTACAGTCATCTTTGTTTAATGTCTTCTAATGTCTTTTAATTTTTTGAAATTTTTTAGAAACAATAAACAGACTATCTCATTTCACCTTTTTGCAGGCCATTCATGATTTTGTAGCTCTTTTGCTTTTCACATCCTTTCTCCCTGTTGCCAGTTTTCCAGACTGAAGAGTACTAATCTAAAACATTATTCTCATCCTCAAATATACATCTACAGCAGATAAGACAAATCACACTTCAAAAGTGCTAATTTCTCTTTACTGATTTCTGAGGGAACCTAGGATGAGTAAACCAAAAACCAGACATTTATGCTGGGTACTTTTAAATTTAGATTAAATCGGTCCCATCTTCTGTTTCTGGGAGTTATCACATTGTAAATGAGAGATAAAATGTGGAAATTGGTGAAGAGTTTCCAGCATGCAAGAAATGAATAGTGTTGGTCCAAAAATAAAAAGTAACCATTAAGCAATAAAATTGACTCATGCATCGTGTACAGAGACATGGAAATGAAAAAAATCCAGGCTCAGACACTCTATCAGCTGTAGCTATGTCTTTTTCCTTTATGGTTTTTGCTGCAGAATTATTAATAAGGTTTTCAGCCAAAAATTCAAAATAAATACCAGCATTAGAATAAAAATAAATTTGTTAAGTATTGTTCATAACTACTAGATATTTATTTAGAATTATGCTGCCATAATTGTATTCACTTTTGCTCTTCCAGTTCTCTCCCCATCCTACCCAAGGGAGTGAGAAAATGGCTTCATAAGGCTTATTTGGTGTCTGGGGTTAAACCATTACAATAAGTTAAAAAAAAAAAACCAACCTTCAATTCTCAATTAATGAATCCTTTCATTTAATTTGGGCAGAGATAAAATTCAACGAGCTAGATTTTCTTCTATTTATTTATTTAAAGGAATCAGTTTCCTAATTACTTAATACCCTCCTTGTCTTCTCTAGTTGTTCACCAGAGCTGCATGTGATGCACAGAACTACCTGGAATCCCAGATGTCAGGCTGTGAAATATGTCCTATCAGTGCCCGTGTCTGGCCACTTGGCAGAGCCCTACATTATCAGCATTCGGTCATGCCAGCAACTCTCAAAATTGCCTCTGGGTCAGTCATGTGCTCTTGGCTTTTATTAAATCTGTGAGGGGATTTGAGTTCTCCTGGTGCTGTGTTCCATTTAGATTCATAGATGTTAAGGCCAGAAGGGACCATTGTGATCATCTAGTCTGACCCCCTGCTTAACACAAGCTACAGGATGCTCCTGATTTAATTCCTGTTTGAAGTGTATATATTTTAAGGGAGAAGAAATTCAGTCTTGTTTAATATTTCCAGAAGAAGATGCTGTGACCTAAGGCAGGTTATTGCAAACATTATTTATTTCCAGTGTTAAAAGTGTACACCTTATTTCTGGCATGAATTAGCATGGTTTCAACATTCAGCCCTGGGCTTTTCTTGTGCTCTGCTGGATCGAAGAAGACATCCATATTTTGTCCTCCTGATATCAGGTCATGCCATTACTTTTCCTCTTTTAAACTATGCAGATAGCTCTTCCAATGCTTAGCTATGAAGCTGTTTTGTATTAAACTGATGTGATTTTTTATAGATATTATGCATAGGTGCCACCAAAATCTGTACTGAAAATCAGTGAATATAATGCTAAAATGGTTGCTGATGGAAGGGCACTCTAGTATTTAAGTAAAGTGGCTATTTTTTATGTGCAAAATACATGAATGTTTTATGCAATACAGCACTTAATACCCTGAACCAAAACTTCAAGAAAGTGTCAAGGAGAAGGAGCCAGTCATTCTAGAGCACTACATGGTACCAGGACAGGTGACAAACTGTGTCATTTCAAAATTCCATTGAGGCTGGATGGAGATTTTTCCCACAAGGACAGTCAGACAGTGACAAAGGCTGCCCACATTGTGCAGTCTCTGAACTTGAGGGCTTTTAAGCCCCAACTGGACCAACCTGTTCTGACCCAACAGCTGACCCCTCTGTGAGCAGGAGGTTGGACCAGGGACCGCCTGAGATCTTTTCCAGTTTGAACGAATTTATGATTCTACAATGTCATGAGATTCAGGATGCAGTGACATTAAAGTTTTTCAGCTTTTTATATGCTTTTAAAAGCATAAAAATTATATAAGTACCATAGCAAAATGGTTTCTAGAATTATATTTGCATTAAACGTTTAAACATTTTGGTAGCATTGATAATTTAGCTTATGAATAAATAACACAATGTTTTCTTACTTAGATTTCTTATTATAGAACAAAAAAGTTCATTTTTAATAGAGGGAAAAATTTAGCAGAAACATGTGTGCTGTTTTCTTTTGCACAGTGTAATGTCTGTATATGTTATTGATTAATGTAATAATTAAGACAACGGGAAGAAATTGTTTCATAAGGGAATAAAGGGACTAGCTGATTATAACAGAACAGTATATTTCCATTTGGAAAGAACTTGAAGTGATCATATAGTCCATTTGTTTGACCACTTCAGGGCTACCAACAGCTAATTCATGTTGCTACTAAAGGCATTGTCCAAATGTCTCTTAAACACTGACAGGTGGTATCAAGATGAAGTACTAGATAGCAGTGGCTTAATACCTGCTGAGCACTTCACTAATTTATATATGTTGTTTTCACACTGTAGCTGATTCAACTCTGTTTTCACTTGTTTATTTGACAGCCCCTAAAGAATTTCTTAAATTTCATTTTGCAAGGGAGTTTTTATACTCTGAAATGTATTTTGTGGGAATAATATCTGGCAATTTTGCACCACTGTCACTTAAAGTTGGCTTTCAGGGAGAAAGATTGAAAAGAAGGAAAGAGTAAAGGGTTTATTTTCTGAATTAGACTTTGATTTGAACTAAGTCTTCACACCCTCTGTGAGCAACCATTGAATTAGGATTCTTTGGAGAAATAACTGCAGTAGCTGACCATACATCAATGTCCATATAAAGACTGGTACCTATGTGTGTAAACACATCTGGATAACATTATAATTAATGTTTTTATTTCTTCTACTACCTTTATCATTAAATTTGACTAGCCATAGATAACTGATTTAACTCAAAAGACAATGAACAGTAATACCAGGATAGTACAGTGAGGTAGAGAGAAAAAAGTACTCAGGTATTTACTAAAAGTAATTTAATTTCTCTCAGAATGATGTCAAAGTACATTTCAATGATTTTTCAAAGGAAAATAAAGACTTTTCCTTAGACTAAAGAAAGACAGCTATATAGTACAAACTGCTGTATTTATAAGGTTGGAAAACTGAGCTTTAATGGTATAGAATATTTCAATTGTTTGAATTAGATTCTGAGAAGCTCTGGTGTTTGGATTTAAAATCTCAAGGACATTATTCTGAAAAACTTTGAAATCATCACAGCTGACTATTCTTAAATGTCATTTATGCATTTTAACCTGATCTAGATTAATGCATAAATAGCGGCACTGGTCTGTCAGATCTGAGTCTTAAAAATCAGTCTGCTTAGGAATCCCCTGCTCTTTTATCACATCTTATCCAAACAGTCTTTAAATTTCCTAAAATGTTTTCTATTTGATAGCTTATTTGATAGTGGTGATGTGGGAAGTTGGAAAATATATATTATGAAGGATATTAAAGGAATCTGTGCTCATAAAATATAATAGTGTTGTTTGGGGTTTTTTCCTTCTAAGATAAACTTGTGTCTTTAGTCTTTAGAAGATAATTTAAGTGTTTTTTTCTGCCTTTGACTAATAAATCAAGAGAAAATGTACATTTACATAATGGTACCTGAATCTAGTAAGGCATCTGAATTGAATGATTTGGAAATTGAGAGACTATTCCTTCTAAGGACATCCCAAAGTCAATTTAAAAGATATTTCTGTGGTTTTCATTTTACAGTTACATTTACAATAACATTGCTAGTGCACCAACACAAACTGATTGTGACTTCCAACAGGCTTGCAAACTAGGACATTTCTGAATAGGGGAGCAAAGATATAAAGACAATTTTATAATCTGTGTGTGAATCGTTTTTAAAACTCTATAAACTGGAGTGATAAAATTTCATAAAAGAAAAATAAAAGAAATTCTCATTTCATAAATTTCATAAAAGAAATTCTCAAAAATTATTTGAGAATGATGTGAATGATTTTTAATCTTTAGAATTTGTTTTCAATAACAATAATGACAAAATACATTTTCAGAAGTAAAACGTAAAAAATTCGATTTAAAATTCTAAGGGGTGCCTGTTATTCAGATCACCTAATCTTAAAAATCTATGATAAAATTTCATTTTGCATAAATTTCAGACCTTGTACATGCATACTGGGGGTGGAGGGTATGTGTGGAGGAGACAGGGTTAGAGAGAGGCTTTAGATTTAATTGAAAGAAACAGGTACTCTTATAGATAGCTGACCCATTCCCTGCCCAAATATTTATAATTCAAGCCATATCAAAGCTCCAGTTCCTCAAGATGGAAGTTAGAGACAGCTCTTTAACCTGCAATACGACAATTATTATATTTAATTTTGAAAAGAATGAAATTGATGTGCTGTAAAAAAACTCCAATTTTTCTTTCTTGGTCCCTGCTTCCTATCCTGCCCATCTCCAGCACAGTTGCCGAACAAGGAGGACTCTAATCCCAAACAAGAGAAGTCAGATCTGTCCCTACTGATGTAACCAGGTGGTATTGGCAGCCTCTTCTCCATTTTCTTGTGTGTTATTGACAGGATGGTTGACCTTGACCTACTCATAAGCCTGAGTTGGTAGAAGAGATCATAAGTTGTGAGAACACTCTACTTCTGAACCTTTGCTTTGCATAGGCTAAATAGACTAAAATTCACATTTGTGTCAATACAAGGATGTTTTCCAGAATTCAGATAAATGTGATTTATTTGGCATTCTTATGAACTTTTTCCAATTCAAAAATATTGCTTTGGAACTCAAAAATAATGATATTCCAACAATATCACTGACACTAGCAATACTAATATCACCATATGATACAAAATCTTCTTGCTATTATATTTATTGTTGCAGATATATTTTAAACCTGTGTGGATGCTCTGCAAAATAAATTCTATTAATTTACCATTTCATTTGATAACTTATTAGACTGCTGTTTGTTTTATTTCAGGTTGTGGTGCAAACTGAAAATCAAAGGCTTGTTTATTTTCTCCTGCCCTTTGCTGTAAAGCTTCCCAAATTTCAAAAGTGGACACTGATTTTAAATACCTTCTTTTTTACTTACACTGATATGCCTGGGGGGGACGGGAGGGGACAATATTAACCAATTCATAACATATTTCTGAGTCTAAATTCATCCTTTCCTTCCCCTACAGACAGTAAAGTCAAATAGGCACCTCCACCTGGAAGTTTCATCATGCTATAAGTCCTAGAATATTCCTGGAAACACCTACATATAAGTGCTTGCATAATTATATCACACATGCAGAGCGTATTTTTTTTTTAATTAAGGTAGATGAAATTAAGAAATGCTGAGTATCAATAAAACATCAGTAGGATAAGGATATGTTCAATGGTTATAAAAATTATGCTGTGCTTTGGTCTCCATGAATAAGCACAGTAACAATTGGCCCATTTCACTATCAAAACTCCTTGGTGTTATTAGTCACAGTGTTGCCTTCAGATTTTAGTTAAAAACAAGTTTACATGTTCTAGGCTTTACTTTTTACAGAAACAATGTAATAATACTATATCATTATGACCTTAGCAAATACATATTATGATTACAATATGAAAAATGGAGACTCAGCATCTGACATCAATATTGTCCAGGATGTAGGGCTGTACTGTACCTGTCTGTTTTGGCAACAAATTCTTCAATTGATTTTTTTAAATACCTGTGGGGCTGTTGGGTGGGCAGGATAAAAAATCCTCTCTTTAACCTCAGCTCAAAATTGCTGGGTCTGTGTCTCAAAGACCTTTTGCTGTCCTATAAATCAGTGGAATGAATGCTTCAATGACTGTGTGTAAATAAGCCTCACACTGCTTATTTGCTGTGCAGCTGTCTAAAATAATCCCCTAAAGGAAGAACTTGGCCCATATTGTCTGTTTTGGAGAACTATTTATTTAAAATCTTAAAATGGAGGGGGTTCACAAAATAGTTGTTCACAGAACAACAACAAAAACCAGGACATTTTTCATAATAGATATCTACAATGAAACAAAAAAAGGATTGAGGTTGGAACATTTCATCATAGGAAATCTTTAGAAGCAATGTTGTAGGTTTGAAGAACGCTTACATAGTCAATATAAATCAGAAAAGATCAGCTGTTCTACAGACACACAGCAAAGATATTATTCATTTAAATTTCTCTATCAAATTTCAAGAAAGTGAATCATTGCAATATTAGTGGTTTTGCTTAAACATATGTAAAACCTCATCCACATTAAAAAAAACTATATATAAACTTAATTTCTTCACAGAAGAAAAACACCTGAAGTGACCAGGCCTTCTGAAAAAAAACCCCACCTTTAGAATAACATTATTAAGGCACAACAGACTTTGGGTCAGATGAAAGTAAATCTAATTGTGGCTAATCCTGGGAATCAAGTTGGATGCTGCTTCTCATAAAAAATAACTGTGAAACAAGTGACTGGCAAGGTACCTTGATAAGTCTTCATATTCTAGAAGCAATTATGAAACAGAATTTTGCAGTACAATGAAGGGCATGATTCCCAAAATAATGAAAGAGTTGCCATGAGGAGAAATTAAACCCTTGATGGTGTGTTCCTTTTATTTACCAGCTCCATGTGGTAGTCCCAGGAAGCATTTTTACAGCTGTAAGAATTTTACTGCTATTCTACTCAGTCAATATTTGTTTAGTATTTACAATATAAACACATGCTGAAAAAAAAGAGGTGATGTTCTAATGAAGATTCTGCAAACCCAACTTTTAAACTTTGCTTAAAACTAGAATGCTGTATTTTTTATTATTATTCATAGAGACATATTAATATATAACCTTAACTGGTAATTTTCTGTTCAATGTTTATAATTTAGATTACATAACATTGACTTATTCTTTACTTTAGATTAAAGGGCTAAAGTTGAAGCACTCAGCTCTTTCATGGACTGCCAGTAGAAGTAATTACAGATGTACTAATCATCCTTGCTTATGTAAACAGTTGTGACATTGAATATAATTTAACAAGGGCAAGCTTCAGAGATGAGATTCCTGTAAATTCATTGCTAAAATCCAAATATTTCTAGAATTTCCAATACAGATAATGATTTTCCCCAAAATTTCCTCATCATATTTTTTAAATTTTTACATGTAAGAAAAATGACAAAGTCTAGTCTCTCATATTCACAACTATTCTTTCCCTAATACCCAAAAAAACACAGTGTCAAACTTAGACCAAAACAGGACTACTCTGTACAATAGACACTCCCTTTTGGTCATATTTATACAGTATCTATTTTTTGGAAAAAAAACAGTTCATGTTGTATGTAGATAAATTGCAGTAAGTTTAGAAAAAATTAGAAAAAAAAGGTAGTAGTATAAGACAGTATGGCGAGTGGGAAAAGATTAAATATTTGAGTTTGTTTCTCTTAAAGAGGACGCAAGGGTTTCTCCTAATTAATATAAAGGATTAAAAGCAGCACAGTGGTCACTTTTTCACTGTGTCTGTGAGGGACATCAAAACTAGAAAACATCCTAACCTGTGACAGAAGTGACCTGGGTTAAATATTAGGGCAAATATTCCCACTATAGGGACACACTACAATAGATGGTGCCAAGGTACAACGGAACCTCTTAAGTAGGTCATTTTAAAGAAAAGTTGAGAGAAAAGTATTTCCAGGTGGCCTATTTAAAGCCCATTCAAGGGATGGACATTGTCAGACATGGACAGGCTTTCAAGGGGTCTTTGCCAGTCTGCATTTTTATTTCCCACATTACAGGCCATTTGAGCTGACAGAAATTCAGAGTGAGCCAGGAGACCTTACCACACACAGTGAATAGATGCTGGCCACCTTTTTGAAGGCATTGTGTTGCTGCATAAGATACCGGTTTCATAACTTATCCTGAGTCAGCAGCTCAGAGAGGAGCCAGGAAGTGGAAAAGATCACCTCTATTACATTTTTCTCTTGCTGACTCTTAAAGCTTGCCCAGATTCCAGGTGCATGCTGTGTGAAGCCTTCCCTAGTTGCTGTGTTGTGAAGCCAAGATGGGAGGAAATGACACTTAGAGTGAAAGATCTCGTCAAATCTCTTGTCTTGCTCCCCTTGTATAATTCAGTGAATATACTGAACAGGAAAAGAAACAAGTGCTCTGCAGATATACAGACTGTTCAGGTGTATTAATGCAGCTTCACTTGGTTTTCTCCATCCATGGCCCTCCTAGGCCTGACGCAAGGCTTGAATCTTATTTTTAGAGCTGTCAGCTTATGAGACTGAATATTAAAGATCCATCCTACCTCTCACTGATAGCTATGTCCTAGAGAACCCACCGTGACCATTGCAGAGACTAAACTGTGTCAGGAGGCAAAAATCTTTATGAGCACTAGCTCTGGCACACAATAATTATAACTTCTGATTTTCCATGGTAAAATTGCATTCAAATCTTCTTTTCTACACAGTATTTAATAATCCCTTATCATCTGTGTCAGATGGGAAACAGGGAATATAGATATAATATGGAATTTAAATTCTGCAGATTTAATCTAAAGAGTTCTTAAGTACTTATTGCTGAGTAAAACTTGCAGACCTAAAGAAACTTGCTTTTCAGAGGTCCTCACCTAGAAGACAATCAGAACAACTCTGGGTAAAGATTCCATCTTACCATTGGAAAGTCTGACAAAATCCCTTTATTATTTTCTAGGACTTTCACTCAGATCCAGTATTCACTGAATCAAACAAATATTTTGAAATCATCAAAAGCAATTTAACAAAACAGCATTTTCTCATGCAGTGGTATTTTGATAAAAATCACATCAAGTTGTAATAGCAGAAGTAAGATGGTCTTTGTCTCTGAAGTGCTTAAAGGAGCTAAGTCTACCTGTATAGACACATTTGCACTGGCATGGCTTCTGCAAGTAGGATGCGCAGATTTTTACAACTTCTAAGATTTTATTCTTTAGATACCAGGTTCCATCCTATTGTGTTATAAATGATCCATTTAACCACTGCTGTAACAAGTCTTGAAATGTTTTCTACTGCTTTCATGTTTGGCTGAATTTTGTGTAGATGAAGGCTATGCTATCTTGACTACAAATTATGCCACTTTACTCCATCACATAAGGGTATATGTTCTATTACACTGTTTTAATGCTATGATACTTCAGGATTTATTTTCTCGTTACCTCTGACCACTGTTCACTGTTTAAATGCATGCAGCTCTTCCCACCATGTTTCGGCTATTTAGTTCTCTTAATGTTATACATGACTTCACAAAAAATATTTGCTAAATTACCATAGATAACTTCCAATTGAGAAGTACTGTGATTCCTGTGCAGAGAATCCTCAGTAGAGCCAAAAATGAAATTCAAAGAGGAAGGGTTTTTTTCCCTTTTTATGCTACTTTTTTGAACAAGGGCATAGTAGAAATTACTCAGACAGATAGCATGCAATTTTATACAACTAGAACTACAATGCAGGAAATCTAAAGACAATCTTGGGAAGAGATTTATTTTCTGGTCACTCTTCTTCCGTCTTAATAGGTTACATTTGATAATCTTTCCTGAAGCATTTTTTCTCACTGAAAGAACAACTAGATTTATACATGACTGTTTCTGTAGTTCACCTTTTCTATCAGTAATATTCTGATTTTATACCACAGAAACTTCCACAACAGAGCAACAATTACTGGTGGATTCTTCTCACTGTATCTTGGATCCCACCCCAGGAAGGCCAAAAGAGAAAATCACATGACTCAGCTGCACATGAAGGCAACCCAGTGGTCTGGACCTTCCTGCCTAAGGTCACTGATAACACATACCTATGTAGACATAAAGGTTTCACGTAACAGTGGTAGTCTGAAATCACCTCTTAGACTCATCTTCAGTGCAGCCAAGTACATTAATTATAAGATCTGTCATGCAAGAGTTTGGAGTAGCTCCCATTCCCACAGGTTTTTTTTGCCAACCCCATCTTTCCTTACTGTTATTTGACTGCATTTCAACTGTCTTTAAAGAAGTGATTCCCCACTGTTATCTGCCCTGCTTTGGAGCAGCAATCAGTTAGCTATCTCCTACCAGTCTTAACATTTGAATGGTCAAGATTGAAGATCTACTTCAGAATCAACAACTTCCTTGTTATTTCCCCTAGAAATGAGTACCACAGTTCTTAATCATTTGCATTTCACTTGTATTTTGAAGTCTCAGCCACGTACTGGAATCCCGTTTGGACTGGGTCTGTACAAAATGTAGAACAAAAACCAATACTAGCCCTGGGGGTTACCAACCAGCCCAGAATTTCAAGAGTTATTGAGTCCTGTGGGACAAGATTTGTGTTCCACCCCACAAGTCTCAGAGAGCATTGTATTCAGACCCCAAGCTCATAAAGAATCTAGACCCAGAAACCACTCCATTTCCCTTCCTAACCTTCAGTTCCACAAAAAGTCATATGGATTCTGGGACTCTAGGATAGCCCTTCAGCATGTTCAGTCTGAGTTCAGATGTGTACAGTCTTTTCACCTGCCAGGACACTGGGGTGAGAGTCCTGGGGCTGGAACACAACCACACACAGCCACTTCATTACAGTGAAGTACAATTATCTAAGATATTCAAAACTCATCAGTAGCACAGCTTCAATTTTGGCCTCATATTCTGCCTCCTTGATCCATCCCAAATCATGGTAAAATTATCCCAGTATGGGCAACTCGGTAACTTTCTGGTGTATTAAAGAAAAAAATTCGTGTACGAGAAGGAGGATGTGCACTGTGTAAGCTGTAGTTAGCCATGGGCACCATCACTGCCACAGATAAAGCCACAACATCAAATCCTTTCCTGTCACTTTTGGGTTTCCAGGCGCGGATTAGCTTGAGTCCTCTGTCAGATAATAAAGATTTGCCTGGTATGGAAAATATTAGATGTGCTGCCAGGGCCACAGAAAGGTATTTCACGTAGCAACTTCCACTTTGCATGCATTCCTTTCTTCCTACCTGTTTTGCAGCCTCAGTTTACATCACTGAAAGGTTGGAAAAAGATTGACATAAGTGGGCATCTGGGGCTTTCGAGCATTGCTTCTACCACTACAAAGCAACAGTGGGAAGCTTATAGGGTGAGGGAAATGGTGCAACTCAGGTGTGGGCTAGGCCCTCTCTTCCCTCTAGCACATCTCACAGAGAGCTGCTGCTTCAGGCAGGAGGTACCCCCGCTATTTCAGACAAAGTTTATTCTACTGACATGCAGATTTCTGTAGGATTATTTCGCCTAAGCGATAACAAATATTTTTGATTTGCTGGGTACACAGACTAATTAGTCAGCTGTAAGAAACAGCTGGTTCACAATGTTCCAATATTAGTTCTTTCCATGATTTTGATTTAATTTCAGGGGCAGACTATGGAGACCAGAGTTGTAGAAAGAGGATTTTTGTTATTGCTGTTGTCGGCTCACTTGTTTGTTTCACTTCTACTGCAAACCTTTATTTGATGCCTATTCATAAATTATATTGCTATATTATGGTATCTCATTATCCTTTATTAGCAGAACACTACTAAATTGAAGTTGGAATTATATATCATGCCCTGCATATGGAACAGAGCAGCATATGGAGACTTTGCCTACTGCAGTTTTCAAGCACAAAAAAGCAGGAAATTATACAGGATATTATACATATTTCAAAGACTCTCTGCCAAGTGCTTCTGTGCTGTATCCTGTAATTCAGAGTCATGTTAATCTTTACTGTGCCATTTAAAATTCATATAGTAGAAATACAGTCAGGTCATAATCCATACAGTAAGGAAGGAAAGCAAATTATTCTCCTGAACTTACTTAAAATAGAACAAGTCCCAATAGAACTGGTTATTACGTCCCCAGCATCAATCAGAATTGCTTCAGAGGATATTTTCCATCTAGCAGGGACAGATTATTTGTTTAACATCAAAGCACTCTGAGCAATTCATTCTGACTGACAAAATATAAAGGTGAGAGTAATGCAACCTCTGTAATATAATGAATGTGGTCAGGAATCTCTCCTTTAAAAGGACTGTTGTCTCAGTAAAGATATATGCAGTTCTCAAAATGAAAACATTTTAAAGTGTTTACATGCTAATGATCTTGATTACAGCATGAAGTGAATCATATACTAAGCATTCTGGAAAGGAGTGGCGTTGTTTTCTCTGCAAAAAACCCCATTTTTGCAAACAAATTTGAGCAAAATAATTCAGTTGTGTAGACATTTCAAATAAGACAATTTTCTCTCATGATATAATTTTGTTGGCAATTTTAACATCTTAAAATTTTCATTTTGTATAACAGAACATATAATGACATCATACAGCTTTCTGTGAAAAACAGTTTTCTTTGCATGTCTCCTTTTCTTGCACAAACAGAGAATAAGATTTTCTACTTACTCTCAAAAAACCCCCTTACCTTTAAGAAAAACATCACCACAAAAAACATGGTAACATAAATACTGGTTTCATTATGTCCCATTTCATCTAAATTCAGTTGCAGAGACAGATGAGTGAAATAAATACAGAGAAAAAAACCACTCTGTAGATTTAAAATCAGAAGCAACTTAATCCATAGTGACAGGATCTGGTTAATGAATAATGTTAGATCAAATTTTACTGTGCAATGGACTGTCCATCTATTTTTAGATTGATGGACTCACAGTGAAATCATGCAGTACTATCACCTTTTTCCTGAGACAAGTATTCAGTGGCCTTTAGAATAATTGGTGGGGGGAAAATAATATATATACAAGCAAAAGAAGTAGAAGATGAAGATGACACATGACAGTATCTCCTTCGATACTGTGCTAATAAGAAACCCCAGAAAAATCAGCACCACTTTCCTGTACTGAAGAATCCTGCATGATTTTCTAGTTCAGGATGTATCCTTCATCTTTTTCCATGACAGTCATACAGATGTTTCTTCTTGCAGAGCCTCCTAGGGACACCTCAGGGAGCAAGGATTATCCTATCAGCTAAGGTTCCTCTCCAGATGATTAGGCCTGCATTGGCACTCACTATTCACAGAGGGCCAGTCCAAGTGGCACATTCTTTTTTTATTTTTCTCAAAAGCCATACTTCCAGCTCAGGAGCGTTCTATGCATGAATTTTATGTTTAAAAGTAAAATGCATTATAGGCATGCCAGGACAGGAATGCTTCTACTCCTGTCAGTATGGAGTGAAGAAAAACATGCCTTCCTGACCTGCTCCAGATGATCCTGCAATGATCTGCTCTATAAAAGGGTGGAGAGCCTCTACCACTTTGAGCAGTTATAGGATGATTGATTAATCTTTTTATCCTCAGGGAGGAAGGTCACCAAGGTCTGCAGAAGAAAATTGTGGTTGAATAATGATTCAGTTTATGGAACTGCACTATGACTATACTATGGAGTCACTCAGAATTTATAAAAACATATCATGCAAACACTATCACGTGATAATGTGAAGATCTTCTATGCCATAACTCTAAAATATATGTTGCATCCTTTCATTGCTGTCTTTTTCTGAGGCCTCTTACACAATGAGGATGGCCACCACTCCAATGCTTTTCTTCAAAGAAATAAATCAACATTTTCCTCTATTTCAGGTTTGGACTGTTTTCTTATGACAGCGGAACAAGTAATTTCTTCTCATAACAGTCGTTGTTTATTCAAGATTCTGGAAACTAGGGATTGCAGAGTTGCCACTGGTCATTGTTTCCTCAGCTAATTTTTTTTTTTTTAATTGAGGAAAGGGCCACGAGTTTCACAATGATGAAAGAATGAAAGAATTAACAGCTTTTTGGCAAGTGTCAGCCCTGCCTTCAGGAAAACAACCCTGGCTTGAATAGTTTCATTTGTTGTGGTGACAGAAGCAGACAGGGGTGTTTCCTTTTCCCTCAAGAGCCAAAGGTATTTCAGAAGAAAAGAGAGGAAGCCAACATCAGTTTTACAGTACAAAAGAAGGAACCCAAAAACTCCCAGCAATTTAGCCTATTCCACACTCTGCTCTAGTGAACAGTGTCTGAGGTAGCTATCTGAGGCCCTCTTGTAAATTCATTTAAACTCATCAGCCCCAGACCTCATAGAGCCTGGAAATATCACCCTCCCAAATACAGAAAAAGGGCCTTGCTGAAAAAGTCTCTCATGCCACTTGAACAGTTAAGATTAATAGTTAGAGTGTGGTGATGGCATTTTCTGAGATCTGCATTGTGATTTTAGGTGGGGACGTGTTTGCTGGGCACTAAAAGGGGCTGATATGAAGCTGAGGGACCCAGAAGTCATTGGCATCTGGAGGCAGGAGGAGCTGGAAGCTGTGCACCTTGAGGAACCCACATGCTGTGTCGAGGGACAGTATGTCCTTTTTCATTTACACTGGACAGTGGCAGTTAAGCACTGCATACACACCAAGTACAAGATGGAGATAAAAAAGGAAAGTCAAGGAAAAAAAAAATTAAGAGAATGACATTATAACACAACATTTTCTTGAAAAAAAGTCTCGATTTTCATGGGAACTTCTATATATATGATCTTCTATACTGAGGAGAAAAACTGAAAGGTTTTTATATTGATTTTGATAATGGTGAGATGGAGCAATCATATTCTAGACAAATATAATAGTTCATCTGCAGTGTCCATGAAAAGAAGATCACTAAACAAATGAGGTACTTTTAGAGCTAGATGAGGAGGACGTGTTTTGTGAGATTCATCAACCTTTGCCTTTTTATAAGCACAATTCTTATGATGCATGGCTTGCATCTGCATGTGCCATTTAAACCTTTGGCCTTAAAATGTCACTCTTTGTGCATTAGCTAGAAACAAGGAGAAAAAAATACTGTAGTATTGGAAAAGTTACAAAACAGCATCTGCCTGTCAGAGGAGCCAAAGACAGTAATTTCAAGGTCAACACTTCCCTTGATTTTATTCCATATGATTTTTTTATTAATGAGTTTTGGGCAAGCATTCACTGAGCTTTTGGTTTTGGATTTATTTTTTGGGTGAGGGCTGAGGTTAGCTTCCAGTTCATTCTCTCCCTAATTAATGGCATCTCATACATTTAGATTTAATTGGAATATCTATCCATTCCCACTATATTAATTAAGACTGAAGAAGATACAGACAGTGGTTTGCCAAGATACCCGACATCTTCCAGCAACCACTCAATATGGAAAGGATATCCTCTAAAAAGTTTTTATTGTGTTGTTTTGGCTGTATGTAGACAGTATTTGGCTATATGTAGGGCAGCAAAGAGAAACAGATACATTTTAACACCCTGCTTCCTTACTATGGAGCTTAATATTTTGAAAAAAGGTGTAAAATCAAGGTTCAGGAAGATAAACAGCATAAAGAGAGGTTAGGGAAGAAAATTTCCGGGTTGGAATAGACTTTCAAGATCATCCAGTTGAACCATTGATATAGCACCACCAGAAATCACCCCTAAACCATATCCCCAGGTTCCATATCCAGATGCCTCTTGGACACTTCCAGTGACTTCACCACCTCCCTGGGCAATTTATTTCAATGCCTAAACACTCTTCCAGTGGGGAAAAAATATTCTAGTATCTAATCTGAACCTCCCCTGGTACAATGTGATGTCATCTCTCCTTGTCATTCCACTTGAGATGTGGTAGAAGAGACCAACCCCCACCTCACCATAACATCCTCCAGGCAGTGTAGAGAGCAAGGAGATTTAACCTGAGTCTCCTCAGTCTGCTCCAGACTAAAAACCCAGTTCCCTCAGCCACTTCTCATAAGATATGTTCTCTAAACCCTTCACCAGTTTTGTTGCCCATTCTCTGGATGTACTTCAGCACCTCAGTGTCCTTTTTGATGTGAGTGGCCCAGAACTAGACCCACTACTTGAGGTGTGGCCTCACCAGGGCCAAATACAGCAGGGCAATCACTTCCCTCGTCCTGCTGATCACATTATTCTTTACCCAGGCCAAGATGCCATTGCCCTTCCTGACCACCTGGGCACATGCTGGCTCATGTTCAGCTGGCTGTTGACGAGCACCCCTGTGTACCTTTGTGCTGAACAGCTCCCAAGCCACTATTCCCCAAGCCTGTAGCACTGCCTGGGGTTGTTGTGATCCAGGTGCAGGACCAGCACTTGTCCTTGTTGATCCTCATACTGTTGTCCTCAGCCCATTGATCCAGCCTGTCCAGATGCTTCTGCAGGCCTTTCCTGCTCTCCAGCAGATCAACACTCCCACCCACCTTGATGTTGTTTGCAAACTGACTGAGGGGGCACTCAATGCCCTCATCCAAAACATCAACAGAGATAATAGGATTGGGTCCTCTTGTTGTTGGATCAGGCATGAACACTGGCAGTACTGAGTTTCCAAAATCTTATTTCTTTTTATTGTAATTGGGCTTTCATTCAGAAATGTAGAAGAGTCCCTGTATCATCTGTTCTTCATTGTCTCTATGTAATACACCATCCTGACAGCTGTAGTACAAGAGACATTACATTACTGCAGAGGTGGCAGCCTCTATGCCATAAAACACTTTCTGCCACAAAGGAATCAGCCAACTCAATATCTTAACTGGTTTTTACTTTCTTGGAGAAATAAAGAAGCTCTTTAGACAATAGCCAGACATAGACAATATGTTTGGCTAATTTTGCTTTCTATCTGAATTGGTAATAATTGTTAAAAACATTTTTTTAGAATGAGGTATTTTTACCTGCAGATAGGCTTTGCAGTACCTTTAAGGAACATATGTTTTTTCAGGGTTCAGAAGATGAAAACATGCACTGACTCTAAAGGAGGCAACTCCCAGAGTAGTCTCATTCTGTAGGAGGTGGAGGATCTATAGCTTATTATAGTTGATATTTTCTGTTTCATTTGCTAAAGCTACCAGGTTATAATATTTATTTATTATTTTAATATTCTACTTCTTATCCTTATTTGCTTCCTCTGAGCTGATTGCATTCAGAAATCTCAGTATTATTTAATGACATAAATCTGTTGTGTTGCTTCATATTTTGCATCAGTAACAAAATATTTGTCTTGCTCCTTTTTTGCCTGTTATCCCAAATACAGATGAGTTAACCACCGAACACACTTTGATTCCTGCCTCCTTTTGATGAAATGTGTAATCTCACAACAATTACTTTTTTTGCATTTGGGATTCCTTTTTGTCAGCAGATGGCCTTAGGAAATTTTTAAATATATATATGCCCAAATCGTGTCCAAAATCTAGCAGTAATCACTGTTAGCATTTTATCTTTTAGAATACTTGGAATATTTGTATAAATTTGAAACTATTGCATTAATATTTTATAGACTCAAAAGCTGCTAATGTTACCACAACACCACATATTAAATCCATACATAGTTTTAAGGCTTGTGAAAATTGACAGAGTCTCAGCCAAATGCCCACAATCACCTTAGGAGCTAGGGCAGTGCCAGGATTGTTCCCTACAGGTAATAATACAGATTAAATCACCCTCTGCAGCAGAGCTTGGCCATGACTCTCTCCAGTTTACCGTGAATGAACTGCTGGGAAAGAAGACTCAGCAGAAAGATGACACACTGGGTAAAGAGCAGAAGCGGTTTCTACGGAAGCACTCTTGTCCAAAACTTATTTCTGTATCTCCAGTCCTCAGACCACTAAAGACCTGTTTAGTGTGATTGTAGAGGATAATGCAGCAATCAAGACAGTTTGCTGAAATGACTTCTGAGATGTGTTTACATTTTCTTTTCTGAATAGACTGATATAGAGGTTGGATGAGCCACTTCCTGCAGTCTACATGTTGAGTCCCTGGATGGGACTGCAGTGGGACCCACCTCTGAGGGACCTCCTTGTGAGCTTCACACTGATTGTGTAGGGTTAGTCCTAGGGCTCACCTCCCCCTTCTACCCAGATGAGGAGCCCTCTGGAGATGGACTCTAGGTAAGTGATATTACTGTGAGGAGAACGGCACATATACTGCAGGTTTTTTCTGATAATTTGGGCACAAAAGGGAGGAATGTCTCTTCTCTCATAAAGTCACCACATGTCTGTGTGCCTCCATCCATCATACACATAAACCATGCAAACACAAAAGCCTGTTACTGGAAAACTACTTGTCTGACACCATTCAGCTTCCTCTTTGTGATCACATCACAATGCATACTCTAGTGCTTACCACTGTTTTACTTAAGTGCTTAACACTTACTCACAATTTTCTTTTAAATCATTATTTCAAATTGAATCACTTACAGACTATTTTTGAAGAGAAAACAAAGGATTTTATAAAACAACTTCTACAAAGAGACTCTTCTTCTTTTGTTTGTTCTTCTCTGCCTTTTCAATCTGTAAGAAAAATGTCTGGTGCTTTTGGTAATTCCAGCTATTTTAAAAGAAATAGCGACTGGCTGTGAAGTAAGTTTTAGAAAGACTTTTTAATAGGAAGTAAAAAGACTTTAAAATATTTCCCTTTTTTAAAAAACTCTCATTTTCTGTGATAATTTAAATGAAGAATTCTCTTTTATCATCTGAGAAATTTTTTAGAGTAATTTGCATTAACATATATTAATGAAAATAATTCAATATAAGATTCAGGGATTTTAATGAAATATAGATATATACATATGTACTGAAACTATTCCATTATCTCTGTGGCTACTGGCAACATCTTTAGCTAAGATTGTCCAGTCTTTGTTGAATTTTAATTCCTTGTATTTCATTTTCGAGTCTGGTTTTTTTGGGGTTTTTTGGGGTTTTTTTTGGGTTTTTTTGTGCCAGGGGCTGATTTTCTTCTTTTTTCTTTTTTTCTTTGACTCAAGCTTTCAGCAAAATAACTCAGCCATTCCTTAGGATCAAAAATAGGAAGGAGATTCTCATATAACTTTTCAATATCTTCTTGGTGGCTATAAACAAGCAAGCAAAAGTCTCTGCTTGACTCTGCTCAGTAATAAAAATTGATTTACTGTGAGAAGAATGAATGAGAATGACTATTCCCTGATGCACTTCTTCCAGTGAAACTATTTCACTATTGCTTATTTTCATTGAAAATGTAAGAAATGCTTTTTTGTTTTGTTTCATTTTCTGTTGTTTTCATTCCAGGGATTATCATTAACTGTTACTACTATATTCAATTCTTCACTTTGTCTGGGTTTCTAAAGGGAAAAGGTGAAATTGTAAGAAATTTTTTTTTCATCTGGATGTAGTTTCCCTTCCTTTCTGTAATTATGCAAAGAGGAAAGTTTAGCCAGTGAGATAGCATATCATGGAGACTGCAAAATAGGTTAAATAAAACACTAATTATACACTCATCTTTGTCAGAATAAGACTTCAAGAAGGGAACAGGGAGCTGTTACACATTTAGGGAGATTTGTCCTGAGATAACTTCATGTGAAGTAACCTGTTCAGGAGTTTCGTGGGGAACTACACACTGTTTGTTAACACCTATGAGCCATTCTCAGATTTGATGTATCTCGGGAAAAAAGGGACACAAGAAGGTAAGAGCAACTGAGTCCAGTCCTCTTGTTGTTCTGCAGGGCTTGAGCTGCTTAGAGAGCCTAACCCTTGGTCTGACCCCAGTGGTAAGCCCTGCATCAGGATCCTCCAGTGATCAAAGGAGATCTTGTGCTCCATCATGACAGATACAGGATGAGAATGCATACTTGCACAAGCTATTAATATTGAACAAACCACAGAAGTTCATTATCAAACAAAAAACCTGTGGAAAGTTTCAAAAAAAATCCTTTTTATTTGTGTCATTCTGTCAGCACTTGTTAGCCCCCTGCTGATCTCCTGTAAGCATGATCAGGATCAATTTAGTGTTTGTGTAGAGTAGAATGAGAGAAATTAATTGCCCTAGTGGAAAAAAACCAAAACAACCCAAAATAAAAAAAACATCAAGAGCTGCACAATGAACCCTACTAAAATTTAAAAATTTTTCTGAGTCAGCTGGACTTGCTGAGGTAGCAGACTTGAGTTCAAATCCTTGGTCTGCATCAGGCAGAGCAGGGATTGGCCTTGTCAGCACTGCCTCCCAAAAAGGTCGGCTAACTGCTGCACTGTAGGATTTCAGAGGTACCACCACTATTACTCAATAATTCTGTGAGTGATTCGCAGGTTTTATGTCATTCCAAAATTAAAGCATATTGGAAAAATATTGATAGAATGGCTGCTGGTATTTATTTATGGCTTATGGACTTTAGCAAGGCTGACCCTCAGCACCCTCTAGTTAGAACTGCAAATGAAAAATACATAACATATCTCAGCAGGCTTTGCTGCTGTGCTAGAGGGTTGCCCCCAGGTCTATGGCAGTAACTAGAAGGAGTGACAAAAGTAGATTTATGGAAGACATGGGGACCAGGAAAGAATGAGATGCGACAAAGGAAAGTCAGCAGATAAAAAATATTTTTTTTTTTACTTTATTTCATTAAAAAATTCCATAGTAAATTTTAATTCTCAGGTAATTTGGAAAAAAACAGAATTCTTTCTTTGATGCTTAGTTTATTCACTTGCTAAACTTTTAGCAGTCAGCTAGATTTAATGATATTGGAGAGTGGAATTAATTTGTTTGTTTGTTTTTTGAGGCTGAAGCTGTTTCCAAACCAAAATAATATCCTATGAAGATTTTTCCTGCTGAGAATTCTGTTGGAGAAATTCCATGTGCTGAAGGTTTTACTGAGGTACCAGTTGTACCTTGGAGTACTACCAGACTTGTTTAGGGCTGGATAAGTGCTATCACTGCTCTTTGTTTTGCTCTGTTAGTCTGGCAAAAATCAGTGATATGTTTGGTGTTCTTTTTCTAAAACCATTAATGAAGGCTGCAGTAGACAGTTCAGCCTTGTCCATGGATTTTGGGTGAACTACACAGCCAGCTGTTTCTTCTGATTTTGGCATCTCAGAAGGGGCAGGGAGGAACTTGGTGACAGTGGTCCAGAAGAAGTTGGTTGCCACAGTCTCAGAGGCCTCTGAAGAAGAGATGTTGACACCAGTGTTTCTGTCAGTAAGGGCTGGGCTGCAGATTCTGGCATATGCTGTAGGTTTTTATTTTCATGAATTTCCAGGGTAACATCAGCATCACACTGATAGAGAAAATGGTGAATAGAATTTGTCTGGGTATCTCTTTCCTTTGTGACTTTCCAGTACTGCTTCTGTTCAAAAAGCCTGTGTGTTTCCTTTCATTGTTGGCATAGCAAATATTTCACAGTACCAAGGTCAATGTGCTTGAAAATACAATTTTCAACCTCCTCTGCCTCCTAAACTCTGTGATGCATAAAGAAAATTTCTTTTTACACCATTTTTTCTTTCAAGGGCTGCAGTGTTTCTCATAAATGTTGTACCATCATATTACAGTATATCAAACATTGAAAAAAAATTGTGCGCCAAATTTTTTTACTGAAAAACTACTTGAACAGGGAATTACACATGTATCCAAGAAGATAAACACTGGTGCTAACATTTCACAGACACAACTGTGTAGTTGCATGTAGGTTTTTGGATTTTAAGTCTATTTGTTATCATTCTCTTGCTTCTAAAAACTGGACAAGTGCTTCCACTGAGGTTTCACAGCATAGCATGTCTAGCTTTGTGTCTCTGTCTCTTAGTTCCATAGCAGAGAGAGAAGCATATTATCAGAAGATGCATGGAATATTTTGATGTGTGCATATATTTTAGAGAGATATTCATGACCTGGAACTGCTGTTTATGTCTAGAGTGACCCTAGAATACCTATCATAAATTGTCACTGGATTAAGGGGACCAGTGTTTAACTTGTATTGCACCTTTGGGGGCCTAATTACATTCAAGTTTCACCAGAGCAGGTATCCAAAAATGGCACATGTAATTTTAAGAATCTCAAGAAATTAAGCTTAGAGGAGACTTGAAAGACCATTTGTCCCTCATAAAACATCATAGGAGTCCTAAGACTCTACAGTGAGTAAATCTTCTCTGTGATCTTCCCCACTATCAAGCATTTCCATTTCAAAAGAAAGTGCTCTAGTGCCCATCCCGCACAAACTCTTTGTCTGCTGTAGTTACAGAGAAATTTTATAGGTATTTCTTGTGAAATAGCTATGAATTACACTCAAAATACTGTTTCTCTACTTCCTATATTCTTTAATGAGCAACAGTAAGGCTGAGTTGCAAGTATGCCCTGATGTAGAGCAGCTACACAGTGGGTATTGCCTTCTTGCATTTTGCCTGACAACTTAGCTCCGACCTTGCAAACTAAGGCACCCATCTGTCATTTATAATTCATGTTTCACCATCAATTTATAGAGGACTAGGCAGTTTGCCCTATGTCTCTTAGCTAGGGAGAAATGAAAAATAGCAAAATTCCTCTTGATTTTTTTCAGTAGAATTGTTACTGAAGACAATTTTAATATTAGTTACTTCTTGTAAGCCATTAGCCAGACATTAGAGGAGGACAGTTTTCTTCTCTGCAGCTTATTTGAAATTGAAGCAGACTTCTTGTTCTTCTCCTACATATAATTTCTTTCCCACAGGATGGGATAGGATCGTTGATGTGGTAGAATATCTCAGTGAATGATTGGTTTCATATGGGCATCTGTGAAGTGAAATTTTTTGAACAGTCTTTAAAAAATCCCAACATATGAAGGAGCTGTCAGTAATTTTAGAAATCTGTCATTAAATTTTCTTATTAAAGAGAAATGCAAAGGTGGTAAGGACTAATTTTTCTTCTTATTTCTTTGCTATTTATTTGCTTGTCTTTTAAAAGTAATTGTGTGAACTGCAGCTCTAATATTCATATTTCCCAACTAAACTAGCATTCAATGTTGGAAAATAGCAGTTTGCAATTAAATCTATCTTTAGTATTTCACTGAATCAATGAGGACAAATCTTGTCTCTGCTTTAAATTTGGTTCACTTTTCTATTGCAAAACTAGAAGGAGTAAAAATGGCATCAGAAAGCCTAAACCCTCCTCAAACCTCCTTTGGACTGGATGCAATACAGAACAAAACATGGAGGAAAGAAAACAGACAGAAAACAAAGAGAGGAGAAAACTGATTTCCCATTACCCTACAGATCAATGGCAGATGCAAGAAGTAAATCCACATCAACTAGTTTCTAAATATATTGTTTCATGTATTAATTGAGGTGACCAGTTTAAGCCAATCCATACTTTCTCCTCCAAGAGAAGCAAGTAGAATTTACTTGGCTGAGACTATACCTGCCCATGAAAATTGTGTGCAACATCCTACCTAATGCCTGTTGCAAATTAATCTGTAACTGGTGTACCACAACCTAGTTTACAAAGATTTGGCCAGAGGGTACTGCAGCAAACACTTCTGATTTAATGTGGGGATGAAGGAGCTGCCACTTTCAAAAGTCTTGCTAATGGGTGGGGTTTTTTTGAGTAGTAAAAGGCTGCTTGGAGCTTGTTCCTGGACTATAATGGCATCCTTGACAACATTCATTAGAACATGCTTGAGTCTCCTTCTTATGAGATTTCATCCCTTAAAACATTTAATTCTAAAGCTGGATCACAGGGAAGATCAGATTTAAGCACCAAAATCAAAAGCTAATGAAATAATATTGTTCTGAATGAAACAACAAAATTATGTCAGGTCAGTAAATTTTGTAAACATTTCACCCTTTCTTGAGGTTTCATTTCTGAGATAAAAGTTCTATGCAAATTTCAAGAAGAGAATGCATCTGCTGAATATTTTAACACCTTCCCACATGCTTTCGAAGAACATTACAACTTCACTGGAAAGTTCCATTATGAAGACATACAGTATAAAATTTCTTGTGCTAGAAAAGACCAGTACATCTCTTTACAGAAAGTTTTCAACTTCACCATGAAAAAAAAAATAAAAATGGTTACAGCACATATTTGAGGCACAAGGATGAAAAAGCTACTGAAATGCAACTAATTGCACAGGCAAAACCTAAAGGAGAAGCATTGATGTGAGCACCCACTGATCCTCCAAGCAGTCCAATAAAAATCCCCCATGTGCCCAGTGCAGACATGTGTCCAGGCACCCACATGAGGGCTGGGAACCAAAATATTCCAAAGTTTTATCTGAAAAAAAAGGGGAGAGCTAAATAAATATTTTCATTTCCTTTACATAATAAGAATAAAAACCTGGGAAGTGGTGTTTTCAATTCTGTGAAATTATTAAATCTGTCCAGCCCTATTCTTCACTTTCATAAATTGGAATTAAAGATGTTTAAAATCTGGATTCTACCTTATTCCTCTGAAATGGACAGTTGCATCTGTGACTAGAAAGGAATGTCAGACAGAAGTCTGTGATGTGGTCCCAAATTTAAATTTAATATGGTAGAAATACACAAGGTTTTGGTGCTTTTAAATTTAATATACAAGTTTCTGCAACAGAAATTAGTTTTAGAGTTTTTAGAAGTGTTCCCACAGATTCTTCTAGAGGTCCATAAAAAACTATTTAGAAGGTGAACACAGTTCAAAGTGAATGTCACAACTGGGCTAGGAAAGATAAAAAAGTGACAGACACTCCATATTGGTATGGCTGCATACTTAAAACATTCAAAAAAGTGAAGTTTTCTACATAAATTATACTAAAATCACCGTGCTTTATCTAGTTTATAATTAAAATGTGTTTCCACACCTCTGGAAAACTCAGCATAGAAATAGCCTGGAGGAGGAAGGCTATCTGCATATAAAGTAATTGCAGCTATAAATGCATGTCTTTTATCTTGACAGATTCTAAATGGCTTTGCCAAATAAAAAAAATAAAGAAAATGTTCAATATTAATTGCCAAATAAGTTTGAATTTAAAATTAGATAAGCTAAATCCAATTTATTATAATGGAGTTTATCCAGGACACACTACCTCTTTAAAGAAAAGTCCTTGTTGATAATTATAATTGGTCTAGTTCTGAACTTTATACAGTATATGAAAAATACACCACATCCAAATCCAAGCAACTCTGGTTCTCAAAAACTAAATAGCATGAATTCTCTGCTCAAACTCCCACTGAGAAAGGAAGGACTCTTAATGTCCTGCTCTTTCTAGACATATTTTGCTTGATTGGCATCTCTTTGTTCTTAGTTGGTATTGGTTTCCTTGCAGTCCTGTGTGCCACATTTTCACAAGCACTTTCTTATAAAGTGCTTAGTCTACCTGTCTCCCTTTTAGAAGTACTTTCCCTTTTCTCATAGTATATTGAGTATTGTATTTGGGTAAACACCCTTAAAACTCTGCAATGGCAATACTTCCTATTCATCAGGTGCAGTTCTGCACGAGTTCAGCCCATCCCTGGTATTTCACTTCACAGGAAATTTGGAAACAATTGCTTAACAGGCCTTTTTTGCCTAAACAGCCTGCACAGTGCAGATTTGTTTCCTGTTTGTCCTCCAAAGTCATGCTTGCCTTCTCTGATCCTTTCCTCTGTGTCATCTTCTCTGTGTCATGCTGAAGCTGCTATTTGACACAGGTTTTTCTGAACTGTATTGCGGGCTATCAGAAAATCAAGCTCTGAGTGATTCGGCAGAACAGGCTGTCACCTTTTCAGACCTTAGTGTCATCTCTTATGCAATGTATTCCACTTGAACTGAGCAAAGATGCTGAATGATTACATCTTAATAAGAACAGCTAATTAAATATTTACTTGGAAGACAGTTTGCACGCAATACAATTCACCTCCATGAAGAAGATCTATCTGATTTCACATAGCTGTGAAGTGCATTCTTATCTCAGTGTACAGTGGAAATAGACATAAAATTCACACACAGCAAGAAAAGATTACGTACTGAAGTGTACATTCAAGAAGTAGTAGGCTTTTCTGATGTTTCTTACAGTTTAGACACTTATTATATTTTCAAAGACAACATATGCATGCATTTTCATTTGAAATTTTACCATTCAAAATAACCATTAGTCAAAAGACATTTGTTGTGTTGCTCTCTCATACTGTTTGAAATCAGCATTCAATTCACAGTGTAGTATGTAATCATAATAGAAAGTGATACAAAAACATGCAGAAGTAAATGTTTATGATGGTTTTGAATGTTAGCGTGTTCTTCAGACATTCAGACAAGAATCCAAACTGTTTCTATGCCCTTAACGGAAAATATTCAGTAAAATCCTGAACATGCTATCTCTGTCTCTGAAAATAGCAGCAGCATCAAAAATATTTTTTAGATAGAAATCTTGGCAGAATATTATTCTAAGAAAGCTGGGATTAAATACGCAGAGTGTAAATTATATTCACCAAGGTTCCTTTGAGGTCATGGTCATGGTCACAAAGGCATTCTGCTTCCCAGAACAAAAAAAAAAACCAGAACTAGAACCTCTAACAGTGCTTTACTTGTCAAAAATATAAAGGGTTAATTTTAGTTTTTGAAGAAAAAGTTCTTACAGTTATCTTTTCAACAACATAAGGGTAGTTAAAGAAAACAGAAATCCAGGAAAATAATTTCCACAATGGAGCCAACATTGTGCCCTGTTCTGCATAAACAGGGCTTCTGTGGGAAATGACAACTTTATAGCTTCACTTGCCCCAAGGTGATCGTTCACCTGGCAAAACAATCTCTGTATAAATATGATCTCTGATTCAGTGTTGCATGAAGTCAGTGGCCATGCCATACTTTGGATTGTCTGTTGACTTCCTTATCTGATGTGTTGAAGTGTTCCAAGTTCAAATTGTAAGTTTAGTTTAGAGTTTTCAGGTTTTTGCAAGGTGGAAAGTAAAACAGCAACTCAGAAAATCCAAGCTAATAAACACTGTAAATAGTGAAGTAGTGGGTATGTAAAATAGAAAGTCAACATTTGTTTAAATTATAGCTTGCTTCATACATACCAAAAATTTTTAAGCTTTCATAATATCAGGCAATTTACAAATACTCATTCGAAATTTACTAGTTGTGGTTTGCATCTAAGTATATTATTCAGATTAGATGCTATAATGTACAATTTTAGAGTTGCCTCTGAAGCAGTTTATGATCCTGCAGTCGGAACAGCTTATTGGTTTATGCTTCTTAAGATCTTGTTTTCATCATATTCAGATGACAATGTCTCGTTCCTTACCCAGGTAAGGTTCAGTTATTGGCTGAGATAAGAAGAGGAGTGAAAATGAAGAGGCTGTGAAAGAATCATCATGTGAGGAGTTTGCTTAAGTCATGACACTCGTTTATAGCAAGCATGAAATCATGGACTTGAAGGTCTCAAGGGGAGTGAACAAGGCTGGAGCAGAGCACTGACCCTGGACTTCAGGCAAACACACTTTGGATCAATCAGGGAGCCCTAAAGTGTCATCCCATGGGAAGCAGATCAGAGAAGAGGAGTTTCTCAGGAAAGCTGGTAGTTGTTTCAGGACAGACTGCATCTGAGAGCAAGAATGATCCATTCCAATACTCAGGAAAACAAATAGATATATCAGCAAACTGGTGTGGCTAAGCTGGGAGTTGGTGGTGGAACAGGATAAGGAAGGGAGAAGCATATTACAAAGGAGGACTTTAGAAACATTTCCCAGATATACAGGAGTCCTAACCACAAAGTTAATGCTCTGCTGGAGATGTTTAAAGGCGAGAGAAAGAGCAACCAGATGATCTAATTTGAGTAGGAAAAGGCCAGTTCAGTGGGGCTGTGGCTGTGACTGAATGTTTGATTTAGTGACAGTGAACACAGATCAGTCTGAGGTAGTCAATGCCTTCTCTCCCTCAGCCGTCACCACAAAGTCTGACAGGCCTCTGCTTCTTGAAGGGGCTCAAGAAAGAGGATACAGACTGGCTGTGGCTGAGTAAAGGGTTGCTTGAGAGAAATTACAGAATGGCTGTGGCTGGAAGATAATGCTGAACTTGGCCTAGCCCAACATCCCTACTCAAAGAAGAGTCACCTACACTAGGTTGCTCAGAACTGTGTCCAGTCAGGTTTTCTCTATCTCCAAGAAAAGATATTCCACAACCTATCTGGACAACCTGTTCCAGTGTTTGACCTATCTCACCCTCACAAAAAAAAAGGGGGTTTTATTTACATTTAAAGGACATTTCTGGTATTTCAGTTTGTGCCTCTTGTCTCTTACGCTATCACTGAACTTCACTGAGAAGAACCTGGCTCCATCTCCTTTACTTCCTCCCATCAGGTATTTAGCAAAACCACAGAATGAGTCCTCATAGAGTACATCTCTGCAAGCATGAAGGTGAAGGTGTTCAGAAATGGACAGAAGTGATTTATCAAGTGCAAATCATGCCTGACCAAGCTGTTTGCCTTCCGCAGTAAAACAGAGACCCTTATCACCTCTCATAATAAAATGAGTGGATTTGTGGGCAAGGAAAGAGCACTAGACATAACTTAGCTTGACTTCAGCAATATTTTCTACACTGTTTTCCACAGTAAGCTTTGGTCTCTGGGTAAAGAAGAACGGATGGACGAGAAAATGAATAAAGACACAGCTGAATGGTTGGAGGGCAGTAGTTGTACACCTTACCTGGAGGCCAGTAACAAGGGAAGTAGTACAGGAGTCTGTCCTGGGATCTGCCTTGTTTAACACACTTATTAATGAGCTAGAGGCACTTGGAGACTCTTTGTCCATCCTGTTTGCTGTTGACTCCAGACAAGGGGGTGGGGGCAGCTCCCATACTTAACCACAAGGCTGCCATCCAGCAATTCAGTGACTGGGGGAATGATGCAGTGGGAACCTTACGAACTTTAGCAAGAACAAAAGCAAAATTCTGTATCTAGGGCAGATGAACCCCTCCAAGTGATGCAGGCTGGGGATCAACTGTTTGGGAAGCAGGCCTGTGGGAAAGGCCCAAGGCTTCTTGGGGACAGTAAGATGGACATTGGCAGAAGTGTGCCCCAGAAGCAGAAACAGCCAAAGTCATCTTGGGATGCATGAGCAGGAACAGAGCTAGTGATTATTTCCTCTGCTCAACACTCACTGCAGCATGCCTGCATACTATGTCCAGCTGTCAGCCCACAGTACAAGGAAGACATCAGGGAATTGGAGACTGTTCAGCAGAAACCACCACTGTGGTTTGAACTGGAGCATTTGTGCTCTGGGGAGAAATTGGGTGAGCTAGATATGCTCACCTTGGAGCAAAAATAACTTTGGGAGTACCTAACAGCAGCTGCAGTGCCTGCAAAGAATTCACACAGGGAGTAGAGTTGGACTCATCACATAGGTAGAAGGGTAAGAGACAAGAAACATGAATGGAAACTAGAGAGAGTCACAACAGTTATAAGGAGAGTTGTTTTCCCATTAACACAGTCAGGCAGTGGCACATGTTGCCTGAGGAGGCTGTGCAGTTTCTGCCCTTGGAGGTTTCAAATCCCTGAATGGATGAAGACCTGAGCAGCCTGGTCTGACCTCAGAGCTGCCCCTGCTGTGAGCTGAAGGTTGAACCAGGGAACTCCTGAGGTCCCTCCCAGTCTGACCGATCTTCTGATCCTCTTATTTGTGATAAATAAAAGTTTCTTGTCATTTGGCAGAATGGGTCAAATGCAGTTATGGGAATAATTGCTTCATGACTTCATCTGTGGCATTCAGACGCTTTTCCTGTTAGAGTCATTAGAGTTTCTGACTTGTTTTGCTTGTTTTACAGTCATCCAGAGATCAAAACAGACTCAGAAAATCACTACAGAATACATAAATAATAACTTTCTATGCTGTGATAACTTGTTGTGTGGCAAAGACACTTTCAAGAGAGTACACTACTTGACTCTGTTCTTTGCTCTGCTGAACATGTTCACTAGATCCTGAGCATGGAAGCTTTTTTAGAGTTCTACTTATTTTGTTAGGCATTTCATTATTTCATTCATGCATTTGCGTTAATTTGGTTTGACTTGATTCCTGGCAGACTGATGTATCACAGTTGCCATTTATACTGAAGGTGGCAGTCTGTCTTCTCCTTTCCATGTGACTTTATTACTCAGTACAACAGAATTTGACTAGTCATTGAAAAGAAGTACAATTAGTTCACACAGAAATAAATAAAATCACATATAAATAATGCCAATGAAAAAAAATCCCTGTATTTTAAACAGCAAAACTTCAAGCAGCCTTGGGAAAATCCATATGGACCAAGTCACAAGGTAGAATGTGAGCGGTGTCCTGCTAAAGCCTTGCTTCTCATACACCAACACAGTAATGTTTTGTTCATTGTTGCCTTTCAAAGATGAAACAGATGAAAATAGTACAAGAGTACATTTATGTAACACCATGTCTTCCAAACATTGTCATCTTGATCTCCAAAATTCTGAGCTTTAATACTGACATGCACATGCAGATTGTGGGCACAGTGATTCATCGGTGCAAGAAAGAAGAATGAATCATCCCAAAATGATCATGGAGGAGGTGGATATGGTGGTACAGGAGGGCACACCAGAGGCAACATGCTGCACTATCTGAAAAACATGTGCAGGAATGATCTCTCTCAGATTAATTCTCCCCTGGAGTATTAAAATTAGAGCAATGGGATTTCTCTATAAATCTATAAACCACGTAGAAAAGTATATTCTACAAATAAAACCAAATCTTTGGTCCAGAAAAGGCATCTAGGAATGTTCTTACATTTCAACTTTCTCAATTGATTTTGGTTGTAAATAAGAGTGTAAGTGTGGGAGCGTCACCTGTGATGTCCAGCACTCTTACCTTGCACCATGAAGCATGGATGTTGTCATCTAGCTGCCCTCTGTTGTAACTAGTAATGACCTTATAGCATCATATCCAGAGAAACCTGATGAATAAATAATTTTCAGCTGTACATTTTTCTTCCTTGCATTTGTCAAGCCATAGAAAGAAACAGTGTAAAGAGTGTGTTCTCATGACCTGCTGTTAGCATGGGTTCATTTAACCTGATTGTCTGTATTACTGCATATCTGTTTCTTATTTGCACTTTATCTCTCTGTAAAAGTGCCTTATAACTGACAGATGCAGTAAGTGACAGTGCATTTATCCCTCGTCCATAAGTATATTTCCATTTTCATCACTTTTGATGGTGCAGGTCAACTTTTGTGGCATACAATTAAGATACAGATACAAAATTATTACACAGTGATAAAATTGTATTTTGACTTAAAAACATTAAAATTTCTTTTGTGAGTTTTTGTGGTATTTTAATTAAGTATATTAAATACACTCTTTTTTATTTTTTCTGTGGCTTCCCATGATACTGGCATGAAAATCCTCAAATATTCCCCACTCTTGAGGAGCTCAATATTACTTGCTCTAACAATAAAAGAGAAAACAAAATCTGGTTAATTCTAGATATAGTAAAGAGTCTCGCTAGAATAATATTTTGATGCTTCCAGACAAAATTCTTATTCTTTTTTATGACAGTCATTCATTAAATAAAATGCCAGTATTGGGCAACCAGGAATTTACACTTCTTGTGGACACAGCTGTGCCCATTATTGATCCTGACAACTGTTCTGGAGTGAGATGTGAAACAGAAAGTGTTTCAGGAAATGTAACATCTTACATTAAATGATACCTTGCCCTGATATTCAGCACCATGTTATTTGGGCAGCAAGGAACACATTCAGTCCACTTTTAATGTGCGACCATAGTCCACACAAGTAAGAACAACTGAAGGGTATCTGCAATAGCATTCATACAAAGGCCTGAGGCAGCAACTGAGCAACTGAAGACTTTACATAAATTTTCTCACTGTAAGTAAGGGGTAAAAGCATCTCAAGAAAGCAATTGATAAATTAATGGATAAGCTTGGTTGTTTTGGTGGATTTAATTCTTTATATTTTTTACAAGCTGTATTTATATTTTTACAAACTGTAACAGACTAAAGCTCCATCTGAATCTCTTTTTGCTCTGTTCATAGCCTCCATAGCCAGGTGTTTTCCCTCCTCTAATCTTTCAGAACTGCACTACAGCAAAGAATATAGCAATTCAAATTACTTTCCAACAATTTTTTTTCAGAAAATACTGTTTCACTTATACAGAAATATTGTTTAAACTTCTCAAAGGGGGTGTGGAGGTGAGAAAGATATCCCAGTGCAGCTAAAAAGGCTAAGGCATTGACAAGTGATGCCAAAGTAAAAGTCCCTACTCCAATCCTAACTTGCAATCAGGACTTAAATTTCACAGTCCACTATATTAGACAAGTACATGCAAGGTTTCTAAAATGAAGACATCTTCTGGTGTCTCTCCTTGTACAAGTTCAGTTTAATTCAGTCACAGAAACAAGCAATAGATTTTGAGAGCAATAGCTGAATTTTCTGGGCAGCAGTGAAACTGAATAATGAGAGCATCTGAAAGAGTCAGTGCAGCCCAGCCTGAGAGCAGCTTCACAGGGCCAGGCCTTGGCTTGGTCACTGCTCGTCTGCCTCATCCTGTCCCACTTATGACATATGGCTCTCATGGGGTATCCTACTCATACCTCAGATCAGTAAAGAAAATAAGGATTCAAGATTTAAAAAGATTTAATCAGTCTCTCATCTAGATGTTCATGGTCTTAAAGTTTTGTTTCTTGCCTCACTGGGGAGATCCAAGACACAAAGAAACAGTAATATGGGAAAAGCAGGAAATAAATTCACCTTGAAACAAATAAATGTAAAAGAACAGATGTTATCCTAATAAGGGTACTTTAAAGGAAACCGCTTGTTTATTTTAATTGTATGTATCCTGATCTTTGTTCTCTCTATTAAAGGGCAACCTCAGTTGGTATAGAGAGAAGGGCATGAGGGAACTAAGGGAAATGAAATGCTCATCTGAGTCATGCATGAACTTTGTCTTTCAGAATTAGTAAGACATTTTCATCTAATCTCTCAAATACTTTAAAGGGCTTACAAAAACACTGCTTACATACTCAGAGCTTTAAAGAAGCTTGCATTAGTTAGAAACCTCATACATTATTTAGTCAGTGAATGCTATTTATAATAGTACAGCTATCATCACATTTATAGAGCTTTCCAGTCATGAATATGTGATATACTATCTCCCTGCCCAAGTACAATGGCTAGATAAATGAGGCCCAAACCATTGAAAACAAAGTGCCACCAGGAAAGTTTGGTACTGTGAAATCAGTGAAAAATTGCCAGTTCGCTAGATTTCTCTGGGACAAGGATTTCAACTAGAAGTATCATCACGGATCAAAAATCCATCAAGTACCAATTGAAAATGCAAATTAATCATTTCCATTTGTGAGAGAAATAATTTCTGATCCATTCGTTTGGGCATTTCTGCAACATACTAAAATTAATAACATGCAATGTTTCAGAAAGGCAGTGAAACAGAACCAAAGAGCTTAGTCTGAATCTGATAATTTTAAAGACAATTTATTCATCCTACTCCTTGCTACATAATAACAGCATGGCTAGACAGTCATTCCTTCTCTCTTTTCCCATCTGCATGGCTGCTGTATTTACCCTGTGAAGGGCCAGACTGTTGAATACACACAGATTAGGTTAAATAGTGAGAAAATTGTTCCAGTGATTATCCAGCTTCTCAGATGTCACAATTATTCCAAAGATTCAACAGCTGCTTCATGTTTACCAGTTACAACTACAGACTGGTCAGTGGAAAGAAAGACTGTATTAGATTTATTTTTTTAAATTGTGGTACATTGCACTTAACTAAAAAGCCAATCAGAAGCCTTAGCTAAAGTACTGAAGTAAAGAATTGAAGAAAGATCTTATTCTCAAACTTGACATTCAAATCAAGTGTTTGGAAAAAACCTCAAAACATTAATATAGGACTCAGCAATTGGGTTTGAAGCAAACCTAATTTCCAGAAATGCCCTGACTTTCTTAGCTGTTGAGTCAAAAATCAATTATTGGAAACTGGGCTGATCCAGAGAAACACAGCTGTTAAGTTGCTGTCCTGCTACTTTATTTCTCCCGGCTGCAATGGTTTCAAGTTACTTTGTTCATCTTATGACCATCCTCTAAACATTTTTTTTAACAGAATTTTGAGTATCTCTAGGTTTTGGGTCAGTCAGCTTAATTTTCCCACATGTCAAACTGTCAGGAACAGACAGGAATATTTTACTGTGGCCAGACAAATTAAAGACAGCCCTGTTTGCTCCGAGCAAGGTATATATTAGAGTCCCTTTTTAAAAAAAGTGGATTAGGGTAGATTGTTTCAAGGGAGGGAAATTCCCTAGAAATGGGCAGCTGAGATTTCAGTGTAGCATATGCTTTAGGTACAGTTATTTCTGTACTGAGATTTTCAAGAAAGTTAAACAAAGTGCATTTCAATGCTACACCCAAGAGCCAAGAGGAGGACATATACAGACTGAAACTCAGTAATTCCTTCAGGCTTTCCCAGGTGGAGAGAGCTGCATTAGCCAATGCCACTATAGCTGACACAATTTAAGGAGCTGCAGCCTGCCTCATTTTTGCCACCTTTCCTGACCTTCCCACGGACCACAGCAGATGTAGCTGCTGCAGGGTGATTTGTGTTTTCATGCCATTCTCTTTTCTGAAAGCTTCAGCCTCAGATATGGGACCATATGAAGGGAGGGTGGGGTCACTTGGCTGTATTTAAACCTGCACTTGCACTACAGGAGCCCTCTGGCTGTAGACAGCACTTGCAGGTTGCTCTGCACTGTGGCATGGAGTGAGTGGGATGGGGTGGGTGTGGGACCCTGCACTGTCTTTTGAGCTGATGCTACAAGAGAGGTTCAATGTGGTGCACTTCCTTGCTTTCCTGTCAGCCTTCCAAAGCACTCATTGCTTATATACCATTTATCTTTCATATTTTGGTGTCTAAATATGAGTGATGCCCAGGCTTCCAGGACAGCTATCCAACTGCTCCTAATACAGGTGATGGACGCTATGGAATCAATGTAGACAGGTGAGATAGTCTGTCATCCAATAATTTAAGCCTAAAATTCACTCCTAAAATATGGTCAGACAAATCCTACCCCGCAACTCTTTCAATTTGTTGCCAAGGTTGCATATTTATAGCTTGTTACTTTTATATCTAATTTAGGAGCTTCATTTCAAACATTTTCTCAGAACAGAAATTCTTCATAGGCAAATGCTATATGGGAAGTATATATAGGGCAGCTAGTTCTTTCCTGTGCTTTTAGCCAAAAGACAGTTTGTTCAAATATGATTTGGTAGGCTAGTTCCTCCTTAAGCTCACTTTAATATATCTTGAACCAGTAGAAAATATATTACTATATCATATTTTAATTAGCACAAATAATTGTTCATTTAATTGGCAATCTCATCAGTAAAGAGCCTTTAATAAGAAGATGTAGGCAGTTTCAAGCTTGTGTGCTCTTCCACAGTAAAATTCTCAAGGGCTATTTTCAATTAAATATTCTGTTAACTATCACAAGGCTTTCTGAATCAACTGATTTCGCTTTGCCATTCCAAGGTTAGATGTAGTCTGTGCTTTCCCCCACCATTTTAGCTCCCTATAAAAGGTATAACAGGGGAGTAAATGACTCAATCAAATAAGTTTAATAGATTTTGAAATTAAAGGGAACATTATGATCTTTAATAGCCTGACTCCCTAAATACCACAGACTGAAAAAACTCTCCCAGTAATTCCTGCATTCAACATAAAATATCTGTTTAAATTTTAGCACATCCATGAGATATTTATCCAGTCTCAATGTAAAATCTTCTAGAAAGGTAAAATCTAACACACCCCTAGAGATGTTCTATTTGGTAAATTACCCTGAAAGGTTAAACCATGTGCCAGACAGATTTCATCAGTTTTTCATACCACATTTAAAGCTAAGCAGAGACATTGAGTCACTTGTTACTTGTAGATCACCAGCAGATCACCTCTTAATCCCTTTTTGAATGTATTACATGCACTGATCATCCTATTTCCCATACTATAAAAATGCTAAAATGCTTTTCAGATAGACATAATTAATTAAGTTTTTCTCTGGGACTTTTCCACTTTTTTTTTTTTTATTCTGGACATCAAAATGGGACCCAGATAATGTATGCAGAGGTGAAATTTTCTATCTACTTCATCTTAATACTGTGCAACTTGTATTTCAGAGATAACACTTTCTTTCCTAATTATAACAATATACTGACAGTTTCCTGTAGGATACCTATCAGTGCAACCAAGATCTCAGTACTGTCATCAGATTCCCCTGTCAACAGTGATGGTTCTTAGACATATGGAGCTCTACTTACTTCTGTTAATTAATGTTTTTTTTCAATGGAGATCACCTCATGAATTGATCCAGACACTAAGTTAAAACAGACATACATTAAAATTTCTTACCAGTCCAGGAAGTCTGGACAAACTGTCATTGATTACATTGATTTTCTCCCATAAATTTGTTAGAAACATTGAGCTACTATTAAAGAAAACTCAGATGTCTCTGTCAAGATTGTATATGAGCTATGTGGATGCATTGGCAAGCTGCTTTTATTTTTGTATGTAGCTAGTTTTCATCTAGTTTTGATGATCTACTCTGATTTAGAAAAATTCTTCTTTTAACAACAGTGATATTAAAGTAAAATACTTTGTCAATATCTGCTATAATTTCTGAGGGGTTTTTTGGCATCCAGTTTTTTATATCATGGTTGTTTGGCAGAGTTAAATAAAAGTTACATAAACCCTTTTCGATTGTCATTAGTTATTTCAGCATCCTTTTATTTTTGTATGAATGACTTCTATAGTAAACAGTCAACTGGTCTCACTGGAGCTTTGCATGCCCTGTCTTTTAATGATTGGGCACCAGATTTCTAAAAAGTGTAAGAATGACTGATTTCGAACATACGAGAAATCAACTGAATACTCACTACAAATAGCAAGAAAGCTGTCAATAGTTTCACTATATTTGGGTAGTAAAGGACTGCTTCTGAAAATTAATACATTAGAAAAAGTTGTACTTTTTGACTTAAATTGGAAAGAGGAAAAATAAATGCTTTTCCACAGCTTTAACAGCATTAGGTGTGTATGTGACCAATTGATTTATTACAAGTATTCAGCATTTGCACAAAAAAATCTCATTAGCTTAACCTATTTCCAGACAAAAATTAAAAGAGCAATATTATTACTAAGATCAGTTTTCCTGTGTGCTTCTCTAACATCAATGCCAATGTAAGTTAAAAATTATCCATTCTTCATGCATAATTTATAATACCATTTTTTTCTTTCTATTTTTTCTTTGTGAAAGCTGGTTAATTACAAAAGCCAATGACTACTTTTAGTCACTTCACTGGCCATGTTAGCAGTGGTGATGGTTTGGTTGGAGACTTGTAACTGCTGCAGTTTCTCAAAAGGTGGTGGATTTCATCAATTTTCTGTGTTGCAAAGTGTGTGTGTGTGTGTAGGTTTGTGTTTTGGAGAGGGAAATAACATAGTTCTTATGATAGCATCACTTTTCTTCAAACTAATATTGGGAGAATTCTTTCATGTCAAGTGATAGAGGATTCTGATTCTTTTTTTTTTTTCTTTTTATTTATGAGTAGTAGCTAAGTTCAAGAGTGAAGAAATCCTCTAGGTCACTAAAGACTGAAACAAAATACTACCCTAGTCTTTAGTCTTTTGATTTTTAGAAAACAGTCTTGCCTGAGAAAAATATAGACCATATATAGACCATTAAGGCAAAAAAGCAATTTCCTTCATCTTTGTAGTAATTTCTGGTTATTTTCATACAAAGTGAGAAATTAGGTCCATCTTTACTTACAAAATGTCAAATTTTGCAATATAAAATTTAAGTTAAGAAAAACTTTCCCTTTAACCTTGCATTTTTTCACCCAAAACTTTTCTCATAGTTTTGTTAAAATATTAATTAAGAATACAGCATATGTGTCATTAGAAATTGTTTTAAACAGGTTCAAATACAGAATACAACAACACTGCTTTTACTGTTACTTCAAATCTCAAAAATAATGTGATATTCAGAGTTGTCTATATTCAGAGCTTTCAATTTCAAACCAATCCTTCTTTTGGCATTCATTCTTACTTAATTATTTCTTACTTGAGGAGAATGATTCTTTCTCCAGCTGAGGCAGCAGCTGCATCATATTGATGTAATCCAAAAAAAGGGAAAAAAAATTAGTTATTTTTGCTTGGACAGATGACTTGAGGAGACTCTACATAGAGAGTTTCATGTAAGTAACAATGTTGTCTCTTTGAGGCAAACCCATCTGCCACTGCAATTACTAAGTTTCTTCCACACACTGAGTTTTCTTTTGATTTTGTACATTATACACTTATGTTCCACTAATTATTCTTACTAAAAGCTGAAAAACACCCACAAAAAAACCTGCAAAACAAATCCAAAAATCCCATGTCGTACAGGTAAGGTATTTCATACTATCCAGTTTTCCCAGAACAATAGTTCAATTTTTTCTCAGTTCAATTTTTTCTCAGGAGAATGTAAATTGTCACTTAGATGCCATGGATTTAGTGCTAAAGTGTGAAATTTTCACCACAAAATATATTATTAACACCAGGAAATTGTTCGGTAAATTACTTTGTGTTTGGTTTTGGGGTCGTTTTCTTTTCCTTTTCCCCCAGTATTTCTTTGTGACCCATTAGCTGTCAAGTCTGATGTTCTGTTTCCAGAGGCAATGAAAAAAACTGTAGTTGAAAAGCACAAAGCTCTGTAGGAGATTCTGATCATCATAGTGATTGTCACTTAATTTCAAGAGCCCTGAAGACTTAAGCTTTTTGTTCTCTTTCACATATAATAGTTTAATAGTAAATAGTCATGCAATCTATGTGAATATCAAGTAGGATTTTGAATCCTTGCTTCACTTTCCATGTCTTTGCTTTCAGGAGAAGCTAGGTTCTGGATACCTGCACATTCAGCTACTGCCCTGAAAGCTAATGGACACAAACAGTTTAACTTCCCAGCAGTACCTAATTTCCTTATCTGCAACTTTAAATTCTTGGTTATCGAGCCAATTCACTGACTCTTTTCCAAACTCTTGAGTTTCATTAAGGAAAACAATCTGTTTGCTTTATATCTCTGGCTATTTATAATAATTTCAGTCATCATAATTTATAATAGCTTGCAGTAATTTAAGCTGCTGCCAATTATGTTCACTAGAGATATTTTAGCTAGAGTAACCTCATATGACTTGCTGTTAAATCTTATCAGTTTACTTTTTACCTTCCAGTTCTTTATCTTATTTGTTTTTATTTTGTCACAAGAACATAGATCTAACTGTGGTATTTTTGTTAGGTTTATTTTCTGTAAGCAAGGATTTTCTTATTTTGCATTCTATTTTACTTGATTCTTTAAGCTTATCTACATTTAATACCCATAGAGTCACTTATATTGCACATTTCTTGAATAATTGTTTGCTCTGTTTCTGAGGTAGATTAGGATATGTCACATGAACTTAAGAAGAACAAAATGTACACACAATTTGCTACTGAAGACAAATTAGTGTCCTGTAAATTTATTACATTTTATTTACTATGTTGACTCACACTGCAACAACAATGGTCTGCTTCCTTCATCTCCATTGTGTGGAAATTTGTGACTTTTCAGAAGCAAATGGAAATGGATGATCTGGATGGTGGTACTGCAAGACCACAAAGACTGTCAAAATTGGAGCAAAATAAAGATGTTATAAAAGAGGAAAATATTTCCAATCTTCCATTAGCATACTTGCTAGTGGTTTACAGAGTCTCAGCAGCAATTTTTAATGCAATATTTGCATCCCTCATCACACCTTTTTCCTCCTATTTATTTCAGAATTTTGTCTCAGTTCTGAATATATCCCAGTTTATTTCCTTGCATGTGTTATTTCTCAGACTGTATCTGTTGGAAGGTCACCAGGTATAATTAAATGATCCTGTTTGGTCTTTCTCTGATAATTCTTCCTAGCCCAGTTTTCCAAAGAACATTTTAGGATTAGAAAAGGATATTTTCTTTCCTAGCTTCTTAGGAATAACCACAGTGACTTAAATATTTTATAAGTGGAGTTCCTGCAGTGTTTAGGAAGAATATTCTGCAAATACAACATGTGCTTTTGCATCTCCTAATGTGTGCAAAAACCCCACATTTCTTGGATTTTTCACAACTTCCATTATGGACTTCTTCCTTTATGATGACTGCATAGCTTAGCAGCCTCTGCACATACCATGCTCCTGCCTACACTGAGCAGCTGAGCCCTTATGTTTGGAATAATGAAAGGCTTCCCACATCCTCTGGATCTTCATCATGGTACTAGATTGCACCTAATGTAGTTCTACTTAGCAGAAATAATACTTTAGCACCATCACCTTGATCCAAATTCCACCACACTGTTCGCATTAATCAACTACTTACATTGCCAGTGGTCCCCAAGGTAATGCAAACTCAGTGTAAGGGTGAAAAGATATGGTTCTATATAAACCAGGTATGTCTTCTATTTAGAAATAGTAACTAGAAATTAGTTGGATGTCTTTAATCAGTGCCCCTTGGGCACACACAGAAATATATGCATCAGGGTCATGAAGTTCCAGCTCCCGGGAAGGAGATATTACCCATGTGGTGGACCTGACCATTCAGGATCTGAAAAGCTTTAACTCTGTTCCTCCTCCCATGCACCACATAACTACAGAAAGTTTTTAGCACAAGAACCAGGGTGATGCTTCCTTCATCCTCTGTCCAAAACCTTGCCAGCAGTTTTCTACCAGTTTCTTTACTTGATACCTCCTAAAAGAGCAAAAAATATCTTTGCAGCCACTCACGGAGCCAACATATGATAAAAGGCTACTCATGGCATAAACATACAAGAAGATTTTAGGTAAATTATATGTAAATTAAAATTATTTTATAAAGATTAGTGTCTTTTCACCTTACTTGATTAATGAGACTACCTGCTCTCTAATTGCAGGAGCTGGCTACTTCTGACAGCCTAGCTACACACTTTGTGCTGGCACCTGCAGATTTGTTGGGTCACATCAACTACAAATGTTTTAAATCTTGAGTCTCATGCATTCCATGATGTATTTTCATGAATTTCCAGAGACTGTACAAGAGTCATCACACACCCTTGGTGCGTTAGCTGGAAAGGGAATTGCATTGCAGTCCAGTTGCAAACGCTTCGTTTTTGTGAGAAATACACACAGCCACTTGATTTCTTGAACAAAAGGAAGATACAATTAAAAAGTTGGATACATTCACAAGTGTTCTGTAGCCCAGCATAAGTCACTGCAGTTCCTCTGTGTGTAGGATGGAGAATAACACAAACACAGAAATGGGGGAAGCCGGGAAACTGGGAACAGGGAGAGTGAATAAAAAGAGAGAGTACTTTTTTCTTCTTCCTTCTAACCCCATGCCAGAAGACTCATTTCCAAGTGACTATATGGCACCATTTTGAATACCATATGTGCCTGCAAGTAGAGAAGGGCTCTGTATAAAGAATGTCCCTTCCCAGAGGAAGCCAAATGAAAGCAAGAACTTTGATATGGCTGTTCCTTGGCAGATGGATCTAGTGCCGCTTGCTAGAACCACCTTTCCTCCTCAATATTACAGAGTATCTATTTTGCATGTGACACTATTAAACTTGCTGTGGAAAACTGTTAAAATCCTTCCTAAAAATAAAAAATAACTTTTCTAGAATAAACTTGCTAATAAAATAAAAAACTTGATCTTTGCACTGAGTTGGTGAGGTAAAAATGCTCCAAATTTAAAAAAGAATACAAAGTTGTGGAGAAATTATTTTAAAAGAAATCTGAAATCCTGAGAGTTAGGGGAAAAGCAGTGCCCATAATATAAACTTAGAACGGATACTAAAGTCTTTATAGAGCTTCCTTTTTTTTTCTCCCCAATATGTTCCCTTTTAACTTCCACTGAAAAAAATCAACTCTTTTCAAACAGGCTAAAAGATTTTCAGTCCTAGTACGGGGAAAAAATGAAGAACCCTCCTGACTTTACTTTCTCTTAATCTCAGACACATCCAGGTTCCTCAAGCATTGAACAGAGAATAAGGTGGGACAGGCAGCATGATGGATGAGGTACAACTGAGCGCAAGATACAAAGGAAGGAGAAGATAAAAGCAAATAATTCTATCAAATTACAATTTGGGGTCTGTCATTTATATATTTCTGATGGGTAGATCCTCCTGAAAATGGAACATTTTTGCTTAGATTTTCTATCTTTTTAAACATCCTATCAAGGGTTATGACATATCTTTGAATTTCAAGCAAATGAAACAAAGTTCTTGAAATACATACAACAATCACTCCTGAGTTAATAGTGCAAATTGCTGATAAACAGTGGCGTTATTTTAATTTTATGCATTTTTTTCAGTGGAATCCAACAACCTAACTTCTCTCACAACACAACTTCACCTGAGAAATGGGAATTTTAAACTGTAATATCAGCAGCTGGATCCCGAGCAGCTATTAATATGATTGGAATATTTTTTTTCAGCAGATCCCTTTCATTGTCCTCACCACTCACTTTTGATTTTTAACAAATACACAAATTCTTATGCATTACAAACAAGAGTGCTTGCTTTTAGCACAGAATGGCACAGGAGACATGACAAAGCATACGGAAAGGTGGAGGAGTGGAGCGGTGTGGCCGGTAGAAACACGCCCAGGCTAGAATGACCAGCCCGTCTCCAGCCAAGGGGGGCGCTTCCCCAACACGAAGCCGGGCACTGCGCCTAAGGCACTAAACTGCCTTCCGGATGTTGGCCGCTGAAAACTCCGAGCCGCAGGAAGAAGAGGCGTCTCTCAGTCTCTTTGGCTTTATCGGGTTTATTAGGTGCCGGGGGACCAAACACTCCCAATGGAACCAGGGGATGAGGGCTAGGAGCAGAGAGCAGAGAGCCCCAAGGGGAGGAAAACCTCGGGTTATAAAGGAAGTGGGAGGGGAGGGGGGTGACAAATCAGAAGAGGGAAGGGAAGGATACATTGGGGATTGACACAACAACAGAACCAATCATGTACAACTAAGGGAGGGGCCCCGGCCCCTGAGCCAATCACCCGACACCCTGGCCAGAAGCTTCTGGAAAAGGAGCCAGGGGTGCGGAGTGACAGGCAGGCAACCGGGGGTGGGGAACAAAAATGATACATGTTGAAACCATAGAAACTGGGGAGGGGTTTGGGGATTGACAGTTAACTGGGACAGGGGCAGGACCTTTTAACATGAACAATGGGGGTGAACAGAGCAGACGCAAAACGAACCACAACAGAGGAGACCTTGTTAAAACTGAAGTATAAGGAGGCACTGAATTGCTGATTGATTCTGTAATGGAGTGGTCTGACAGGAAAAGTTCTGCCAGGAAAGGGTCTGTGGTCAGTCAAAGGAGCAACCATTTGTTCTCCTTGGATGAATAATGCCATATTTAATGGAAGCCTCAGTGAGCTGAACTACCATATCTCTCGGACCAAAAGACCCTGGAGCGTTTACAAAAGCCATGAGGGGAACTGCAACATATTGTGAAATCTAAAGCAGAAGATGGGAAGCTCCTAAGTTGCTTCAGAACTATCTTTAACAGTCTCAACACATTTTTTGCCAACCAGCATGCTAGAACAAAAAACCCCTTTTTAACTGTTGCCTTCTGGAGAAGAATTGCATACCTTTATGTTTGTTCCTAAAGATTTTTGTGTAAACATATTTTTCCATTTGTGACCTGATCCGGTGGGGACTTAGCTCATGTTGATGTAGCACTGAGCACAAGTTAACATATTTCCTTTCCAACAGGGTCTAAATTCACAGGTACAGAGTATGCAGGCATGCTCCTGGTCCAGAGGGAGCCCCTGCAGGAGGACAGTTGTCTATATTCGTCTACAGAGGCATTTGCAAAGTTATTCAGGTTTATGTGAAAGCTGTGGAGAAAAAGAGGAGTGTAAACAGAGGGTGGAAATCTTGACATTTGCCATTGGATTTGAATTAGCCAGTTATTTCTGAAGTTCTAGGGACAGTGTCCTCTCTACAGGTTTCTTATAAACAGAAATATTTCCCCTCAGGCTTTATACCCATGAGTTGAACACTTCAGGTTATTTTGCAAGATATAAGACAGGTTTTTCTAATGGAGATAGAAATCTTTCTGTTACAAGTTGTACTGCTTGCATAATCATTCAGTGAAGATTTCTGAAACATCTTTCTTTTGCTGCTTTATGACTGTTAGTTCATGGAAAGACTTTTTCTGTATTCTCCTATGTATAAAAATCAGCTTCTCACCAGAACAAAAAAGTTAAGGAAGTTCAAACTACAGTCAAAATTCTCACTTTTTATTTAAATTCCCAACTTCACTGATGCATCTCTTTTCAATCCATGTATTAAAAAAAAAATCAGCATCAAATATATTTGTGGGTTTTCTGCTAAAAATAATTGGAATAGCACTATGCTTGATCATAGCCATAAAGAGAAACTATAACCTCTGCCTCTTTGAATCTTGAAATATCTGAGCAAGCAAAAGCTACTATCTATTGCTCTACTATTGAATGATATGAAGTGCAAAAGGAACAGGAAATTTGAACATGGTTTTTATCATTTTACTTCCCACCCTCTCTAAATCAATTGTGATTCTAGTGTTCTTGCTGTTTTCTTAGGTTGGCAGCACAGACTTTCTTTCACAAAGAAGGAGTAAAATTAGTGATTTTGCTTCTAAGATTACTTCATTTTCTAGTATAGCTAGATTTTCCCTTGCCTAACACAAGGCTGTAGTTTAGTCCAAAAAGCCATTTTCTCCTCCTAAATTTTGTGGATATTTTAATTTTTATTCCTGAATTGACTTCTCTTGAATGTCTTACTTGACATATCTTTTGTTAGTCTTGCTGTGCATAGACGAACAAAAAATGCAGGAGACTGCATTGCTTCACCAGAGAAAATCTTGGATAGGAGAATCTGCATGGCTTCACAAGAGAAAATCTTGGATAGAATCCTCTTAGGAATATTGCCAAAGTCAAAAGAAGACTCAATTATTTCTTCTCTTGCCATGGATCAGTAATTCAGCATAAATGGATAAAAGCATTTGCTAGAAATGTAGAATTGTCTATTTCACATTTTTTTCAACATTTGGCAACTACAGTTAACCCATTCTTATGAGATTTAGTACATGTTTCTAACAATTGGTTGAATTTGTGGGATTTTTTTCTTCCAAATGCTAAAGAGAAGGCACAGTCACATAGGAAAAAAATTTGCTCCCGAATTGTATTGGTTTTGGCTGGGGTAGAGTTAATTTTCTGCATAGTAGCTGATATGAAGCTGTGTTTTGGATTTATGCTGGAAACCATGCTGGGAAGACAGAAATGTTTTAGTTACTGCTGAGCAGGCTTTTTAGTTACACAGAGCCAAGGCCTTTCCAGCCTCTCACCCCACCCCACCAGTGACGGGGGCTGGGGGAGCACAAGGAGTTGGGAGGGGACACAGCTGGGAGAGCTGACCCCAAGTGACGAAAGGGACATTCCAGACCTCATGGAGTCATGTTTAGGATATAAAGGTGGGTAAAGGAAAAGAAAAGGGAATGTTAGCAGTGATGGCATTTGTCTTCCTGAGGCACCACTACAAGTGATGGAGCTCTACTTTCCTGAGAATGGCTGAACACCTGCTTGACCATGGGGAGGGTGAATGAAATGAAGTCCTTGTTTTGCTTTGCTTATGTGCACAGCTTTTGCTTTAGCTATTAAACTGTATTAAACTCAACCCACTAGTTTTCTCAATTTTACTCTTCTCTTCCTGATGCCATTTCTGTTGGAGAGGGGCAGGAAATGAGGGGCAGGAATAAACCCTGACATAAGCCATAAAGAAGCATAAAGAAAGCCTTGTCCTACAAAGTCTTACATGCACCTGCGGTCCAATGACTTCCATATAATTATTCTCCTTATAAATGGTGCAATGCTTGTAGAAGGTGTTGCTAAAGGTATTAATATCTCTTAAATGTATAAAGATACTGGGAATTTGTTTAATTTTTCCTGATCCTATAACCAGTCAGGAGCCTCTACTCTCTTTTCATATGTTCAGTGTTTAAACAGTTTTGATCCTGAAAACTTCAGCAGTGCTGTGTCACAGGAGATACTGGGTAAATCTTCTCACATAAAATTTTAAAATGCAGGTTTTATGAACTATATACAGCATTTCAGAACAGTATTTTGAATTCACCCCAGTAAACCTTATATACATTATGAGTCTGTGTATCCACAGTCCTACAACATCCCAAATAACTGTCACTAGTAAATTTGACAATAGTCAAAACACTGTGGGCCTGGTGTCATGATTAAAATTAATAAAATGAACCTGGCACATACTTTCACTTCTTTGAGCTACAGAGCTTAAAAAAAAATCAATGTCCTATGGCAATTAAAGATTTTTACATGACATTAAGAGAGGTTTCTCTTGGTGAATCTTCGTCTGCATTCAGCAACTGTAGTACTAACCAAAGAACACAATTAAAGAGATGAGAGGAGAAAAAGGTAAAATGTTATTTTCACTGATATTGATTTTTTGCTTGGCATCACATTTGCCAGTTATTATGGGGTTTGTGCAGTTAGAGATGATAACTAGACAGTGCTATTAGATTTTCTGCTGAGAAATTACAAATATAAGGTTTTTTTACCTAAATAATATTCCCCCCTTTCCACTAGGTCTTGATTATCCTACACCACCATTAGACATTAGTGAAGTCAAGGAAAATTATGAAGAATGGTATAATTTAGCATAGTTTAAGGTATGATAATTAATACAAGGTACCTCGTTTTTTAAGAGAGGAGTAAATCCTTGTGAAGAGCAGAGAGTTTTTTTATGGTATTATCTTACTGTGTCAACTGTTTAAATATTTTTTTACATTTCTTGAGAAAATGTTTTTTATTTTCATACATATCACATTGCATGTGTGAAAACAGTTTATGGACTTCCACACCCAGGAATTTATTTGAAAGAAAAAGAGAAAAAAGATTTCTTAGCCCTTTCATATTCAAATAAGTTTTTTTCTTGTATTTTATTAAATGAGACATACCAGAATTTGAACAGAATAAGCTGTATGTTCACCTTCATGTTCTCTTTAAGTAATGAGTGTTTGGAACTTCAATACCAATTTTGCTCTCCGGTATCTTTCCTCACATCAGTTTCTTTGGAGTAACTGGTTTTCTATTGTTTAATCCCATCATGACCTTTCAAACTATGATATCAGATCCCTTTCTTTCTTCATTTGTGTCCTCTTTCTCGCAGTTCTCATTTGAATTAGAAAAAGCTGCCTCTCCTGTTTTCATAATTTCTTTTTGTTAAAAAAGATTTCATTTTGATAACAAGTTATTTTCCAGATCATAGTGGCTATATCAAACTTTAAAGCACAGTTTGCTGAGTTCTATTTCATACATTAAAACTGAGTTAAGCCCAGCCACTTAAGGTATTAGCAAAAAAAAAAACAAAAAAAAAACAAAAAAAAAACCAAAAAAAACCAAAACAACAAACCCCCCTTAATGGGTTTTTGTATTGGTTTCAGTATCAAGGCCTCAATTTTTTATCACAATGGTTACAATATTGATGCTATTTTTTGGAATAGCAGGTACTTAGTTTTTTTCTTTAACAGATGGTAAAATAAGTTACAGCAGCTTGACTGATGCAAGTGAGAAACTGTACCAAAATCTATTAACTGCAGGTGTGGCTGGGTGGGAGCTTATTTAATTACACTTAGTGGATGAAGAGAGACAAACACAACAGCATTTTTTCTCAAATTTCTTTTTTCCAGAGCAATTAAGATGACATTTAGTTTGTGCATGCCTTATGGTTTCTTCACAAGGGAAGTGATAGGAAAGCTCTCCAGAGCATTATGGAAGAGCAGGAGTTGTTAACAAACCTAGCCTTTGGGAACAGACTGTCGTATCTGCCCTGAAATCTAAGTTTATCCTGACCACTCTGTCCCCAAGACTGGGAAGAGTTCTTGACCTCCTGTGAGGTTTTCATCTGAACTGTCAGCTTCTAAAAAGCTGTGCTTATGTCCCAATGAAAGCAGAGTTTACCAGGTTTTTTTTTTTTTTTGCTTTTCCTCTGTAATAGAAACAATGAATAAATCAGGCCTGTTAGTGTTGGGAAGATTTTAGAAAGTTAAATTAGCAGAGGGAATTTATTTGAGCTGTTAGGTGCCAAATTTCCACCTGGAAAGAATTACTACACTGTCTATAATGATTGAGGCACCTTGCAAATGAGGTCTTGTCTGTTCATGATGAACACTACAGCTTTTGGTAAAAAATATGGGGTTGCTAGTTGTACAATGTTCTCTAATATATCTGAGTGGGATCGTGAACTCAGTCCTCACAAAAACAATGGACTTTTTTTGACAGAGTTGCATACACTAATGTGATTATTTCCTTATATTGATATGTCATGGAAAAGTCCTTTGAGATCTTCAAGATCCAAGATTTGTCCCAAAGGACCGTTTAAAACTATTCCCCAGGACCTTTCCACATTACTTACTTCCACTGTATCTAAGGAAAACATTTCTGTGCCTGCTGTATGCATGGAGCCCTCACACCTCCAGCACCAGAAAAGCCTTACAGTGCTCACACCAGTCCCTGCCTGTGTACAGTCTCACAGTGGGTCCTGGAAGCAGTCAAAACCCATTGCTGTAGCTCAGTTAGAAAGCATTGTTAACCATTACTTTTGCACCAGCATAGAAAGACAGTCATACACCTCAGCAGCCAAGGATAACCCATGAGGAATGCATCCATACATTGGACTAGGGAAATTGAAGATAGCATCTAAAATAACATCATGAAAAGCAACTCATAAGTGCAAGCTTTTAAATAAAAATACCTGGCTATGGTTCTGCCATAGTAAGCAATATTTTCCATACTGTTTTTAGCTGAGGACATAGCTGGGAAACACTACAGCAGTGAGAGCATATCCATTCAATTAATGGAAAAGCAGTTCAGCAGTTGAGAAAAAAAAAAGACAGATTTCTGGCTATCAAACAGAAAAAATAATACTATTAAAAACTCTGCTGTATTTGGCAACTGATTTCTGCCTCTGAGCCAGGAGCAATACTGTCAAACTTTATCATGTACCACTGCAAACACTTCAATATGTGGAGTCAACTGCTGGTGTCATTGCTGACCCATTACTCCTCCTGATCCCAATGTCCCCCTCTCTTTTATGGAAACAAAACAGTTTTTGTGACAACACACTAGTCCAGATTTCAAGAATGACTAAAAGTTTTGCGATAAGCCAGCAGGGAAAATCTCTGATGATGATGATAAATTAAAGATCAGTTAAGAAACATCTGCAGATATATTAATGGATAATTGAAAACCTTAAGCTTTAGAAATTGCTTCTATTCATCCTAGGGATAATACCAAGAAAAAGATGATTCCATTAGGACAAGTATGGTAGGTTAACCTTGTCTGGCTGCCACCCAGATGCTATCTCACTACTTCTCCTCTCCAGAACAGAGAGAAAATGTAAAGGTCATTGGTTGAGATAAGGACAGGAACATCGCTCACCAGTTACCCTTATGGGAAAAAACTCAGGTCAGAGAAGATTATTTTAATTTATTGCCAATTAATAACAGAGTAAGCAGAGAGCGATGTGGAATAGGTGCTGTGGTCAGACCATAACACTTTTTGAATGGAAATTCCTTCCTTGTCCAGAATAGGGCCTTTCCATGGTGTACAGTCCTTTGGGAACAAATTGCTTTATTGTGACTCCCCCACGTGTCACAGCTCTGTCCAGAAAACCTGGTTCTGTGTGGACTTCTCTCCACAGGCTGCAGGTGCTGGCAGGAGCCTGCTCCAGAATGGGCTTCCATGGGCTTCAGCTTCCTTCAGGACATGTCTGTTTGCAGTAGTGTCGGGCTCTCCAGGGGCTGCCGGTGGATCACTTTGCACACCTGGGAGTTAACACAATGCTTATTCTTCAAAACCCTCTAGCCTGTGGAATTTCACGATGCCTAGGCTGTGCCATCATGTTAAATGTTAGCCAAGAAGAAGAATTAGAGTAACCAGCCCCGTTCACCAAGCAGTCAAGTATGACTTTGGGGTCACCGATCACCAGGGACCACCAAAGAGACCCTTGAGACAGAAGAACACATGCTGATGGGAAGGAAGGAACACATGCCAGTGACTTTGGGGAAATGATTATTAAATGTGTGTTTCCTTTGGAAAAAACCTATGTAAAATACAGTATTTAAACAGGAGATTTTTCTGTACTCAGTATGCACGATGTTTTGGAGGAGACACCCCCACATGCATCCAGCTGAATAAAGAATGCCTCCTTCTTAATACTACATTGGTGTTAAGGAGCTCTGTTTTTCCTGGCTTTTGATAACAACACCAGACTGGAATAACCTGGAATCTGAGAGGAAAGTTTTGGTCTTGTTTTACCTCCAAATTTGCTCCCCCTGAGTGATGTCTTTTCAAACACAAAGCCTGACAGTTGGAAATATTTATGCTGAAAAACAATAATTGTAATTTTTTTCCCTTATAAATAGTGTATGTTCTTTAATGGTCTGATGGCCTTCTTTAAGATGTTTGTTAATTAAACATAATGTTGTTTTAGCCCATATATAAAGTCTGCTGGAATTAGAATAATGTAAATAATTTACCTTTTTGTCAGAGAGTGTTGTGTAGTATCTTGCTGGAGAAAGTGAAGTAATTTATGACTGGCAGAACTTTCAATTTATAAGCCAGAATAACTCAGACAGATGGAGAAAATAAAGAGAAATTTTTGTTTCTCAACAAGAAATTTAAATTCAACAAAAGTAGAGTATGAAGCTAGGTAGCAAATTATCCCTTTAGAAAATATACCAACTGGCAATGCAAAAAAGTGTTTAAAAATGTTCAAGTGAATTCAGCATATTGCAGAATTCAGCATACTTTTGCTCAAAGCATACTCCTTATGAAGGTGGCTGAAAAACGTGGGTCCTGCCAATAATGTCTTTTCCCAGTTGCACCTAGAGCAAAAGACAGTTAGTGCACAAAGCACAGCAATGATCAACCCTTGACTGGAGGACATGAAAATGAGTAGTCCTTCTTTGTGATCCATGTAGGGTCTGACCCCATTAACAATAACAATAAAAATAACAATATTTATCTCTTATATCAAAATCTGAAGTAACAGAATTTTTTGCCACTTTAATAATTTGTGTTTATTAGATGAATCTAATAGGAGCTGCTCTCCTATGGCAAAATGCTAAGACTATTGGCCTCACTCAGCCTTCACAGTGACATAATTTTAGCCTTCCAGCACCTGAAGTGAGCCTACAATAAAAAAAAAATTGGGAGAGAATATTTATAAGGGCATGTAGTGACAAGACACGGGGAATGGGTACAAACTGAAAGAGAGTAGGTTTAGGTTAGATGTTAGGAAAATATTTAATGTGAGGGTGGTGAGACACTGGAAGTGGTTGCTTGGAGAAGTTGTGTATGCTCCATTCTTGCAAGTTTTCAAGGCCAGGTTAGATGGCACTTTGAGAGCCTGAACCTGGTCTAGTGGAAATCTCCCTGCCCACAGTGGGAGGGATTGGGAACATATCATTATGATTATGTGACTCTATGATTTCTATGATTCTATGGTTCGGTGATAATGACATTATCATTTATGCATTTTCCCGAGGATGACTTCAGGGTTTAATTCCTGCATTTTGAAAGTAGGAATGAACAGGGAAAAATTCACACATAGCAACTTCTCTAAAAGGTTAGCTACTTCCAAAACCAAGATTCAAGTGTCCAAATCAAATGTGAAATTGTTGTGCCAAAATTGAGGACAACGTGAAATCTTCCTGCACACAGTTAATATGCATTTGTCATTTAAGCTGTTGTACTAATGCTTTGCATTACTATTGAAATGAGGTGATATGTCTATTGAAGGAACATTATTGCATGCTTCTTCTTTCACATCCCTGGAACATTGTTAGTAATGAAGTTAGAAATATTTCTTGGTATTCCTATAATTAAACATAAAAAATAAAATCACAGGAAGCTTTATTACAGACATTTTCCTTATTTCGTACTTGATTGTGAAAACATAATATTTCTTTTTTCCTCCCCTTGTTGCTGGTTATCTTATTTTCTCTTTTCTTTGTTTTTTTAAGTGCAGCAAAGTACTTTCTCCTAAACCTTCAAATAATTTAGTTCAAAACAAAGAGATATCTTTTTATCAAATCTTACTAATATCTATGTGGATTGATCTCCAGTGGGAATGACATTTTTAGGTACAGCAGTTTGTTTAAGCTGTCAGGGGCAACAGCAAGCAGCCATCATCTGCATTCTTGGCAGTAGAGGGAAAATGAGATGAGATGAAGATCTGGGCATTTAATTCCAGATGAGGGAAAGGAGGAATATCCTGCCTAATAAAGGAGGAACTTTCTCCTCCACCCACCCCATTTGCCCTGAAAGTAGTCCTGGCACTGGAACTGGCTCTCAGCTTCAGCTATCTTGTTTTGTGGGATTATTAAATTAAATAGGGCCAGAACTCAGATCCGTAAGCACTGTCCTGGGGCTGTCTGTAATGATTTATTGCTAGCATCCTCTCTGCTGTGATTTTAGGCAGACATCAGACCACCATGGAGAGCACTCACTTAGGGTTCAGGGAGCAGTAACTGGGACAGGGATAATTGTGGAGGCACTCTGGATAAAACCACTCTCTTTTGAATGAAAAGGTGTCTTTTCTTATCACATCATGCCTTACTGCTTTTCTCCTGGGCCAGAGGATGAACTCCGTGCATCTTTCTAAAGTGCAAAAGGCTCGTCTATAAACCACTATGTTTATTCTCTTTTATTTTAGACAGAGTGGTGTAGGGAGCACTCACACAATCAAACATATGTGGATCAGAGAAGATGGTAGTGTCTGGTCTGGGAGCTGTAGTAAACAGTTAACAATAACCCAGTTGCTCAGTTGATACCTCTCATTCCAGCAGAATGACACGATCCCAGAAAAGAATATCTATATGTATGTTAAATTCCAAGGTGTAACATTTATACCTGAGAATTTTATAGCTTTTAGAAACCAATCCATACATTGAATATTTTAAGGGAAAATTAAGTGGTGCTTCCAAAGAGAAATTAAGTGTTTTTGTAGCACATGAATTGTAACTTTGATCCTGTGATCACTATAACATTTGCATTAAAGAAAGAATCAAGTAGTTTGTATTGTTTATTATTCAGAGATTGTCTTTAAAGGTGGCCTGGTAGGCAGACCAGCTACCTAGGATTCTTATTAAATATTTATTTTTTAAAATTCATAAATATGTCTCTTACTACAGTTATTTATGGTTATTACTGACAGACATGTGTAATAGGAGGGACAACACACAACTCTACATTATTATTAATTTTATTCAATCTGTAACCTGTTCAAGATGGTAATTTGCAAACATATCATTATGACTGACATTGCAGGGTCCCCAGAACAGTTGCTTTTGAACTTTGATTTGAAACCTCAATGCTTCCACTGATGTAGACTAAACCAAATCACAGCAGAGAGAATGCTAGCAATAAATCATTACAGACCTATATGCACTGAAGAATTCTTTGTTTTGTTCTTTATTTTTACAGGGTCTCCTGCTTATGAGGGGCTTGCTCCATTCTTGGAAATGTCAGGAACTCAGAAGGAAAATGAAGGATTTAATACCTTTTTCCTCATATAACTTGCTTTGACCATGTATTTTGCCTCTTTACTGCAAAGAGATGGACAGTTAAGGGACCCAAATAATGTGTGTGTGCACAAGTATAAACATGGGGAACAGCAAGGAAAAGGGAACACTTCTGAATGCCAGAAAATGCATGATGAATTCAAAAGTCATACTAATAATGTCAGTCAAAGTTAGAGGTGCAAAAAAGTTTACATAAAGCTTTATTTTCATCAAACCTTATCATGAGCATAATTGAAGACATTTAGCTGCCTAGTATAGGGAACATTCAGTCTCCTAAAAATAATTTGTTGTACAGATAATTACCACTTGGCTGAACCCTTGTTTATGGCTATTAGATAATTACTCAATGTACAGCTTTACATACATAAATGTTCTGTACCTCCTGATGAAGAAGATCAGGTTAAATGCTAAATATGCATAATACAATATTTAATTCACTTACCGTATTCTGGAGAGGTAATAATCACCAAGAAAAATTGTTGGTTTTCTGCTTTCATTACCATCTTTTTCATGGAAGGAAAAATATATTACATTAGTTGGCTTCACTTCTTAACTTTAGGAGTGACACTTTCCTTTTTCCAAGGGATAACAGGTGATGCATAAAGTAATAAAAGATGTGTCCAAGCTAATCAAAAGATTTGAAAGAACAGCTGTCAGTGAAATAAAGTACTGATTTTTCTTTGGCAGTCATGTTAGTCCCTCAGTCCTCCTTTATTGCTACTTTTTGCGGCTTATCAATTTTATATTTTTTAAAATGCTTTACCTCCATTTAGAAATCAGCATGTCTCAAAGGTATTTCTTTCTCTCAAAGAAACTATTTCTTGGTATCAGTGCATTGTTCTCAACTAGTCCAGCCTGTTTGATGGGATTCTCATTCTTCTATGCTACCATTCAGGTGTGATTTTTCTTTACCCTCAAACCTGGCACCTAGTGGTTGACTGAATTTCAAGGCAGATTCAACTTGCGTATTATTTGGTTAGGTTTTCATTAGTACAAAGTAGTAGATAATATTTGGTTTATCAGTTGGTGTATAAGACTCAGTCAGGCACAGAAATCTTTGTAATACAGACATTCCTGAGAGTTTGTATCTTCATGATTTGTGTTCCTGCACTTGAATTTCAATTTAGTAGCTCCCAAGGTAAAGCATATTTTTAATCATGTTATCACTGAGGAACAAGGAAGAGTAGTCAACTCAAACCTACAAATATATAGGAAGGGTAGTTGAACTTCCTGTTTAATAACTGTTGGCTTCCTCCTTTTCCTGTATCCAGGCACTCACGCGAGCACACACCCTTCAGTGTAGGAGTGGTGTCCTCAGTCATCAGTGTCCTATTGTGCAGATGTCACTGAGCTGCTTTATGAAGTGCTCCTTATGTCTCCAGGTATCATTCTCACTAAAGACACCCTGTACAAAAGCTGCAGTTAAAATCACAGGTCTACCTATGTTACGAGCCAAACTTCACCATAAATGCTTCTTTGTTAGATTTTTGAACAAAACTACAAACTTTGTGGAAGCTAGGAAAACTCATTAAAATGGAAATGTAAACATTAGAACAAATTAGCATGGCTTGTCTTAGAAAAGCACGTAATTAGCTGTATTTCTCAGCTTCAGGCTAGCCATACTTTATTTGCATAGTGTCACAGTGGTTTGGCTTTTTGAAAAGCTAAATAGTTAAGAAAAACTTGCACCTTTTATTTTATTGTCTTTTCCCTAATCAGTCAAAGTTATGGTATATTTCAAATCATTCAACATCCAGCAAATCATATTTATCTCATCTTACCACAAGGGTTATAATATTTTCTTGTTCTCATGCATAGCTGGCACTGAGCATTTTTTACAAAAATAAAACCATTTTACTAATTAGGATATTTTTGTCCAAAATAGCAAATACTTTTGAAAAAATTTCTGTGCTACACTTGAGAACAAATTCCACAGCAATGATCAGAGATCAATACCATATATGTTCCTTCCTTTTCAGATTAAAATCTTTTTTTCATCATCAAAAGTCTCATTGAACACAATGGAAATTGTCATTTGAAGAAAGAGGGAATGGTAAAAGAAGTCTGGAATGAGGAATTTGTTTAAGGTGATAACAGTCAAATAAGACATTCTTCAGAATTTGTAACTTTTTTGTAATTTGTAATTTGATTGCACGTGGAGGAAGGCAGAAGTGAATGAACAATGCTCCTGCAAGAATGTCTTCCACCAGCAATAAAACCAGAGCTACTGGGACTGAAATGGACACCATGACAGACTAGGAAGGAAGGTCCTCACGAGAGAACCCTTGCATCAAGAGGAATATCCTCTTCCACCTGTCATTTCTTCCTTCTCAGCTCTTCCTGCCTGAGGAAAATGAGAGGAAAAGGAGTAGGAAAGTGAGTAAAGGATAGAGGAAGGATGATAAAGTTCCCCAAATCCACAATTATGTTGCACCAATTCTTCATGTGTGTAGTCACAAATGACCAATCTAAAGCAAGAGCATGGAGACAATTTTTAGCGGTGGCTTAGTAGGCCTGTGACCTAGACTTAGAGTGCAGTACGTGTCAGTGTAGAAGTGATGAAATAAACAAAATTACTGCCTTTGCCCAAGCTAAGACCAAATCTTGAATTCTTACTCATGATGATAAGCATCCTGGTTTTCGATCTTTTAAACTCAAGTTAATATGACACTTTCTGGAGAAGGCTACTTATTTTGAGCAAGATGGCTTGGATCTGACTCTCAGGAATAATTCAAACTATTGGTTATAAAATTCCCAGATCTTCAGCCAACACCTCCATTTTCTTTCAGCCATAATTACCCACACATATAGAAAATGCTAATGTTTTCACCTCACTTTTGACAACACATTGCTTTCTTCTACTGCTTCACAACTGCTCCCTTCACCTCTATTATTTCAGTAGAATTAGTTAAAGTCATTGTTTCCAGCTTCCAAGTGTCTTGATTCTTCCACTTCCTGTTTCAGATTTATGTTGAAAATTTCATTCATGTTTTCTACCTGTCCTGCATTTTAACTAAAGCAAATTTCTTCTTCTTGTAAACCTTAACATGATGAAAAAATGATAGAGGTCTGAGTCCTAAAGAGCTGACTGAATGAGTGTAAGGCTACACTGGCATTGAGAATTTCTGAGTAAGGTCAGACTTTCTGAAAGAGAATTGAAAGGTCTTATTTGAAGTTCACTTGCTTGGAAGTAAATTGAAAACTACATCTCCCAAACAACCTGCAAGGATACATCTAATTTGAAAAAGTAGAGCCACACACTCAGGCAAAGTCTTTGTATCCTGGTGGATCCATGTCATTTGGGAGTGTAAAGAGAAGGATATTACAAAAACTCTGACTTTCTCTTCTATTGCTAGATGCAGTATAATACTAAAAATAATAATATATTCAGATATCTGGACTATGAACTGTTCCTGGGGCTAATGTTTTGGAGGCTTTTTTCCTCATGGCTAAAATTTACCCAGATTTTGGTAAGCCATCTGTCAAATGAAAGAATATTGAGCCCTTTCCAAACTGCAGGGATAGTAATTCCAGTAGTTAATAACAAAAGATGAAATAATACATACTGAGCTAGGCTAGCAGAGTAATTATTGCCTCTTAATAAAGCTAAAGTAGAGAATAATAGGCAACTTATTTAAAATGAAATTATATACTTTTCCACCAGTGACAGCCAGTTTCTGGACAATACCACCACATATGAATCTGAGTACATTTGTCCACATTCTCTTAAACATAAATCATTGCTGACAATGCCACTAACAATATAGTAGGAACATCCTCAATCTGCTTAATGGATGAAATTCAGTTTGTGCAGAGAGCCTGAATGGGTCTAGGCAAGAAATATGACCATTGCAATTTTAGATAATGAAATAACAAGGGATTCAGAATATGCTCAGAGAATGTATGCTCAAATTCCTCTTGAATCTGACATGCTACTAGTGAAATACTTCCTTTTTTTTTCATTAATAACTTTCAGAATTTATACTGTGGGCATATAGCCATCAAAACAAAGCAAATTAATTGTTCTATGTTACATGTTGCTGAATGGGCCCTAAACCTCAGGAGCTGAGCATACCTATGTCCTCAAACACCATTTTTTTTCCTTCACTGAAGTTTATTTTGATTTTTTGTCACAGTTTTTCCCTCCAGGATTTGCATAATAGACTCTGAGCAGCTCATATAAAAATTTAACTCCTGCTGAAGCCAACGTTTTGAGATGACTCAAATGACACAGATGCAGGTCTGTGGCTGATTCTGGGAAGGGCATTTCTGAGCAGACTCATGTGCCACTGACCTCTTGGGGATGTGAGGTCATGGCTGTGTAACACAGCACAGACCTTTGCAGGGAGCAGGACTGCATGTCAGGCTGGGGGAATAGGGAAAGATATGAAGAATTTGGCCTTTTTTAAAAACATTATTGATGGCATTTTAGTTAAATACAGTTATTAAGCAGCACTGAAAAAAAAAAAAGCTTCCTTACCTCATAGGTATAATTTCTTTCTTATCTTCATGTATATGGCATGATACATAACATATTTTTTCAAATCTCTCTTGTTTTTAGAAAGGAATTGGCTTTCCTAGATTTGATTCTTAGGATATAGTAAAAAGTTCATAAGCCTTGCTTTCTTTAATTTTTTTCACTGAAATAGTTATTTTTCCATTGAAATTCATACTTAGCAAATTGTAGTTTTTTTGTGCTTTCATTTGTATTATGGAAGTTACATAGACAATCAATTTGAGATGTGAAAGGGAGTTTTGAAGTAAATGCAGCTGGACAGACATATTTTCAAATATTTTCCCAATGTTGTAAGAAACTGGGGATTTGTAAAACAAGATGTCAAAATGTAAATGATCGACTACAACAAAAAATCAAAAGCACTGACCCCATAATAATGTAGAGTCATAAGCTATATGGAGCTTTGAAAATTATAAAATATTCATTCATACACTTGTGGTGAAACAGATGTAAAACCTAAATTGCAGCCACAGAAGATCACTTCCTGCATAACTTACGATATTGATATTTTCCTGCACAAGCTCAGCCAATATTTTTCAAAGTTAAACCTAGGATAGGCTTAATTATGAGTGACATCAAATCTGTTTGTGATGTATCTTGATGAAGTCATTGGAATTATGTTAGGGTAAACTTGGTATAAGAGCCCTTAAATTTAAGTTCTGATACATATAAACTGATTTGGAATAGTGTATCTAGATTGTTTATGAGGGACTTTTAAGGATATTTTCTTCTAAAAAATATTTCCTTTTCAACACTGATGTCAAAAACTTTGTGGCGTTCAGTCTTGTGAGCTAAAACTCTTTTATTCATAGGCTTATATATATTAAAATTCTGTATTTCTCTTACAGGATATTTTTTTAAAGGATCCTATCCACAGAAAAGTTCTCAGTAAGAAAATGGCTGAAATTTAATTCTGGGTGGGGATACAGGAAGCAAATGGTAAGGAAACTGCTTCCTCCTGTTGCATAATTCCTGGCTTACCATCTCGTCTTGTAAAGGACTACAGAAGTTATGTCCAACTACAATCACTACCTTTTGTCATAATGTTGAATACTCTTACTGAAATACACTGAAATGCGTGATCTTTTCCAGAACAGCTGTTATTGCACATTGCTGAAATGCTAGGATTTTGGTTTCCAGAAGTATTCACTTTCCATTTAAAGTTTCTTTTTTTGATACCTATATTCTTGTAATTTCAGGCTTCTACTTTATTGATTCCCAGGGCAAATCAATGCCATTTGTTTTAAATTATTGCAGAGCTTATATAATTCTTTCCCATGCCAGCATGTTGTACATTTAAAAGAATGGGTTCATTGCCCTGTTTTCTTTTCTCTTTTCTTGCTTTTTTTTAACTTCTTTTTTATATTATTTTTGAAAACCACATGAATCAGACTATTTTAGTCCTTATATGAAAAAAGCTCAGTTCCCTTGATAATTTTGACAGTTCTCTCATATAGCTCTCCCAGTCTGAATTTTTTTCTTCCTGAACAGAATGACTAAAATTTCACATGATACTCCTAAGGACGTACTACCACTGTGACGTGACTATTTTTATATCTCCAATACAAATGTCCCAACTGATGCATCCTGCAATCTTTTTTTTCAGACTCAAATGGATGCTTTGGTCTTGTGATTGTTAATGTACTTTTTTTTCCTCCCCAAATTCCAAAACTGAATTCTCAATTTATAGTCCAAAGTTTTGGGTATGTATTAACAAAATGCTTTTTCCTTGAGCTGATATATTTTGCTCTATTTACATGATTCTTATACTTGAAGGTGTCTATTTTTTTCTCCTCAAGTGTGTTACTATTATTTGTCTCCATGTTGTCTCCCACAGAGGTATCATCCTTTGCACACTCTATTGTTCTTATTGTGGTTGTCATTGTGAAATTATATGGAGAACTCCACAGTTTTGCAGCATCACATCTCAGTCCCCATGTACAGCTTAGCAAAACTGACACAAGCTGGTGGCACTTTTGAGTGTTTGCATAAGAACAAAGATGTCTCATTGAAACGCACACAGCAAAATTCTTGAGAATCCCTCAAGAAAACCTGCATTGAATACTAGGAATTATATTGAAAACCATTAGCTGTGAAGTGTTCTCTGCTCATTTTTCCTATAAACCATTTAACATTTTGTGCTCTATTTTGTTAAATTGACGTAGTGAATAATGTAGTAAATATAACATAGCAGTATTAATATTTCTACTGGGAATGTAAAGCTCACATTTCCTGCTTAGAATTTTATGAGATATGAGCAAAACACATGTGCCTAGTTCTGCTAGAAGCAGCTCTTTCTGAGATCTTTGATATGCTGCAGAAACAAAGCAATAATATTTTTTGTGACTGGAACTGTCTCGCTCATTCATGACTGCAATGAGCACAGACTGGAGCGTCTCATAGAGAAGCCAAATGCAGATCTATTATTTTAGAAGTGAATATATCCTGTTGCTGTTCAGTGGGTGTCTGGGCTGCAGAAGAGATCCCCAATGTATTAGAAACAGAAGAAAACTGCAAGTAAAGTTGCCTCTAAAACAGCTGAGAGGTGAGACCTGATGTACGACACACCACTTCACTGAGTGAGGAGGATCTTTTCTCTCCATGCTGTAAAATCACCCAAGACGAGACAAGTAGAACCTGAGCAGGCAGGTCAGATTGGGAAGGTCATAAACTGGCAGTAGGAATGTGGAAAGGGAGAAGTATGTTTCTGCTAAATAATTCTCAGATAGATGAAAATTCAGCAATTTCAATCCCATCTGTCACTTGTAATTTTTGTGTGTTTAAGACAACAGAGAGTGATGCATCATAACTGTTCAAAACTTTGCTGATATTGCCTATAAAAAAAAACCCCAAACCCTGGCTTGGGAGATTTTGAAGAAGCAAAGCCAAAGGGAAGATGAGAATCACATCAAGACTCACAAAAAATGTTTTGCTTTCCTCAAAATCAGCACACTAAAATATATATACCTAAGTGAGCAGTCCAGTGTCTCCATTGTTCATTTGAAATATTTAAACCACAGAAGCCATAGATTTATTAAATTTCTTCACCCCAATTAAAACTTATTTACAACAGATTTATTGGGAATATAGCACTTTAGAAAAACATAGGGGCCTGAGTTTTGGAACTGGATTTTACATTATTTTTTGTTCAATTCTTTGAATAGAAAATGGCTTTGACCACCAAGGGCTAAAATACCCAGTGATCCAACAATGACCAGCAAAGCTTCTCATACTTAACATATCTGCCACATTTACCCCATTTTGTGCAGATCACAGTTACATGCAGTGACTGTGTGGTTTTTCAGGGTTTTTTTGTTTGCCCCAGCATTCTACTTGTTGTTTCTAGATATTCTCCTACTTTGGCAGCATGGTATAGTGTTCCAAGTAAGACTTGACAAGTAGTAAAAAGAGAGCAGTGTGGCTGCCTCATTTTGTTTACACAGACCATACAAAAAAAGTAGAGGCAAAAATAGTATTTGCTTTTATGAACTTGTATACATCTCATACCCTTTTTTGTTAACAATTATTTTGCCTTTGTAACTTTTCTGATTTCATGACTTCAGGTCTATTTTAAAAGCTAACTTTTTATTATCATTCTAGAGAATAAAATGTTGCTAGTCCTCTTTTATACCTATACGGTATCAGCCGCAAACAGCATAAATTAAAACTTCATACCATTTTCTATTACTATAGAAAATATCAAATATAACCAAGCTCCAAAGAGTCCTCCTAGAGCTTTTAAGATGCTTTGAAATATTGATGATAAATATATGTTATCTGTGATATTTTTCTGGCCAATTGCACACCAACCTTATGAAGATTTCACCTTCACCCAGTTTCTCAGTATGCTTCTGAGAATCACATAATCACAGAATAATCATATCTAAGAGCCAGATTTGCAGAAGTCAAAGTATCTCACATTTCCCACCTTTTCCAAAGCTTGTTTTGCTTGATTTACTCTGGAAGAACTATTTTTTTTATCGCTGTCATACTTTCTAGATACTTAAACTGATTGCCTAATGATTTGTTGCAGGGATTAAATTTAAGTGCTGTGAGCTATAATTTTCCATGTCCTCCATACTCTCCCTTTCAAGGATAAATAATATGTTTGGTATTCAGTTTTTCACAATTCTTAAACATAATTGCTAGTGATTTAACTATTACATTGTCTAGCTCCTTTAGGGCCCGAAGGTCAATCAGAACTTCCTCACTTGGATACATCTATTAAATCTAAAACGTATTTAGCCCAGGTAGGGGGTTTTTACACATTTTATTTAAAAAAAAATTATCTGGAGTCATGTATCCTTACAGTTTTTTGAATCTTTTATGCAACAGAAAACAGCTTAGTATGCAACTATATCGAGATCACTGTATCCTATATATTTAAAATTAACTTCTAGACCCCACCCTTTTCTTTGTAAACAAGGAGCAAAATATCTACAGGCTGAATGCAATACAGTTCATAGGAAGGGTGACAACCCTAATATGACAACACTTGAGTTTGTACACCTGTCCAACTTCAAAGGCTATGAAATCCACTAGTCTTCAAGGTACATAAAAAATTCTCAGTTATAAAACTAGACTTTAATTGCCAAAAGGCAAAACAGAACATGACCCCATTACTCCAGCTGCTGGCTTGAATACCTCCCTTAGTTTATTTTGCTTTGTTTGTTAGTTGGTTGTTTTTTTGGGTTTTTTTTGATCTTTTATCCTTACTCTTTCTGCCAACAAACCTCTTGGTGCCATCACTGTGTTTCTCCCAGACCACAAGCAATGCTGATGAGATGTTCTATGAAGAACAAAAATGAAACACTCAAGGACACATTCACCAGTTTTGATCTGTGCAGCTATAGGTGGTGGCCATGATGCCATCTCCATTGGATAGGAATATTGCATCCACACAGAGGTGTACTGTACTGGGACTGTAGATCTCTCTCATGCCCATAACTTGGCAAGGAGGATGACCTCCTTCTCTTGATCCCGCCCACACACTTTCTTTAAAGCTCATAAAAGCCTTGAATTTTATCCTTGGAGTCAAAAGTTTAAAAGCAACTACTGGAACACAAGGTTTCTCTTCTCTTGAAGCATGAGAATACAGCTTACTTGAAAGAGTTTGCATAGATTGCTTTCTTTCTCTTGATGATGACTATATGACTGCATGAGAGTATTAAAAATGTTTTTAATAAACTAAAGGTTTCAGCTATAAATATAGAGTAGGTGGCGTGAACAGGATAGCATGTAGCTGCACTGAGGCATGTCACTGGCATATCTGAATCCTACAGCATCAGATGAAGTTATATGAACCCAAATTATAAAGAAAACCACATCTCTCACATAGGTAAGAAATTCCTCCTTGAATCATATGTGACCTTGCAAAAGGCTATAACCACTTCTTGTCCAATTGTATTGACATTGGAAGTGAATGTGATAAGTCAAGGTACAGTAAGCACTGTTCGTGCTGTGCAAACCTTGCAGATGTAGGTTAAAGCATGACCTACAAAAATGACAAAGACAGGGAAGATTCAGAATCACACACTCAGCAAATTGAAAAGATGCAGGAAAAATACTTCTGCTGTGTGGACATACAATATATGCTGAAAACTACAACCTACTTCTAAAGATGACTTTAGTGAATTTACTGCTTAAAAAACAGATTTTACCTTAAGAAATGCAGTAGCTTCTAATATAAATAAATGAATTAAGATATTTTCTCAGATATTGTTGTTTTCAGTGTTGCAAAACAACTCAAACCAGTTCCAAATATTCAAAATATTTCTTATAGGTTTCTGCTGTACTGGAAGGCTAGCTACAGTTGAACGATTTTATTAGCCATACACAGAGCAGTTCCTCTATTATTTAAATCTACCTGCATAACTCTTTAGAAATTTCTCTTTTGCATGCTCTGTGTTCTGAGCCAGCTATCTGATAAACAAAAATCCTATGAAAATGTATCTGTGGATTGATATTTTGTAGGTTAGGAACGTTACTATAAAATGAAAAATAAAAATACTGTAATATAACAATTTTTTTTCTACATAAATAATTTGCAGATGATCACGTCTCATTTAGATCCAAAGTAAAAATTTAAAAACCCTTGAAGACACAGGACTTTCATCTTCTGTGCAGCTCTAGTAGCAGGTATGTGTCTATGCTAAAGAGCTAAGTTACCTTGAAGAAAAACTTAGACAAGGCAATAGAAGAATGAGGAGTTCTGTATATAGAATATTTCACTTGCTATAGAATATGGTATCTCCAGGTGTTGCTAAGTGATGAGTCTGAGCAGAAGAAAGCTTCTTCCTTATCCCCCACCTTATTTTTGAAGAAAGAATCCTGCCATTTCTCCACTACTGCTCTGGGAAAACTATTAACATTAACAGGTAATACCTGATAGCATGATAGGATAGATCAAGCTATTGCACGGTATCAGTCAGTGACAGTGATCTGAAAGCAGATGGTACCACATCCCAAGCATGTATGATCAGTATTTTGCCATTACTTAATGACTACAGAAAAAGGGGAAATCACTTCACAAAAAACCAAGTTTAATATGAAAGAGGGCTTTGCAGGGAAACAGCTATAAGGAGAAAGTGCACCAGTGTGCTACATTATTCTAAGAGTCAACCCACTTTCTACATTTCAAAAGGAATATGGAGAAGACATTCATGCATGATAGAGAAAAAAACCCAAACTGTTTGTGCCTAATGTAATGGAAAATTTGAGAATTATTCATGCACGTGAGTATGTATGCAAATCTGACCCTGGTGATACTACCAAGGTCGGTGCATGATGATCTGCTGAGTAAGTGCTAATCATTCAGCTTGAAATGTGACTTTACCAGAAAAGCAATTTTGCAACAAATTTCGTGGCATTCTCTAGTTGTTTTCCACCTGTGATCTCCATGCCATGTTTGCTCATTTGTCAAATTTACATTCAGGACTTTTCCAACTAAAATATCTTCTTGTCAATCAAACTGTATTTCTGCCTTGTGCAATGTTAATGGATCTGAGGGAACAACTTAGAATTACTCGAGCTCTAATAGGGGAGTGACATTCTCTGTAGGATATTAACAGCTAAATCAAAGTGTGGCACAGTGGTTGAATTTGAAGTACTATTTAAATTTCAAAACCAAGCTCTATACTGAAAGTGGCCAGAATAAAACTGAATGAGAATGATCATAAACTTCTTGGTACATACAATCTGAGGTTTTACAGAAATGAAGAGCTCATACAAGAGGACCTGGAGAATGTAAATAAAGCAGAAGATGGTATGGTAACAAAAAGAATTGGAAAAATTTTTCCTTAACAGCAGAAGAAATGAAGATTCGTTTGTTTCTTTAGGAGCCCTAGAAACTTCCGGACACTACAAGGCACATAAGCCTTAAAAGCCCTTATTTTAGACTCACTGCAACTATGTTGGCAAAACCAGTGGGATATGGTTAAATCACCTTTCTCTACTGTCTGATTAGAGCAGGTGCACCTACAAGCTCATGGTTTAGTTGTCATTGCTGTTTCCTTGGCCCACTTCAAAATCATCCTCCAGGAAGAACCACAGAGACAAGAAAAAAGGGCAGCTAATATTTGTTAAATCTCACTTTTTTTCATCCAATAAATGCTTTTTCACCAGTCAAGGATTTATGTTCATTTCAAATCTGAGGTCCTAAGAAATGCTAATTTATTCCTGATAAAACTCTTCAGTGATTCTCATGAAGCAGGTGATGAAAATCATGAAGCAGGTGATGAAAATGGAATTTCCTACTCAACATGAAGTGACAAAATTGCAATGTTCTCAACTGACTCTGTAGGCTGTAATGTCTGGAAGAACTATCAGATAATTTTAAAATGGAGATGGAGATTTGGGATACTCCAGTTCTAGGTTTTTTACCAGAAATGTTTACAGATTTTCTACTTATTAACATCCAGAAAGGACTGTAATTATTGATTTATTGGAGACAAAGACTAGAAACTAATTTGGAATAATTGTGTACTTTAATGATATGCTCACCAACCATAATATAACATGTTAAGCACCAGATATCTGGGCAGTCATCAAAAGTAAACTCAAACACAACTCTTTGCAAAAACCAAACAGTTTTAATTTTATTTTTTTTTCTATTGCCATTATGTGGACTTGAAAAACCTGTGTGAGATTAAAAGGATTCTGAGCTGAACAATGAACAAAGAAAAAAGATGCTCAGCCAAGGCAGCAGGAATAGAATCAGAAGCTCTGATTCTTTAACCCAAGCAATTGCTCCTTCTTTATCTGATTTGATTTTCAGCTACCACCTTCTCCCTTTGCTGTGGTCTAGCATGATAAGAGTTGTAAGCTGAGTGTTGGAGGTAAAGTTTATACGATGAATGAAACGAAAAAGTTGACAATGTTTGCTTTCTGTGCAGTTGCCAAGACTCTCTTTGAAACAAATACATCCTCTGGTGTGCAGTCTACAGCCATCAGCTGTGCAAAGGATGCATTTAGGGAACAGGAAACAACATCACATGACTGGGATACAGGCCATACAGCCAATCTACAAGGCACATTACATTTTGTTGTTCATATTGCCCTGAAAAAAAATTAAATTGAAATTAATAGAATAACCTGAGAAAATATGAATTTGTGTGGGTAAATTCTGTAAGTAGCAGAAAAACTGATTTTAACTATTATACTTAGACCAGTACTTTTGACTGTAAAACTAATACCTGCACAGTACTTCGACAGAAAACATGCAGAGACTTGAAGTCAAAATGTCAAATTTGAACTATTTGGCAAGACAAGCTATAACACAAATCAGTGATGTGAGCAAAATACTTCTTTCCGAGAAATCCTTACATTATTGTTACTGTAAAACATAGATAGTATTAAAGAATAAAACAACTTTAAAGTCAGGTGTACAGATGAATAATGCAACAGTTCTAAAAGATGAATCCTTAAAATAGTAAAAAGGAGGAATGGAAAACATTTTTAAGCCTCTTTGCTGTATGAAGGTTTGCAATAGAAAAAAATATCAAAATTAATTTCTGGAAATATTTTTTTCTAACCATTTGTAAAAGATTATTTTTAGAATAATGGGGTTTGATCACATTAAAAAAAAAAAAGAAGTGATGGATTTTTTGTTTTGGGAGAACTGGAAAAATGCAATAAATTATTCTTCTAGAGAGCATGATGGAAGGGGACCATATACACAGGGAGAGATCAGAAAGGTTCTTGCCTCTCTGAAGCACAAACCTAGACTCATTCTGCCAGACAATTTCCCCTGTACAAGAGAACATCAAAAAGTAAATGCTTTTCTAATGTGCAGCTCTGTTTTCAATTATACAGGAAAAGTGCATTTCCAAAGCCCATTTATCTTGAATATGACATTGTCACCCTGTGCTGTTGGTTGCAGGGATGCAAGGAAAATATTGATTAGAAACCAATGTAAAGTTTGTTTTCCTTGGTTTAGGAACTTGAGATAAATAAAGTGAAGTGCAGAGGGAGAAAAATACTTGTAAGACTATGCTCCATGAAACTGAGTAAGTGAAACTTTATCAAAGCAAACTCTTTTAATTAACTCCTCACCTGGTTCTTAGTTAATCTGTGCAAAGTCAAAACCTTTTTAAGTAAAATCAGAGTATAGATTATGCATGAGTTGGAGCTGACCCAGAAATCTTAATAGAGCTATTTTGTTCCTGCTGGAGTGGACTCACAGCATCGTAATTGTCCTTAAAAATGCAAAGGAGAAAGGACATAGAGACATTTCATTCCATTTCCATACATGCATACATTCCATTTCACTCCAGGCAATGGAAGCCTTAACAATGTGATGGTGGTGCTTACTCTATACATAGGTGATCTATGTGCTCAGGAGTGTGATTATCTAGACACTTAATGGTAGTCCAGTTTGTGAACAAGTACTCCAGATATTTCAGCTAATTTACATCTTTGAGATGACGCCCTGATGTATTTCACATGGGCACATGCAGACACTATTTACATGACTTGTTTTCAACAGATAACTGAAAAGAGTAGATAGAAGTATCTACTGAGTGTGAGCTTCTTAGTTACAAATGAAATGTCTCCTTATGTTCCCCTAGGGACACTCTGAAAGGAGTTTTACAGAACTGTCCTCCTCCAGGGAAGATATTTCTGGCCAGAAGCAGCAGTGCTCCCGTAGTCCACCAGTCCAAGAACTATTATGAGCAGAGAGCAGGGAAGAAAGAATAATAGCAAATTAAGGATATCATGGTTTAGATAACAGGACGGAGAGCAAGACATACAGACACTATCAGAGAGTGAAAAACCTGTTCTAATTCTTCCTGCCAGGTTTAATTATTTGTATAAAATGAATTCTATTTATTAAGAACATATTTCTAGTTCAGAATAACCCACAATAAATTTGATTAGAGTCTTAATGTGGGTGAAATCCTTCCCAGAAAAGGACTGAATTCAATGGGAACCTCCCACATCCCACATTGATTCTCTATTTGTGAGACTGTGGGAAAAAAAGGAGATGATATGTAGTCATGAGATGTTTGTGAATCTTCTGTTTTCTTCCCTTTTATCTAGAACCATCTGGCCAATTCAGGTAGTTTACCCACACTGCACTATTTTTTCCAGGTGAAACAGGGATACAAGTTTACCTAATTTACTAGGATAGCACTCCTAGGAAAGAATATATTTCTGAGATACTTCTCTTGCCTTGGAAGAGTTGTTGCTTGAACCTGGTTTTCTCAGAAATTAGAGGAGCTAATAATTACTCTGAATAGGCTGTTTTATTAAAAACAACCAACCAACCAACCAACCAAACCAACAACAACCCCCCAGAATTCTCTTGCATACTTTCATTATAGTTATGTTACAAGTCACAAACTTCATATGCTGGAAACATATTTCAAATCTCACAAGAAAATATTCTCCATCCAATCCAGCCCTTTTCCTTAACTTGGTCACTATCATAAATGAAAACAGCCAAGGAAAGGCTGAACCAAGTGTACCAGTCAGCTGGTGATCTGACTGGCATTCAGGGCCCTCATCCCTGGTGTCACTTGACGCCTTTGTCCCGGTTCCTGCACAGCTGGCCATCACATGTAACACACAGACATCGGCTCTGACAGCAGAGCAGAAACACCAGCCAAAACAGGAATCACCCAGACCACTGTTATAGGGGAAACTCTGCAAAGTTTGACACTTGGGCAGAGTTGTAGAAGAGTGATGGCTGGTCCTTCCCCTTCCCAGCTTGTTGTCATTTCTACCTTCAGGTAACACCAGGCTCATCCTGGTACCACTGCTCAGTGGTTAATGGTAACAATCCCTGCAGGGCCCAGAGGTCTGCACCTCCAGCTGGGTGACATGCTGGAGGACTCCTGGGCTCATTAGACTCTGTGGCAGACTAATGAAGAAGGCAGTGGGGTGGAAGAAATTCCCAGAATTCCCTCAGTGGATAAGCAGTAGGGAGCGTGGCCTTACTCTCTGTGGCTGTAGCATTGTGCTAGAAATGATTGTCTCCTTGGCTCTGTCCTGTGCAATATTACTGAGGGATTCAACACAGCCATGGCTTTAGCATGGTACCAATGTAGCAGGAGAGATGGATATAACTTTTTCCCTTCCAGCCACAGGAACTGTCCAGCATGACGCAATCCATGTCACATAACCAAATGACCCATAATATCCTCTGCTGGGAGGGACACACAAGGATCATTGAGGTCCAGCTCCTGGCCCTGCACAGGACAGTCCCAAGAGTCACACCATGTGTCTGAGAGTGTTGTTCAAATCTTGAATTCTGTCAGGCTGGTGCTGTGGCCACTTCCCTGGGGAGCCTGTTCCAGAGCCCAACCACCCCCTGAGTGAAGAACTTTTCCCCAATATCCAACCTAAACCTCCCCTGACACAGCTTCAGGCCATTCCCTCTGGTCCTGTCACTGGTCACCACAGAGCAGAGATCAGTGCCTGCCCCTCTGTTTCCCCTCATGAGGAAGCTGCAGACTGCAATGGGGTCTTCCCTCAGTCTCCTCTTCTCCAGGCTGAACAGACCAAGGGACCTCAGCCTCTCCTTGTACGGCTTCTCCTCTAGGTCCTTCACCTAGTGGCTTCTTCGCAGCCCTCTTACAAATGCTTTCTAATAGTTTTATATTTTTCCTCTATTGTAGTACGAAAGACACCAAAGCTCATCAGAGCTCTCACATCTGTGATGTGGTTTGAACCCCTAACCTATCATAGCAGCATCTGATTCTCATCTTATTGACTCAAATAAATGCTCAGCCTAACTGTAAAATCTACAAAGATCAAGGAGATTTAGACGCTGTTTATGCTAAAAACAGTGCAGAGAAAAGCACTGTTCTTTTTCATCTTGTCTTTTATAATCCTTAAATCTAATCAGATTACAATGCAGATTTAGCCCTTCTCGGTTGTTTGTTTTTAATGTAAAAATTTGTAGTTACTCTGTACAGTGCAAAGCAGTACCTGAAATTGGAAATTTATTTTGTTTTCATGCTTCTTAAAAGCTAAATTAGGGAAACAAACAAGGTCCTTAAAATTCTGGCCTGCATTACCTTGTGTGGATATTTTAGTAAGGAATTTATCACAGGAGGAATGTGATAAATTCATACATGATACCACATGGATGATACCACAGAAGAAAAAGCATTAAAACCACATACAGTATAAAAAGAACATTTCAAACCTTCTCTGTCTGCAGGTTTTCCTAACAGAAAACGCATTTCCTATGTCTTGCATCCATATGGACCAGCTGAGATATCCTGGACTGGCAAACATTCTACCTCCTTCTGGAAACAATAGCAAAATGCACCATTGATGGGCAGCTGGCTTCCTTTTTACTTCTGTCCCTCAAAAATTCAGTCCTGACCCTTGGCTGAGCACTCCGCAACTCTGCCAACAGAGTCCTCATGAAACCATGAACTCTAAGAAGGACAGTGAAAAAGGATTGGTAAATGTAAAGATGTGAAGAGGTGTAGATTGGTAAATGTAGAGGATGTTCATGGGTCTTCCCTATGAACTTTGGGGAGATTTTTCTGAGTGAGAGAAAGCTGTGTGCTGTGTCTGGGCAGCAAAATTCTGTAATTTTGATAGAAAGACATGAAATAAAATTCCATGTGTTTTAGAGGAACAATATTGGTGAGAGTAAAGGAGGGGATAATTGGTATATATGGAACATAAGTAAATAATAATCCTAAAATCTCTCACATGCAGGAAAGCTTTCATTTTCTTTCTCACATCTGATGAACCACTGCTTTACCACAGATTAATTTTTTCTAACTGCATTTTCTTTCCCCCACTGTTCCTTAACTGTATAAAAGTAAGAATAAAGGTCAAGGTATTAATGAGACAACGTGTATGCCAAGGAGGGTCAGAAATCCTGAAAACACTACAAAACTCGAAGTCTGAATGGATCAAAACCAGTATACCTGCAACCTCTTCCTTTATTTTATGCAAATAAATTCAGATCAATGAAAATCAATGAATTTTTAATATGTGGGTCTTTGCTCAGTAGTGTAACAGATGTGTAAATCATGGAGTGCAGAAGCTCAAGCTCTCACAAGCTACTACCAGAGTGTTGAAAGAATCTAAAATGGTTTTGCTTTTTAAAGAACAGTTCAATAATAAGAAACTTTCAGGTAAGTGGAAAATGTTCTCTCAGTGGAGACTTTTCTTCTGCTCATCTCCATATCTCTGCTTTTCCCCTTATGCCTTTGCTGCTTCAAATCCCTCTTTAATATATATTTTTCCATCTCACTTTCTAGAGATTATCCACTATAAATTGAATATCTACCATGCACCCTATATTCTGACACCTTGTTGAACAGCCTCTTGCTGCTCTACAGGAAATGTGTGTGCTTGTATTATATCACCTAATATAAACCAAGCCTCTCTCCTGGGGAACAGTGTGTTTTTGACACACAGTCAACACTCAAAAAATAACACACTTTTCCCTTCCATCTTTTAAGGTTTGCCAGTAGCAATTTACAGACAAGTCCCTCAAGAAACCTTAAAGTGCCATAACAAATAAAAATCCCTTTTAAACAATGCATTTGAACAACACATTGCTTCACATGTCTTTAAGATAACAAACAATATATTTCTGGAGGGTATGGATTGTAATCCATATAGATATAAAAACCAGGACAGTTTCAGCTTATGGTATTCTTGGCAAAGAAAGCTGTTTATTTTCACAAATTGTTGCAAGCGCATTTCCATATTTCACAGGGGAGGAAAAGGACAGATCTACCATTGCAGAGGAGCTTTCAGAAGAGGAAATTAATCTTTTAAATGTGTTACTACTAGAGTTGGATAAGCAATTTCTTTATTGAGAAAATATTTTCCTTATGTTTTATGCCTCAAACTCTCTTAGAAATTATGTGATTTCCTTTAATGTATTTATGTGTAAATGTCCAAATGAATTGCCATCCAGGGTTATTCATTATTTGTGGTATATTCCTTGGTCATTTTGCTTCAAGAAGCTCACCTAAAAGCCAATATCTTTTAGCATTTAGAATGTATTTTTTGGTTATAGATATGGGAAAAGAAGAAAAAAAATCATGTGAGAGTGTCAAGGAAAGAACACTTTTTGATTTTTCTTTGTGAAAAGTGGGATGATGGCATTTTCTTTTTCCTTAAACCAGGTCGTTTCAAGGAATGATGTTAGAGCACAGATGCATAAACAAGACCAACCTCAGGCAGAGTTAAGGAGGAGTGGAAAGAGAGGACCAGCTTCGACTTCCAGTGGGGAGAAAAACAGAGATGGGGATTGATATGCTGGTGAAAGAAATCTCACCACACCCTATAACGTGGAACCACTGTATTCATTAAAATTCCTGTTCCTCCCTCTGGAATTCAATACCAAACAATAGCCTTGATTGTCTGGCCACTTGATCACAGACTTTTGTTTGAGAAAGAAGAAGGTAGGATCTGCTTTGTATAGCACTTTCCTGTAACTTATGTAAAAAATTTTAAATTTCCAGACGGCCCTTAAGAAAGCAGGTCAAATTCACTTGTCTTCTGCTTACCATTATTCATGAAACAGAGTTGTTTTCTCTTTTCTTCAGAAGATTAACGTCTCTGGTCTTCAGAGAATGTAGCCTTCTTTTTGCTCTTAGGCTATATATATTCTAAAGAAAGGACGTTAAGAGTGTGATAATGATGATGTGTGCAAAAATGCCCTGATTTAATATTAATAAATTAATATTTTAAATGGCACTCAGACAACTTCTAAAATAGCAATTAACAATGTAAAAATTAATCCTCAAATGCATTTTCCACCTAAGTGATTACATTTTTTTCCTAGTGTTACAATTCAGAAAGCTTGATGACATTTGCTAATAAATAAGGACCAAAAAATTATTACAAATAATAATTTTTTTAATCTATTTTGATATAGACTGAATAATTCCTTGAACAACATCTCTGAGGCCTGCAAATTTCAAGGCGCTGCTTTGTATGTCTTTCACACCACGTATCACACCATATATCTTAAATATTGTGTGCTATGTATATGAGCAGCAAGTCCCAGTTCTTTCTATACCACCTAAATACTCCTGAGCTTTTCCCCATCCTGCTTTCTCCCAGTTATTGTGTATGCTGATGCTGCCTACCCACTAAGTTTTGTTGGCTTCAATAATTGTCTTATTTTTCTCTCAGAATATCCAACACATATTTTCCTAGATATACAAATCTAGCAAAAAGCTAGAGGTAAACATACCAGCAATTTTGACATGAAAACCAAGGATTGTTTTCTTCTGGCTAACACATTTCCTTGTTACTCAGTCAGTGCTCTTTGAGTACACAGAAGACACATCAGTTGTTATTCACATAAAGCACCTCCTTGCCATCAAGGGATTTCAGTCAATTTTACATTTCTTTCAGTCAATCAACAAAAATAATGCATGAAAATGCTCAGATGACTACTGTGGATTAGCATCCCTAGTTCCTAAAGCTTATACAATGCATTCAAAGTAGTAAATCTAAAAGTACCTGCCTTCTATCTCCATATCAGGTAACTGTCCTTTGCCATTAGGTTCCAGAAGGCTGTTTTAGGGAGGGTCTTGAAAGGGCCAGATTTGATGCAGATCTGGATTTATTGGAGGGTGTGAATGGAGCAGAAGACCCCCTGCATCTCAAAAATAACATTGAAAAATATATTAATGCATCAATATCAAGTGAAGCAATGAAAAATATATTATAGTCCCCTTGGAGCACACTCACTATGATGGAAAACAGGAATGGATAGTGGAATATACCAAAGTTTTGTGGCAGGATGTAAAGAATTTGCATGCCTACCACTCAGAAGAATCCCAGAAAAAAGTATAGGAAAGGGGAAAAAAAACTTTGTGTAGTTTGTGCACTCTTTCTTTCAAAATGCAGTTCTGTGCTAAGAATTCCAGCTATCATTTTATTTAATGACTGTATGTATAAAATTTATCATATTCACATATTCAACAAAGAATCGGACTGGAAAACCCCCAGTAAGTTAAAGACAGCGATAATTGAAATAAAGGTAATTCCAAAGGTTGGGAAGCAGCCAGACCTCCCTGAAAAAAAACCCAAACTTTAAAAAACCAGACCACTCCAGAAAAGCCTTTCATGCCCGCTGACTAATTGAAAGGTTTTTCTCTGAGTCAGATGCATCCACTTGCAAACTAAGAGTCAGGCTACCCAACAGCTACTGAAAGACACACAGAGCAGAAAAGGGAATGCTCAGTTTGGGGGCCACCAACCAGGTGCAGCTGTGAGGTTTGAATGTCCTCAGGTGTCCCCTCTGTAGGTCCAGCAGCCAGAGGTCAGTTCCTGCCACCCCTACATCCTGCACGTCCATTCAAAGAAAAAGTGATCCAACCCAGCCTTGGGAAGCCTGAGCCATTTGGACACTTTGCTTTCCAGTGGGAAGAAATGGATGCTGTTTCCTTTTGAGAATCAGATGATCTAAGATAATAGGATTTGGAGTAGTTCAACTAGAAGAAATTTGAACTAAACAGTACCAGTCATCACTTATGCTGTATGTTCTGAAGAGCTTTTTTTCTGGCAATTTAACTTGTTGAATCTGGTGGAAAAAGCAAATGCTTTTCACTTCTTATTTTACAAGCCTAAAACAAATGAAGATTATGTTAAGGCCATCTGTTTATTTCAGAGGAAACTTAATGATGCAAGTAAAATTTAAATAAAAATATATTTCTTAGGTACCAATACCAAAAAAAATAAATTAATTTTGTATTCCTGGTCTCATAAAAATATTGCATATATGTGAAAAATTTTCACAGGAGATCATCTTGACAAAATAAATAATTCATTGATATCTTAAAGAAAACCATGTTTTAGCATCCCATTAGTTTCCTAATTCTTCTATTACAGATGAGGAAGATGGAGAATTTTGCATAGACAGTAACACATCTATCTTGCTATCAAATAGCAAGAGACAATAATTTTCACTATATAGAAAACAGGGCTGTGTGTTTCTCACAAAATCATAACAGTACTGAATTAAACCTGTCTTGGAAATTCTTAGTTAAGAACCTGTCTCTTCTTTTAAGTGGAAAGCAAGCTCAGAGGTATATATAAACATCTACACCTGAGTTAATGATCTCTTGCCAATGCAGACAAGAGGTACTTGTAGAGCAAAATTCATCCTTTTGATAATTTCCTTTCAGCTGGAAATTCTGTCCTTAATAAACTGTCCTTCGAAGTACTGGTTTGTCTTTCTGTGGACAGCAGAGTGCTCATGGGATGCTAGCTGCAATGCAAATGCCACCTGAAAAAGTCCCTAATTCTTGATGTTTTGCCATGGCTTTTGTTTGTTTGTCTGTGTTTGGTTTTGTTTCATTTTGTTGTTTTTTTTCCTCAGAGTTTTAATTCTTAGTATATCATCTGCCCTTCTGAAGATATTTACCAATAGCAGTTAGGAACATAGGACCCAAGACAAAAGCCAGCACATACAATATGCTGTTAGTCAGCCAGCAATATTTTCATCCATTTCTTAGCTTCATTTCAAGTTTCTGCCTTGTCACTGGGCCTTTTGTCACATCATTCTCTCATGAAGAACAAGTAGAATAGCATCACCTTCTGGTGGCTGTGAGCATCTTGTAAGGAACTACAGGTCATTCCATAAGTTCCTAGATTTGCTTGTGCCATTTTTTTTACATGTCACCATCTCTGTGATTCCTGGGTATCTCCTTTTTATCTTTTCTTATGATAATTTCTGATATTTCTTTCTTTTATGCTACAGCACTATGAAAGGTCAAATTTAATTCTGTCTCCAAGAACTGGCCTTTTAGATCTTCTTGCTCTGGGTCTGTCTGCAAATCTTCGGAGAAGCCTCTTCATCCCATCAAGTCTTGTAACCCACACATGGACTGAATCACCACTGCCAGCTGTGGTGATTCTGTGTATCACTAATCCTCCGACTCAATGCCCCTTCCCTTCCCTTCCCTTCCCTTCCCTTCCCTTCCCTTCCCTTCCCTTCCCTTCCCTTCCCTTCCCTTCCCTTCCCTTCCCTTCCCTTCCCTTCCCTTCCCTTCCCTTCCCTTCCCTTCCCTTCCCTTCCCTTCCCTTCCCTTCCCTTCCCTCTCCTTTCAGACCTCCATAGTTCCAATAGATTGAAAAAAATTTCTTGAGTATTCCAGAAAGAGAAATGAAAAACAACCTAAAATGCAGTGGGCTTACATTATTGTTTTAGGCCAATCTTGTGAATTTTTAATCAGCTTACTCACAGTTTTTGAATACTTACAGATGGGAATACCTTCTGTTTCAGGGAAAAGCATTGGACCTCCATAGTCAAGCTTGATGGCATAGTCAACATGAGTAAGCAACACAAAATGTCTATATCCTCCAATTTATGGGTAAAAAAATCAGAAGAGATTTAACTACTTTCTACAGAAAATAATAGCAATAAATGGAAGAATCCATAAAAATGCAAGACATGTACAAAAGAGAAGAGATGAGTTTGTTTTTTGCCTTTTGTCCACCCTATGACTTTTTAGGATTGTTACTTATATAGCTTTAATGTAACATCAATGTAATGTTTTGCATATTAAATAAATGAAACACTGCTCTACATTTCTCTAGATTCAGAGTTGGAATTCAGCTGGCATACATGACTGTGTATTTTGTCATTAAGTTTGATCAAAAAATGCTAACCCATTTTCAAGAATTCTAAACGCATTTCTGTTTAGGTGAAAACCTACTATATGTTTATGTAGTGATTTGCTAAGCTGAAATAAAGCAGGCCCATTACTTGTATGATAAAAAGAAGATTGAAGTAACAAGTTCTTTAAGGTCAAATCCACTTGCCATTATCTGAATATCTTTAGCATTAAATTGTGTAGTTCTAACAGAAGCAATGTTTTAATGCACTCATCTGAGAATGATATTTCAAGATGAAAACAAGAGAGACTGACAGGTTAATTACTTCATTAGAATGACTTTGCAAACAAAATTCATGTATTTTTTTCTAATTTCTGAACTGCTTAACTCTTTCCCTGTAAATCTCTATCAGATTTTGTGGGTATCCCAGCATGAAATATATTTCAGTTTATAGCTGCTCCAGGATAGCAGAGCATGTTTTATTTGACATAAGATTCTATAGCTTTTCCTAGTTTATATTGTCCAGTTAGGTCAAAGTTGTGGAGATGAACTGTGATGATCCTAAATGGAAGTTTTAAACACATAGCTGCGTTACCATCCTTTAGCACTTCCTCACATCATTCCATGGTTCTTCTGTGTGAAGAATATGAAATTGTTCAAATCCAGACATGGCATACACTTCTCAGCAAGTGCAATATCTCAGAGTTTTCTGAGAAATATCCAAATACCCTGCAGTCCTAGAAAAGCACTGCTTTGTGCAGAAACAATAGCTTGTGAAATGTGATTAAATGTGATAATGCCTTATGGCAGACATTACATGCTTTTGCTATAATCTCCCACAAACAAAGAAAATAATCTCTGTCACAGATGTCCATCCAAAAGCTTGCCTATTACTTTTATTTTTTTATGTAGTCTTTTATGTCCCAAAACCATATTTTTTAGGTAGAGTCTCTACATTTTGAATCAATATCTTTTATGTCCCTGGGGCCCTGCTTTGCTCCTTTATTGCCACTTTGCTTTGCAGATATTAACCTCCCACACATAGATTAAAACAACCAGGGACATATTTACCATTCAATGTCTAATGTAAAACCTTGTGTGTCAAACTGGGAAAATAAACATTTTACATATGCTTGAAGTAAATAAATGTGTCCCTTGTCACAACTTACAATGTTTTTATCGTTCTTGTAAACTCTCACAAGAGCAAGTACGAACAGATTATGACAGGGCTGTGATATAGTAATTACTGCTCTATAAACCCAGTAGACATTAATTTTGTAGGAAAATAGTGGGAAAAGAGTTTCTTAAGCAGAAATTCTTCACCTGCACCGTTTGAGTTACATCAAGAAGCTGGAAATGCACAAGTTTCAAGTTGCAAGCAGGCCTCAGGTAGGGAAGGCTTGGAGTGTGGCACAAGCTCTTCCCCTAAAAGGGCTGACAAAAGAGTAGTGATGAGAGGGAATTATGTCAAGGCTACGTCAATCTCCCTACCACATCTAAAAACATGAAGAAATGTGACTGAGCCCATTAAAGACCACCAAGAAAGCAGAACTGTTAGGAGGGAACATGCTCAGATAACTCTACCAAACCAAATTTTTCACAAAAAACTTCTACTTCAAATCCCTATGTGAACAAAAGCACATCATAAAAATGCCTAGAAAAGAATTTAAGGCAGCCCATATTAAGGACTACAACTCTGCCTCCCAAAATGAGCATTAGACTTTGTTCTCACACTGGTAGGATAAGGGTGCTGAGATGAACACAGAAAGTTCCAAATAGCAGATCTGCTCATTTCTGGCCTTGGAACACATTGTGAACAATCATGCTGGTTGCCTTCTTTTTCTCTTGGGAATGCTCACAAAACCTTTCTGGTGCTGAAACTTGAGCAATACCACTGCAAGATTACACATAAATCTTAATCCATCTAATAATATTGGATTGAGTTTTCTCCTTTGATCTTTCTCCAATGTTATGCTCTCCCAGGAGGAGTTTGCAAAGGCTTTGTTCTTTCTCAGAAACTAAGCATCCTTTGCATATCTAAACTATCCCATTTATTTCTTCTGGGGAGATTGTGCTGAGTTGATTATACAGATAAATAATTAAATAGACTTAAGTGAAAAGCTCAAATAACTTGAGGAGAAATGTCACCTATGGGCGAGCCGACTGCTATAGATTTTTAGTTTATGGTGAATAAAAAGAGTGATGTAAAAGAAATATGTTCTCCTCTCAAGGGCAACAGGGGAGTCTTTCTTTCTGTCCAATTGCAGTAGAAAATTACTGTCTTCCTGCTATAATACTGATTACTCTGAAAATAAAGATGGAATAGAAAGAAAAAATGCATTCAGCTCATAGTACTAATGAACTTTTCCATTTGTCCTACCCAGAGAAATAGGAGTGCATATTATACTGCCAGAATTTTTTTTAAATGTCTGCAACAAAAATGGTCAGTGATTATAAAGAATACACTAGAAGAAAACTAAATATTGATAAAAAAGCACAATACAGATTTCTGTAAGATTGAGGAACGCAATTCACATGTAATGCAACTTTTCTGTGATCTTTTAGATTTGCTTTGAATCTGAAACTGCTGACTCCAAAATCTGAGTTTAAGATTTAGGCAGTTACCTTGGAAGATAGAGGCTCCACCTCAGCCTGAGGGGTATCAAACACGGAGGTCTACCCAGCAGCCAGGCCTCCCCAGACATTGAGTTACTGCCTTGGTGGAAGGAGTCTGTGTGGATGGAAGAAGGGAACAAGGTCCTGCCAAAAGCAGGCAACCTGCCAAGTCAGGACTGATGGATCAGAAGGACAGCAAGCACAGAGGGTTGGGCTGCAGCAGCCCTGTGGTGAGGAAGCTCAGCTAGGGGTGAGGAGATCGGGGCTCTTCCTGCAGCATTGCTGTTTTATCTCTGAGGGTCTTGCTTGGGCCTTCATTTCACTGACAAAGAAACAAAATAATATATCTTTCTTGTCAGAACGGATTGCTTCCTCAATGGAATGACACCACTTGTTGACAAACAGAAGCCAGGTGGTATATTAAATGAGGTTTTACTGTGTGCACTATCTCATGAAATTTTTTTATATATTACTGCCACTGACAGTAATATTGACAAGCATGCTGAAAAGCAGCTGCTTGGTGGAAACAAGGCATAATGAATAATGATAAATATCTATCCTGAAGGCAGATGGTACATGTCAAGTGCTATGTGGGTCACCTTTCTGCTTGGACTTACTTAATATCTCATTGAATATATTGAGGAATGACATAAATAGCATGGCAGACAAATCTGCAGATGATAACACACTTGGTTTTTTAATGAGAAATAAGAATCTACAGTTCTGCAAAGGTCATGACATGGTGAAATTCTTTGTGAGAAAAATGCAGGTGAAGTAGGAAAATATAAATGGATATTCATGGTGGGGAGGGAAACCTAAAAAGTCAGTAATGCACAGAGAGATATAAATTCCCAGTTCAGATTTCCTCCAATGAAATATGTGGTGCCTATTCTCTTTCACTAAGCTTCACCACATTTCAACTTCAAAATTATTCCTCCTTCCATTTACCTCTGCCAAATTTTTTGCTGAAGTCATACTATCCTGCTTTCATGTCTATTCTTGCTTCTTTCCCTCTTGGTTTCTTTTCTACCTAAGTGCTTCACATTTCTAATGCCAAAGCTTTCATATGGGCAAAGAAATTATTTCCACACACCAATTCAGTGGCCAGCATCCTCTATAATGCAGAACTGTGCAATGCTTCCTCTTCCCACTATCTCCTTTGTTTTATTTGTTAGGCTCTGTTAGTCTGAAATGGAGGGAGAATAAAAGCATCTGGACAGAAAGAGCTCCCTCTCTCCAGGGGAAGGTATTAAATCATCAAAGGGCCCTAACTGCAGCTCAGAGGTTTTAGATGAGGCAGACCCATCTCTTCCTTTGGCATCTCTGACATGTTCAGTGTCTTGATTGCTTATGTAAGATTGAAGGCATCTGCTCCTCTCATTCTCTTGTCCTTGCATAATGATGCTGTATCTGCAATCACGCAGGCTATTTATTTCATTCAGGTGGTCACTTTTCAAAGTGATTACCAGTGATAAATGGGGATTTTTCATTTAGTGTTACAAAGTACTGAGAGCTTACACCTTCTTTGCTTAATCCTAGAAAAACAAGGGCTAGATCAGGTTTTGGCTTTGTTCCAAATGTTATTCATCAGGAAAAGCTGTTTTTATGACAGCAGTCATAAGATAAAATCAAGTGATTCCACAAAATAAACATGAAATAAAAATACATTATGTTAAATAGCCTGAGCTGTGATAAGTTAAATTCCTCACAATGTGTACATTACCTTATGATTTGTTTTTCTTTCACAAGCATACATGTGGATCTGTGATCAGTGACAAATATACATTTTAGATTTGATAATTGTCTCCGTTTGTAGGCAAATTTCTGATATTTTCTGACCTATAATTTGCTCTTATTTGAAATTATTTCATATTTGCTGTCTTAAAGTCTTTTACAGATTGGAGGTACTATATTCTGATACACAAAAATGAAAGTCATAGGAGTGCCATTCTTTTCAAATCTGTATCACAATAGATATTTCAGCAGGTTGTTTCATATTTAAAGGGCTGCACTGAAGATATGATAACAGGAAGGGCAGTAGGAACATAGAAAAATTTCTAAACCATAACAGCAGGAATCCAGTTAATGCTTATGAAATTGATGAGATAATTATCACCATCCAGTACAATTTCCCATTAGGGAATAATTCTGTAGCATGTGTGGTGCCAGGGCTGTGAAGTTACCTGCATAGATCAGGAGTGGCAAAAGTGCAGAGGTGGCACTTTTATGGAGTTAGGAGAGGGTGGGTGTAGAACAGTGCACTGCACTACAAGAATTTTACTCATCACTTACTAAAACCAGATCTGAGCAGTGTCATTCTGCTCACTGCCATGGGAGAGCAGAATTAGGGAAAGCAAGATCAAAACTTCAAAGTAAATAGTCATGGCTTATTTTTATTGTAAATAATTTTGCATGAAGAATTACTTTGACACATTTTTACAGAGGCCAAAAAGAACTATGAAACTACCCAAATTTATCATTTCAGCTGTCATAGGACACTATTCTCATGCCAGTTATCCCATCCTGAGTCCAACAAAAAAAGCATGTTTTGCTAGGAAGACCAATATGTTATTTGCCCTGTAGAAATAGCAGGGCAGTGTGAAATGCCACCAGAAAAAACAGGCAGTATCCTCAGATGTTCACAAGCACTCAACATTCAATTTAGAACAGGAAGGCATAGGTAATATTTTCTGATCTAATGCAAGAAAAACCCTCTCCTTCCTGGCCCTAAATCTGGCCATCAGCACAGCAGTAAATTTATCAGGCTGTCCAGCCAGAGCCATGAAAGAAATTTTGCTCTGCCTCATAGCACTGGTAAGTACCCTTCCAATGTCCTCCTTCTGGCTCCTGCCAGTCCTTAGCACTTTGAAGGACCACAGGAATTAATGGATTTGGCCCATACAGTGTATTTAAAAGCAATCCTTTTTGATGCTGGCAGTGGAAATGACTGAATCCCTGGAGCATTCACTGCCTCAGTTCAGTGATGACAGTGTTCTGGGTAAGGCAAGGGCACAGATTCCTCTCTTCCTTGGCCTGTGAAGGACAAGCAGAGCTCATTTGCCAAGTTGGAATGGTGTTTTGAATATGCATGCAGAAAAAAATATTCTGAGTTTGTTTGCTTTCTTTAATAGCAAACTGCACACTCCCAAAATTTTATTTTCATTTTCCTCACACTGTGGTTGTCATAATGTTGAAATACTTAAGAATATCTTTAAATAGAACTTCAAAGAAATAAGAGAGATATGTTAGAGGTCAGTGATTGAGTAGTTTTGTACCTTGAGAAAAATAGGAAATGTGGCAGTAATAATTATGATCAAATCCAAATTGATGATGTGGACGGTTAACTTTACGACAAGCAATATGGAATGCCAGGACTTTGTGCCTGGATCAAAAGTCAGAGAACTCAAAGAAATCAAAAACAGTCAAGGAAGAGATATGAGGCTCTATAAAGGGTTTGGAACCGGCTTTTTCCCAAGTCTGACTCAGTTCAAAGGCCTGCCTTGTTCTTGTTCTTGTTCTTGTTCTCGTTCTCGTTCTTGTTCTTGTTCTTTTCTTCTTCCTCTTCCTCTTTATCTTCCTCTTCCTTTTCTTGCTCTTCTTTTGTGATTTCCATGCCTCTCTCAGAAGATCATGTAAGTAATGTCTGATGTGAATTATCCAGTCTGCATCCAGGATGATGCAAATCTGAAAGAATTCCCAGCACATTTCTGTCCAAGTACAATGTAAGAAGATCAGTCTGTGTTGGGATTCTAGTTCAGCTGATGTCATTTAGGAAAGACTCACATTTTTCAAGTCCTTTCTCATCTGACAATTGTGTAGTATCACCCTAATGCTGTGAACTTCACCTTATTCATTGAGAATATTGTTTAATGTCTAATTCATTTGTGGTACAGTTGTGCCCCGAACACATTTCAGCATTTTTGACATAGGAATTTGAGGGTTGAATGAAGTCCTCAACATTTCACTCCTTTTCTTTGGATATGACTATTTTCTGTCATCTCTCCTGCAGCCCCACTTCATATTTTCCATTTCATTTGTATGGAACTTATCCCCAGTAGTATGCCATTATCTTCTCCAAAATGTACCACTTCTAGAGTGTGCACAAGCCCTTCTCAGCTGTGATCTAGCACCATATTAATGAAGAAAAAAAAAAAAGGTGCAAGAGCAAGCCAAATTTTCCAGAGATAAACATGACCACTGGTAAAGCAACACTGTCTTGTATCATGCAGTCTTGTTCTCCTTTTTCTCATTCTTCTTAGTACCCCATGCAACCTTTTGATATGTACTGTTCCCTTTCATTAGACCCTTCAATTCCAGCCTCTTTTCAATCGTTTTGCCTTAAGCTCCCTGGGTTTTGGCAGGAGGTCTGTGCATTAGGTCAGGCTTGGCAATTACCACAAATTCGGCTATCTGAGTTTTCTTGAGGGAAGAAGATCATTGCTCATCTGTATTTTACTGTTTCTATCCTTAGTATTTGAAAACTAATGATATGATTAGCATTCAATTCCCACATGGGCATAGACAGTGTGATTTCACATGACCCATCAAATATAGAAGAGTGTTAAATGTTACTTTGAACTTTTTCAATAATATTGATTTTCCAGCATCCTTCAGCACCTGCCTCCATTATCTAACCATTCTTAGTCTTGCCAGAATTTCTTAATATTGAAACTATCTTTTTTTCTCATACAAAGTAAGCCAATTTTGTCTTTTTCTACTGTATTTGACAAGAAAGGAAGGTGAGGTATGTCTATCTGTATTCACAGTGCACTTACAAAGGCCTTCTTTTCCTACTGCTCTCTTTTTATCTATTCTCCTGCTCTATGCTACAAAGATTTCTCCTTCCTCTTTCTCGCCCTGAATGTTGATAAAACAAAACATTCAAAGCCAGCATGTCATTCTCTGAAAAATTTCTTGAATCCCAACTTTCTAATCCCCAATTTTAAAACTACTAGGCAAGAAGAGTTCACTGTAAAAAGCAACAGGAAAGCAAGAGGATATTTAGGATCTAAGAAAAAAAGTTGGGATCATTTTGAAGTGTAAACCTTCCTGTTTCTAAAATAGCTTTTCTAGCAAGATGAAAAATGAAAGAGTCTTATATTTGATAAAATTAAATCTTAGCAATGCAGGATCTTGCTAGGAATTTTCCACAAGAGTCACTGAACTCTTTAATATATATATTCAATTTGTGGAATGCCTCACATGATATTTCCTGCTGAATGATTTTTACATCATGAGACAATAACATTTATCTCTAAAGTCTTGTGTGACTTTAGTAGTAGAAGGAGGTGCCAGAGTGATACTTGGAAAATTAAATTCAGTTTATCTATAATGGAACAGCAAAGATAACTTATAGATACTGTCCCATCACCATGACTCAGCCCTGATCTGTGGAACAGACAAGCTCTGCTAGTTTTCTTGGCCCATACAGTGCTGTCCTCGCTGCAATTTGAAAGAAAAGGAAAATCCAGCATGTTACTCTTCCAAGGAATAAGTCAGAACTGAGAGCTACCAAGCTCATTACATGCACAAGAGAACAAATTGCAAAATAAGAAGAGTGTTTTTTCCTCCTAGTGAGGTGGTTAAGGCAGATGGACTGCATGTGCAAAGATGCACCTCAGAGAAGTGATTTCAATTATTTGGTTCTTTCCTGTTATCCTGACCAGTAATGTAGCTGGTGGCACTCTATGTACTGGACTCCTAGACTGCAAATAAAATTCATGGTGGTTTATGGTGTGAACATTATTTTCAGCATTTTTTGGGACCTTGGCTTTTTTCTTCTTCCTTTTTTTTTTTCTTCCTTCTGGAAACAGTAGAGTAGGAAGCTCACATAATTCACAGATCTTGGCTGCAGCTGCATTCAGGATTCTTCTCATTCTGGAAACATCAAACAAATCTTATCAACCTCCATTTCTCCTCATCACAAAATACTCTACTGTTTCACTCATCTGCAGTTTGTCCTCCCCAAAGAAACTGTGATTGATGTTTTCTATCAGTTTATGCTAAACTACCTCCTAGGGTAATTTATTTTCTTAATAAAAGTTAAGAGCTGGTGGTTTGCTACTGCCTCCTTTGTGCTGCTAATCATCTTGATGAGTAGGCAGTCAAAACAATTCTTTCCAAAAATATGTAGAAAGCAGATACAGAGATCTGCAGATAGGGTGTTGGTAGACAATTTTTCTTTTTATTATGCTTATGATGATTCAAGAGAACTGCATTGAACTAAGAAGGACATAAAGGCTTTGAATGAACTTCATGGTTCACCCAATTTGTGAACTTCTGTCCTCCTGGAAAATATTCAGTATCCTTGCTTAAATGCCTCTTAATAGATTTGACTCACTTGAAAAAAAAATGGAAGAAAAAGGTAGTAGGTTGAATTTATAGAGGACAACTAATGTTCAGTGTAACATCAATTTAGCTGACTGATGTTTGAGAAATACAAACATCTCTGGAATTGTGTTTCTAACAAGGAGCTCAGTTTTCTCAGTGATTGATGAGGTGGACCTACTAAAAAATAAATTAAATAATGGAAATTAAATGCTTGATGGAAAATTGGTGAAATTTGCTGATCCAGAAACTTTAGATTATTAAATAACTATGATGGCTTCCCCATTGGAGACATCTTAAAGTGGGGGAAAATAAAATAAAAATAAAAATCTAGATAAGCAATGGACTTCAGGAAATTCCAGGATTTTTTTAATTATAGTTTTTATTTTTCCCCCAGAATTTCTCATAATGAGCTCATGAAACACTTCTATCCAAATTACAAATGGCCATAGGACCTGGAATTGCCAGGGAATGGGTGATCAAAAATCAAATAGCAAGAAAAGCAAGGACACTTAAGTCCATATAGCCACCTATAACTTTTCTTAATTAGTTCTGTAAATCCTGCTCGTACCAGAATAACTATTTCAGAACTGTTTACTGGCAATGCAGATACAAGAAGTGGAATGGGAAATGCTGTTTTTACTTTCAGGAAAGAGTTATATGAAATGTCATATAAAAGCACTTTTCATCACTTAATAATGAAGTTTAGATTTGTTGGAATCACTGTTCCTTGAATTGTGTATGTATAGATTATGATTAGTCATAAAACTGATATATTTTCAGTTTCATAAGACAAGATTTCCTTCCTCTGGCAGTGCACACTAGATGAGGATTTTGAAACAAGTCTGTCCTTGAGCAGGAGTTTAGAGGGTGAAAGGGTTATTTCCAGTTTAAATTTTTCAATGATTCCATGAAACATTGATCAATTTTTCAATGGAAACTTGGATATGGATACAATTCATGTATTCATGTGTGTGTTTGTTTGGTTGATTTTTTTGATTGTTTGTTTTAACACACATATGGCTACGTCCAGAGATAATGAGCAGACACCACTCCTTATATTGTGTCAGTGCTGCTTTGGTGCTTCTGAGAAATGACTTTGAGATTTGCAGAGTGTGCAGATGGAACTCAGATAGTGATATATATTTTGTAGACTGTCTCCTCACTACAGGGAATAATAACTAGTTGCATGCACTTTGCGCATTCTGGATTGTAAAGGTGGCTCAAGAGAAAAAAGCTTCTGGTACAAATTTTCAGCATGTAATCCATCCTGACTTTAAAATCAGCAATTCTTTCCTAAAGATTACACTATATTCTGTCAACAACATTCTTCCAGATATTTTCTGCCAGTCATCAAATGTACAAATAAGGTGTTTATACAAAAAAGGCAAAGCCCCCCATATTTTTAGTGTCTCCCTGATCATCTCATGCTAAAGTTACAAGAACTGAAAGGCATTATGAGAAATAAAACAACTTGCATGGGTCTGCCTGTACTGTATTTCCCAGGAATATATCAGAAGGATGTAAACAGTATTTTCTAACCATTTAAGGCTTACAAATTCTGTCTCATAAAAGCTTTGTAAATAATTAATTAAAAAATCTGCTGTTCTCTACAAGCACTGTAGAAATAAATGTGCTTCATTCTGAAAGCAAAACATTTTCTTATGCTTTAAACAGTAATTCTTTGAAACAGCACAATGCTGAACTGTATAAAATTGTTATTTAGAGACCAATAGGAAGGATATGCTCTGTAAAAAAGGGTTTACCCTTCAGTAAGCTAGTTTCCATATCTAAAATGTTAATGTGCAGTTGGGTACTTGTCTAAATTTAAGTCAGCAGTTTCTTCTATCTTGTTTACCCATCAAAATAAACTAGAAATGCAATCCACTGTCCATAGAATTTAATCTTTACCTCTTCATGCCCAGACTATGAGTGAAATTAAAGCTCAGCATTGACATTTCTGTTAGTAGTTTTTAATTGCTTTAAAAAAATACATGTAGCTGTTCTGTTCATTTAAAAAAAATATAGTGGAATTTTATATACTGGCTGGGCTGTAGTGTTTCAGCTTGCTGTTTCAGTTATTCAGTTCCCCTAGACCAGACAGCTGTGATATTGTATCATTTCCTAACAGCTGACTGAAAGAGAACTCAAAGGAATTTAAAAACAACATAGATGAGCCGATACATTTAGCTACAGATGTGTGTATAGAGCTTTTTCCCAACCTGCAATCATCTCCAAGTAATTTTATGAACACTGAATACTAGGTTAGCCAATATTCTGCCATAGGGACTGTTGCAAAAAAAAAAAAAAAGGTCCTTCCGTAAATAAAGAAAAGGTCTTCAAAACTTCTTGGAACTAGAAGTGATTGGGCTTTTTTTCAAATTATGTTTTGGTTAAACATTACTTCTTTAGTGTGAGAAAGACTGGTTTATGTATGGGTATGAGTAATCTATATCAAGTCAGAGCAGAGGATAAAGAGGATAAAGGTAATGAAATTCCAGATTGGCCCACGACTGAATAACAGATGGAACATAGAAGACAAAAGGATTCTTTCTTCCTTGGTGTGCCTTTGTCTCTTATCTAATATGCAAGTTTAATCCCAAATAATCCCAAACCAGTAAATAATAGTACAGAGAATGACAAAAGATATGAAACTGAGTTGATTCAAGCACCAGGACACCACAGGAGGGGGGACATTCAACATGTGATGCAAGAACAGCCTCAAAAACAATGCATAGACTGGGAAAGCTAAGGACAGGTTGATTATACCACGCTCACTACAAGAATTCAGAGGCAGTAGTTAAAGCCAGCAGGTGACAGATTCGAATGAAGTTAGAAGATATATTTTTATATGGTGCATAGTTACCTTTGTTGTAGGACCTGTATCTAAATTTTTATGTGAGACCAAGAAGCAAAAAAAGAAAGCAAAGACTGGAATACACCAAGAAATGCTAAATGCATTATTCATGACAAATGCATCAATAAATTTCATATATGAAATCCCTCGTAGTGTCACCTGTGAACCATCAGCCCCTGAAGGAAGGGAGCTCAGATTAATTCCCATTTCACTAGTATCAGTATAACTGGATCCTGCCCCTTCCTGTGATCTTCCTTAGGCATCTGCCACTTGTCACTGCTGGAAAAAGAGGACCAGCCTTCATAGTCCTAACTAGACAGCTGATCTCATCCAGTACAGCTTTCCTTGTGATCGTACTCCTGGAACATACAGTTGTGTTCTAAATGTGTTTGTGCATTCCAAACTGAAAAATTAAATTTTAATGCACAGGAAACAAGCTGATCCACGAACTGCAAATTGGTGCAGCCGGGGTTGCTATGAGATTGCATCCTTTCTCCTCTACCTCTGGGATGAATAGGAGGCAAAAGATGTTTTCAAGGGTTTAAATGCATACAAGTGCTGCACTCAGTAGGTGCAAAGCAATTTAACCTCTGGTCCTTCAAAGTAAATGAAAAGTGACATATCAGCCTGTGTAACCTGTAAGGACTCTTTCCATTACCCACACCAACCTGATGCAATGTCACAGTTTTGATACCTTAAATCTTCTGTTAAATTTGTTTGAAATGGTCCTATTACAGCATAAGTGATTAGTGAGGTAACAAATAAATAGGCAAATGAAGATTAAACAAAAGGACAGAGATCTTAACTCTGTAAGCTTTATTCCTTTTGTTTTTTTCAGAAATTGCTGTGAAGTGGAATTACCCCTTTCCAGTGAGATCCATAGCTTTATTATGTACTTTCTCTACTGATGTATTAGGAAGTACATTATGTTCAGTCCCTGAATTACTATGCTTTTTAGATGCTAAGGAGAGTTGTAGAAAACAGTTAGCTGCCTCATTTGTCATGTCTTTCTTCCATTACAACCTGTTTGCTGCTACCCATCCGTCATCCACATGAAAAAGAAACTCCTTATTAGTCTCTTAAATCTGCCCTGAAACACCAAAAATGAGACCTGCAAGGACAAAAAGAAATTTACTATTGTGTATAATCTGGGATGCCCGAGAGTCTGGAAACTCCAAGGTCTGAATTTTCTTTCCCAGTCATAAACCTTCCAAGGTAACAGAAGATCTGACAGTATCAGATGACAAAATAGTTGTCCCTGGAAGGCCCATAAAGAAGAGGAAACTGTATCAGAGAAAGGTAAGGCTGTTTCTGGCTTTATGAAGAAGACAGACCTTCCTGCGGAAAGCAAGTAGCCTGTAAGCTGTTTCAGAGGGTAAGCTGTTCTCTGAAACACTGCCATGTGAGTTCATTAATGTCTATCTGTCCCCTCCATATTAGGCTTCAAAACGTTTCTCATACTGGTACAGTGAAGCACTTGTGAGTGAGGGATCTGTCAAACTGCAGCACAACAGAAACTTATCCTGTAGGAGTCAGACAATGAGAGTCTCCTCCTTCAGGGGATATCACTTAAAGTACGTCTAAGCAAACCCCACTTACTGCAGAATCACAGAATATTCTGGGTTAGAAGGGGTCCTCAAGGATCATCAAAGTCCAATTCCTGGCTCTGAACAGGGCCATTCCTGTTGTGACAATAGTCACAACATGGTCCTGAGGGTATTGTCCAAATGCTTCTTGAACTCTTGAATCCTGTCTCTTGCTGTACATGGAACCACCAGCAGACACTTCATAGGAACACAGCATGAGCAGCAGCCGATTGTCTTACTCAAGAAATGTTAGAGGCATTTTTTCTTCCCCCTCACTCCCCTTCCCTTTTTTTTTTTTTTTTTTTTTTTTTTGTTTTGTTTTGTTTTTTCCTTTAATATCCTTTTCATTTCCATTCAGCATTTAGCTGCCTGACAAGGCCCTGGTCCCAAGTGCTGAAAAAGATTCTGTCCTGTGTATCTGAAATACATTAGCTAAAGTGGAGATTTTAGTAAATTAAGGTGTACAAGAGACAGCCTTAACATCCCTCCTATGGACAGCATGCCAGTGCATATATACACACTCGCGCATATGTCTATTCCCTTGGAAGATAACCTCAGCCTATGCTGTGACCACAACAGTAGAAAATAAAGCTGCTGTGCTTAAGCCATAACCCTGCAATTAATGCAGCAGGGAGCAGATTCAGCATCATCTGTCATCTGTGCAGAGTTAAAAGTGGAAGAACATTTGCTGTAACTAAAGTACTGGCTGAGCTCCTCTCATCAGACAACAGCAATTTCCTTTCAAATGTTCACAGGCAAGGCGATGTTATTTCCTCAGTTTTCATTCTTTTTTAATTTTTTTCCCAAAGGAAATAGCATTTAAGCTGTAGTTTAAATAAATACGAATATGGTGAAAAAATCTTTGTAGCATGTTATAGCACTCTTGTTTCTACAGAGCTATCACTACCAGCTGAAATATCTCACCTCAGAAGGTAAAATTGTTTCATGAGATAACATTTTCCCTTCAGCCCCATGAAGGCCCAGTGGGCATATTTCTGGCTGCACTTGAAAGCAGCAGAACCAGCTGTGCACCTCCATATGTGAAAGGTCTGATCAGAGCGGCCTCATTTTAAAACCAACAGAACTGAAAGAAAGCTTGTTTTGCTACAACAGAGCGATTCACAGCTCCAGTACAGTTTAATGCCAAGTTTTTAAATGCTTTAATGAGTCAAGTCGGCTAGGAGTCAGAACATGATGTAGCTGTGTGGCTTTGCTGCAGAGCCTGACATCCCCAATCAGCCATAAATTAACTTTTACAAAGGGTAGGGGAAGATATTCAGAAAGGAGCTATGTGTCCTGATACTGTCAATCTTATCAGTGGGATATTGCATTGACATTCTAGCCATTAGCTGTGAACCTGGTGTGATGATTACAAATTAAGTAATAGAGTGAAATTAAGAAAAAATAAATTTTGGAACGAAGAGCTGAAAATGAGTGAGGTCTGCAAGACAGGAGCAATGTCAAAGACAACTGTGGGAAATCTGATTTCCAGGATGACATTGGACAAAGAGCTAGTGAGTATCCTGAGACAAAAATCCTACTGTGGCAGGCATTTGGCCTCTAGATTTATGATTTGTAGACTATTGCTATAAGAGTGAGATTAGAACCTTTTAGATAACAGCTTTGTTTTTGTTTTTGTTTTTGGTTTTTTTTCTGGAAAATTTCTGATATAAACGAGAACCTTTTTTTCTATAGAAATACAGCATTTTTTATGAATTATTGCCAGAGAATTTCTCATGTTTAGGGTAGAATCACAGGTAAATACCTGAAATGGTCACCTTCTTAACACAGTACCTGGGGCCACTCTGTCTTTGATGAAGCCAGACTTCTACATAGAAACAAATGAGTGAGGCTAGAAAGAAAACCTGTGAAAGGAGGAGTCTGCACCTGTAGTCTCCCCACTTACAGGGCTGATCCTACTGGGACCAGAGGTCTCAGTGTCTGAGCCTTTTTTTGACTGAATTTTATGTTTTCTGTAAAGGTGAGGTGTTGAAACAAGACCCTTCTCACCATCCAAGAGAGACTGAGGTTAAGCACCTTGAAAACGTTTTCAACGAAATGGAGATATATGGCTGTACTTCAGGACTTGAATTTAGGCAGCCCTGAACTATAGGGAGTTTGAACAGCATCCTGCCACATAAATACTGCATAGATCCTTAAAAAACACTGCAGTCTCGAGTGGTTTGAAACCAATTGTTTAGTTTTATGGACAGAAACAGTCATTAATTAATCACACTATTTATCCCTCACCAAATTAAGCTGGTCTGTTAATGGTGCAGAATCAATATAACCCATATAGCAAATTAACTCTATTTTGTGCATTAGTTTCTCACATTTTCTAAAAGCAGGGGAGCAGTAACTTGTTTACTTCTAAAGGAATTAGTAGAAACAGGCGTTTCTTATAAAATTGTAACTCTAACACACCCCCCAGTGAATGTGGGTGTGCTTATGAAATACTAAAAATATGAACCTTCCCAGAAAGTATAGGACATTGTCAGTGATTATTCTTTGCACAAAGACATGCTCATTGCTCCCTGGTGGCATCTGGTACCTTACAGAACAGAGCCCATCTGCTTGTGAATCATGTCTTGCTGGTAGCTTGGGAAAGTTTAACTTCTTGCTTATTCTTGTAAAAGTGCAAAAACCCCAGGGACAGCTGGGAGATCAATGATCTGATCCATAAGGACCAGGCTGAAGAAGCAGCAAAACCCTGCCTAAGCCCTATCTCTCATTCAGCTGGAAGGTGGCTAGGAACAAAATAGTCATGGCTTTTTAGAGTCCACACACCAGCTGGGATCCCTACAGGGACAATAGAGGTGGCACCAGGACTCAGGGGCACTAAAGGGTGTCCCAGCCATTCAGCCTAATATGGATTTGATAACCAGTCCTTCTGGGTTTGCTGCTGTTCCTTAAATACCGTGTTGCTCTGACACCCTTGAAGCCAGCATGCCTTTCAATGGCAGTGTTTGCACCAAAGCAAGGCATCCGTGGGGCACCTCCAGACAGAAATTCAGTCATTCCTCTCAGCAACTTGTCTTTGTAAGAGTAAAGCCAGACACCTATGTAAGAATAGACTCCAAGCCCTAAACCTGATACTTTACCTGAATGTCCCTCCAATGGAGAGGGGTACCCAACTTTCCTGTATGATACTTTTCTTCCTTAGGCTCCTTCCAGAACTTATACAACTCCTATTTATGAGACTCCATCCAGTTCAAGTTCATAGGGCTGAACTTCTTTCAGAACTTTAATAAAGTTAAGAGTGCCATGGAAAATGTAACCTCACAGACGTCATTTGAATGTGGGTTTTATGGAACCAAATAAATGTTTCCACTTGGGCCACCTTTAGCATTACTGAAGATATGACCCTTCATTATCCTGAACTGTAACTGCTAATATAAATAATTTATGCATCCATTAAGAGAGTTTTCATAACAAAAATAGGTTTATAGTGCAATTCTATTATGTGCAGGCTATTTACAATTGAGACCATAGGGTCAATAGATATTTAGACTTTTTTATGAGCATCTCTTCAGCTAGTGCAGAAAGTTAATGTTTTTGTTGCCTTAATCTCTAATAATAATAAAAAAAGGGTAAAGAAGAAAATTATTCTTTCCGTGAGTTTCTAGAAGAGAACTGATTTTTTACTTTAATATTGCCGCAGAGAAAATCAAGATAAAAGAAATTCTCTGCTCTAACACGTCTTCAAAAATGTGTGCTACTTATCAACCTGTGCCATGTGTCATTAAAGCTCCTTCTGTCACCGGTTGTTGTTTACACAGTTGCACTTCTACAAAACTTGAGTCACAAAAGAGAAGATAGAAATGAAAACTTCATAAATTAGGGAAATAAAATGAAGTTCAATCCATCCCCAGCCGGATGGCACTTATGTGTTTGTGTGTGTGTGCATGCAAGTGTGTGTGCATGTGCACATTTTTAGTGTGGGGTTTTTTCATGGCTCTTATCAGAATGTAGAGAACAGCTACTTCTGACACACTTCAGTAGGAGCATGGGAACATTCTGTCTTCTTTACTGGAATCTAGAGATCACAGTCACACAGAAAAAACACAGAAGATAATTTCCTTTTCAGTATATTAATGAGAAGAACTTCTTTGTACTATAATGCATAACACTATATGCACAGTGATTGTAAATTAAATTTTTAACTAACACACAAAGCTGAGGGTTTGCTTAATTATTCTCTGCATGAGCCTAAATAGAGCAACAGACAACTTTTTATCTTCTACAGATGTTAGAGCAATGCCAATGCACCCACACAGCACACATGCTCTGCCAGGGACACACAGGATGGACTTGCCCTCCTTGTCATGCACAGATGTCTGAAATACAATCAGGGCACCTGAGACACCTGCAAAGAGCTGGCTGATAGAGCACCAGCAGGATCCATGCCTTGCTTCAGCATCAGCTAGACACCTTCTGAAATGGCAATAAAATGATAGAACAGAGCTAAAGGAGGATTGGGATGGGAATCAGTTTAGGAATAAGTTAACTTAGGTAAGGTAGGTGACTGTATATCAGAAATGTTCTGAGAAAGTTCAGCCAGTGCAGCTATGCTGCCCAGCCTTCAATTGCTGCCTCTGAGGCTGTGTCTCCCTAAGATCCTGTGTCCCATCCTTCAGTCACCTACAGATATCCTGCTTGTCTTTTGGTATCTCAGACGCCCTGCTTGTCTTTTCGTATCAGTAACCCTCTGTGTTAAGGAAGTTCTTTGCCAGCTATAGGGACAGCTTAGTTTTCTTTTTGCATGGTCTCATGTAGATACCTAAAGGTAGGAGTCTGTGATCCAGCTGTGAACTCCTTACATCCTTCAAAGAGAAATCAGCTAGGCTTGCATGAAAAATATTCTGTGGATTCGGAAAATTTTACTTTTTACTATATACAGTTCCTCTAATGTATGCCAAGTCTGGATGTGTAAATCCTTTTCTATGATCGAAATCAGAGGAATGCCTTGCAATGCCAGTAAGCATGGACTGAAGGCTTAGTATCAAAATAATCATGGGATCTCTTCTGCAAAGCATATAACATGTTTCATTAGAGGAAAGGCATTGCTAAGACTGAAAAGAGACTGCAGAGGATTATCAACACTATTTAGGGCTTTCAGCTTCTGAGTCATGAGGCAAGATTAGCGGCACAAAAAGAACAGAGATTTCACAGAACTCCATCCCATCTGGAAAACAGCATAACAGAGTCATGTTGAGAAACTCTTTGTTACTGTAACTAATTCAAAAAAACCACGATGCCTTGATGTTGGCTTACATTTGGGAAAGTGCTTTTAGCAGAAGTTCTGCAAATCTTCAAGTACAGCAATATATTCAGACAGAAAGGAGTCATCATTTTTTCAGTGAGGGAGAAATAACTACAAGGGAAAAATGCCCTCTATTTGTCCTTTAAACCTTTTGATTTTGAATTCCATAAACCTGGGCTGGAGAGCTGACAGTTTTACAGGTAAAAGAGTTTTAGTCTGAACTATAAGAAAGGTTTGGTTCTCTTCAGAAAGATTCATCTACCAATACATTCCTTTGCCAGCATTATTTTTTTTCCTTTCCCTCCTGTAGACAGCGTTTCTGCAACAGCAGAAAGAGTCTTCTTGGCAGAAGACTCTTTAATTTTTTTCTTCTTTGGCTTCTGTTTTTTTTTCTGTTACTGGGAATCCTGTGTATAGGTGCAAGAAGAGACATAGACATAAGGAAGAAAAGTAAATGGAAAGAATCCAGAATAAAAGGGGACATGATACAAGAGGGAATGAAGTCTCCTTCCATTTTCATGATTCTTTTTCTTTATGTCCACAGTGAACAGTGATGTCCTTGGATGTCAAAGCTGAGTGTTAGGAGCTGTGCTGGAAGGAGCTAAGACATTAAGTAGTATTTTCTCCCACTGTGGTTCTAATTGCCAAGCAAAGACAGCATAGAGCCACCTAAAATCACAAATGTAGGATTTGTGCAAATAAAGATTGCCAGAACCTGTTCATTTTGGTGTAATTCTACTTTTTCAAGTTTTACAAATTCTCACTTAACTGGCTAAGTTTTCATGGGTTTTCTGTCAAAACTACCTTCATTGTCTTTTACCTGCATCTCTAACAATGGATATTGGAGACCAAGTCAAGAAATCCAACAAATATTTACGCAAGGCAGAAACTTTACAAATTGAGCATGACCCCTGAGAACCAAAAATAATTTATGAGTTGCTATAATTGGAGGGAATCTCATACATTAGAAAGAAAAAGAATAGAGATGTAAGGGTATAAAAAAGCTGTTAGATGTATTTTGGGAGATTGAGCAACACTTAATGCTTAGTTACTGCTTAATTACTTTTCTTTTTTCTTTTTTTTTTCCTTTTTTTTCCTTTCTTTTCCTTTTTTTTTTTTTTTTTTTTGTTAAAGAAGAAGTCCATTCAAGAATAAAGAAAGGAAAAAACACAGGCTGAGGAGTAAAATCAAATAGCATAGATGAGGGTGACATTGACAAGTGGAAAACTGGCCTCTTGTTCCTTAAAACGACTTCTAAGGATCTAAACAAACATTTATAGGAACACAGCAAAGCTGCATGACATACTGACTTCTTTCTTGCTCTTTGCAAGCCATGAAGTCCTCTGGTAAATGTCTTGGCTTGAGGAGTTTTGGTGCCATGCCTGACCAGCTGTAGCCATCATTATGTGTACCCCTGTGTACCTCTGAGCCATTAGCACAGCACAATTTCTCTTCTGGCACAGAATATTTTCACTGGAAACCTAATGGGAGGGATTAAGGTTAAAACATTCTAAAACCAAAACCCATGGTCATGGATCTGGGTATAATACATTGCCCTAAGAGCTGTGGCTGTTACAAAAAGAACTCCTTCAGGACATAAATAGTTCACAACCATTTGTTTTAATGACACACATTTTTCAAATCTTGACTTAAGGAAAGAGGTTGCCAAGTTTATTTCAGACCATTTATAGACCAGAAGCAATTTTGAGGACTTTATTGAATATTGCAGATTTATTCTGCAAGATGAATTTATGCAGATTTCAATAACAACAACAATATTGGGTGATTGAGAGACTTGGAACAGACTTGAGGGATTATCACATTTTCCTGTCATTCTATGGCACACTACATAAATGTATAAAATTATTAAATTGAAGTAAGATGTGATGGAGAAAATTTCAAATTACAAATGCAATTCTTACTGAGTGTTATTCAAAAGTGCAGTGCCACACTCCTGGGTCCCCACATCTGAAGTGTGTTAGAATTATTGATAAACTCCAATACTGTTTACATGGCTCTTCTGGATCTATCAGTGTTAGATCTACTGAATGCATTAAAAAATCTGAAGAGCTGTCTCATCTGTCTTCATCTCTAAAACAACAATGGCTTTCTTGAGAAAACTTAGGATTATACAAGAATGACAAGACACTATACAGGAATGACAAGTTACTTTTTAACCCCAACTCATTCTTTATACCTCTGCTTTTCAGAGTTCTGTAGTATCCAAAGTTTAATTTCTATTCTCTGTACACTGAGAAAGTCATTGGTATGATGTCCATTTCAAGTAATCAGTGAGTGAAGAACCTCCCTTTTCTGATGGACTGTCACATCTTTCAATATTTTCTTGACTGGAACTTAACAGAAGAGGTGCAGTCTCAGGAAACAAGGATTCTAGAACATCACAGTATTAAAATGGAAAGAAAAATGGGATTGAACACTCAACTCCAGTTTAAGACTGTTAGACACTTTATTTGGAAAAATAAAGAGACCTGAGTAACAATAATGAAGAAGGTTTAAGGAACTTGATCCCAAAATAATCAAGAATTTTACTTTGACCTCTCTTTGCACCAAAAAAAAAAAAAAATCTCCATCTCTCAGTAGATCAGGATCACCTCAAGAATGGAGACTGTACTTAGAAATTTGTCTAAAAGAAAAGTTTTGGTGGCAATTCAGGCATAAGAAAGTCCCACCATAAAACCCATTATCTTATTCCAGCACTCCAGTTCTCTGTTTCTCCATCTGTACTGGCAAGATTTCATATTTTGAGTGACAACAGGGAGCACCTCAAAGCACATAGCTAATGGGAAATATAAAACCTGTAATGAAGAAAAGAGGAGAGGAGAGGAGAGGAGAGGAGAGGAGAGGAGAGGAGAGGAGAGGAGAGGAGAGGAGAGGAGAGGAGAGGAGAGGAGAGGAGAGGAGAGGAAAATAAAGAATAGAAGTAATAGAAGGGGAAAAGATGAGTGTTGCTGCTGAACATGCAGTATCAAACCAGAATTTCAGACAGTGATGCACAAATTCGTCAGAGACCAAATTGGTGTGAATAATCTCCATTTTTCCAGCATTCACCGTTAAAGACTATCAGTATTCTGACTGAACCCAGAGCTCAAGTAACAAGAACAGCATGAGAACATCACATTATCTGTTCCTCACTGCACATGTGTTACTAGTGTAACACAGCCAGAAATCCTGCTGTTGCCACCACATTAAACCAGAGAAATGCATTTCTAGAAGGCTGTAAGGGAGACAAGCCCCTCTCTTCCTCATGTGCTTTTGCCTAAAGCAATATAAATAGTGGGTGCTGGATTTATGGAAACAGTGTAATAATCACTGGTTTTGTGACTCTCATGTAGAAGTCATAGCAACCAACTAGCACAAAAAATAATTCTTTTATTTTGGTTGTTCTCAGAGCAAAAGTGTTTTGGTGCACATAAGGTACTCTGCACAGAGGTTTGAGATATTGAGTTTAAATAAAAGTCATCATAATTACTTTGACTTCATTGAAACAACAGGAGGAAAATAATAAAATTTGCCATGTGGGAAGAAGAGAAAGAAGTCTGTACAGGGAAGTTATTTTCAGGTTTCTTTTAGGCCATATTCAGTGATAAAAAGCAAAAAGCCCCAAACTTAAATCTATTTTAAAAAAATCACTTGAGAACAAGCTTTCAAATTAAATTATTTAAATTCCTTTCATAATGAAAGTCTCGTAAAATTAAAATGCATTCATCTCTTCCAGTTGTATTCCACAAAGATTTCCTCTTGACTGATGAAATAGACTTCGCCTTGAAGGACTGTCACATTAACATCCTCGTGCATTCTTTTTATGGGAACATGCTGCAGAAACAGTCAAACAGAAGCAGTTTTGTTGTCTGTGAAGATTTAACTAATGTACACAGAGCTTTAATAAGGCCCGCTGATGTGAGTCCATACCAAGACTAATCAATTTAAGAGAAGCAGTAAGTATTTAGAAATGAGGAAACCCATGATGGCTCAATCATTTGTGCTCTATTTTGCTTGGTGTGTAAGTGTGTTCCTCATATAATCTCTGTGTTTTGGTCTGGAAATTTGCAGAGGTTGCTGTGCCAGCTTGCACAGTTATTCTCCACATCACCCCACTGACAAGTCTGAGTTCATGCAGGTTTTCCTTTTCTACACCAATATATCCCTTCTGCTGTGATGCATTCAGTAAATAATTTCAAATTATTATTATTATTATTATTATTCAGCGAACTTCTTTCTTTGCTTTCTCTTTTAAAATAATACAAAAGTACAGATACTATACTTTTCTAGCTCTTACATTTTTCTTTCTGCATTGTTTTGCTGCAGACCACAATGACTAGAACAAAATGCTTTAATACAATTTAAGACTTTTTTTCTCATTTTGATTTTTATACAGAGGCAAAAACTCCCCTACTTACACAATACATTCAGGAGGCAGTAAGTCTTTTGAAAAGAATTAAATGCTCAGGTTAAAATTGTTAAAATTGTTTATACCCTATATTAGAAGGAAAGTAAGATATTTCAGTTAGTTTTGTTTATTAAAGCAGGATAAGATATGTCTTCAGAGTAACTCATCAACATAAATTTAAAGTGAAGGACTCTTTTGAGATCCAGAAAAGACAGTTCCAAGTCTGTTGGGAACCAGGGATTCCCAGTCAATGCCACTCATGGACTTGAACATGGGCATCCCCAAGGTGCGTCTCTGCTGTTGAACTGCCAACATAGATGCTTGCAGGTGGAAAAATTCACTTGTCAGCCAGCCTTTCAGATAGGTGTTTCTGATAGAGGCCACCAGTGCTGAGGAAAATTGTGACCTTGTTTACACACAGCACCTACACAACTTGTTAATGTAACCATTTAAGAGGAGAGTAACCCTGTTATTTAATTCCAGGCATCAGACTTGGGGCCTTTAGGATACAGGCACCTCATTGACAAGCTAAATAAAGGACAAAGGAAGCAGCCCCCCCATGTCCAACACGAATCTTCTCCTGAAATTATAAATGGACCCTGGTAGATTGGCTCTCCCTCTGGAAGCAGCACACACTTCTGACTCCTCACAGTCAGATAGCTCAGGTGTTTCCTTCAGCAGGATGGTTTCAGTAGCTAACTGATAAGTTAAAGCTGCAGCTCAGCTGTCTGGATGCCAGCTTAGGACCCTGACTGGGGCACCTCGGTTCAGTGAGTAAATCTCAGCAGTAAGCAGACTGTGACATTAGTATCACTCAATCTTTTCCTCCATTATATCTTCTAGGTGAGAGCATTTTTTTTCTCCATTTTCTAGTGAAAGCTTTTTTTTTTTGTACTCCTTGACATCTTCTTTGCCTTTTATTTTTATCTAGTTTTTCTCTTGTCTTAAACCTTATTTTTCCTCTTTCTGAAGTGTCATGTTAGTTTTCTGCCTGGATATAAAGGCTTGATTTCAGTCATTTGATTAGTGGGCTATAATTTAAGCTTGCATAGTGTTTTCAATCCTCAACTACCATAGGAATACTGATTAATGAATCTTTACAACTTGCCTGTGAGATAAGTCTAGCAAATCTTATTACTGCATTATTTCCTTTTCTTTTTCTTGCTTACAAAGGAGAGCAAGATGTAAAATGAGAGCCCACACAACCCTTATTCTCAGTTTATTTAGGTTTTGTTATTTAAATTTATTATTAATACTCTTCTGCCTTCTGTTTTTTTAAAGCTTATTTGAATCTCCATTTTTATTTTAAATCTATTCATTTTCTAGTTGTCACATACAGAGGTGACTATTAGAGGTTTATTTTGATCAATTTAATATGCACCTGACTGACTCTGTGGTTGAAACCTACCTGTTATTATCCATAACCATTACAATATCTTTACTTGGCTAGAATTACTGTGTTTCAGAAATTGCTGGTATTCTGTCATTTTTATCAACGGCACTTTTTCTTATTTCATTTTAAAATGTGAGTTCTTTTATCCTTTTCAACTTTCATGTCACCTTTTGAGCTGCAAGGCTTTTATAAATTGAGTTTGAAGTATCTCCTTAGAAGTCTGTTATTAGTCATAGAGCAGAGTCGTCTCTGCTTTTTTGTCTTTAAAGAGAACAATATCTCTTTGCAGCGGTACTTGATAAACACTTCCTACGACAAATAAAACCATACTGCAGCACCGTGGACCTTTAATGATCTGCTTTGTTTTCCTTTGGCTGAACCAGAAGAAGGACAGAGCCCAGTGCTGGCAGAGTCAGACAAAGACACATGTGACTCGTTAGGAATGTTGCATCATGGAGTGTTTTCCTCATGTTATGCTTTTGTGGCTAAGGGAGCCAAGTCACACTTGCTCCCTATCTGCCAGAAATAACAGAAAGAAACTCCATTGTTGATTCTTTTAAAAGACAAACTGTGATAACAAGATGACTAAAGTTTTATTCATGTTTTTAAAAATAAACATCCTGGAGCACATGTGGATCATGTTGGTCTGAAACCAGGCAATTTTGTGTAAAAACCACATTGTTTTACTATTTATTTTCTTTATTGCACCCATGATCAAGATAAAGTCCAATCCAAAGTTAGTCTGGAGTATATAAGAAGACAGACAAAGAAAGAGCAGAAAAAAATTATGCAAAAGTGAAGTGACTCATCACACACAGGTCAATGAGTGTCTCTTATTTCAGCAGAAATACTCATTTTATATCCTAGCCTGACTATTTATTGTCAAAGCTAAGGTTGCTGAGGCCATGAAGTCCAAAGCTGTATATTTCCAATGTAGCTGATTCTCCTGCATGCCGTGTGCAGGGATCATAATTGTGCAGCCCTAGTCCTTACTATTTTGGGGATTCAATTTAAAACATATCTAATTTTTAGTTTACTTGTTTATTTTTCATTCAAAATTTTTATTTAGAATTACAATATTTTTGTGATCAGGTTCTTTAACTTTATAACAGAAAATCTCAGATGTGGCTCTACAACCCCTTTTTTTTTGGCTGCAAATGTGGATTCATTTGGATTCTTAGTTATGTAACTAATAATTTTTTAGATGCTTACCTAGGTCTTTCAATTAGGATAAAGGACTTCTGTTTTAATCTTCTTTAATACGGATAGAAAGGACAGAAGGATTCCCATGTCTGTGCTGGACTTCTCTTCCATATGGTATATTTACATGCAAGGAGTTGGAAAGCTTGAATAAATGAAGGATTGTTCAAAAGAATAAGAGGGAGAGAAGGATATAATTTGGTATTTTCCACAGTCTCTTGCCACATTTGCAACACAGGATTAGAATTGAACAAGATATCATGGTTTTCAAGATATCAGATTTTCTGGGAATAAAATACTTACAAGGTACATCACCTGTTAGCTGGCCAAATGTTTTTTGAGTGAGAATTTGCGTGAGTATCTGTTGTTCTGTTATTTGCCTTCTTAAATTCCTTTTTTATAGTTCTAGTCTGGAATTTTTTTAAAAAGAGAAAAACAGACAAACAAAAAAACAAATGAAAAATTCACAGGCACTTGCTACAAATGCACACACTTTTGAGACAGGAATGATTGTAGGCATTGACAGAATAATTTCCACAGAAATCTATGGAAATACAAGATACCAGGATTTTTTCCCAGAATGTCTTTTATGCTTATTGGAGTTTTTTCCTGAGTGTTGGCTGGTCCCAGAAGCAGCTGCATTTGTGGCCAGTGAGCACATTAACTTCTTCCTTTAGGGACTTCCAGCTGCACTCCTCAGCACCACTTCCTGAGTGTTCCCAAGCCCTCTCACTATAAATGCAGCTACACCAATCCTCCTGCTGTCCTGCAAAGACCAGTGCCTTATGACATTTTTGTATGAGCAACATCTTTTATAAATTTTATGAATACATCATTTGCAAATTGTTCAGATGCTACACTGAGGGCCACAGAAGTGTCTTTAAGAGAATTTGCAGCTTTTACTGAAGCAAAACACCATCTGGAATAAACTATACGCTTGCCTACACAAGCCCACTCTGCTTGCTTCTGTCTCCTTGCAAAACTTTGGTATCTCTGTCACAGGCATTTTTATTCCACCTACTATCTGTGGGACTATCTTGCTTCCCTTTAAGTGCCAAAAAGTTTAGCATCTGGTCTGAGCTGGCAGGCTGAGTTCCCCTTGAATTCAGTGAAGAGTAGGGGGTCCTCTGGTTGAGGATGACTTGGAGGGAAGTCACTTTCTGGAAAGATCTGCCTCTCTGGGTCACAGAAGTAGCCTGAGCATGTAGCTCAAACACTGTGCCTGCATTAATGGATCTCATAAAACATTGTTTTCCACAGCATTTTACAGTTAAGAACACTGACTTTTCTCCAGTGATAAATTGATGTGAAAATTACATTTACTTGTTATAGGAAATGGTGGCATAGGAAATCTTCACTCAGTTATATATGCTGCCATTTTTCATATGTTTTCATAACCACCATGGAGCAGCAGTTCCTTTGTCTAGGGGAAGAAATGACAAATATCTTAAAAGGTCTCCCCAGAGCCCCTGGGTCTTCTGTCTCAGCAGACCATTTCTGCCAGGACACCTCAGGCTGAGTGGAGAGATGTGGCATACTCCCCTTTTAGCACAGGCATGGCTGTTCTGCTGCTATCATCAATAGGATTTGTGAATGCCAACCTTTGCTTTTAGTCTTCATTCTTTCTCTGCTGAGGCAAAACACTCAGTTATAAAACACCATAGAGAGTTTTCTCTGGCATCTGCTACCTCTGGTTTCCAGGCGGAGTCAGACTGCACAAACCTCACCCCAATGTCACACGTATTTGAAGGCACTTGGGAACAGAGAGAGGACTATCAGCCACGTGAATCTCACTGGATTATATTCCCCAGCATTAAAGTGTTAGATATTCATACCAAGGGCTAAAGAAAGAGCTAATTAGGAAATATTTTCTTTTAAATATTCAAATTTTACTGAATAAAAAAGTCAGTCTGCTGAAAGATCAAAGGGTTATGTTTATCACTCTTTATGTTAACTCTGTTGTTCTTATTAACTATATATGTGTTGCTATTCTCTTTTTATCCTGAAATCATATTTCCTCTCTCCTTTGGAGAAAAATGTGTTTTATTTCCCATCCTCTTCTTCCTGAGTGATCATTTGGAAAAGATACCAGCTCACATACAATGTTGGGGTACGCTGCATTCTCCTGGTCATTAAGCAATGAGTTGTTTCCTTACACCTCAGAGAGCATTACACTATAATCCAGGGGACAATATTCATACATACAGTCAAGGAAGATTCATGTTGGTAGGACCCTTATCTAATGCCCTGAAGGTGGTGAGAAAGAGATCCCACACCCTACATCTCCAGCAGCTTTGCACCCTTGGTCCATCAGAGGTGAGCTGACCTCCACGCAGAGCCAAGTTACCCTGCCAGGGTGGTTGGGCTGGCGTCTGGCATGAGAGCCAGCACCTCTGCAGGAGAGAGGATCTGTTGGAGCATAGCCCTGAAACATCTCCTCCCCTCTCCACCAACACCTGCACCTGCCAGAGCCCAGGACAGCCTTCTGGGATCCACCACAGCAGCACCATGGCTCCAAAAGCAAGACTTTGCTCCTGTAATGCTGTGCTCTCTGCAGTCTTCAGCCATGGGGATTTTCCCCTAATTTCAGTAGGAAAAATTCCAAGATTTGGTGCCACAGTGGAGGAATGTGAGAAAAGAAGAATTTACAAATGCCCTACATTTATGCATTGTGTTGTGCATTAAAGCATGTAATGATATTGAAGGGTTCCAAGGAATTTGACAACAAATAAGGACCAGTTGTGTAATAAAGGTGCAGTAGTTCACACCCAGCCACTGGCAGATCTTGTCAAATTTGTTTGAAGTCAACAAAAATCCTTCAGAATATTATGACTTCATTCAAATGCATGAATTTTAGGTTTTTTAAAGTATATTCCTTAGAATTTTTCTATCCTGTGTGTTTTGGCTGTTCTACCCATGAGCTGTAAGACATAAAAAAATGGTCCTATACTTCAGAAAATATCTACCAATGAGGGAAAGAAAGAAAGAAAGAAAGAAAGAAAGAAAGAAAGAAAGAAAGAAAGAAAGAAAGAAAGAAAGAAAGAAAGAAAGAAAGAAAGAAAGAAAGAAAGAAAGAAAGAACGAACAGCATGTTGGCTTTCTCAACACAAATATTCTCATTACAATTTCTGGCTCAAGTTCTGCAGATCCAAAAGATTTTGGCTCTCCTAACAACTAGAAGCAGAAAAAAACTGCAGAAAAGGGATCAAATCAAAATATATGTGCCAGAAAACTAACTTTTATTTTTGAAAAACACTTCTTCAAAAAATCACAATAAAATGAGAAATTTAAGAAAGCATTTCTGTGCATTACAGCTGCTGCCAAGTAACTTCTCTTGCACGTGAGATATTTCTGTAAGTTTTCGATCTGAGGCGAAGCAGTAACCACACCACTACAAAGCTGAGTTACAAAATAATCAATGTGCAAAAAAATAGTAATAATTGTTTCATAATTAACCACAAGTTAATTTTCATATAACATCATTTTAATGGGTTTAATCTTTAAATATTTTGCAATGGTGGGTTATTTAGAATAGGGGCTACTCATTGATTTATGTTACACATTTTTATTTTAGTTTTAGTAGAGTGCTATTTTTTTCTTTTAAATTAGGAAATAAATTTCTGCATTTAAATATTAATTATTCTCTTTAAATAATAAATAAAAGTGTATTTAATGTAATTGTTACACATTTTTAAAAACCTACTTTGAATAAATAAATACTCCTCATCCTGCTTTAAGACCAGTTTAAACTTCAGCCAGCAATCATAAAGATTTAATATTCATGCTACGTATTTAATTCTTAATGCCTCAAATTCTTTTTATGATTGTTAAACAAGTTCAGTAACAGATTGGTATGGGATACTGAAATTTAAAATCTAAAATTTTGTGTTAATTTTGCCGTGACAGGCTGTACATTTAAACACAAATATGAAGAGTAAAACCTCATACAGTTATTTGAAACATCAGTACCTCCGGCAAACTGCCTACTGCACACATTTATATCTTGCTGGATCAAAATAGGAGTTGAACTTGATGATTCTTGCAGGTCCCTTCAAACTCAGTATATTCTATTACTCCATATGCACTTACAAGTCATTTGTTTAAATTATAGGAGAACTTTTCATCAGTTCAGAAATGTTATTGGAGACTACCCGTCTACCCAGGTAAAAAGCTCATGTGGAAGAATCTCACCCACTAATATTTCCCCTCAGGTTTTTACATTCAATTTAAGATACAATTTATCTTCTAAAACAGAGATCTAATCTTAATCTATAGATACAGAAGAGCAGAGATCCTTGGTTATTCTCACCATTGACGTGTCTTCATTTCTATTATTGTGATGGTTAGTACCAAATAAATTTGGACTTTGTTAACATGAATATTCTTGGCCATAAGCCATGAATATTATAGGGCCATAAGCCTCAATGGCCCTATAAACAAGGATAAATCTCTGCTGTTATTGAAGTAATATTTGCATGTAGTGAAAAGCATACGATAGCACATGAGAATCTGAGCTACTCAGCCCACAAGGGCAGTAGCCAACACTTATCACTGACTTGAGCTTCTGAGCTTATTTCCTCTGCTCTCAGGGCTTCATATTACACGAAGTAAGAATGTTTCTGAAACACATTTCTAAGATGAAATAAAGCCAGTGGTACTTTTGGACTGAAAAAATACAAGGATGATCATTATAAATTCCCAGCAGAGACTAATCACTTTTCAGTGCCATTTTTTTCCAGGTTTTCCCAGTGTCTCACCTTCACCACTAAATCTTTGTCTGCCTTCTCTTTCAAAATTCATATTACCTATCTCCCAGGTTTTATTTTTCAGAATCACCCAGACTTCAAGCATTATTTTAATATTGAACATTGAGTAATTTTTAAAAGAAGCAAGAGGATACAGACCTAGAACAAGGTTAATAGAGTTCTGGTTTGATTAAATTTCCCCTACTGTATTTCACATGAAGTCCTAAAGTCATAAGATAAAAAGAAGGAATTCTACCAAAGCTAATTGTATAAAATTATTAAGTGTCTGGATTTATCAGTGTTAACCTTGATGTATTTGATAGATTCCCTGACTGACCTGAGCTAAGTCTCACAAGCAGCTGGAAGAACATATCACAAAAAATACCAGACCAGTATAAACCACAAAGTTTGTTCATGTCCTGTCAGATAAACAAAGGAAAAACAAAGGAATCCTGAGGTTTAATGAAACGCACAGCATATCTCCACAGACACACCAGAAGCTGCAGAGGGAGGTTGCACATAATTTCTGGTTAAAAGCCAATTCCTATGGTCTTCTTGCAGCAGAAATATTCATTTCAGAAATAAAGTAATAAACACTCTGGAATTGCCACATGAGAAGAATCTATACATTACAGAGTTGATGCACTGCCAGGACTGTTACAATTTCTGGCCACAAGTGATGGCACTTTATGAAGGGTCTGCTGGGGGATGAAGCCTCAGAGGTGACCCCTTTCAATCCTGCTTTCCTTGTTAAGATGTGGTGACCTGGAGGGAGAGCAGAGCAGCTGTAAGCAGTGCTCTGCCTGCTGTGCTACACAGAGAAATGCTGGGTGTGCTGGCTTTCTACACAGAGAAATGCACTGTTTCAGTTTAGACAGGTGAAAATAATAATTGACACATTTATCTGTACATTCTTACTTCTTATGTTTTTCAAGCAAATCAAGATATTATGTCAGAATCCTTATGAAAAGCCTGTACACTGCTAGATTTCTACTGGTGTAGCTCAGATATTTAAAGCATGTAAAGGGCAATCTTTACAGAAATAATTCATAAAGAGATAATGGGTTGGAATATTTTTGCCTGGTTTCTAAGGAAATGAAGCTTTTACAGTCCTTCTTCCCATTAGTTCCCCCACAGTCCCTATAACTTCTGGAGCTGTCAGGCAACTTCAACCACATTTGACAGGAACAGATGTCTCACATTTTAGAACATAAGAAATCCCTCTCAACTCACTGCAGTAGCACATCTACCCATCCCATGGTTCACTACTGCAGGAATATTAGAGGCCTCATTCCTGCCTGTACCTCCAGCAATTAATAAAGAATTTCTTATATATTTTGATAAAACCAGCAGGAGGGCAGAAGAGAGACCTCAAAATTAATGCCCTCTCTGAAATCCTCTTTGCAATTAAGTTTGATTAGACCTTCCTGGCAGCAGCCAGCTAATCAATAGATGGGAATCATGAGCCAACAACTGAGTGTGCATTTTGTAAATGGTGCCTCTGTCAAGCTGGCAGGGCAGGGAAGGACAGCTTAAGGGAGGATGACTGCTGGACAGGAGCCAGGAGTAAGGATAACAGAGCTGGTGTACCTTGCCATGTTTGTTTGCTCATGCTTTCTGTGTTACTCTTCTAAAACATTTCTGGTGCTGACTGTTTGGCTTTAAAACTAGGCAATGGCAGTGCTTTCAGAAACCAAGCTAGTTTGCAGTAGGTCATCTCATCCCCTCAACATTAAAAGTGGAAGACAACCTAAACAGAGCACAGTGAAACCTGTCTTCCAACCCATTTGTCTGAACACTTACACTCACCAAGCCCCAGGAAAAATAAACCAAAGAAGGATTAAAAACAGCAAGTGTATATAACTTAACTGTGAGTTGACTAAGAGGAAGGGTAGATGAGAACAGTCTTGAAACTTGGGCAACAGAAAAAAATACTTTATATATATAAGATATATATAAGAAAGAAGGTAGAAATCTAATGAAGACAAATTAAATGGGTAGAAAGCTGGTTTGGGGGTTATAATATTTGCTTCCTTTTGGAAAAGAAGAAACACCAAGGCTTCAGATGGATAATTAAAACAGCACAAAACATGGAAACCTGGACATTAGAGAACACTTTCAGAAAGGTAAGGAGATGCTGTGGGTGTATGTGTTTCTATTTTCAATGGGGTTTTATCCGCATGAATCTACTTTATTTTTTTCAGATATAGCTTAGAGAAATCTTGTATTCACATAGAATTTGGGAAGAAGTTATCAAAATTTCAAAAGGACATCCTCTTAGACTTAAATCCAACTTTCTGCTAGTCAAGAGGAGGAGGGATTTTTCATCTGAATTGGAAAAATCAGTCATCATCTGGTACCCCATGTCATGTGCCATGACTGCTGGTGAGGGCATACGCAGTAAGGGGTGCATATGGACAGATGTACCACATCTGAGTGTGAGTCAAACCTGTTTCACAGACAGGCATCTATAACCAATCTCACTTCCCACCTTCCCCACACCACCCTCTCTGCGTAGTCAGATGCTGCTGTGCCTCCTCAGTTTTCCTTTTCTTTCCTTTCCTGTCCTCTGTGAGACAACAGAGGTCCAGGAAAGGGGAGTGGGTAGAGATACACTGGCCACAGATTCACCACAGTTCATGCTGATGGCTGTGATAGCTCAAACCTCAGACAGAAATAGATCAAATATTTCAGCAAGGAGCAGTTCTTCTCCTTGTTTTCCAACTGTTTAAAAATACTGGTGGCATACATGTGACTGCATCTGGGCATGATCAGTGTTCTCAGAAAATTATTAATTAAACACCAATTATTTATGTAAATAAGAGACTACAGGATTTGCAATTTGTTGTGCTTGCTATTTAAAAATGTCACCCAAAATTCAACACTTGAATTCCCTCCCCAAGGATACAGCTAAGTTCCCTGGTGTTTTTGATGAGCACACAGTTTAATTGATTTGGAGAATACTTTCCTATTCCCTGCCAAGATCTTTTTTTTTTCCCTTTAAATGCAGTTCACCAATTGCTGGGTCAAGGCAAGAATCACATTGACCAGGTTTGTGAATCTATATTACATTAAGCCAATACAGTAATTTTTATATACAGCAACCTTCAGAGCTGCTCAGAATTGAGCACTGGCCAGGTGGGAGTGATGCAGCATTACTGTGGCATTCCTCACCATTACTGTGTGAAGCAGTACTGTGTTCTTAGCAGACAAAGCCCCTTTTTTTTAATAGGTGCAGTTTAAGTGGCTGATTATGAACTTAGAGGCCATGAGGATCACTGATTTAAGTGATTCATCCATATGGATATCAGTTATGAGAGGTGATGGGTGGAGGCATCAAAAGCACTGTCTTCTTGCTCCTAATGCCACTGTTTCTTTTTTTGCACCACCACAACAGCAGAGATTTTTGGCCCAAGGTGCAAAACTGGCTTGAGAAACCGGGAACTGTCTGTGGGTTATTTACTGGGCAGAGGAAATCTCCCTTCACATGGATGGAAGCATATCAGCCCTAGACAACTCCAGTAACATCAGAATTGAATCCCAGCCCTAGGCTATGAAAGAGACTTCTGAGAGGCTTTTAGGAGAATTAGCATTTGTAAGGAAAATGAGGGGTTATGTTTTTATTATAGGCCTTTTACTAAGTCTATGGGGCCTGTGGAAAATTCGGCTTGTACTGCAGTGGAAATACATATGAAGAAATATAATTGTATTTTGACATGTTACAGGCAGTTAGATATGTTGATAGTTGGGTAGTTATGCATCATCTGTAAATAAATGTCTTCCATCCATCAAGCAAGCGTACAAGCAAAGTGTCACTGGAAAAATACACATTGCATTAATGCAATCTCTGATGAAATGTTTTTCCATCTGTCACAAAATTTGCCATAACAAATGGGAACTCTGCTCAAGCTTTATTTTAATGTATGATTTAGCACCAGGCCTTTTACATCGTAAATAGTTAGTAAAAACAGTATTTCAATGAATTTTTATTGACCATTTATTTCAATGTGTAAGGTTTGATAATATCTCTTTCCTGTTTAAGAAAGACTGGTGCAGCATTCTATCTAGCTGGCATGACACCAAGAAAACATCCTCTTTGTGCTCTTCAACAGCAGATATGTTTCAGCAGAGGTTCAGGCATCACAGAATAATTTACCACATTATTAGGTATAAGGAAGAAATCTTTTGCAATGATGGTGGTAAAACATTGGAACAGGTTGCCCAGAGACGTGGTGGATGCCCCATTCCTGGAAACATTCTAAGAGAGGTTGTTCAGGTGTCTAAGCAACTCGATTGAGCTGAAGGTATCCCTGAGCATTGCAGGGGGTAGACTAGATGATGTTTTAAAGTCCTTTCCCACACAAACTATTCTATGATTCTACAAATTCTCCTGGAAGACCACAAAGTAATCTGTGGGGCAAAGAAGCTTCTTTCTTTAGTCAGTCTGTGTGGAGCAGTTAGAATGGGAAGGCAGACTGTCATTGTGTGTACAATGTCCAGTTCCCTCTCATGACTGGGCTGAATGGTAGATGTCCTGCCCCTGCCTCTATCCCAGTGTCTTCCTGTGCTTCATAGCTGTATGTGCTACCACATAAAGAAGATAGCAAATGCTCCTTTGGTTTAGCTCAAACAAAGGCAAAGGAGTTGGTCATGTTCTTCTTGTTTGTCTGGCTTCTCTGCATTGCAAGAAAGCATCAAGTATCTATGGCTGCACTACAGCAGCAGTGCATCTTTCACCAAGGTTACACCAGGAATGGACTTAATATTTCACCTTTTGGATGAAGTGAAGGAAAGAGATTAATTTACAGGAATATTTCAGTGTTTGTGATTAGACTGTGACCTGGGCAGTAACTGTATGGCTGACAGTGAGAATCCTAGAACTTCAAAACCTCTAGAGCTAAAAATCCTGAAAGACTACTTAAAGATCAACAACAGTGGGCAAACACAGCACTTCAGCAGTGGCACCAGAGTTCAGTTTAATCTGGAACATTAAACATTCATGCTGTAAAACTCTGGCTCATTGTGTTAGAATGTCTTCTACATGCACAGACTGTAACAAAAGGCTGGTGGGTTGGCTGTAATGTAATCCCTATAGAAGCAAAGAAGGTTAAAATTTAGGATTAGAGTGTTATTCAATGATAGAGAGTTGCACTTGAATCTCTTTGGGAGTTCAAGCTAGAGAACTGCATTCAGTTTTCCACAGAGTTCCAGTTAATGAGACAGTGGGAAAAAATACTGTGTTTTATGTTTTGTCTACTTCTTATTTATGTATATTTAAATATTTTAAGCAAAAAGCTTTTTTGGTACTTAAATATAGTGCTTCTTTTCTAATATCCACTGAATTTATTCTTTGAGTTTGCATAATAAGTTTCTGGCTCTATGAGGGAGGCTATAAATTCAGGATATTCTTTTTTATTTTTAATGCCTTTTCACCTCCATAATAAGTACCCTTGTTGAGAAATCTGGAAGCTCTAAAGATAAGAGTAGGTTATATATACTTTAGTAGTTTAAGGAAGGTGCCTGTTCTAGACTCTGGAAAAAACCTTGTGAAGAAACTCATAGATTCATGCAAGGAACCTGCTGAAGGATAAAAATTGTTGACTCATTTCCCTGGTGAATTCTGAACTGAAGAATACAGAGTGAAGAGCTGAGAGGGGAAAAAAGCCAATTCTTATCTACAGGGTAGGTACACTTTTTTTTCAGTAGTATGCCTTAGTTCTACTAGAGTCAATCAATGATAAATGTGTGGAATTCCTATAAAACCAGTATTAGCTTATTTACAGACAGAAACTGATATACTAAAATCCAACAGGTGAGATCTTTAAACCTCAGTTTATTTTTTCTTTGCTTGTGTTTGCTGGAGATCTTATTACTGCAAAATCATTATTTTTCTGGTTTTCTTCCTTCTGGGTGATATGCTTTTAAATTTGTTACTGTGTTGTAAATCTTCTTCAAGAATTTTTCCAGATACTCTTCCCTAGTCGTTGGGTCTGACGTAGCTGTCCCTACATTTATTTTATCCAAGTGCTTCGTTTCATTGAGGCCCCATCCAGGAGATATTTTGAGGAAAGACAATGCAGCTGTTGGTGTTCTTGTGCAGAGTGCACTGCAGCCCCAGTCTCACACTGGGGTGTGCCATGACTCCCCACATTTCATACCCTAAAAGACCTTTTCAAATAAGCTAAACTTCTGAGGAAGGCCTTGTGAATAGCCTCTCCTGATCTGCTCTGGGTACAGAGTCATAGAACACAGCTAGATCTGGGAGCTGAGAATCCTTAAAAATTTTAGCTTAAAAAGCTTAGAGGTCTTCTAGAAGTGAGGTCAGAATGGATTTTGTATGGAGAAAAAAGACACTGAGCTATGTGCTCTGCATACATCTTTGCCATTGTTGTTGCCATTGCAACGGCTCAAAGCTTCAGTACTCAGTTCATAGATTTTTTTTTTCTGGGCCTTTTATGAAGTCTAAGATATGAAAACAGCCGAGTGAACAAGCGAACACCTTCTGAAGAGAAAAAAACAGCTGGCGTGTTAAATAAAACAGTTCTGTTAATACAGCCCTGGTGACATTTTCACAATGCACGTAGTGACACCTGACGCTGATGACTCGTATTCTTACACTCTTGGAGTCTTACAGAAGCAGTTATTTATTGTATTAGGCTGATGTTTTTTATTACCTTAAAGCCAGTGCTTTCTATTTGCCCTTAACAAATGTCACTGCGTTGATTTTTACGAATTCTCCAGTTTATATTATTTGGATTTTGACTCTTCAGAAGCTTCCCAGCGTTTCAGATTGGTATCATACAGACATTAATGCAAATCACTGAATAAGTAATTCCTTGAAGTATTGAGTGGGAGTAATCCTAGGACAGATTCTTCCTGAACAAACCAAGACTACCCAGGAAAATAAGCCATTGATAGCAGTGCATTGAACTAGACGTCAATAAGTAGCATCACAGATGGAGAAGGAATGAGAGCAATGATTCAACAAAACACAATAGCTGGAGCAGCACCAGGCTGTGAAAGGTTTTAATGATAAATAGATTTTATTTAACAGTGGGAAGTATATGTGAAGAAGGACACACCACTTTGAGCTTTGGGGTTATTTTTCAGCAGTGGCATGTGGAGAAAATTCTTTTCAGCAACAAAGTGAATCGAGTTCAGAATGAGAAAAGAACAGGCAGTGGTCAAGTCAAGAGGGTAAAATAGAGTTGCATGAGAAGCTGAAGTGTTTAGAAAGACAAAGTCTAGGTACTCGAGATACCGGACAAGAAAAACCTATTTATTAAAATAATACCTAGGAGGAAGCAACCAGCTCTCCACATGTACTTTGCTTATAAGCTCTTTAATAAAGATACTCAACCTAATTCCAGATGGGTGTTTAGTCATCACAGTATCATGCAGAGATAGTCGCTTGCATGGTACATTTAGCTGTGAATATTTTTTGCTGCCTATCTGTAGAGTTGTTTAGCTGCCTGAATATATTTAACTACCTAAGTGAGTTACCTCTGCATAATTTTTCATTATGCAGGATAGATTTGCACCAAACAACACAGAAATTGCATAAGATTGCATGCTTTGAAATGCAGACAAACACAATATTTCAGAATTCTTGCTGAAGTCGCTGAAGTAAAAGCAGCAAAAAAAGAGTATTAAATTTTCAGTATTAGTTTAAGAGGAAATGTAACTCCATTCTTTTCATATATTTTTTAACAGTAAAATCATCTCTCATACAATTAAAATTTTGCAGTGATATTTACCAAGACTGTACCCTCAGAGAGTCAAGACACTCATACTCTCCCTGTCCACTTCTGGCAGAATAATTGCTAATCTCTGCTTTCAAAAGGAGGAAGAAAATTTACTTTTTTAACAGGTAAAATTTATTAAAATTTTTGCAATGCTTTAAAACCAAAATCTATATCTGCCAGTTTAATCTGGCAGGAGAATGAAGGGCAATAAGAAAGTTTTCTACAGGTACATCAGCAGCAAAAGATGAAGACAAGGGAGACTGTGGGTCTGTTGCTGAGTGAGGATGGGGACCTGGTGGCATAGGACACAAAAAAGGCTGACATACTCAATGCCTACTTCACCTCTGTCTTTGCTGGTTAGACTGGCCATCAAAAATTCAAGACCCCTGAGACCAGGAGGGAAATCTGTAGCAAGGATTACTCCTTCTCAATGAAGAAGGATCAGGTTAGGGAACATTCAAACAAACTCAAAATATACAAGTCAATGGGACTTAATGGGATACACCCAGCAGTGCTGAGGTGCTGACGCTGCTGCACTATGTCATTGCAAGGCCACTCTGGATTATCTTTAAAAGGACTCAGTGATCCTGGGAGGTTCTTGAGTCCCAATCCCCCCTGCCATGGGCAGGGACACCTCCCACTACATCAGGCTGTTCAAGGCCTTGTCCTGGCCTTGAACACTCCCAGGATTGGGGCATCCATGACCTTCCTGGGAAACCTGTTCCAGTGCCTCACCACTCTTATAGTAAAGAATTTCTTTCTAGTATCTAAACTAATTTTCCCCTCTTTCAGTACCTAGTACTCCTTGTCCTGTCACTACAGTTCCTGACAAAGAGTCCCTGTCCAGCTTTCCTGTAGATGCCTTTCAGATACTGAAATGTTGCTACAAGGTCTCTCCAGAGCCTTCCCTTCTCCAGGCTGAACAGCCCCAGCTTTCTCAGCCTTTCTGCACAGGAGAGGTTCTCCATTCTGTTTATCAACTTTGTGGCTTACTCTGGACTTGCTCCAACAGTTCCATGTTCTTACGTTGCTGGCCACAGAGCTGGATGCAGCACTCCCGGTGGGGTCTCACAAAAGCAGCATAGAACAGGATCATCTCCTTTGACTGGCCATGCTGCTTGTGGTGCCGCTCAGGATGCCATTGGCTTTCTGGCCTGAAAGCACATATTGGTGCATCCTGTTGAGTTTTTCATAAGCCACCAACCCCAATTCTTACTCTGCAGGATTACTCACAACCCATTCTCTTCCCAGCCTGTAGGTATGTCTGAGTTTGTTATAACCCAAGTGCAGGACATTGCACTTGGGTTGTAACAAACCCAAGTGAATTTCATGAGTTTTGTACAGGCCCACCTCTCAAGCCTGTCCAGGTCCCTCTGGATGGCTTCCTTCCCTCCAGCATGGGAACTTTCCCTCCAACATGTCAACTGCATCACACAGTTTTGTGTCATTGGCAAATTTGCTGAGGTTGCATTTGGTTCCCTGTCCATGTCACCAACAAAGATGGAATGCTGAACAGTATCCACCTCAGTAGGTATCAACCACTGAGGGACACCACACATCACTGGTCATGTAGACAATGAGGTCTTGACCACAACTCTTCTCACGGAATAGAACCATAGGCAATTATTCTTAATTTCTCCATTTCCAGAAAAAAATCCTCAACATCCTATTTATCAATAATTCATTGTATGTGATTAGTGGGTTATCTCACACTGCAATCTTTAATATTTCACTGCTGCTAGTACCAGAAAGGCTGTACAAAATGCAGCAACTACTACAGCAGATAGGCTGCAAATGATGTCAAACTTCTGCGGCTCCCAAATACATGAAGTATATTTAGTTGTCTAAGAAGACACAGATATAAGTCACTCTTGATTGCTGTGGTTTAAATATAATGCAATTTCATTGAAGCCTTTCATTTATGATGCCATAACACAACATGAGCTATGATCTCTAAACTAGTAAAATTAAATTTTTCATCTGAAAAAATGTTGCCAAGGATTGCATGGAAAACATTGCAAAATCAATACTCTTGGTAACATTACTGCCACTTAACAAATCATACCTGGGCCTCATACAAAACATCTCTAAAAAGGGTAACATATAACTTTTATGGCAGAAAATGTGTAATACAGAGCAACTGCAAAAACAGAACAGTTACTGGTAAGTTTAAATGTGTATATAATTCCATCATTACCGTTTTTTCTTTTAAATATTTCAATGTTGTTTGGGCTTAAAGACCTGAAATTTCAATGTTTTGACTCAATATTTTTGATTTATTTTAAAGCACTGAATCAAGTACTATTTCTTTATCTTTTATCTACTACTTTTGCTCTACATCACAAATGTAATGGAAATTATTGAGCAACCAGGTAGTGGTATAGCATGGCACAGCCACAAAATATATAAATATGTAAGCCTAGGGAGTTAGGCTGATCTCTGGATGCACAGATCAATAGCCGACATAACATCAGCAATAAACAGATGTAAGGTATAGGAAACAAGCTTAATTTTTTCAGTCTTGCTGTCATAGTGACTAAACTTAAATCTGCATGCCAGCTTTACAACAGTGCTGGATGTCCACTCTAGTGTGTATGCAGTGTATGCTAACTGTACTTAGTGGTGTTTAAAATGGTCCGAATTGTGGCAGAACAGAGAACTGGGGAACATAGCTTGGAAACACCAAGTGGGTCACTGCATATTTCCAGCTCCTCCTCTAGAGAATTTCCATTCGCCTGGCTGGCTGCCCTGCTGCCGCCTGCCCAGGAGCAAAAGAGACAGGAGGGCATTGCAAAAGGTGGAGAGAGCTTCAACCCCTGCTCCCATGAGCCTTCTCCTTAGGCAAAAAAAGGAGAGAGAGGAAACAGAAAGCATCTAGCAAAACAACTTAACTCTTTCCTATCTGCACCAAGTGAAGGAGGATAGGGAGCATATATAAGGAAGCAGGAGGAGCAGCCAGGACTTCAGCTGGTGCTGAAGGACTGGGTGAAGGGAGAAGACTGGTGGGGACATGGGGAGAGATACAGTTGTGTGATGGCAAGCTATCTAAATGCAGTAATGGCAATTGTCCTTATACACATTTTTCAGGCTACCTTAAACACTGAGTTATCTACTTTAAACATACACCCAGTCTTTCTATCTTGCTCCTCCCTCCTCCTGTTTTCTCCCTTAATCACTAAATAGATATTCCCATTAGGAGCTGTGGAAAGCTGGTTGTTGTCAAGGTAGCTGAATATCTTCTTCTCCCTGTGAGGAACTTTTAAGTTTTATATTCAGTTTCTTCTACTTTTCTTCTGGCTCCTGTGCAATGTTCCACTTAATCTGATTTTCTGTTTTAGCAATTTTTATTACTGTTATATTTTACATCAGGGCTCTTATTTATGACTCAGTCATCATAGTCATGGTTAAATACTGGTAGTCCTCGCCATATTTATGCAAGAAGGGAATCAGGAACTTTCTATTCAGGAATCCCAGTAAAAGTATGATGGATTGAATTATGCCCTGATTCATTAAAATTATATGCCTGTCAACAAGCAGAAAGTCTGTCTCAGTATTCAGAATACAGAAGGCATTGTGTTCTGGTAAATGAGATAGATTGATGAAAAGCCTTTCAGATGGATGAGAGAAATCCCCAAATTCATACCTCAACTACTGTTCCTAATGGATTCCCCAAATCCTTGGGACTCTGGAAAATACTGGACATTCTTTTATTTCTGTTGCTGCAGAGTATGAGAATTTATATTATTTTTAATATCATGGAAGAAAAGTTAGATTGAGAGACAGACTATATTCACAGAACCATAGAATCGTAGAAAAGTTAAGGCTGGAAAAGATCATGAAGTCCAGCCATCAACCCAGCATCACCATGTTCAGCATTAAACCATGTCTTCAGAGACCTAACTACATGTTTTTTTTAACATTTTCAGTGCTGATGACTCCACCACTTCCCTGGGGAGCCAGTTCTAATGCTTTGAAACCCTTTCAGTGAGAAAAGTTTTCCTAATATCCAATCTAAACCTCTCCTGGCAGAACTTGAGGCTATTACCTCTTGTTCTATCACTTGTTACCTGGGAGATGAGACCGACCCCCTCCTGGCTACACCCTCCTTTCAAGTGGCTAAACAGAGCAATAAGGCTCCCCCTGAGCCTCCTTTTCTCCAGGCTGAACACCCCCAGCTCCCTCAGCTGCTCTTCACAGCACTTGTGCTCCAGAGCCTTCCCCAGCTCCGTTGCCCTTCCCTGGACACGCTCCAGCCCCTCAATGTCTCTCTTGCACTGAGGGGCCCAGAACTGAGCACAGCATTGGAGCTGTGGCCTCAGCAGTGCTGGCTACAGGGGGACGGTCACTGCCCTGCTCCTGCTGGCCACACCTGGCTGATCCAGGCCAGGACGCCATCGGCCTTCTTGGCCACCTGGGCACACTCTGGATCGTGTTCAGCTGCTGTTGACCAGCACCCCCAGGTCCTTTGCCTCCAGTTTTCCAGGCACTGACCCCAGCCTGTAGTGATGCATGGAGTTGTTGTGACCGCAGTGCAGGACCTGGCACTTGGCATTGTGGAACCTCATAAAATTGCCCTTAGCCCATCTATCCAGCCTGTCCAGATCCCTCTGCAGAGCCTTCCTGCCCTCCAGCAGATCAACGCTCCCACCCAACTTGGTGTCATCTGCTAACTTGCTGAGGGTGCACTTGATTCTCTCATCCAGATCATTGATAAAGATATTAAACAAGGCTGGCCCAAATACTGAGGCCTAGGGAACACCTCTAGTGACCACTTGCAGTCCCTGGGTCCAGCCAATTTATTCCAAAAAACTCAGAAGACTAACCAGATATTTGTTATCAGTTATCTGAAGCCTTGCACTGGTGGACTGCACTTAGGTTCTTTTTACTAACATTTCTGTATGTAGCATGCAGTATATATAAAATGAGTCTCAATGAACCAGCTTTAGAATTTTTCTCAAGACATTCTGCATTGTTCCAAAATTGTCAGAATACACATTATGTATATGTTGAGTAAAGTTGTAGTGGAATACATAACTTGAATATTTAATATAGTACATGTAAGTTAATGTTTAATTTAGTTTCTGCTTGTCACACAAAGTAAAAATGCATTTATTTTATTTAGAGTGATTCCCTGCTAACCAGCTAAGTCAGCTGAAATCGGTCATTTATTTTTAAAGTAAATACGATGCTCCTTCTGTCCCTGTTTATTCTTTATTTATATATACAGATATAATTATGTGCATGTGTCTGGATGAAACTGTAACTGCATTTTCCTCTGATTGTGAGCTTTAAAATTCTGCCATCTATATTTTGTTTCTGTGATGTCACTTCAGGGACATTTTATAATTTCAGTAAACATTGCCTTGAGGTTCTTGAAAATATACGGCCTCTTTAAACCAAGATAGAACAGATGGAAACTTCATTGCTTAAACAAATGGCTACAATTTTCTTCAGGGCACAAAATACTATCATGAACTTGACTGAGAACCTAGGAAGCTTCCAGAAGCTGTTAGTCTTTCTTTGTTGGCAAATGGTAGAATTCACAAATTTTGTTCAATAAATGTTTCTTTTTAAATCCCCTTGTGTCTTTCCATTTTCTTGTTTTCTTTTTTTTTTTTTTTTTCTGCTTTGAAGGAGAGAACTGGCATTCCTAATTCAGATGACCTTTTGGATTAAATTATTATGAGATAGATTTTGCATGACAACACAATTTTCTTGTTAGCTGTAGAAATTACACTGCAGGTGCAACAACCTGGACTATTTTAAAAGACTTCACATTACTCAGTTACCAATTGTCACAATTTAATCTAGCAAAAAAGTGCTGTGAAGTAGTGATATGAGCTGCCAAATAAATTTTCTTCGTAGCATTTTTCATCCTTGAAAGAAGGCATAGAACTTATTCTTGCATAGCCTACACCAGGCAGAAGCAGGACTATCATTTCCCCATAATACACATTAATGTAAATCTCAACACATCCTCTGCGTCAGGGTCTTTATTGATCTTGGTTCAGAACATGCTTGTATCTTTGTGTGAGAGAGAGAATAATCCTAGTGCTTTTACAGCTGTTTTAATTTAAACTCCACTGATAAAACACATCCATAATAAGGTTTGCTGGAAGAGTTCCCAGCCCTGACAGTTATCTATAAATTAATGGGAACCATATACTTGTGCTTGTTTGGAAAATATGTATGACAGCCTGAAGCAGATAACATAAGTCGCATCTGCTGGAGGATGCTTGCAACAAAGGTAAGCCCTTGTTACAAGTTTCTAGTTCTGGCAACACAGTCATAATGTTAATACAGTCAAGAATAAAGTTTGAAGTTTAGTTAGAAAAACAAGCTCAATATGTTTCTGTGAATCAAATATTATGAGACTAATTATCTATGGCCCAGTCTCTTAGTGGTTCTTTATGATACTGTAAGTATTAACTTGATTTTGGCAAAAGTTCAGACTGGAATTCTTTGAACTCTCAAAACATTTTCTAAAGGTCCATACATTTCACATTCTCTTGACATTGCTTCAGCTAGTAAAAACAGATTAATCCTTAGCATCACAGAGAGCAGATTTCCCAGGTGAGACTTACACACCAAAGGTTTTTACCTCCGTTAGTAAGTTTTGAGGGTGGGAGTGTGACACAGCAGCTATATGTACCACCTGCATTTGTGTCCTGCAGGCTCATTTCTTAGAATTGACAAAGCCAAGACAGCTGTATGCTGTGCCTCATCTGTGCTTATAAACCAGGAACAAAGTGTGGAGTGAAAACTGAACAAGGTGACGCTGACTGCAAGTGTTTACACAGAAGACAACAAGGAAGGCACAAAGGGGGAATGAAGCAGCCATGGGATGGTGCTGTGAACGTGGTGGGGAGTCATCATAACATGGTTGCAATCTAGTCAAATATGTGAGTTTTGTTAGGATCTCTACAGGACTTTTGGGAGGGACTGGGAAAAAGATAGTGAGGCAGCTTTGTTTAAAGGAATTTAAATGCTTAAGAACATGAAAGGCAGCTTTGTTTAAAGGAACTTAAATGCTTAAAAGCATGAAAGGCAAAGTTGGGGGAAAAGATATGTAAGGTTGTTTGGAAATTAACCAGTGCATGAGAGAATGGTAGCATAAACTGATTGAGAATGACAATGTGCCCTCCCAAAACCCTTAGGATTAGGGAGAAAATATTGTGTGAAAAACTGTGAATGTGAGGATAACCTAATTAGGTTTAATGCAGTAGCTGTTGCTATTGGAAGGGCTATCCAGCCAAGTATCAGGCTTTCACTGCAATGGCATTCTGCATCAACAGCAGGAGGACAAACTTCACTTATTTAGGACAAGAGAAAAGAATATTGTAAGAACTGAATCATAGAATCATGTTAGTCTAGATAAACTTAGCTATGAAGATGAGGCTTTACCCAGAATTTCATGAAATAAATGAGCATGCACACTGGAGACCTGTAGATAAGTCAGAGTCTGTGATAGTGCCTCAGCTTTGAGTCCAGGTGATGGGCAGGTTGATGATTTCCACACTGACAAAGAAGACAGTTGTTAAAGATATGTTGGATAAAGACAAATTAATATGAGTTTAGCCATATTTTAGATTTAGGCTTTGACTACTCTCCCTGTCAGATGTGGGAACAGGGCTGAGATTTTCACTTCAGTAGATTTGTGCTTATTTATATTAGGGGATTATCTGGCTCATTAAGATAAAAATTGGATAGTGTTAATCTTTCCTTTGAAGTGTCTACATGTAAGTTCTGTACTCCATGAACAACAGTTCAATCCAACTGAAACACATTGAAATACATTAATATACACACACTTGTTTATATAATAATTGAGATATTAGGCTCTGCTATGCAGAGCACCTTTAAGAGTATCTCTAAGAATTCCTTTAAAATGCCTTATAGTAACAATTTTTATTAGCAGTTAATTTGATGGTTTCTTTAAATGAGAGGGGACCTGATTCCAACCTTAGTTTGTATAACAGCTTATTTAACAATCCTGAGTATTGTGTCTCTATTTTTTGCCTCAGTTTCTCTTAGTGTGTATGAAGAGAAAAGCAGTGCTAACTCCACTTGTCAAACATCCTGAGAATAGCTGAGAAGCACTATGTAAGATAGTGGGCTCATCATTAGCAGCTTTATTCACACATCAGAGTTGCATCTTCACATGAGGGGAAATGTCATAGAAGATGAGTTTTTTTCTCATCTATTTAAAAATCTTATAATAAAGTAGTACATAAAGGAGAGTTTGTATTGCAGTTTAGACACTTAAATGAAAAGAAAATAAAAAAAAGAAGTCTTATTCTAGCTCATGCACTTCTTTCTTGAAATGTAGCCAAGTCCGAACACTAAACCCTCTGGTTTACCAAAGCCAATTCTCAGTCATTAAAAAAATATTCAATGGTCAATGTTATAGTAAAAAACTTCATTTACACTTTGAAATGTTACCATTTTATCTCTCATCTTTTAAATTTTCCCATGATCTCAAGACCAGAATTCCCATTGCCTGTGTGCACAATTTCAAGTCAAATAAGTATTTTGGGGTTGTCTAGGTTGTATGATTGAGGCCTTATGGAATAACATTTATGCTTTCAAAATCTAAACAAATTAATTGTTTTGAAAAATTGACTGTTTGAAATGGTGTGCTGAAGAATATTTAATAGTGGATATTATATTCATTCTGTTTCAGTCTGCTGCCTGCATGAGAGAGAACACTGGAAGTTGAACCAGCAGACTCATATGTGTAGGTGGTGATGACAGAAGGAATAGAAGGTGGTAAAAAAAAAAAAAAAACACTTTTTTTTTTTTAAATAACAATTCAAATTTCAGTTTTAGGGAATAATCACAATTGATTATACTGCCTATAATTTTTAAAATGGTAGATGTGTCTCAGAGAGAATTATGGGGTTTATCCAAGATCCAGGAAGTCAATAAAAGGACAACTGAGTTGGGGTTTTTTTTGTCTATTGAAAAAAAAAGAAAAAAAACCCACTTCAGATACTGCACAGAGGGCAAAAAATGTAGTACTATCAATCCCTAAGCTAACTTGTAATTTTCATTATAGTTGTACCAAACCTCATCAAACCTTATCAACAACAGTTATATGACCTTCAGAGCCTATTCCCTTATTACCTGCCATGTACTCCACACTAACACAAAGTCTTTGTCACCATGCAAATTTCCTCACTACCCCCAAGATCATTCTCCTGCATAAACATGACAAAAATAGAATTTTTACTCCTTAAGAACGTATTAGTTAGGAAAGCCAAAAGCTCGTAATATCTCTACAGCATAGAGTTGTACTCACAGCTGTATTCTACTATCCATCACCCTAGATAACACTTGCAAACACTTCTTATCCAAAGGCAATAGCAACAGTCACCCCACAGGCATTTCTGACTCTTCCCATTTTATTAAGGGATTATGTTGTTGGGAGACTTTAGGAGAAAGAGGCCAATGATACCTGCTCTGTGACAGCCAAGCATAAGAATTCTTTCATTCTTCATGAATATGACTAATTTTGGCCCCTTCTTGCCTTCCACTGTGGCACACAAAATTTTGGAAGCACTACATTGTACTTTGCCAGAGCAAAGAATGGAGGCATGCTTGGGGCCTCTCTTTAGAACAGCCATCACTTTTCTTCAGGGACAAGGAATGAGTAGGAATCTTACAGTGTTTATCTTGTTATTAAGTACTGATCAGTGTTTTTTCTTTCAAGTATTAGAAATTGTGAATATAATGGATTTTATTTCATGTTGCATTTGTAATAATCCTGTGCATTATTCATCAGTCAATGAAGAACTCAAGTTCATCAAAGAAGGAAGTAAATAATAACAATTATTCTGTTCAGTGTTACTTAATAATAGCAAATCTACTCCATGAAGCCAGAAGCAATCACCACTTTATGTATTATACAGCAGCTGAGAAAAATTGATTTATAAACCCAGATGCCAGGCTGCAATCTAATAGTGATGTCATGTTGTAGAAAGCTGTAGTCATTTTGGATATGACCCTACTGAATATTTTGGAAGAGAGCTCACTGTTATCAGTAGCCACTTCTACACTACTCTTTATATCGTTTTCAAGAGCTGCCCCCCAACCCTGGCTGATGCTCTTAATTTCTGCTTCACATATGCACTCCAAATGAAATGTCCTTGGGGTTATCAGCTCTTCTGCAAGATTGTGCCTTCTAGTTTTTTGCTGCATAGGATCTGTATCTGCCACAGTCTCTCTGGTAAATATCACTGTCTTTGTTCCAGACCTACCTACAGAAAAAGGGCATCTTTTGGCATCCTGTCTAACATGGCCTTATAACACTTGCACTGGAATGGTCCAGGTTGCTCAAAACTTTGAATCCTTAAGGCACAGTAGAAATGCCACTCTGTTCTTAGTCTATTACAGTAGGAAACCCTTTCTTTGGAGCAAGACTATAATTCAAAGTCCAGAAGAGAGTGAGTAGTGTTATTTTTGAAAATTAGCTATGCTACCCCCTTAGATGACATGGTATTAGCATCAGATGCTCCCTCTCTGCCTTTACCCATCCCTATCACTGTTTAATCTTCCAACCTTCCCTCAACCCCTCTTTTCCCCACAACTCCATTTGTGGATAATATGAAGCCGTAGTCTCCTCTCACCTAGGTAATAATTTGGGTTCTTTGGCCAGCTGACTGTCCCTGTTCTTTTTGATCAGTCACTTTGCTTTTTCATCTTCAACTCCTTTTAAACAGACTTCAACTGCCTTTAAACAGATTCTCCCATCTGGAGTGTCATTCCCTGGAGTGTTACTCCCTGGAGCGCCCTGGCAGGGCAGTCCACTCAGGGCACAAGTATGATTGCCCACATTTTCTTTACCATCTTTGGCCCACTTTCAGGTCAGAAGGTTCTTCCTGTGGAGAGAGGCTAAAAGTCTGCCAAGGAAATGGCAGGTCTATGTCTCTGTGTCTACCCAGACAGATCCTCCCTGCCCAGCACACTCAGAGCACCCATCTGCATATCCTGGAGGTCAGCAGGGGACAGAGCAAACCTACTTTGAATAGCACAGGTACATGGAGACCTGCTGTCCTGCATACCTTGTCTGTGGCAAAGACCAAGATCTGACAGCTGAGCTTCAGCTGGAAAAGGTCATTTGCATGGCAGCAGTTTCCTATCAGCTTCAGGACAGAACCACTTCAGTCTCCTCAAGCAGCAGTCTGTGGCCTGGGCTAGGCCATCCATTTTTCTGTCTGAACTATCTTTACCAGAAAGTAATGTCCTAACAGTGTGTGGCTTTGCCTCCTGATCATGTACAGTTACTGACTTAACTGTAGCCTCCCCTATACAGGGCATCCAGAAGATGGGTGTCCAAATAGGACTGACTGGCCATAAGGGGTATTTGGACACTTTTTAACAGCATGATTACAATCTTGTAGGCTCATCACAGTGCAAATCAGTGCCTCATTTTTACAGCATGGATGGGCAGGCCACAACCACTATGTCATCCATCCAGAGTGGTCAGGTCTTCAGTGGCACAGCTGAAGTGGCATCTTTCCTGGCTGCAGGAAGACAGCATATGACTAATACAAAGCAGCTTCTAAGGAGCCACAAAATGTAATTTGGCATTATTTCCTGGTTAGGTGGACTGCAAAATCCATGAGCATGTCTCTGGGAGTTCCTCATCAGAAAGCAAGGCCAGGGACAGTCAGGGTGAACATGACAGCTGAGCAGCACATGAACAGATGTTGGGAAGGTACTCCTGTGGCTGACCAGCATGAGCCATTGGCAAACTTGAGGTTGTTTCTACAAAGCAATGTGAATGTTTTACTTCTGAAGGTGGTCTTAGAAACAATTAATGAGGGACTACAGTGCCATTTTTAATGACTAAAAATAGGTAAGCATCTCTTAGTTTGTGGAGACAGAATATACAGAAAGACACTGCACTTATTGCAATGTCACTCATTTGTGCCAATAAGGAAAAGAATAACGTAATTTCAGACAAATCAAGGTTATTACTGCTATGCTCGAACAGAAACAAACCTTCCCCTTATTTGGGAAAGAAGGAAGCTTCTTGCTTTCTGATGCATCATTAGGAAAATGTGGGATTTGTTGGAGATCTATCAGCCTAAATAGCCAATATGACAACTTTCATTGTGACTGTTTTGCAAAGATCTCACTGGCTGTTTCACGAAAGGGTTTTTTAGTACCTTCAGTTGTTTCTTGTTAATGGTGCCTTTTGCTCCAGTTCAAAACTGTTTTTACCCCACTGAAGCACCTGTGCTGAATTCCATGCTGTCTAAGAGAGCAGGGTATGATATATTAGCAGGAAGTTAGGAGACCTCATTTCCATTCCTACATCTGCCAATACCAGCTTTATGACCCAAATCACCAGCTCTCAAATTCCCTCACACATTCAGTCTTTAAGGGAAAGTTTACATGAGATATAGTGATTTTCTCTCTCTAGAATTTGCAAGTATTATGCATACTATTAATATAACATAATATGGGATAGGGTTAAAGGTTGCTTTCCCTCAGTGTCCTCATTTTTTCCATGCCAATCAAGAGACCTCATATACTTTCAAATCCCCCAGTTTTCTGGGAATGATTTCTTTTGTGAGAATATGCCTATTGATATTGCCTATCAAGGGATCAGTTGCTCCCTCATGTGGGGATCTGTTAGTACCATGTAGAGTTCATATAAACCTTTGTTTACATACCATGAGTAAAATCAAGAGTTTACAAGCTGAGGATCCATTTTAAATGCAAATATGTGAGTAACTGGGTCTCATAAACATTATTGCTCATTCCCCTCAAGTGAGCCACCCTGTTCCACAGGGTGGAACAGACGCTTTGCAGTACAGATAGGTCAGGAAAGTCTGAAAACCAAGAAGTAACCTGAGTGTTACTGTCACTGCATGCTGTATTTGGGATCACAGTGTGGCTATTCTTGCTGTGTTTACAAATGGATGTTTCCTGTAGATCTGGAACAGATCCTGTAGATCTGTCGGTGTCACAATAAAAGTTCCTGGTCTCATTGTTCCACCCCATGCATTTTTCTGATAATGAACAATAACTGGCAGTACATATGAGAGAGACTGTCAAATTTCAAAGGAAAAAAAATGCCATGACTGTAAAACTTGCTCAAAACTATAACAGCATGCCTAGTGAGAAGTTAGGATAAAACAGCTGGTATGATAGGCCAGGGATGAGTATAATTTTTTAGTCATTATCTCTGATTAGTGTTGCCCTGGGACCACCACATCAACTTTGTCCTCCCAGAGGCACCTCTGATTGTTAGCACTACATCGTACTCCTGTGTCCTAAGCCTGCAAAAATTGGCTAATTCTGCCATTGCTGATGTCTCAGAAGGTTTATCCTGTCATAGAATCATAGAATATTTTGGGTTGGAAGGGACCTTAAAGATCATCTCAATCTAACTCCCTGCTGTGTGCAGGGATGCCACCCACTAGACCAGGCTGCTCAAAGCCCTGTCAACCTGTTCCTGAACACTTCCAGGAATGGGACAGCTACAATTTCTCTGGGCAACATGTGCCAGTGCTTCACCACCCTCACAGCAGAGAATTTTTCAATAATATCTAATTTAAACCTTTTCAGTTTAAAGCCATTCACAAATTTCCTGTTACTACATGCCCTTGTAAAAAGACCCTCTCCAGCTCTTTCCTCATCCACCACTGCTGTAGCCCCATCATAAAACATAAAATTTTTGGGCACAATTTTCCCTTAGTAAAGTCATGTTTTTTGTCACTGATAGTTTTGTTATTTTCCATGTGCCTTTGAATAATTTCCAGAAACATCTGCTCCATGATCTTTAACTTCTTTAAAAAATGGGGATTATGTTTGCATATTTTCAGTTTGTGGTAACTTCATTGCCATAACTTCTCAAATATGATGAATAGTAGCTTAGGCACTTCATGTGCCAGTCCCTACAAGACCCACAGATAAATTTCATCACGCCCAATGGATTCGTGCACCTTTAATTTCCTTAGAAGGTTCCGCTTCTCCAACTTCAAAGGTCTGGCTTCAGTCTTGCCTAATGAGTCAAAACTTTTGCTTTGCACCAAAATAAGCTATATGAGTGATTTCAAGAATACTTTTAAAAGGCCTTTTACATTTTTGCTTTTTACTCCTTTCAAATGTCTTCAGATTTGGATTTTTGTTTTAGTCACTAGGTAGATCTCCAATTTGTAAACTCAGTCCCTCTGGGGTTTTACTGTTCTGTAAGTGGTATTTATTTACAGAAGATTAGACAAAAAATTAATGAAGGCATTTTATGCACAGCTTCATCCCATTGTTTTAATAACGCAAGTCTGGTGAGATATTAGATAAGAAAACCTTGAGTATTGAGGTGAACTCCCATGAGTGTAGAAAACATACAAAAAATTGGCTTATAGTTAAGGTTATTGAGAGGAGACTATGTCCTATACAAGAATATATTTGATAGAGCTGTATTTCTATACATCTCAGTGCCTTGTATGCACTGGCCTACAATCAGTAACTTATATATGCTGGTAAATTATATGTATTACTTTACATATAAAGACATAAAGTAAATTAGAGATTTTGGTTATATTAAATAACCTTGATTCTGCTATTTTCCAATGTTATAAAAAAAGGAAAAAAATAAATTCAGGTCTTTACTTTTTCCACCTGGCAAGATATGTAACACTGACATGCTGCATGGGACATTTCAGCTTTATTTATGTGATGGACAGCTTGTATGAAAATTTCTCTCATAGATTGAATCTGAACATTTTATTGCTCAAGTAAGAGGGAGAAAACTCAGAATGACCTTTGAGTATCATATCTTCTTTTAAAGTCAGATTGATGGCTTCCCTTCTTTTCACTCTCCTGTGCCTTTTTCTCAGTAATGCATAACAGCCTGGAATAAAATCTCCAGTGTGTAATGCATAACTAATTTTATTTTTTTTACTCCAAACCCTAGCAATTCAAAGCCAAGTAAACACCAGCAGGCTGCATTCACTCACACTATGCATGTTGATGCTAATTGCAGTTCCCTAAACATCTTACATTGTTTGCACAAAATAGCATTGCTCTGCCTTCAAACAGTCAGTTCAGTGACAGCTGGAATGAGTTTATCTCATACTGCTTAGTGTCAGGTGCATTCTTACAGCTTTCCTGTCTCCTTTTGAGGGCTAATTAAGGCATTCTTCTCTCTTGTTTAACATTTCCATTTAAACAGCTGCATCTCATTTGGATATAATGCAAAGATGGGCACCTGGCTTTCTTTCCCTGAGATAATTCTGGGAGCTTTTTTTTGCTCTCCCTCCCCCTCCAAAATGGTTATTTTTGTGCTTATATAGGGAAATGAACTGAAGTGGCTGTAAATGGAAAAAGCTGCTCTTCATTCACAAACAGGGCGCATCTTCCCAGGATCCTTCACAGCTAGTCTCCGTAGGATTCTTGGGATGAAAGCAGAATGCAAAGCAGAGTCCTTAAGCCTTTCATCAGCCTGCTGCCTTTGTCAGGCTCTGGTCACCTCAGGGGCTTCTTCCTTGTTACAGTCCTTTTTGCATCTTGGGTTCTTTGGCTGTTTCTTCACACATGAACAAAGAGTTTGCAGGAAAAAGGAAAAAAAGGAACAAATTCCAAACATTATCCCAGCAGAAAAACATGGCAAAAGTAACCACAGCAGTTCCATAAAACCTCTTGTTCCATGTTAGCAGAGGTCCACACACAGGCCCAAGTTCTCCAAGGAGCACACCAATATACAGAGAAGTAGCCAGGACTGCAGGCACTAAGTGTTTTGACAGATTCAGCAGCACCTTGCACAACAATCTTGGTGCAAGGTACAAGCCTGTCAGATGTAGCACCTTTTGTGGTTCTCTCCATGTCTGCAGATCACCATCTTCAATGAGGTGGCTTTTTAAGATTATGAAAAAAAGAAAGAAAATATTTGCAAGAAGTTATGGAAGATCCAATGGCAAAGATCTATCTAGATAAATCTCTGCAGGACTAACCATTATCTTTGCTCAACTTTTTATGAATTTTTCTTCTCAGTAAAAAATCGCTAGGGACATTATATATTAATTCTGTGCTTTAAAGAAATAATGTACTAGGCTGCAGTAATCCAGATAATAATAATAGTACATATACATACACACGAGAGAACTAATGAAAAAGGGCTGGGACTCCAGCTGTATAGGACTGCCCACAGAGGGGACTTTTCAGAATACTTAATTGTGAAGCTATAGCAAGTATCAGCATGTGTAAATTGTATTTTTTCCCAAAGGGTTTGTAACTGGGCAGGTTATTGAAAATTACAAATGGCACATCTGGTTTGGAGGCTAGAGACCTCCAATGAAATTTTCAAGTTTGTATATGAAATTATGGGACACTAGAGCAGCAAAATATGAAGAGTAGCCAGGAAACATTAATCCGATTACATATAAATGTCTTTATCTGAGCTTGCAGTCACTGAACATTCAAAGTACTAAAGAAAGAAAGAGGCTTGTCTACAACAGACTACTGAAGTAGTACAAGCATTCATTGTAAATTTGTCCTAGGAGAATTATCTCACATACAAACCTTTAAAGGATAGATATCTAAAATAAGGTGAAATTGTTATCAAAATTCTACTTGAGCAGCCTCTTTTCCAACCTCCTACTTAAAAACACCCAATGGATATTTACTGAACCACTCTGTGCAGAGCAATGTGAGTCCTGAATATAAAACATTACTGGAGCATTGCATATGGAATGCACCAAGCAATCCTGAGAAGAGAAGATGTTTCTTACAACATAGAATTTTATTATTCATTTTTTCACCTAAAAAAAAATCAACCTTTTATGTTACAGCAGAAGTACACTGTCTCTGAGGAACAGGACTGCACTGAAGACAGATTGGTTGCTTCTCATAACCCATTTCTGCATACATAAGTTTTCTGTTCCTCAAAAATATTAATGATATAACCACAGGGGAACTATCTATATTGATTGCTGTGTAAAAACTGAAGCTTTTAAATAGCCTTTCCTTGCACAAAGGCTTATTATCAACTTGGACAGTAGTGCAAGGTTTGGAAGGAGGACCTGGGTTTATTGCCCCATTTTATCATGAGAAAAAATGAAGACTAGATGAGCTGGGTGTCATTTTGTTCTTGTTTTAATAGAATATTTTTCCACTGGAAGAGTCAGCTCCTTCAGAACCTAAACTTGCCTCAGGAACTTATTGATTTTAACAAACAAGTATCAAAAGGCAGTCCTTAAATCTCTCAGTTTAATTCAAGTGATGTTAAAGTGCTTCATGGAGACTAGATGAATAATTTTATTGAATTTGAGTAATTGCATTCAATGAAGTATTTTACTTGGGTTTATAATTTTTTTTCAGTTTAAATTCTAAATTACAGCTTTACATTTACAGGCTGTGCTTTACATTTTCCTCTATCCAGCCTGGTTGATATCTTTCACTCTAAGTCCTTTTTTCACTATTAATAATGGATCCTGACCTTTTCTCTTTTTGATAAACAGTTCAACCTGCATTAAGGCTAAAGCTGGGAAAAATAATACATGATAATATGTGATCCCTGTTAAAAGATCATCGTGGTGTTTTCTTTGAGCCACAGTAAAGCCATTCTGTGGGGCAAGAGATTACATTCCAGTGAAATTTTAACCAAAAAGAAGTTTTTCAAATTTGTTTTTCACATACACTAAAAGACACATTCTTGAATCTATTTCAGCTCCTGATGTCTGAGCCATACATCACTTCCCCACCCAGCACAGTTGTCCATTCCTCCCACCAGTACAGGGCACAAGGATGTCAATGCTATGATATGACCAGAGATCAGATGAGCACGTGCATACCAGAAGGAAACTGGCACTGAGTATGAGAGGTATTTTGTCCTTTCTGTGAAGGTCTCTCAGGCACCAGAGTTCTTCAGGTGAAGAAGGTGGTTTTAAGAATTCAGAAAAGCAAAAGCAAGATGGGGAAGAATGTAGAAAGTGGGAGGATATTCAAGCATAAAAAGAAACACAGATCTGGGCAGAAAAGAAACTACTTTTAGGCATTACAGGAGAGGAAATTGGTCAGAGGTAGGAAGAATAAATATTGGATATGCAAACTGGGACTAAAAACACTGGAGTGATTCTATGACTAACAGCTGATGAAGATAGCAGGATACATATGTGGTAGAGAGAAACTAAGCTAAAATCTCTGGCAGTTCATGCCCTCTGATAAAACACATGGGCAAATGGTCAGAGAGTGCCAGGAGGTCAATAAAGTCACAAAGAAACAAGGGAGAAGATGAAGTGAGTGTGATGCAGTATAACAAATACAGAGCTTGGGCTGTGTGCAGGGAAGACATTAATGTCAGTAAAACACCGACAAGGGCAGTCTGAGAGGAACATGAAAGTTTCTTGAGTCAGGAGATCTATGCAAAGATTAGGAACTTCTGTGGGGTTATATGTTGACAGCTTGTAAGGACGATAGATCCTGTGGAGGCAAGACCCTCATCTGAAGTTGTGTGCTGAGTTCTGGTTTTCCTATAGCAAAAAGAGTACAACAGCAAAAAGGTAGTTCCAGAGAAAATGGCTTTCAGGAACCAAAAAAACCGAACCAAACCAAACAAACAAAAAAAGTGACCCTTTATTTTACTGAAAGATAAAGAGAAGATAAATAAGAAAGTACAAAATAGAGACATGCAAACTAATGAGAAGCATTCAGGTGGCAAATTGAACGCTGCTCTGTACTTTCTTCATTACTTCCCTGTAACAAGGGGACATTTAGGGAAAGGTAGAAGATGAAAAACCAGTAAAAGGAAGTGTGTTTTCCCTGCTTGGGTTCTAGAACACCTGCTCATGAGACAGTAACACAGCCAGGAGCTCAGCATGACTGAAAAAGGGATTGAACATTTGCATGGATGAGGCCATGCAAAGTTACAGGCTTATAAACTGTAAACAAATAAAAAAATTTGGAAAGGATAGAAGCCTCCTGCCTCTGGTTGTTTCCCAGCTTTTAACAAAACTATAAAAAAGATGCTTCTTTCTTAGGGGCAGTTTTTGAAATTTCCAGTCTCATAAAACTCAAGACAAGTTTATAATATAATAACATTAAAATACTCTTCTCTGATATGGTGATTCTCTATTGTCAGTAATTATACACTCTTTCAGCTGGCTGTCGGTCATGTGCACATTTCTGGCTATGTCTGGGCAATGCCCATGATGTGCCAGTCACTGACTGATAACTCTTGTCTAGATGTGTGTTTACAGAGTCAACTACCCCAGTCACTCTTGCTGGGGAGGGCCTTTAACACACCATTCCAGCCTGGCTTGTATCCAAAGGTAGAATTGCTATTGTTAGCACTCTGGAATAGGTGTCAGTCATGCATTAGTTGCAAATCTGATCTCTCTCACTTAAATTAGGATTGGTGATCTCATGCTGGGGGCAGATGGTTGCACAGCCATCTACTGCAAGGAGTGCCTCTGCCTTACTCTGGAGAAGGCTTAACACCACTGCAGGCAGCACCTGGGCCCAGCAGGCTCCCCCCTTGGTATCCATATCTCAACATATGGCCAGATTCACACTAGGGATAGATAAGTGAGGACTACCAAAGGAAAGCATTATTGTAGATGCACCAGCCTTTAAAAGTCTGAACTTTCCATGGGCTTAGATTCAGCAAAGAACTAAATAATGTGAGCTCTAGGAACTGTATATCCTTAGGTATGTTATTAAATCAATGTCTTTCATTCCAGCTCTCCCATCTCTATTTCTAGCTGCTACTTGCAAACCATAATGAAATAAGAATATTCCTTGCTGCTAAAAACAAGCCATTCAGTGCTTCAAAATGATATATGAGCTCCTCAGTGTGTGCCAGAACAGGATCTTCTGTTGAGTTAGAAACAGTACATTCCATCCAAGTCCCAGAGGGGTGCCTATTTTGGTGTTTCAATTTAAAGGAAGAGTGAGATTTTGAAACAAATTGCCTATTGTCTCTTTTTGTTGTGCTTTGATTTGCACCACAAAATGGTCTTGGAGCAAATGACCTGGATTTCTCTGGATGGAACTAAAGGAAGATATGCTCCTGGGAGTGTACTTAATGCACTCCAGCTGAAAAGGACACTCAGGTCATGGGACCAGTTGAGTCCTAATATAAACCCAGTGAAATGTGCATATCGCAGATGTCAGACCCTAAACATCAACATTACTTCTACAGATCTTACATGTCCACATAACTTAATAATACAGACTTAGCAAAAGTCACAAAATGACCCAGACAAGTATAACAGAAATGACTACATAAAAACTATTGTCCTGCTGCTCTTTCAGATTCAATATTCAGACAAAATTACCATATACTGATGATCTACTTTTCCTCAGAGGTACCAAGGCATTTATCAACATGATATCTTAGCACTGTAAAAGACAAGAAAATGTTGTGAGCACAATATGAAGACTCTAGTTTTTCTATTTCTCTTTTCCCATCCTTTTTTCCCCCCTCTCCATCTTTTTAAAGTTTTTTAACTTACAGACACCTGCAATTATGATTTTTATAGCAATCCCTTACCAGGTATATGCCTAACTTCTAAAAAGGATTCTCAATTTAGGTACAGTGCTTGGGGGATGCAAAGCATTATGTGACTGCTAAGTATTATTAAGATGAAGAGAAGGCAGATTAATGGGGAAGGCATTCTGCTCTGAGATAAAAGGGGCTGTATTAGCTTTTCATACAAAACCTAGTCGGGAAATCCTGTTTTTGTGAACATCACAAGCTCCTTATAATTTGTTTGTGTAATGCCATCAGAACCAAAACACCTTCCCTGTTCATCTTTAAGTGATTAAGCAGGTTACAACAAGATGCTGAGGTAGATGGATGGCATAGTACTTCATAAAACAAACAGAATAGGAAGTACTGATTCTCTGAAAAATAAAGAGAAGAGGCTTGACTTGACTTTATTTCAGTATTGATGACACTTAGGATTATCACTGAAGTTTTGAAATTTTTCTAAAATTTACTATTTCTTGATGTTCTACTTTATTAAGAACAAATTTTAATATTCTTGCTTGCAAATACAATTATTTCAAAAGATTTAAAATTTACCAGCACGTAAAAACCAAATCAAGTTAAAAAAACCCCAAAAATTTCCTTTAAAACTTTGTGAAGACCACTCAAATATATCTTGGACCAAAATGCTTGTGAAAAATACTGTACAGTCAGAAGGCCATAAGAAAAGCATTTGAATTAACTTCTGATTTATCTTTGGAATTCTATAAATCAAAGCTCAGTAGCTCAGTGCTCAGCCACTTCTCACTAGCTTTACAAAAGTACAGCTGGGCACTGTCTCGATTAGCAGATCAGAACCTGAACTATAGGGCACTCTTTCAGTTTGACCCTAAAATTCTCACTGCGACTATGGAACCTGGCATAGACTGAAAATGTCAGGGAGGACCAGAGATGGGCTGCACTGTACTTTTAAATAACACCTATTCATCATTGAAAGAAGAATACTTCAGAACATATGAATATGTGCCTAAAATATGTCAATATTTAGAGATAACACCACAATATTAAACAGAAGTAAAGCATTTTCCAGATATATCTGCAAATAGAGTTTATTATTCATAAGTTACCCAATATGCAAACATTCTTATTCAGCAGGGAATACACCACACGGAGATTTTATTCCCAAGTACCTTCATGTAGGCAAGAATTTAATGAAAAAAGGATGGAAGTCTCTGAAAGATGGAAGTATCCGAAAAGCAGAAAATAGCAGTGTCTAAATTTAATGATGACTCCATTTCAGCTCAGGGGTACTGGGTCAGGAAAAAAGAATCCAAATAATTTTTCTCCACAAAGACCAACGTTAATTGAAATGGTGAGTGGAGGTGGGGAGAAGAATATAGTCACAGGTTATAAGGCCAGAAAAGGCTTTTTTCACACAGTCCTACAGTGCCTCAAGATTTTCCAAAGGTAGTCTTGTGTTGTACCTTTGATTTCCAATATTCTCTTATCCTTAATGCTAAGAAAGGATTAAATAATCTCACTCTGAACTGATCTGACTCCAAGGGAAACACTTAAATTCTGTTATCAAGTTGCTCTTAAAATTTCTCTCAGTTTGGCTAAATGGGGTGAGTGTATTATGACTCTGACTGTAAAAAAAAACCTCACTGGAATCACACTGTATGTCATTCCAGGAGCCCCTAACTCGGTGCATCTTCTTGGCCACAAAATGGACCCTGGGCTCCCATTCCTCATTTCTTCCCTACAGAGTAGCAGTACCAGATCTGCAGTGCTCTCAGTCATACTTTCTCTATGCATATTAACTCCCTCAGCCATAACTGACTGCTTCTTATTCAGCTGACTCTTTCCAGGCTGCTGCTTTCCACAGCACGGTCTTCCCACACTGCCAGTACAGTCCGTGCTGCTTACAGATGTGTGATCTAGCACTAAACTGTTACAAGTCTTCAAAAGTAATAAAAGTTTCCTAGAAAAGGTTTTTATATCATCTTCTAGAAGATATCCCTGTGAATATTTAATGGGTGTTAATTTTAAAAAAGAAATTTGATTTTCTTTTCCTGAAAAATATTACGTGTGATCTCTGACCTAAAACATTTTTTTTGTTACACTGTAGAAATGAACTTGAAAGTAAGTAATTTGTGGTAATGTCCTACTAATGCTGCCAAGATCTATATCCTTAAGCAAATACAGGTTTCATTCCAGACCTTACTTTGGGATTTCAGACAGTCATGAGTCAGATTTTCCATACTGCTAACACCCAGGCTGTTCCAGTGGCTCAAACCTTGGACACAGCTATGGAGCCCAAGGATCAAGTCATAAAGTTTACATTTCTCAACTGGACCAGTGCTATACCATTTTCTACAATCCATCTGACAGGCACGCTACCTGCCACAATGCTGGTATGGGCTTTGTATCATTGTTGATATGCTTTTTCAAGAGAAAAATAGTCTTGCTACCCAGCATAGCTTCTGATTATTCAGGCTTGATAAAACTCAATATTGTGTACCACAAATGGCTGCTTCTGGCAACTGCTGCTATCAGTTTTTAAAAGTGCTGAAATTAGATGGGAAAATAGGCAATAGGAAAAAACAGTTTCTCTAACCCACATTAACACAGCAATGTATTATAGCAGTGGGAAGTTCTTTTTTGTCTTACAAATGGCCAGAAAAAATACAGAAGAAATATTTGCAATTTTCTTTGAGCATTAATTGAATTGATCTAGTTCTGATTACCACAATCTGAAAACAGCTTCTCCAATGTACAGAGGATCTAATTATTCCCAGAAGAAATGTCCTGTAAATCTGAGCTATAGTATGTATGTGAATGGACTAAATATTCTTGCAGTTGATAACCCTGTAGGCATCTCTCTTCTTACATGGCAGAAAAGCAAGCAGAAACATTAGAGGCACAAACAGAAAGAATAGCTCAAAAAAGGCCTGTATCTAGCAGAAAAATGTACACCTTGTAGCCCCATGAGCTTCTCTTTGAACTCTAAAGATGTTTGAGGATTTCAGAGCATCTTAAGGAGTCAGAACAAGGACACCAGGGCACCTCACAAGGCTTCAGCAAAGAATAGATTGTTAAAAAAGGGGTTTCAGATTATCTCCTTCTTGACAAAGACAAGACTGTTTTGTAAAGGCAGCATCTAATATCTAATGCCATGTGGCTGAGGATAAAAGAACAGCAAGAGTTATTACCACAAGTAGCAAGTCATCAGCTTTCTCAATATGCATGCCCAAACCTTTAATCATTTACCATGCACATGCATCTTGATGGGAATTCTGCCAAGGTATAACTGTTAGATTAACTGCTACAAAATCTTGAAAAATTAGAGCAAATGGTCGGTGCAGGAAGGGTAATGCACAAAAAATACCAATAACTTTTGCATTGGCAGCTGAGCCAAAAAAGCCATGAGAAGAAAACAATAGGAAAGCCATTTGGTCATACCATTTACTTCATTAATATGCTCCCTTTTTGCATGGAGTATTTTCTGAGATGCTCCTACCATGTCACCTGCTAAAAGAAACCCACCCTAAATGTCCTGGGCACAATATCAGGTCTGAAAAGGAACAGTTTCATGAACTTGTCAGAATTTGATTAGGCAGACAAAATGATCTTTATTTCATGGTTTAATAGCATGCTACTGATATTGCGTCTGTGGTAGAGCTTATGTAAACCAGCATGGCATTTCTGAATTCATTCACACAGTCTGTAGTGCAGGAGTGACTACCATTGCTCACAAACCTCATTTCAAAACCTGAAGTGTCTGGGATACACACCTCTCCAAGGCCTGAGAGGAAGAGACAAAAAGAGTAGCATTTGATAAGTGAACAATGACAATAGATTCCCAAACTCTTTGTTGCAGAATAAGAACTGGCTGAACATTGAGCTTAGATCCCATCAGCATCCACCTCATCACATCTTCTAGCCTGCTACTTCCCATGTTTGGAGATTTAGATTTCCTTCCATGTCAACAAGGCCCCAGACTGCTCCTAATGATGATAAAAATTATAAACAAAATTATAAACAAAACAATATTACAGGAGCTTCCCCACTAAGCTTAAAACAAATTATACCAATACTTCAATTAATTACCTTCCAAAGGGACTAGGATCTCACAGAATCTATAAAAGGCCAAGAATCAATTCTGCTGTGAGCATACTCAACTATGTTTTTGTATGCTAGATTACTCTCATCAACAGCAAAGAGAACATTCCTGAGGCATGTGGAGGGAGAATCTAACCAAGACAGTCTATTTCTAGGCATCTGGCCTTGTCTTATAACCATTGAACTAACAAACAATTTTAGGGAGTAATTGGTAGAATTTAGGCTATTAGTATGGATCTAAAGTATTTCACTGCAGAGGTGGCTATTTCTATCTCCTGTCTTGACCTTGGAATAGTGCCCTGGAGCAGCACCTTGCCTTCCTCCCCTTATGCAATGATGGGCTGTTTTGAACGTGTCAGAGTCTCATTCTCACTTCCAAAAGAGTTAGAAGACAACATTAGGTGTGCCGACTGCTGATTGTCTTGGTAAGCCTGAAACACAGTTAGAGGTTGGTTTAAGTAATCTTTGCTCACAGCTGTAGCTCCTTACAGCCTGCTCTCCCATGATCCAAAAATATCAGCCTTGTGTTTGCTTAGAGTTTAATAATTAACCTTAAAATAATCTATAGAAAGGATCATTGGCTGAAGAAGGGGCATCAAATATTTTCACTTGGGGGATTTTGGTAGTTTGCTTTTCCATACAAAAGCAAAGTTTATAATAAATGCAATTCATACCGAGTTTGATGTGTTCTATTCATAACAGTGACTGGTGTGCTTTTATCTCAATCTATATACACCATAGGACTCTCAATAAATGCACAAACTATAAAGAATTTCCTGTGCTGTAGCAAAGTGTCTAGTTAGTTCTGTAAATAGGGACTTGTGGCAGTGATGACAATTATTTCAACAGGATTTCCTCAAACAGTGAGAGCTTTCAGAACCATCTCTTATTGGTAAACCCATGACTTCAGTTTGGCTATAATTGATGCCTTCCCACCCAATAATTCATAGGCTGATAGGAAAATAATTCTCTTTTCTTTGCCTCCCCAGAGGCCAAAGTAGGGCCACGTGAGTTATTTTAAAAACTTTTTTAAGAAACAGTATATGCACACAATCTTTATTTGGGCATTAATTCAGTAGTATGATTGGTGCATGTTTTCCATTTCTAAAGCTTTGGTTTTCATTCACCTCTGGGCTGTAGTCCCAGCCTTTCATAGGCTTCCAATAGGTAAGTTTAAATGGCTAAGCTATATATCTGATGGATGCAAAACCAATGTGGTATAATTATCTCTCAAAACACCTTTTTTGTGGACAAAGGCAATCAATTTCAAAGGAAAACAAAATATTTCTTCCTTTCTGGGTGTTTGTCCCATATATTGAATAAAAAAAGTTCAAATTAGTGATTTCTTACAAGTATATATCCATAAAATTGGTAAAAGAAATAAGTTACTCGTATTTTTTTTTCTGAAAACAGCACAAGTGGAATGAAAATCCTATTCAAAATGGGAAAAAATAGAGTACTGAAACAGGTAGCCCAGATTTCATCCTTTTTGCATTGAAAAGAAAAAGCCAACTCATCCAGAAGGAATAGGAAGGGAAGAGAGGATTGGAGGGGCAGACACTGTGATTTGTGCCATTGTAAAAGAGACTCTGATATGTCTGATCCACTTATAGCACCACACATTAAACTTAAAGAAGACAAAGTATCCCTCCTGATAAGTTGTTTCATCTCAAGAAAATGGGAACCAAGCCTTCTGCAGAAAAATCTTACACCAGATCCTGGGCAACAGAAAGAATCTGAGGATATTTTTGCTCACATCTCAGCTGGAAACAGCCGTCTGGGCTGGAGGGACTGAACTGCTGTCACCTCTGATGGTCCAGGGACAGCAGTTTTCCCCCCAGACTTCTAGTCTTGAGCACTTGCCTCCTTCTCTTGGAGAACTCTCCTCAGAGAGAGTATTTTCAGTATTTTCCTAACATGTCCCCCTCATTCTGCCTTGCTTTCTCTTCTGCAAGCTCTGCAGCACAGGCGTGGGTGGGAGCATGGCCTCTGCCAGCAGCACTGAGGATGAGCAGTCCTAACTAAAGCAAATAGGAATTCAAAGACAGCATCAAGGCCTTGTTCACAGCAGGAGACCTTTCTCACCCAAGAAGAGCACAAACACCTTATTTATGCACATATGGAATTTCTGCACAGGTTCAGCTTTTCTTCCTCTGCCTCACTGAAAAAAATCTACTTTTTTCTATTATCATGCCCAGACAGTAATTGCCATTTGTTGTCCAGACAGATGTAGTCTCTCTAATTCTTAACGTTCTCAAATTCTTCTTTCCGCAGTGCCAATATTAAAGATCAAAAGATTAGCTCAAATACGAAGAGCAGCATAAAGGGCAGATGAATACCCAGAGGTACAAGGAGAGGCAGGGGAAATAGAAAGGAGGAATATCTTGGTTCATGGCAGCATGGTTGAAGTGTTTGTCTTTAAAGTCTTCAAAAGAATATAATGGTGATCTAATGAAATTTCAGTCTTACCTTTCAAGTCCTCAAATATACCCTGAAGCAGAGTCAACTTCCTTTATTGTTAAAGTATCACAATAAATATGGTATGGTTTTGCTGGATTTTTGGAGGTTTTTTCCTTTTTTCTGTTTTTTTTTTCTCTTAAATGAACGTTAGTTGTCAGTGTACAAAAATTTTTCAGACAAGGGCTCACAACTATGCTACTGAAATATTTTTTTAGAACTGTGTTCTCCAGATTAATTTTCAAAGGTTGACTTGACCTTCAAAAGACTATGTTATCTGTCCTTTTTCTTGTCATTTGATCAAAGAGGCTTTGCCTCTGTCTGGACAAGCAGAAATCGCACAAGTATTCCTTTCCCCTTTTTTTTGTGTGTGTCTTTTCTGGGAGGTTCCACCTTAAATTTTTCTTTCTTGCCTTGCTAGACAAAAATTGGTGTCTGCATTCTAACTGCTGACACCAGCTTTCATATCCCTCCTGAAATTTATTCAGCTAATCATGCCTTTTCAGTTAATACACTTACATGGAACTAATAACATAATCAAAACACTGAGAGGTTCCTTGTAATAAAATATACCCTGCCTCTCTATGTTTCTAGTCTGACCTTGACAGTGAGCTTTTTTTTTTGCTTAAAGTAATTAGTTAGATGGCTCCTACTCCCTCCAGAAATTCCATTGCCTTTTGTGATCTGAGGGGTGTCTGAAATAATTGCTTCAGTGTTTTGTCAGTTTTTCAAATCATTGCCCAGCTGGTCTTTTTCTTTTCTTCATGGACACTAGAGTAAGGACTAATTTCTAACACAGATGAGAGCTTCTAGGTAAGGTGAGCAGGATCCACAGCACTGGTCACCAATAAACTAAAGTCATAAAAACCCAGGACATTTGAACCCCAAAACAGCACAGGTGCACCTGAATAACAAGAACCTTAGGCATGACTAAGAATGAAAAAATAGAACTTTTTCCATGCAACTTTTCTTCTAGATAAAAGTAAAAAAATGTCTTGGCTAGAAAACCAAATGATGCACATTGATTTATAAGGGTTTTTTTAATGGCCACTCAAGGCCATTACAGGGAAATGCATCACAGTCCCATTTTCTTCTACAGTCTGGACCTCCAAATAGGACCACACTTTCCATGATGCACTGTGAGAGAAGACAGTTCCTCACAAGCTCAGAGCCTCAGAGCTGGTGAGGCTGCCAAGGAATGCAGATAGGGATAACCAAACCTTTACCCTGAGGTTCGGTGGCCACAAAATATTTCAAATTATCTATGCTCTTCTATCAAGGACTTTTTTTTCCCCAAAGGAAAATAGTGATATTTTCTGAGGAAAAATCTATCTAAAACTGTTTACAGTATAAACAGTTTCATCCTATTTTTCTCTGCCTACCTTAGTACTTTTCCCCTTTCTCAAATTCCTCAGGGAAAAAGAGCCTTGAAAATGGAAAAGATGAGCAAGATTCCCTGAGCATATTCTTTTATTTTTTTTAGAAATATATTAGACCTCAAGGAAATTGTATGTCCACATATAAGTTAAATATAGTATTTTACATTCTTGTAGGGAAATTTGCAAAATAGCCATTGTCTGAAAGGATATCCTCTAGAAAATGTGTAAAGCATCAAAATGTGGTATTTTAGAAAATTTTGTCAGGTTGGGCTAAGAGAAACAGTACCCTTAGCTTGCAAAACCTAGAGCCAGAAAAGTACATCTCATTATTTTCTTTCTTCTTTATAAACCTTTTTATTTTTAGAATGGTTCCTAATGTGTGACCCCATAATCTAATGTTACATAACCTGAAACTATTTCTTTTTTATATTGATCATCTCTAGCCAAAAACTTGAGCAGTAGGCTCTGCTGTTGGATCTGCAATGTAAATGACCTTTTTTCTTTTCCTGTGCTAAATTTCTGATACAGCTGGTGCAAATTCTGTGCAGACAGGAGAATAGCAATCTGTTCTTACAGAAAAAAGATGCAGAGAAATTGAGAATATTTTCCTTATCATTATTCTACATGAAAATGCTACAGTATTAACAACAGCATAAGTTGACACGCACAAAGACTCCAACCCCTTTAAAATTTTCCCTTTACAAAAACATTTTTTGAAAGATGCTTTCCACCACTGAGCCTTTTTTAAAGGATCTTTAGAAAGGAAATCTAAAAGAGAGTTTGATCATGCATTTCAGAGAATATAAGGCTGAAAAAATTCCATATGCTGCATTTTCAAAACGGCAATAAAATCCAGTTCATATTCCATTTTTCATTAAGGATATATAGAAATGAGTAACACTAGAGAGTTATATAAAGGTTGTTCCAGTAAAGCTTTCTTTCTGCCTTTATCACTTATTCTATGTAGGTCATAAAATTTACAAAAAACCTCAACTCAACTTTCAAAACATGTTATCTCTCAAAGTACTTATTAAGTCTTTTAATATCCTTCTTCATTTACAGATGTACCTGGTACCCTAGGTCTGCCCAGTACACCTCTGGGAGACAGAGAGAGAAAACCAAAATATAAGATACATGCTTTAAAGATTGTGAACATCCATCAAAAACTTTGGTTATCTAAGTACTATATATGTTTAACTTTATTACAAGTTTTCATATAATAATTGTAGCATTGGGAAGCTTTTGAGATGTTTCATTAACCCAAAAACAACTTTAAAATCTCTGATACGGGCAAATGTTGACTATTGTTACAGTGCTCACAACCTGCAACAATGCTCATGCTTCACATTTCTGTGGTTAATTTGGACCAGAGTGACTGATCAAAGCAGCCTAAAACTAAAGCTAAGGATAAAACTATTGTGAGATCTCTAGAAAGGCCAACATGGCAAAATTTTATGAAAGATAGGATACCCCAAACTATTGCTCTCAAAGAAGATTTCTGTTTGTTTCAGAATTTCCACAACTTAATATATATGCTTCATGGAGTTTGAGTGATTGATTTCCTAGCTTTAGCTTTATGCACAGTTTCACTTTTCCGCCTGCCAATATAGGATCATCACACACAGTACTAACCAACTATTTGTTTTTTATTGTAGCTACTGGCTGATAACTCCTTACTGAAAATGCTCCTGTTGTTCCACTTGGCATATAAAGAAAGAAACTTACCCAGTCCCAGGAACAACTAAGAAATTCACAACACAGGGACTGTATCTCACAGATCTTGCAAATAATTTGAGCTCCAAGAAATGAAAAAATAAATAAATTCTAAACTTCACAGAAGAAACCCTGAAGACAACCTGACACTTTCTTTTTTTGTAGAGGATGTTGCCTCTGCACTATCTGTAAGTCATCCATTTCTTGTGTTGGACATGACATGTATTTATTTATATTACAGAAAGATAAAGTCCAAAAAGTAATTCTGGATTGAGCTAAGCATTCACCTACTTAAAAGGTACTCATGCTTCTCCCTCCACCCCCCAAAACCCCAATTTGAAAATTTAATTATTAACATTGACAGTTTGGTCAATCTGAAATCCTATTCCCAGAAGAATTGAAGCAGAATTGAATGAACAAAGTTAGGAGTCAAAATCATCTGTCTTTTAGCACAGGCTTATTCCTGAATGACAAAATTATCTTTTCTCTCTGACACTGGATGTTAGGTGAAGTGGACTGTCATGGTTTGACACTGGCACAATGACTCTGTTGTCAAGCTCTGATTAATTAGCTTGCAAATTTTGCAATTCCAGACGCTCGAGCCTGTCTGTGTAATTTGCACATTGTATACATAGTAAATAGAGAGTACACTGAGCTCATTGGCAAGCTCCTGTTATTGTTGTATAAAGCTATCTAAACAGAGGGTTTTTTTCAGTGCAGCATTATTAATTCTTTCCCTATTATTGTGTAACGTGAGGAACAGAAGGCCTTTATCTCCTTTGTTGGCTGCGGGCTTTCAGCAAAGTTTAAACATGTACTCTCTTCTGCAAGTACAATCTGGTTCAAAACTAAATGCAAACAAATGCAGGTTGAAAAATGTTTTTCAAAAGAAACTTTCTCTAACAACATCCTTCCCCATAACAATCAGTTCCTGATTAGGACTGACCAGTCTTCACTCTTCATTATGGATTTTGGAGTCTGATCTTCCTCTGCCTCATATTTCTCTCTCTGCAGATATGCCAAGCTTTCCTTTTCAGACACATCCTATTACTGCTCTCCTCCCACTAAAACTGGTGTAAGGCATGCAGAAGCCCCATGCTCCCAGCCCTTCCCACCAATCCAGGCAGCTCTGGTCCCAGTGTCCCTCTCCCAGTGCCCAGCAGGCTGTCTCGATTACTGGAGAAGCAGTACTATGGGTCAGGGCACCAGCAAGGCTGGAGTTCTTTGGGCACTCACCCAGCACTGGCCTCCCACACACGTGCAGACTTGAGGAAAACCTCTCTGTGCTGCTGAGAAAAGGATGAAAGGGATAATCCTGCTAGCATAGCAAAACAAAAAGGGAAGAAGATGAAAAAAATATTTAAGGAAATAAAAAGTAAACAATAAAAAAAAATCCTTTTCCATATAATCTCTTTCTAGAGGCTTTACTGTTGAACATTTGGATTCAAAGCTATATTCCAGGTGGGTTTTTGGTCATTCGACCCTTGTGCATCTCACCCAGCATTTTGCTCGTTGGAGGCCCTTGTGTTTGTCTGATGGATAAATAAAAGTAAGTGGCATTAGCATGAACCTGAAATAACTGCAGATACCACCAGTACATGTGAGAAACCACATTAAACTAATTTTAACCTGTGATCCTGCCCTTTCTCAATGGAAGTTTTCTCTCTGTTTAATGAGGTGTGTGTCAAGAGAAATCTGCAACAAACCACTTATCTGATTAACCAGGCAAAAGGTATGGGAATTAAATACCAACAGACATTTCTTCTCATGCCTCAAGCTTAAACATCCTACTCCCTACCCTGAAATATACACTTTAATTCTGTATTTGGTGAGAACAGATGACAGCCTCTGCTGTAAGACTGAGAATCTTGTTAGCAGCATAATGCTTTCAAATAGCCAGGAAGATGCCTTCTGTTCTGTACTGGTGAGTAGAGGACTCAGTGGGCTGACATACATTTCACAGCTCTGCATATTAGAACTCCAGATTTCAATTATCACTTCAGGTACACATGAAAGAGAAAAGAGGGCAAAATTGTAGTGAAAAGCTCTTGCAGGTATAATTTGGGCTTCTTAATGTGCTTGGTAATGAAAGAGGAGTACAAATGACCTACGCAACACTGTTTAACAAATAAGAGACTAAAATGTTGGTGTGATGATTAGCCTTTGGTTTTCTAGCAAAGAAAAGTCTCCATTACTGTATTCTTGTATATTTTTTCCCTAACACTTTCAGACTGTACTGGAGATTCAGATCAACAATCATAAACACGGGCTAGCCCTCTGTCAGGGATGACTACCAGATTTCACCTTGATGACCATCAAAATCAAAGCACAACATCTCGTGAAAGAAAAGTGAGTACAGAATGAGACCCAAAGAATTTTAGGCATTACTTCCTTTAAATTACTAATACTCTGAGCCAGAGATATTTTGTAATCACTGATCAAAGTTTGTCAAACTTCACCTTTGGGACAAGGGTATGGATTTTCAAATTTTCATTTTTGAGTGTAAGAGAGCTTACTCCCAAAAAGTCTCATAGGTGAGATGTATAACTATATGTGTGTTTCAAAGGGAGAGAAAAGTTTGAATGTATGTTTTGAAAATTAGCAGTTTGCCTAATGGTGAGATTAGATTTCCTATTTGTTTCCATGTGATTGCTGGCATATCATAATACAAGAATTCTAGCCTAATTTTCTGTGCTTTGTTGTTTGCAACAAAAGTTTTTAAAAAAATTGATTAAAAATTTATTTCTTTTTTCCCTTTGTTTCTATTTCATCCTATACATACTTTGAACTGAAATCCTTAAAGAGACAACTGTTGGACAGTTTCATCTTACAATGTAGGCTGCCAGAGCAAATAAGCAAATCAAATGAGGAAAAAAAGTAATATAAAACCCTACTGTTCAAAAATTTTGGCATACCTCATTGTTTTCCATCAGCTGGACATAAATTTTTTGGTGCTACACATCTTAATTTTTCATGTGAACAACAGTTAATGTGTCTGGCTCCCCATCCTCTAGCAAATGCACTGAGAGCAGCCTGACTCACTCTGGATGCCCATGGTGCAGGCATGCACATCTGAACAGAAATCATGGATATTTTACTGCCAATAGAAATTGAGTTAGTGCTGTCAGAGGAGTATAAATGCAATTCATTGTCTGCTGAGGTAGTCAATAAAGTTTGTTTGATTAGACCTATAAATTAGGACAGGACTACTTCAGGTACAGACCCCTAGTGAACAGCTTCAGCTACCTAAGTATAGATGTCTCATGTCATGTTAGGTGCCGTGGGACATCTCCTGCTGCCTCCCATAGTCATTTCAGAGAGGGGCAGATCTACTGGAACTCTTGGCTCAAACATAACATCATTATTTAGAATTTCATGACATTGTACAACATCTTTAAACAGACCTAGATACCTCTGGACCCTAGAGTAAAGGCAGATGAATCCCAACTGTCAGGACAGGAGAGCAAGTGAAAATACGAAGGGCTTCTTCAGATTAGCTCCAAGCCCTGTAACAGAGTTTACATGTGCCCCACAATGGCAGTCAGACCTGAGCCCGTGTCATACTACTGGCCTTTGGGAATTTTCCTACAAAATGTAAAAGAAACCTTTTTCTTTTCTATTGGTGCTCTAGTCATTGCTGTTATTGTATTTTGATACTGTCTAATCAAAAAAGCCAAGTATTAGATCAGCAGAAAGCACAAGAGCGGAATCTGACTTTCAAAAATCTGATCTGAAGCCCAGGCTCTGGGCCACATGGATTCTGTTCCTACTTCTCCCCACTAGTTTCCTATTCTTACTCTTATCCTGAACACCACTGCAGTGAAACAGCAACAGAGAATTAGACCCATTCTTCTAATTTTTCTGACATTGTTTCCTGACCCTAGCTGAGCACACTTGTTTCCAGGCTGGGACACATTTCTTGTGAAGTCATCCAGCTCTCCCTCTCCACTGAGCTCTTCCTGTCTGCCTGCTGCTGTGTTTGCCTGTAAAACACACTCTCCCCTGCTGACTCTCAGCAGGCTAACTGCTGGCATAGATTTTCACATTTTCTCTATTGGATAATTACATGGAAGGACTCCACATGACTAAAATTACCTGTCTCTAAAGATTCTCATTTTCCTGGGGTGCTGAAGCTAAAGCTGGACTTCCATCAATGATCCCCCAGAAGGAATGCCAGGGTTTTTTCCAGTCCCTGCCCTTGTGTGCTCCAAGCTTCTCTTGCTGCATGAAGGTTCTAGATCATTCTATGGCACACTAGCTAAAGGCAACCTCAGACAGGCTCTGCTTCATTTCTACAAGAAACATAGTTCCTTGAATGAAATTGAAAAATTCATGCCAGAATTGAATACATTAATTGGAAGTCCCTAGGAGAATGTTCAGGGGAGCTACATACCTCCCTTTCTCCCAATTTAGATGTCACTCACTGTCATAACTAATCTCATTGCTACAGTTATGCACACAGTGAGGATATCCTTGGAATCACGGTCGTAAAATATAGAAAACATTGATGGACTGATACAAAAATATCTTAATTGGTGTCATATTCCTAGATTTACCTGTGCCCCCTAATCTGCACAGTCACTGTCATGTACAGAAGGTTCATGGAAAGGAGGGATGAATGTTGTGGTAGGGTTGCTCTGAAGAATTTCCAATCTCAGAAAGGAAGCTGAAGCATTTAGATACTAAATTGGGAGGAGCTGTTGACTCCCTTGAAGGCTGAGAGGCCCTGAAGAAACACCTTGACAAATTAGGGAGCTGGGCAATCACCAACAACATTAAGTTTGACAAAGACAAGAGCCAGATTCTGCTCCTGGGACACGGTAACTATGGTTGTGTGTGGAGACCGAGGAATGAGATGCTGCAGAGAGGGACCTGGGGGTCCTGGTCACATGAGCCAGCAGTGCCTTGGCAGCCAGGAGGGCCAACCCTGTCCTGGGGGCATCAGGCACAGCAGGGCCAGCTGGGCAAGGGAGGGGATTGTCCTGCTCTGCTCTGCCCTGGGGCAGCCTCACCTCCAGTGGTGGGGGCAGTTCTGGGTGCCATGATGTAAGAAAGATATAAAAACTATTAGAGGAGAGCCAGGAAGATGGAGAAAGGCCACGAGGGGAGGCCATATGAGGAGTAGCTGAGGTCACTTGGTCTGTTCAGCCTGGAGAGGAGGCAACAGGGGAGGCCTCAATTTGTCACAACAGGATACACACACAATCCAAGTTGTGTTCTGTGTGGCATAATCATGTCAAAAGGTCACTGGACTGACAAGTTTTTAAGATTTTCCTGCTAAATAATCCTCTCTTGAGTTGTCCTTAATAGAAGAGATTTACGCTTCATGTATGGAATGATGACAATAAAAAGGTGGTCAGATAGAGAAAGTGTCAGGAATATGCTGATATTTTTATAACAAACATCAAATAAATCAATCCACTTACCCCTCTTGAGATGCCTTGAATAACCACCTTCAATATGTCAGTGGTTTAAAAGAAGTTGTGTGACCTTGAGATATAGTAATCCAAGCATTCCACAGTTTCGTTCCCCCTTCTCTACCCTGCTTTGTGCAGCACTGTGTTTGGCCAGGCCTGGCTGTCAGGTCAGTGCAGGGCAGAAGGCCTAACATTCCAAAGCTGGCACACTTGGCTAGGGCTTCTCTACTTCAATGTTTCTGTACGTGTTATATAGGACTGTCACTAAAAAACAAATATACTGGATGTCACGGCAATAATAACTCTGATACAATGTGAGATCAGGCACATTCAGAATCATGACATGGTGTCTGCTCTGACCACATTGCTCAGTGTCATATGAGGCTTTCACTCTTTACCTACTGAAGTATTAAATATTGATCAAGAAGCATCCTTGTTAGCTCCAAAGGCTCCACAGCTTCTGAATAAGGATACACTAGGATCTCTGCACTCTCAAATCTATTAGGCAAACTGTGAACATCAACACCAGCCTCTCAGTCTTATGAAAATTTCAATTACAGATCTTTTTGTTTTGAGGGTTATTTTTAGGTGATTTTTTAAAATCTTCTCCAGCTACACTTTTCTTCACCCACCTTAAGTTAATTTCTGTATATGTTCATGGCAAAACAAATTTCAATTTCATGCATCTAGATTTGCTTCTGTAACTGTTTATTTGATAACTGCTGACATGCTTATCCAATCAGAGAACAAATATAATTTCTTTTCAGTCTATGAAATTAAATTGTGGGGCCTAAATACACAAAATTAACTACTTTCAGATCCCTGGTCCTGTTATCTTTTGAATCAGGTACATTAAAGTGAAAAATTCATACAGTGAAAAAAGATGTCCAGAGATGATGTGAAGTAAAAAAAATGACTGTTGGCTAACATAATACAAAGAGAGTGTAAATGACCTGGTACTTTTTCATAACTGCTGCTGCTATTCACAGACACCACAGAATCACTGTGATACTGTACAGACAAGGCTGAACTACCTAGCAACCCATCATGGATGTTTCAGTCAATACAGATTACAGTACAGATGCAATGCAAAAGAAGTCCTTTATATATCAGCTGTTTAGGGACTTGAAAAACACACAAAAAATTCATGTCAATCTAAGAAAATACTCTAAAGGATTAGAATAACATCATGCCTCTTTGCTTAATGTTTTTGACAATGTGTTAAAAGTGTGGCTAATTAGATACAGAATAATGTAATCTATAAAATTTTTAGCTCTGCATTGGAAAACAGTCTTCTAATTTAGACTGAAGACACTGTTTGCAGAGAAAATTGAAAAGAGATGCAGTAAAGCATATTGAATCATCATCAGTTTCTTAGAAATTTTAAAATTGGATTAAATTTAAGAAAGTATTTTTAGATGGTTAAAATTAATCTCTTGCTTTACAGAGTAGTAATATTACTAGTAATGACTACCTGTTTTCACAGAAGTAAATTCACTTTTTCTTTATTGAAGTTCCTACACTTTAAAAGACATCCTTCTGACTGGCATTCTTGGAAGAAGGTTTGTTCAACACTTTTGATTTTATAAATGCACATGTAGATTATCCTGCACTGTTAGATATTTTACAAGTACCTCTGGATCCAAATTCCCAAGGTGTACTGGACACAAAAACCTAAGGGAAGTACAGGAATTTCATATACAGTCATTGGGGAAAGCCAGAAACCAATAGGACTTCCAATGTCAGCTTTGTATGTACTAACAAGAAATGAGAGAAAATATTTTCTTTCTCTACGTCTTTCAATGCCTATGAGAAGAAAATTATGGCCTGAAAACCCTTCCTGAATTTCCACATCCCTTCCCCTTCATCTCTCTCACAGCCTACTGGCCACACAGGTAGCAGGAGCAAGCAATTTACTGCCTCAGATCAAGCCTGTTTCTCCTCATCAACACTCTTGTAGAAGAGCTGAAGGCAAAGCCTAACCCATCTATTTTCCATTCAGAAGTGGAGCCAAAGACCAGAAAGGAAGGAGCCTGATTTTGTAACTTGGCAAGGATGACACCACCTTCCTACAAAGGAACCCTCTCTACTGCTGTACTACTTTAGAGTGTAAAGTTCTGATCCCATTAGTCTAAGGAATACTGTAGTCTCTTGTCCTCAAACAGCAGCTTCAACATTCCTTCTACCTTCAAGGAGACTTGCAAGGTCACTGACTGCCATGTCAGATGCTAGGGGAAAACACAGCGAGTAGCAGGAAAGGAGGCAAATTGAGGGACATCATTTGTAATGTAAGATTTTTCCACAGGGAAGGCAACTACATCTACCCTGATTACCACGATGAAGCAGATAAAGCTGGAAGTGGTGCAAAGGAAACACAAAATGGGAGTGGTTTTGCACATTTACAGGGCTGGAAGCTAATTTTCTCAATAAAGAAAGGGCTGCAAGAATTTCCAAGGAATTGTGACCTAGTCTGTCACAGAGGTGTTCAAGAAACCACTTATCTTTTCCAAAAAACTGAAATTATTCTTTGGGCTATTGGAAGTTGAACCATTATTCTTTTCCAAAATATTTTTCTTCAACTCTCCAAATTCTGCAGTGTGCTTTTGTGAGTGCTCAAGTCTGGATGACAATTGTGATTCACGGTGGCCTCGAAATCTGTGAGGTTCAGCCTCTCTATCACCAGTTTCATCGATGAGTAGATGCTGTTTTCAGCCTTACCTGTATTTGGTCAACACTTGCATTTTCATTTGCTATGGCACTTCTAATATAGCATTCTTCTCTGCAGCAGCTGTTCCTCAGCTCATGTCAAACATTTCCAATATAGTGCTGTGATGAATGACTAAGCTGAAATGGTTACAACTCTTTGTATGAGGCTCTTTAACTGGAACCAACTGGAATTTGGTACTTTCAGCAAAACTTGACCTGACCATATTAGTAAAGAAAGATATTTCACAACCTGGTGTTATGAGCAGGGAGTCAGAAGGTAGTCTGATTTATGCTTGGTTGGTTTTGGCACACAACTCTCTGTCATGGTCTTCTGTCAATAAAAAGGATAGCAGTCATTGTCTCCAGAGAAAACCAGTATTGCAGTGTGAGATATTCAAGGCCCTACCCGAGACCTACAAAAGCACCTAGAATATGTTGCTAAGAAAAACTTCCTTATAAGAAAAGAAGAGTTGTCATTAATTCTTTCCTAATGTCCAAGTCAACTCAGAGATTATATAGACATAAGGAAAACCTAGTCAAGAATATTAGACGTGTTTATCTGGACCAATCTAACAAAAGTGTCAGAAAGAGAATTTAGAGTGTTATTTTTTATCTGAAGTCAATTAAGGTCTGTAGAGATAATATCTTTCATTAAACGAATGTGTATAATCTTTAAAAGGGAAAGATATTTGATTTTGGGCACCTGAGATGTTCTCACATTCCAAAAAAAAAAGAAAAATACAGAATAAGACTTCACAGCTATGGAGTAGAACAACTGCTCTAATTCAAAGTAGGTATGTCAATCAATCAGGTAGAGCATCTGAGGCAAATAAAACCTGATACTTGCAGGAAGGTGAGAAGTGATTATGGCCACTCCCATAAAAAGCTGCTGATAGAAGTCTTCTATGCTCTTTAAAGGAGCATTCAAATACAGAAAAACAAAGTTCTTGTTCCATGCAAGTGTGTTTCTCAAACATAATAGCAAAGTAAGTTTTTCTGCACTGACCAGCGATGTTTGCAGCCCTAAAGAAGAGGAATTCAAATATTCTCATCACTCTCAGACAGAACTTCATATTTTATGTATGAAATCTGAAACACCATATTTTCTAAGTGTTAGAGTGGGACCTGGAAACAAGACAGCAATTTGTGAATTTGGGATTGGAAGTTAGAACCACTTTTGTCCATCTTTTCCTTGATGTGATCATATTGGAAATTAAAAAAAAAATCATTGAGATGTCAAATTACATCTTTATTAACTAATACTAATTAGCCCAAGAATCTGCTTCACAATTAGTATGCTAATTTCACACAAACTGCTAAAATTACTTTTTTAAAAGCTGTGCAAAAAGATTGGATTTTAATTTGCTTATCTGTAAAGGGCTCACATTTTTCCTTTCTTACTGGCTTGCTCACTGTTGGAATGCCACTGTTTTGTAAACATTCATCTCTATAACGTGCTATTACCACCCTCTCTTTCATTATCATCTCATAGCACAAGATCTTCTAACTCCCAAACATACCAATAAAGAGTCCTTCCCCTTAGTGCAATTCAACAATAAAAGTTACTGCAATAAGAGGATGTTTCCCAAACAAATGATGGTAACAGTCTGGATCAGGTAAGTAAACCTAGTTACTACACCAAAATATCAGCACAAAGCAAAAGCACATTTCTATATCAGGGAACCAGATCTGAAGAAGACAGAGCGATGTTACATGTGCATAGCTCCAGTCTGTGCCAAAACTGTAGGAAACTACCGTATAAGTAAGGAGGAAAAGACTTTACTGAAAAGCATTATGAAGGTGACAGATTTTTATGATTTTACTAACATATACTCTTGCACATACAAATGCAGCTCCTACCTTCAAAGTAATCTCAAAATCTATTGAGCATTCTTCCCTTGTGTTCTTTTAAGAAGCCTAACTTCTTTTCTGCCTGGTCTATTCTGGCTGTTCCAAAAGACTCACACATAGTGTTGCCACACCTTATTGATGCAGGTAATATCTGAGCCCTACTAGTATTCTGCATGATTTAGACAGGCAAAATGAGAAGAGTTCATATTGGTAGAAAACATTGGTTATAGTCAGCTGGCCTTGATTTTCTTACTCAGAAGCTTCTATTTTTCCCTTCTGCCTCCCTGAGCTTACTGAGACAAATTGGATGTAACTAAATCATGTTATCAGGTCAAACAGACTAGATATGATTATTCATGGGCCAGACAATTGTTCTGAGAAAATTTCATTGACATCTAAGCCTGGGAGCTTTTACATTTCATTTTATTTACTTCTGTTCTGCATAGAAATGAATGAATATTACTTATAGACAGAAAGAACCCTTAAAACTCCGTGGCACAGAAGTCTCTTTCACAAAACTGTCAAAAGAGACACATGGTAACTGGTAGCCCTACCTACCTAAGGCATCATCTCTGTGAAGCCAGCAGGCTACAAGTCAGGATGCAGTGGAACCTGGGGAGGCAGAAATGAGGTAAAACTGTCTTGCCCAACTCTGGCAGCTACTGCAGCGGGATGCAAACTGGAAGAAAGCAGAAAGCCCCTAAACTTCATTGTATGTCCATGCCTAGTGGTGAAGCAGCTATGAAGAAGGGGAAGAAGCACAATCTCTAAGCCTGCACAATAAGAGAGGGAAGATTTCAAGCATGTCTTCTCTTCCTCCTTCAGTTCTCAATACAAATGCATTGCTTACTCATGCAAAGCCACAGTTCTTTGTACCCAGACCCCTCCCACAGTTCATTATTGTTCCTAAGCACAAATGTATTGAGTACACATCAGAAATTGCATTATCTTGAAATAGCTGCACTTTTCATCATCCTCCCTTCTCCCATCTTATGTCTGCCTTAATTGCTTCAATCAAAACAGCTCTTAGAAAGAAGCATCAGCTAGACTGAAGGTACTTAGCAAGATTTAGGTCCTTCTGTTTCCTCCCACATAATGTTAGCGGATGAAAATAGATGGCCCTCTACAAACAGACGATCTGTGTATTACCTGACATCATATTCCACTTTGTGACCAGAATGGGGCTGTTTGGAGCTTTTTATTCCCAAAATTCTAAAGAACACTCCGTTTCCCTGAATCTTGCATTCTACAAGTGAGTTACCGTTCCCTTAGGTCAGAAAAAGGAAGCTTTGATAGCCAGAGACAGCTGCAACATAGCTGATATAGTATATCCATTATGAGTTTGCTTTAGTCACATAAAAGTTCTGTTGATTTAAGTATTCATGTGTGTCTAATTCTGCTGCATGAGACAAGAGTTTTCAGGCATCTGTGTGCAATATATCTTTCTATTTACCTCTTCCATGTGAAATGAGGGAATAGTTTGTCAGTCCTGATCCTGATTTTTTTCCTCTGTAGTGTTCCACTTTGCCTTTTGCCATGCACACATCCCCGCATCCCACTTTTCAATGCAACTTTATTTTGGCAAGGAAATCTCCTCAATTGTCATTTACAGGTGGTAAGAGAACAACTGGCACTGAAATTTTTCAATTTGCATCACATAGGGCTCTTGGAAGCTTTACAATTCTAACTTAATTTGAATCACATTTCCTAGAGATCAAGTAAAATTTCATACTAATTTAGGGGGGTTCCTGGCTCCTTCTAAGTCCATGCAACTCTGGTAAATCAAACCAGCTTCCCCAAATTTAAGTCAGCTGAAGCCTTGGTCCTGACTTTTTCCACTACAAAAAGCTAAGAAATGGGATAAAAGACATATAATAACAGATTTCTTGCACAAAAAGATGGAATTTTTAACCTATAATCTGTCCCAGTGTTGAGTAAATCTTCCTTAACTCATGTATTGTACCTATTTAAGTAGAAGAAGGGGCTGGAAGTAACACCACTGATATTGCAAAGTACACTACAGGATTCACCACATCGTCTAGCTGTATCTTGGGCATTTGAGAAAAAAATGAACTTGTCCACATGCATAAGATTTCACACTAAATTTCATTATATTCCCCATGAAGTCAGTGCAGTTATTGGCTTTGATAAGTGCAGAGTGGGCATTTATATAAACAATGGATGTAGCTTGGTAGCACAAATACAAACAGGTCTCTCAGAGATCTGTTGGCTGAATGACACCTGTTGATATCCCAATAATTGCTAATTAATTGCAATATATTTAACACAGCATCTTACACAGCAATAGGTCAGAGGCATATAGCAAGGCTGTGGAAACTGAGCAATAAATTAAGCAAAACATTAATAAAATAATATTATATATAACTCCATACATGTTAGAGAGGAGCTTCAGGCAATGAGAATAAATGTAAAAATAAATGTAAAAATATGAAAAAGGCAAGGTAAAAAGACAAGGCAGTAATTATCCTAATTAACAGTGGTTTTGTTAAAAATAGGATTTCTTTGTATAGCAGGAATCTAAGAGAAAAAGAAAATGACACCAAATTTGATTTAGAACAGGCTATACAGGAAAATCCTAAGGTAGGTGTTAGACATAAAAAAATGAAGTGAGAACAAGTGTATATGGCACCTGGCACTTCCTTCAACACAGTGCAGTTGAACCTTTTCTAGGCAAAGTAATGTCTTACCATGGATGCTAAATATAGACTTCAAAGAGGCAATTGTGGGACAAGAGCATTTCTCTTACACAGCCTTCACTTCTTTTTAATAACATTTTTAATTAATTTTGACTTCGTATTGTCTGCAATTTCCATGCCTTGGGTAATTTTTTTCTAAAACTGGTTTAGCAAAAATATACTATTTGTCAAAAAGTATTTTAAAATCAGAGAATATCCTCCCAAGAATAACCATTACATGAAAAGGCCAGTGTCTTTTTAAGGAGACAAGGGCTTGATTTTCACTTCTCTTTTTCTCTTTTATGGAATGCAAGTACTAAAGGACCACTAGAACACATTTGCGGTATGAGAACTGGCTGCTTTACACAATATGAGATGGTGCTCAACTTAGTCATGAGATGCTTTGGATACTCTGCTAAAGCAATACAGTAATAAAGGACTGGATTAATATGATGCAAGAGTCTGCAGAACTGCCTTGTACACCACCATGGTCTGAAACTTATGGATACCACAGTCCATAGGGATATTTTGTACAAAAATTTAAAAAGCTTGAGAAAACCTTCCAAGTAAGGAGATGTATTTTGAGTGATAAAAATAAATAATAGCAGAATTAAAAAAAAAATCAGAACTGTACCAGTAATAGAAATGCATATAAAACCCTAAAAAAATAAGAAGTCTCTTTGAATGTTACTGCAGGAAGTATAAGTATTTTCCCTTGCTCCAGACAAAGTCACGTAAGCACAGCTGCAAGGGAATGGTATTGCACATAGCTCAATCCTGTCAGCCCAGTAACATATAGGAATTGTTTTCCATAGGCCACTTGGAAAGGGAATTATAGCTTCTGCCCCTATATTCTCTTAAGAACTGCTGCACCAGAAGATAAAATTTTGGGTCAGTCTTGTCCCAGGGATAGATCTTCATCCCTTGAATGAATAAAGGACTTTATCAAATCAAATTCTTGAGTGGAAATTTCAAAAAAGCATTAGACTTTCATTCATTTCTTAAAATGATCATTTCCTGGCTGCCTGATTTCTCACATGTAAGACTGTAGAGAGACATATATGCCATCTGGTAACATGTTACATTGCATTTACCTTTTATAATGTTCTCCAACAGGTGCTCAGATTGTGGCCTACATCCAAATCATGAGGTCAATTTCTAAACCATAGGGTCATGATATATATATATTTAATTAATGCAATTTATAGGCTTTAAAGTTAAGACACGTTTTAGTATGCAAAGGTGTTTGGTGTGGCCAGTAAAATTTTATGCATCCATCCACAAGAGCTGTAAATTGATTTTCTACTTGAACTCCCAAGGTTGCTCAGTAATTTCAAACTATTATAGAAAGATAATTTTCATTATATTTTCAAGGATCTCATTAAAGAAGAAATTTGGGGTTAACATCTTCTTGCTCTTCATTTTCACTAAGCATTTCTGTGAATCTTCTATTGCATTTTTTAAAATGTAAATAACATGTACACTGATTTATAATTTTTGTGCATATTGTTCATATGTATGCAACTGTGTGTGAAAAGGAATAAACTAATTACTCCAAAGCAATAGTTTATCTGTTAAACATATTAGTTACATATGGATCACAGAACCAGGATCATATTTTGTGTGAAATTTGTCTCAGTGTTTTGCAATCCCAACAGGCGGCTGACATTGTTAACATTCTGTCAATTTGCATCTTCCGTTTTCATGTTCTTTTTTTATTATTATTTGTTACAATCAAAATAACATTAGACAATCTTTTACCTATCTTCCTTGCAGCCTCTCCAGGAAAACACACAGACTCCCACACACTTACAAACAAAACCAGCACAACTTAATCAAACTGATTTTTTCAGATGAGAAAGCAGCAAATGCGTTACTAAACTACTGCAAAGCCATAGGGAGACTGTGGTGAGTAATGCCAAGCCATCGTCGTTCAGGTCAGAGAGTGGGCATAGATACCAAAGCAATCATGAATTCAGGACTGCAATCCTAAATCCTGTTAGCAAACAGCTCATTGCAGCACAGATCTCTGTGCTTTTCACTGGTATTAATCAGCCTGGATAGACCCTTATGCTGCTTAGCCAGGCTGCCTCCAGCTAGCCAGAGCAGTTTAGTCTGATGCTCACACCACTCTTGCCTGTGCAGCAATGTGTGGTACAGTCTGTCTTTAGAGGAGCCAGAAAGAATGAAAATCAAGAAGACTCATGAGATGAATTTATTTCAGTGATTTTTAAAAGCTCACCACAGTTAAATTACTGTATGAATTTCTTCAGCATATAAATGAAATGCAGCTATGCAACTGTTTTATTCTTTAAACTTTCAAGAAAAAATGTTATTTACATTCAGAGATATCTGCAATTATTTCTGTGCTGAAATTATGAATCTATTATTAAAAATATAAATTTCATTAGTAAGCAGACTACACCCTGTAATGATCATTTTATCATTTAGATGACTCCAGAGTAAAACCTATATATTTTCTTGCCTTCCCCCAGATTTTTATATAATCCTTCTGTCAGAATAACTTTCCTTAAAGTCTGAAATACATCTCAAGGTTTTATTTGCAAAGGCAGGAAAAAAAAATTCCATGCACAGGAAAATTACCTTCCTAGCATAGGCTCACAGCTAATAAAAGCTTCTACTTAAGATTTGCCTTCATGTCTATTAATTAGTATTTTCTACCTTTTTTTTCCTCCTCTTGCTTTTAATTTATTTTTTATTGCTACTAAATGGTTTAAAATACTGTTCCACATGCAAGCTTGTGCATGTGAAGCATTGATCTTGCAAGTGATAGCAAATAATTGAAGTATGTACTGCCAAGTCCTGAGTAATTTGTATGCAATGTAAATCCATACAATCACTTGCAGGAGTCTGTCATGGGAAAAAAGAGAAGTCTAGAAGATATTCAGAAGCCTTTTTTATCTATCCATCTACCTATCTGTCTGTTTCGACACTTTAGCTTGCAGCAGTGCTCAAAATGATTGCAATAGTTAAATCTGTATCTTTGCTCCTACTTTAAATCCCAGTCTTAAGAGGATGAGAACTCAGAAAAATTCCCTCCAGGCTGGTTTGACATATGGTTTCTGACAACACTGCCAGTGCAGCATGGTGGAAGAAAGACCAGTTAAAATAACTTTCAGGAGAAATCTTATACACACCTAATCCCACCTAGGACTCCACCCACACAAGCTTGAAATGTGGGCTCATGGGAATATCTTGTGCTTTGAACAAGGACAACTACGAGGTGCTGCTCCTGGGTCAGGTGTATCAGCACAGGCTGGGGATGAGTGGATCAAGAGCAGCCCTGCTGAGAACGACTTGGGCATGCTGGTGGATGAGAGGCTGGACACAACCCAGCCCATGTGCACTCACATCCCAAAAAAGCCAACAGTGCATGCCAGGCTGCATCCAAAGCAGTGTGGGCAGCAGGGCCAGGGAGGGGATTCTGCCCCTCTGCTCTGCTCAGAGCCCACCTGCAGGGCTGCATCAGCTCTGGGGTCCCAGCACAGGGAGGACAGGGACCTGTTGGAGTGACTACAGAGGAGGGACACCAAGATTAGAGGGATGGAGAACGTCTCATAAGAGGAAAGACTGAGATAGTTGGCATTGTTTAGTCTGGAAAAGAGAAGGCTCTGGGGTTACCTAGTTGTAGCCTTCCAGTACCTGAAGGGGACAACAAGATGGAGAGAGACCATTTACAGGGGAATGTAGTGACAGGACAAGGGGAAATGGATTCAAACTGAAAAAGAGAGTAGGTTAGATCAGAAATCAGGAAGAAATATTTTAGTGTGAGGGTAGTGAGGCAGTGGAAGAAGTTGTGGATGCCCCATTCCTGGAAATACTCAAGGTGAGGCTGGATGGGGGTCTAAGCAACCTGGTCTAATGAAGTGTGCCAGCCCTTTCTCTCTATTGCATCAAACATTCTGTTTCCTTTTCCTGATGTCCAAGACTATTTCTCACTTTATTTTCAGAGAAGCATTTTCATGCCTTCTCCATGACTGCTGTTCCTTTTAGAAAGAGTTTCCTGTCAAAGGAAATTTGTCAAAGCTACTTTCTTATCCTTCAAAGTTTCAAAATCATGCCTAGGTATTTTCTGGCTCTGTCATTGTAAAATGCCACTGTTTTCTTTCACCCTTACACTTTGACCATGTATTACAATATTATGAGATAGAGCTCTTTAGAGCAGGAGCCAGCCCTCTGCTGTGGTGGGACTGCAGTTGGGATCTAGATTCATCAGCAGGTATTTAGGTGATACTACCAGCAGAAATATTTTCACTGCGCTGAACCATCACGGTGGAGTTTCTAAGGCTCACAGAAATTAGCATGACATCCTCTAAGCCTTCACAGGCACAGAAATGTCACTGAAAATTTAACTGAACTGTCAGTGCTACTCAGGGTATTGCATGGATATTGCTCCCTGTATCTCACTGAGTTTACTTTGGTCTGAATACATGACTTACTCCATGTACTTAATGCATTAGGAAAAGAAGCTGGGTTTAGTCAGAATAAACTACAGGAGGTTGAAATGCAATAGATTAATCATCAGTAATTACAACTTCATATCTCATTTCCCCTAGAATAACAAATGATTCCTCATTCTCATGTGGCCTAACAAGCCTTCAAGTTGACTCCTTATGAGCCAAACTATGACTTTTTCCCTGTACGATTAATAATTTGTTCCTTTGCCTTGTACCTGGAGCATCACCAAAAATCATTATTCTTTTAGCAAGCAGAATACTGTAGTCATAAGTATTTACTTACTACATCACCTTAAAATTTCACTGAGATACTGAGTCCTTACTACACTCTAAAATTAATGAGACTACCTCCCTGCCCTAAAAAACTTTCAAGGAAATTGTCAGAAAGAAGACACCTGCTGCAGCAGAACAAATTAAACAAGAAAAATTTAGGAGAAGCCCCCTTAGCCACTGTTTTGGACTACACATTTTAAAAGGCTGACAAGAGACAGATGACGTCAGAAAATAAATAAGATACTGTTGGATATTTCATATCTAACCTTTTCTTTATTTTTTGAACTGTCATGGTTTGACCCCAGCTGGCAACTAAGCACCAGCCAGCCATGGACTCAATTCTCCCTTAGTGGGATGGGGCACAGGATTAGAAAAGTGAGAAAAATTGGTGGATTGATATAAAGATACTTTAATAGGCAAGGCATGGTGTCCAGACATCCCCAGGAAAGCAGGACTCCATCACACATAGAAGTTGCTTAGGAAGACAAACGCCATCACCCCAAACATCCTTCCGTTCTTTCTTCACCCAGCTTTTTATTACCAAACAAAACACCATATGGCCCTGAGTATCTCTTGGGTCAGTTGGGTTCTGCTGTCCCAGCTGTGTGCCCTCCAAACTCTGTGTGCACCCCCAGCCTCCTCACTGGTAGAGTGAGGTGAGAGGGTGAAGAGTCCTTAGCTCTGTGTAACCCCCTGCTCAGCAATAGCAAAAACATCCTTGTGTTATCAACTCTGTTTTCAGCACAAATCAAAAATTCAGTCCTGTGGTAGGTACTATGAAGAAAAATACCCACTCCAGCCAAAACCAGCATATTAACCAAGGGAAATAATTTCCCTTTCTCCCCAAAAACCCTTTCACACTTGGAAACCAGTAGGAAAAACTAAATAAAATTGCAATTAGCCTCCCACTCCTTTCCATATTTAACCATAAAAAAAATGATGAAGTTATAGCTATGAGAAGCCATTCCACACAGCATTATGCTACTAAGTTGCTCTCCACACATAAAAAAAAAAGTTTAAAATCACATGGGTCTGATTGCCATTTGCACAAAAGCCACTAATCGCCACTTTGGCAGTATAAAGGAGCTTTGAAGTGGGTACAAATTCTTGTTCTGCATTCTTATTAAGGCTCCTTTCAAGTGTCAGAAACATCTTAAAAAAGACAATGGTAATGTCTGTAAAAACTTCCCATCTCATTGTAAAACACACAATCTCATGGTAGCTGTTTATCACAGTGTAAAATTCAGGGAACCTACAACTCAAGAAACTACATCAAAGTAACTGTGTCTTGTCTCCTCTAGCATTTTACACTGAACTGTCTGCCTATAAAAGCAGTGCCAATAGAGTTTTCAGATAAGGATATAAAATGCTGAATCTTATTAAATTCTATTAGATTTGAATGGGGTACCCAGTTGTTTTTTGAATAGGGTACCCAATTGTTATTACTGGGTCTGGCAGTAATGATCACTTTACTATACAAAGGCAGGCTTTTTAATAGGAAAGGGCTCTGCTATTTCACCCTCATTTTAATCTTCCTGTCCCATTTCAGAATAACAGGTATCTGTTTTAAAGAGGAACATGCGATTAAATCTTTATTAAGAAGTTCTGAATCAAAAATATTAGTAGAGGGATTCTTGTTCTATAAAAGATGTTGATGAGGTGCATGTATGGATATATCTGTAGATATGAGGCATGCACCCATAATAAGACAAAACACTTTCAAATGATGTTTGGCATACAGGTGAATAATAGCTGATGTCGCTAGAAACAGTCTGAGTGAACAAGCACAAATAAATGCTCTTGCAAGAATCACAGGACTGACTATGCTCTGACTCTTCTCTCATCTACCTTCATGACATTTCCTTGGCCTATTTTCTCTAATCATCGTGTAAAGTCTACACGTCACAAAGCTCAGTGCTGCTTCCAAAGGTCTATTACCATCCAGACTAAGTTTTTCTAGTTGTACTGCAATGCCTTACCCCTGGTCATTCATGGCTGAGACAACATCAAAACATGAAAATATTAAACAGGAGGGAAAATGTTTAGTTTCATTTGTCCTGTACTTCAGCAGTGAGATTGGTTCAGAAAACAATCTGCAATGCACAAGCCTAACATTGTACCTGGAAACCACATGGCAAGACCCACACGGAACAGCTTGAATTTCCTAGCATCAAAACGAAGAATCAGAAACACCGAAGAAACAAACAAAAAAAACCCAATCCCCAATGACAACAAGAAAATCCAACCACCACAAAACAAAACCGAAAGAAACCAGATGTAAATTTGAGCAGCAGTCATATTTGAATGAACCCTGACACCACTACAGTGTTTGAGAGAGAGCTCTTTGTGTTTGTGCTTTTGCATGATGAATGTTTTTTACAAGCCTGTTTCAGACAGCAGAGTGGGGTGAATAAACTCCAACAGTAGCTTGGGGAGAATGCCACCAGCCAATAGGGTCTAGGAACAAACAAGTTACTCAACTGAGGAAATTCAGGAAATTATTTTCTACAACCTGGACTAGTCTGTCTTGCTGCATTTCTCCCCATCCTTAGCTATAGTTCCTTTGGCTAATATTAACATTTGCAGATAATCTTTCCCTAAGTGATTATTGATTACTACTTTGAGTATCATCTACTCATAGCTGACTACTTGCTGTGCCTGCAATGTGCTATTGCTTCTGCCTGTGCAATGGATGGATTTCAATCCTAAGGGTTTTTATGCTGATTTTTAGCTGCTGCCAATACAAGAAGGGCATCTAGGCACACAAATGGTATGCTCCATTTGTAGGAATACTCTGATATGAATATTCTATGAACTTGCTTGTCAAAGAAATTGGTTTTGCATGAATCTTAATTTTAAGTGACTAAAGGGATCACAAATATTATCTTGGTGATTGGTTTTGTATCATTCTTGCAGCTATATTTCTAGTTATATAGAAAGTTTTCTAGTCCCTGGATAACAGTGAACAATTCATCTCCATCCAAGGAACATATGCTCCTCAAATAATACCTGTAGATCATTATTAAAGGCAGAGTAATTGTGATTTAACCAAGCAATATGTATAAAGTTATTTTAATCTTTTCTCATAAATCACTTATCCTAGCCATTTAATCAATTAGGTAGATCTCCACTAAAGGCCTGCAAATTTGAGAAAAATCTGCTGGTACAGAGACTTATGGTACCTCAAAGTGTCCTCTAGACATTGTTTTAGAAATGGCAGATTGAAAAAAAGGTCTTTCCCCCAAGTAAGAGAGCTGCTCTGCACTGCTTTCAGGAGAATTTGGTTGACTAGCCCATTGCTATCACAGCAAATGAAATTTGAAATGAGGGGAACCAGAACACTGTAAAACTAGGAATTGTGGGCTTCCAATGCTCTCCAGTAACACAGACAATATATCCAAACAGTACCTCACTAGCCATATGCACTGCAAATTTCAGTTCCTGATCCCAAATTAGTTGAATGGGCTCTGACTGTATATAAATGTTCTTCTACTGGTTAGTAAGCATATAACCTTATTCTTGAAGAATATCTTATCAAGACAGACTGAATAAAATTGAATGACTATTTCAACTATTCAGTCATTTTTTCTTAAATTTTGGCAGGCTATTCTTTACTCAGAGATTTAGTAGTGCAACATGACAAGTCTTACTGTAGGGAATGTAAGTTGCTTTTAACATCAGTGTTGAGTTACTCAGGAGAGAAATTTTCAGTCCATAATTAGGGAAATAGAATTCTTTGCTGTCACAGCAGCACTGGAACACCTCACATATTTAGTTTAAACAAATGTGTGCCACTTATGTCATTGGAAATCTACCTTTCAGTTTGATCCTTTTGGATGTTTGCCAGCATAGTATTGAGGGCTTGAAAAGTGAATATTTTAGTGGTACATAATCCTGACACCTGGCGTCTTTAAAACCATTGACTGTCAAGCCAGAAAAAACAGATGTTCCTGTCTGTTTGGCAGTGATGTTGCAGCAGGTTAAACTCTCTGTATCTATCTTTATAAGAAGGAAAAACTTTATAATTTTTCTGATCATTATTTTTCTAAGAATCATTAATCAGCTTTCCAGTTTATATAATACAGAAAATACATGAGCCCTTCTCTTTGGCCATCCACATCTTATAATAAATGTGGTAAATATTCCTTATAGCAATTATCCTGGCTGCTTGTAAGGAGAACTGACTTCAAATGACCTTCCACTCTTTACCTCATTGTCTTTCTTCTTTTCATTTTTTTATAACTTTTCTTTCATGGAGTGTGGATGGACTTAGTACAACTTGCAGGTTCAGCCAATGTTATCAATCTAAACTATCGTCTCAATCAATCAAGATGGTAAAATGCATAAATTTTCACCTCTAATCAAAAGCAGCTATCCTAAGAGGAGTATAGGCTATAACCATGGTGACCTACAAACACAAAACCTCTGCACTGTCTTGTAATTGTGGTATTACAGTTATCTGTAATACCAACAGCAACCTGTCTCCCTTTTGCATGTATATGTTCAAGAAAAAGAAGCTTCAGCCATAAACTCCTGTTAGAAAGATGTTTCATTCCCCTGATCATACCAGTAACTTTTCCCAGCATATGGCACTATGAATAAAGAGAACTTCAGAGGGACTGTGAGGGCAGCCACAGCTTTAATGCTTCCTTGTCTTTACTAAAACAGCAGAACCAAACCTGTTCCCCTATGTTCTATATGCATGACTGCATTTTTGTAGTGTTTTCACTTAGGAATACAGACTCGTCCTGGTATCAACTTCTGAAATCCACTGACTCCAACACCACGCAGCTGCTACTAAAGTTTTGTATTGAATGCACAACCATTGGGTCCAATAAAATTAATTAAACAGTACCTAAAGAAATAGCTGAAGCAGTATCAGAGCCATTAATGTTTCTCTCTGAGAAATGACGAAGTGAAAAGGCAGCAAAATACTTGGAATGTGAAAAAAAAGACTGAATATTGTGCTGTTTTTAAAATAAGGAGCAAAATAAGAGATTATGGACTATATACTGACCATTTTGACTTAAATTCCCAGCAGATTTTGTAATAAATAAATAGACATATCTAGACATTGGCAAACAGCTTGCAAAAGACATGCACAATGGCTATCATGTGCTTTTTAGTAACACCTTGTGTTAAATCAGTCTAATTGTCTTCTACAAGCAAGAATACACAGATAGCAAATACTCAAGTCTAGTCATGAGCTACCTGATGTTTAGGAATTTTGACTCCAGGTAGCTCCAATGATGCTTTCACAACCAAGTTATAAACATATGATCTAGATTTAAACATCATACTTTTTGTTGTTTTTTTTTTTAATAATATATTTTACCAGCAATCAAGTAGAATAATGCCTAGCATAAAGTTTCACCTGGGTCTGGGTTTATCTTTCCCTTAATTACAGGAATTATGAAATAGAGTTTATGCTTTTGAAATCTGCAAGTAATGTGAAAATGTGTGTGGAGAATTCAAAGTAATCTTGACAAATTGGTCACAGGGAGTAGAAATAATAAATAAAATTCAAAGGGTGATAAGGGGCAAGTTGTACACTTGTGCAGGAAAAATCCATTTAAACAGACTACAGAACAACTGCTTAGGAAACACACTTCAGAGTAGGGTTTCAGATTACAGCAGATGACAGCTGAATATGAGTCAACAGTGTCACACTTGTGAAAAAAAGTAGCATCGTCTGCAGGTCATACTGAAAGAGTAAGAATCTGCAATTCTTGAAAAAAATTCATGCTGAGGCAGCTGCAGCATCTGGATCATTTTTGATCAAAACTTTCCAAATAAGAAAGTCCAAAAGAGAATTAGAAGAATGATGAAAGGACAAGAAATTCACCTGTCATTTGTTTAGCTCATGGTGTGAGCTAAAATCAGGAAGACTGAAAAAATTAAATGGTTTTGTCTAAAGAGGAGAAGATTGAGGAGGTAGCTGATAACTAAGTATGGCTGCCAAATGGAGAGAATTTCATGCTAATGAGAGCTAAGATAGCAAGATAGGAGATTAAAATTGTAATAAGAAAAATTCAAGGAGGACTTTAAAGACATTTTTCCTTTGGTAAAGATAAAGAAAATAAACTGCTGAAATAAACTGCAAAGAGGAAAGGGAGAAGTTGTTTAAGATTAAGCTAACTGAGCATTTGTCAAGATATATCTTAGAAGATACAGTGGACTACCTCTCCCCCTCTCACCACCAAAAATACCTTTTAGTCTTATTTTTCTGTTATACTTCTCCCTCATTCTGTTAGATTTCCTTTGTCTAGATATGGATTGGACTATTTTTTCATTTGCTATATAAGTGTTTTATGATATTAGCTAAATGCCATTAAATCATCCCTTGGGATGAGTTATTGATAATAATATCAGCTTCTAGAAAGTTAATAAAATGTCAATTTCTTTGAGATATGTCATTTCAGCTTTGCAGTTAACCATCCTGCATTTGAGCACTGCCAAGCTGTTTACAGCTGTATCTTTGGGATTTGACAGATTTTATTTGATAGATGCTGGTTTATTCTTTCAGCATATCAACATTATCCATTTAACTAAATAGATAATACTACAGATGAGTATTAAAATATAAATGGCTTACACTGCTGCATGGATGAAATAATACTTTCTAGCAGGCCACATTCTTGATATAAAAAGAATAAATTATTATCATCAGTTCCAAGATTCCTAATAATTTACAAAATATATTCTGTGTTATCATTTATAGGGGTAACTCAAACAAAGTTTCACTATTTTATGACCTGAAAGCAAAAAGTAAACTACTAAATATAATTCATATTGTGCAATGGAAATGCCAAAGAAAAATATCTACCTCAAAGAAAAATTTTAAAACTAAACCTTGCATTTGAGTGAGAGTTTGTGATTTAGAATAATAAGAGATGCAGTATTGCTTCTTCTGCAGATCACTTCTTTCAATATCAGTTGTCTATTTTATTGGTACGATCACAAATCAGTGCAGAAAGGCAATGATGCCATCAGTTATTTATGCCTATAAAAACATTGCTGTTATAACTTTAAAAAGAGCTAAGTCCTGGTCTTTAGGGAAAGCTGTAGTGCCTGTAGTCCAGCCAGTACAATGTAGGCATGAGTGGCACTTAGATGACCCAAAAGTCTACTGGTTGGTATTTGCATCATTTATCACACAAAACATTGAACTCCCTTCTGAAGGCTCTCTTGAGGTGGAAAAATTGTTCATGTGTGGAATTTATCATCACTGTTTACTCCCAAAAATGGGGTGGGCAGAGCCAATTAAGGCAATGCTTATTGTGGGTGATCCCCAGGCCTTGCAAACTCCAAAATCATTCTTGCTCTCTCTCAGGAAGATTTCTGTTGGGCCTAGGCCCAGGCTACAATGGAGTCCAGACTGACAGATTTGGAACAGTGCCCTGTGACTGGCACTGGTGGTTTGCCTATTGCAGTCTTTACCCAACTCCTGTGGCACCAGTCAGGACTGGACTTGGTGTTTGATTTCTAATCTCCAGACTAAATCTAGTTTAACTGAGGCATTCACTGGAAAACAGGAAATGGACAGAGATACTTTCTGTACCATTTGCAGTCACTCTAGAACGTGAGAGTCCAGACACCACTGTAGTGCCATCACTTCCATTTATTTACCTGAAGAAAGCCCCAAAACACATTTGCGGCTCCTCTGAAAACCTCCAATGTTCCCCACTGATTGCAAAAGAAGGTTAGGTTTGTTTTATAGATCCTCTATATCATCTTGCAATGCAGTGTCCAAGTTAAAGGCTCTTGAGAAACACTTTAGGTCTTACCTTAGAAAAATTACACAAGAATACCTATTCCATAGTTCTGAAGCAGCAGAAGAGAAATTGCTTTCAGGATTATTCTAGAGTTATGAGTTCTTTTCTGTGAGGGTGGTGTGACACTGGAACAGGTTGCCCAGAGAAACTGGATACCCAGTTCCTGAAAGTGTTCAAGGCCAGGTTGGATGGGACTTTGAGAAAACTGATCTAGTAAAAGGTGCCCTGCCCATGGCATGGGGGTTGGAACTAAATGATGTTTAGGAGGAAGGTCCCCTCCAATCCAAACCCTTCTACGATTCTATGATCCAACTGGAACAGAAGATACCTGAGAAACTTGAATAAATTTTCCCTGGATATCTTTCCCTGTTTGCAATAACTACAGAAAGGGACTACAAAACTTCATGTAGCTTTTAAATGAAAATACAAGGTTACATCTATCCAGTTACATCTAACAGAACAAATAAATTTAACTACTACATTAAGGCCTTGTTCTACCTATAGTCTCTCTGTACAAACCTCCTCTGACATCCTTGCAGGTGTGTTATGGACTCAAAGGAATACAAAGAACAGAGGTATAACCTGTTCTGAATCAGTGTGAAACCCCTGTGTTAATGCCATAGTTCCAGTTTCCCCCCAAAGTACTGTGACTTTTCCCAACTGATTTCACAAAAGTTGTCTCGATCACCTTCAGAACTTGAGAAACAAAGAGCCCTTTCTGAGCACTCCATAATACTGCTTCAGTACTGCAAACCTCACACTTGCCATTCCAATCTTACTTTACATATTGATGAATATTACATTTCCTCACCCAACTACTAATAATCCACAAAGAATTGCCTGCTATTGCTTTGTTTTTAAAATGAAAAAAAAAATCTTTTATATCTGGCCTTTCTTTGTGTGCCTTTTCTACCATCAACACTCATATACAGGTGATGTTAAAGCACACTATGCAATCCTTTAAGACTGCATTACCCATGGGTATGCACAAAAGTACTTTAGTATGAAAAATGAATGTAATATACAGTAGAAATAATCTCTGAATCTCAATTAACTTGGCTTCTGAAGGACTACAGAGCAAAAATCAAATTTTATTTTATTTACTAATTTATTGCCTCCAGTTAGCATGTGCTGTTACAAAACACCTTGGAATTACTGTCAATAAGAATTGAAAAATCTGTCTGTACAAGGTTCTATTAGGTAGCTGTTGTGGTGTTGTGAGCATCCCCAGGATGAGGTGAGAGATGAGAATTTGACTCCAAGTTCTCAGAAGGCTGATTTATTATTATTATATTATATTATATTATATTATATTATATTATATTATATTATATACTAAGTCTATACTAAAGAAAGAGAAAGGAGACATCAGAAGGCTACACAAGAATAAATGAATGAATGAATAAATAAATGAATGAATAAATAGATGAATAATAAAAACTCATGACTGACCAGAATCCCAACACAGCTGGACTGGGATTGGTCATTAAGTTAAAACAATTCACATAGAACCAATGAAAGACTCACCTACTGCATTCCAAAGCAGCAAAACCCATGGAGAAGAAATCAGATAATTCTTATTTACATTTTTCTCTGAGGCCTCTCAACTTCCCAGGAGAAGAAATCCTGGTGAAGGGATTTTTCAGTAAATATCATGGTGACAGGTAGCAGCATACGTGTTGGGGGTGACTTTTTTCCAGAAAAGATTGTCACTAGCAATTAATCTTTTAACTTTCTGAGTGTTCATTCAGATCATAAAATTATTTAGGAGAAACTGATAACCTGACAATATCCATTCACTTTCCTCCTATCCCTGACATTGCTGCAAGTTCCCACTAGTTCCCACTTCTTTGGAAAGGCCATGAATCAGAGTGGCTCATGATCATGTTTGCAGAAATCACACAATTACCTAGATATAGGTTTATTCAAAGAATGAAGCCCTCATTAAGAATGTAAAAGGCTCTAAAAATACAACATATACCACCTCTAAAAATGCAATGCACAATGTCAATTTGATATGGCATGAAACAGCCTTGTAGAGACGATAAATTTCTGACTGGCTTTATATGTCTTTTTACCACCATGTTTGAAAATAGGCCTGGATGCAGTACCAGCAGCTTTTTAGTTTCATTCTTTGCAAGATGAAGTCTAAAGACAACAGCAGTAACTCTGAAATGCAAATTCATAATAGCCACATGGAAACAATATAAACTGTATTATAATGTGTTAAAGATATCATAACTCACTTAAGTGACTACCAAACTTCTGAAATACTGCTGGGAGTTGGAAGATCATATGATAAACAGTGCAGAATTCTTTTATTGCCGTGTCAATCCATCCTCATCCTCACCATTAAGTCTTCCATTTATTCAGTTGTCTCGGTAAGTCCCTGTAAGCCTTTTCATAAAATGGAATCCAGGGATTTTTCAGGCTCAATTTATCACACAGTAGAGTTTGAAACATCATATCTTTCCCAGTAATTTATTGCTGTGTGACTAATAACTTTTTTTCAATGACAGTGCAAACCCAGCCAAGATAGAAATATCACTGAGTTATGACCATTTGTCTGGGATACAAAACTTCACAAAAATGAGTTGATGCTTTCACTAGATCACTGTTCTCAGCAAGACCCATTACAATAGACACTAATAACTCAAAGATTATACTGTGCTAGCAAAACTGTATTCCTTAGATAGTCTTCTTATGATTCCACGTCACATACATGCCACACCTGTTCTGTTGATTAGACAGAATAAACAATTTAGGCTTCATGGAAGTGTTATTAAGATGTGGTCTTTCAAACACTGGGGGTTTTTTTGGGAGGCATAATTTTCAAAGATAAGATGCTAAAGCAAATGTTATACTAATTTTTTTTAATGTTGATGTTATTTGCATGCATAGAGGCAGAATTTTTCATGTATTTCTGTGGCCACGCCAATAATTAGATATAATTTCCTTGACTAACTAGGCATGTGACACACTGAATATGTATATTGTATGTGCTTGATGTCTATAGTATTGCAGGTATTGTTACAGGTGGCATTGTGGTTTCACCTGCTAAACATTTGTTGTGCAGTATTCAGTGCTTGTACAGTCCTTCACTGTACAAAACCACTTTATGTTAACTGTAAATACCAACCAGGTTAATTAAACCTGATATGCAGCATACTGAATATCGACTTGCAATACAATCAGTAAACAGCACTTCGATCTAGGAAACGTTGGTTTTACTCCTGACTGCTCTGGATTCTGTGGTTCTGGACAATGTCTCTTAATATTTAGTATTCCTGAGTGACATAATTACAGATTTATAACTGCTTACATAGGCCTTAATTTTAAGGGTCAGTGGGTTCAGGTGGCTGCAAGTTCTTCTAAATGCTCCCTGAGATGGAATCATATTGCCCCAAAAACTCATTGTATCCCATTAGAGTTAAAGTAGTCAGTAAGAAAAATTAAATTGCCTAAAGCTCCAAGGAGCAATAGCATAAGCAAAGGGGACTGGTAAACACAGAGGCAGGACACTTAAATATTTAGGGTTTTATCAGTAATTTCATCCTTTAAAGATATATTATTTAATCTAATTTAATAACTTTAGTGCACTTTCTATTATCTCTAGCTTTTTAAAAACTATTTATATTTTTTCTGGAAACTTTTCAGTTTTATAGATGAAAATTGCTTGATATACGTTTTTCTTGTTTTCTTCAAAAAACTAAGAACAGTCACTTTTTCCTTCCTTCAGTCTCACTCAGTAGATAAATCATTTTGCAGAAAACCTGCATGAAATCTAAAGAAGCACTAAGTTGTCCAAAGTGCAGGCATTAATGGCTTCTGCAAAAGAGTTTGACAACTTTTCCCATGTTTCCTACATACAGTTTATTTGTTTATGGCTTATCAGGAAAGTAAGCTTTCTGAAGGTGCTTGAAGTTGTATTACTGAAGACAGGTAACAGCTGACAGCAAGCAAGCTGACAGATTCTTTGCTTGGAGTGCAAGTGACAGGTTTCAGCTGAATCATGGAGGTATCTGGTTCCAACGTTAGCCTAGAACTCTCCACCTCAGCAAAATGCTTTAGTTTGACCCTCTACTGTGAAGTAGAATGTTTAATTCCATCCAGGAAATTCAGGAATCAAGCCTACATAGGTATTGCCAGAAAATGGTCTAACTGAGGAGCTCTGCTGCAAAAAGAAGGCAGTGGCTTGTTCTCCTGTAGAGTGTGCTTTTTACACTCATGTTCCTGGCTTTTGTGGGAAGGAAATCAAGGACAAAGGTGGTTAACTGGATACAGCTGCTTTGGCACTCCCTCTTTGCTTGTTTAGCCATTCCCTGTTTAGTGTACTAAACACAGCCACAAATGTCATCTTTTGACGTCCACCTCTTCCCATTCACTGTCTCAATTGTATTCTTGAAGCCAGGCAACTACATCTTTGTGCTGTCACCCTGGCTGCCAGGGCAGGAAAGGCCCTTGGGGGCCGTTATGCATACCCATTGTCCATTTGTATTTTCCTCTTTCTCACCGTTAGTTTTTCTGTTCACTGACTGTTTTCAAAACTTGTTTTATGGAAAGGTCAACACCTAAAAAACTATTGTATATACAACACTTGTAGCAGTGATCAAGCAGATCATCAAGCAGATGATGAAGCAGAGAAGAAAGAACCTATTAACATCTCAAGTAAACTGTATGGTGATGCAGGAACTAAAGATGTCATTAGTGCCAGAAAACATAAGAGGGATGAAGTTCCTCCTTTTTCCTCTTTTCCTTGACGTACTAACCATGAGAAAGCTTCACTTGGATCTCACAAAGAGACACACCAAAATCAGGCAGTCATGGGACACAAATCTGCACAAAGCCAAGATTTTTAATTTCCTGTATTCAAAAGACTACTTGAAGCACTCTATTCCTTGAAGCACTCTATTCCTGATAACACTTTCACACAACAGTATCAGAAGCCTCCATCATGTAGGCAAAAGGACTAATTGTCAACAGATAATTTATGGGAAAGGTTTTGATTTGTTCTGCTCAAATATTGTCAATTCACAGCCAGATTCCTACTAATGAGATAATTCAGCAGGTATTTTTCACTCTTTAAGGGTGTATAGGATATTCACACATTCACACTAGAAGGGAGTAAACAGTTGTATCGGTTATCCCACACTTAACTGCAGTAGCTCCTTTGGATAGAAGAAAATCAATCAATACCACAAGTTTTCACAGGAGGAATAAAAAGTTCCCAAACTTGTAGTGAATAACTTGAAAATGCCTAACTGAATATTTTTACTTTTTCTGTCTTAGGGCTAGTCAAGCAGGATGTTCTGGCATACAGCTGGAAGGATGATAGCCAACACTTGTACTTTTGTGTTCTGGCCCCTGAAAGCAGGTGTTCTAAAAAGACAAATGCATTTTATAGACCCAGAGATTATTAGGGTTATCGGAAAGCAACAAATGTTAAGAAAAGTTGTGGCTTATATAACAATAACTTCAGTTTTCTAGGGAAGAAAAAGAAGTAGACCCATTACTGAATTTAAGAACAAGATCAAAATGGGATTTTTGACAACAAAAGTTGAAAGAAGGTTATCTAGCTCCCACAGCAAATATAAAAAAAAGAAACCCAGAAAGAAAAAAAGAAGAAAGAAGACATAAGAAGCCACCATATGAAATACCAGAGAGGAAAAAAGGTAGCATTTCAGTTTGTTGCAGGCATAGAATCATAGTATCATAGAATGGTTTGGCATGGAAGGGACCCTTGATATCATCTTGTTCCAACCCTGTTGCCATGGGCAGGGAACCTTCCACAAGACAAGGTTACTCAGAGCCTCATCCAGCCTTGAACACTGCAGGGATGGAAAGTACACAAAATCTTTTTATCTATAGATTTTATTTTTTTGAGTACAGATGTATATTAGAAGATGAACAGAGAGGACACTAAGAAAATAGGAGCTGTCTAAAAGTCATGCAGCTATCACTTAATGTCCAGGAGCTTGATTAGACCTCTTCTTTTTAGGTTGGCCAGATGAATGAACTAACGAAAGGCAAAACTGAAGCAACAGATATACTTAATATATACCATAACAAGCTTGCTTACAAATAAACTAAAAATTTACTTTCAGCCTTGAGTGGTGGAAAGCAAAAATTTATTAAAGAATGATGCTTCATCATTGCCTTGCTTTATTCATGAGTGAGTGTAGGAATTACATACTCTGCCTTAAATTCACATGGAATATTTTCATTTTATTTTCTCAGCCATGAAAATAAATATTTATTGAAAAGCAATATAATGTTTCATTTTACTACTTAGGATTTTTTCACGTCTATGCAATAATTGATACCATGTAGAAACTCATCAGTGTACCCCTTCTAAGAAAGGAAACAAGGCCTTAAAACTCACTATATTGAATTTTCTAAAAGACACGAGTGTGGCAGGCTGATTTTTCATTAAAGTGGAGTAGTATAAAAAACTAAGGAATTACTCATCCTACTGAGGTACTGCCCGTGCAGTGCAACAATCGACTACAGTGCTTTGTTTAAAGATGCATCTTTGCAAAGGCTTCCAAAGCATTCAAAATACAACTCCTTTTTCAATCATTTCAATTCCAAATATTCAAAATACAAATCCTTTTTCAATCATTCCAATTTCAGTAGGATCTGCAGTGCTCCTTTTTGTTCCAAAGTCAGAGGAGAACATGGTTCTGCCTACAAGAAATCTACAAAAGTCAATAAGACAAGATTCCTCGGATGCTGAATTACATTGCACTGGTGAAGTTCTTACTCTTACTGTGAAGGACCAGGCAGACTCATTAGAGCATAATGTAATGATCCTTCATGATGCTCATGCAGGGGGATGAGGAAAGCCATTTGCTTGCTTGTTAGTGTGCTACTCTCAGAGGTCAGAGGCCAGCTGTTCTTGTGCCCATCTGAAACATTCTAGATGTTGGCTCAGATTGTGAAGCCAGCCAGTCCAAGCAGCTCAACCCAAGAGTGCTTAGCACCAGCCCTCTCTATTTACCCAGGAGCAAAGCACTTGGAATACCACCAGACCAGGCCATTGAAAGAACAAACAATTGAGCAGTACAGAGGATCAAGGTCCCAGTGCTTCAAATAATTCCTGGCTTGCTTGTTTAGTCCTTGAGTTACCTTGACAGACACACTGCCACAATACTCTGCTCTCTCTGTGCCTATAACCTCCTACAATGAAAAATTGAGAGATCATAAAGCACACTGATTATGAGCAGAGGCTGGAAACACAGGAGTCACACTTTTTTTCAACATGCATTCTGAGAACCACCAGTTCTTGAAACCAGCAAGAACAGATATATGATAAAGTACTACTCCTTAATGATGGGTTACTATTTAAAAAAAATGTTTGTTTTTTTTTCCCCAAGGCTTCTTCTAAAGGAGTTAAGCCTACCATACTGTCTGGAAGAAAAGACTGCAGTTTTACTAGCCTTTGACAACTAAGTGGCCTACTGAGAGGATGGAAATAATAGAGAGGAACCTGGTTTCCATATCTCTTTTATCAATTTACAGACACTATAAATTTCAATTTGCAGCCACAGCTGCAGAATAACAAGATGCCTGTTTTCTGTATCAGGAATCCTTCACCCATAAATTGTTCCAAAGCTACACTCAGTAAACACAAAATGAAAGGAAAGGTGCAACAAGAGGATTTCATACTCATGAATTTAATGTGAAAAGTTTCAACCCCATTGCATTTATGCTCCGGTTTGGGGGCCCCAAAGTAAAGCTCTGCCAAGGAAAGAGCCCTCACCTCAACATTTCTGGGAAAGCTCAGCTCCTTCTTGAGATCATCTGTACAACACTGAGGTCATTTGAGCCCTCCATCTAAAATAACATATGAATAAAAGTACTACAGTAACTCATAAGGGCAGCAGAAAGAAAAGGCCCTCTGAAGCATCCCGATCCTATGTGATCATCTAGAGAAAGGAGGAGAATAAATTTTGGATTCTTTTGTCAAAAAACTAGAAGGGAGTGAAACTGGGTTTTCTTTTTTGGTTTTTGGGGTTTTTTTTCTTTTTTTGAGAGTTTGTTGTTTTTGTTTTTGTTTTGGTTTGTTTTTTTTTAACAAAGCATAAAGCTTTTTCCAACTTTTTAGGGAAACAAAGCAAAGAAAAAGTTTTTTCAATGCCACAGCTAGGCAAGCTCAAACTTGGTTAAAAGGTCAACCCATGTAAAAATTAACTGAGTCCTTTCTCTAGTACAGTTTCACAGTGAAACAAATCATGCAAGGAGTGACCTCACTGAAAACCACATATTTGGTTGAATATATAACATTTGAACATTCAGTTTTAAATATCTTCTTACTTCTTTTCATCTTTCCTTTTATTTTTAGGGGGGAGAGGGGGGCAAAAACATTAGAGCTGCCAATGGCTTACTGAAGAAAAGATTCAGGTGCACTCAGCTGAATTTGTAGAAAAGCAATCCCCTTATGGGCATCACAGAATGACTGAAAACTACCACTGGTCTTATAGCTCAAATGCAGCTTCTCAGCATGTCTTTCTCCCTGTGCATACTAATGTCAGAGACCAATTTTTTTCATGCCAGAAGCCCATAACTCACCCAACAGCTATTTTCAAATTTTCTGCATGGGGTGAAGAAAGGGGCATTGAAAACATGAATTAATCATTGGAGGGGAAAGAAAAACAAACAAAAAATGGAAGGGAGGTTTTATTTAGTTTTAGGCTGAACAATAAGTGTTTGGGTTAAATTATTTCTGAATATTCCTAAATATGTTACAATTAGCATCTTAGACAGTTTTAATTTTATGTGCTGTGCCACTGATTAGGTATAACTTCACTGAAATAAAACAGATCTTGTCATTCTCAAAGGAAATTTTCCAATGTTTCCAGCCTATTTGATGTTCAAGTTTATTTTGTCATTCAGTATAGGATGACCTTGGCTACCAGTTAACAGGGGACCTTGTCTACTTAATAGAGCTGACAAAAGGCACATAAAAGACAGTGGAATATACATAATACTTACGAACTATGACTAAATCCCACAGGGCACAACTTTAAGAAAGAACATTTGTGTTCTGTAATCTTTCATTATGACTGGGGGGTTTTATTTCTCTGATAGTGTCACAAAAAACTGGCATGCAAAGCCTCAGTCTCCATGAAGTGTATAGATCTAAATGAAATTTCCTTATACACTGAAATTACAAGCTAGGGAAAAAAATGGACAAAACAGCCAACTAACAAAATGGAAATTTAAAAAGCTAGACAAGCTAAGAAAATGAAAAATGCAACTCTTGGCAGTATTTGAGAGAAGTCACCTAGGAAGATGGTGAGGAAAATAGACTAGCAGAAGAAACTTGGCTGCACCACAATTCTGTCCTTGCAAAGGCAGATATCACTTCTCAGTTCCATCATAATAAATGGCACAGCACATAACTAGATAAATGTGGTTTATACATATAAAAAATTATTCAACAACAGGGAAAATAATCTGCTTTGTGCAAGGAAGGTTTAAAGGATTTCTCTTCCCATTACTTCACATTATTTGTCCTATGTGAAGAAGTGCACCTGGGTATTCCATAGACTACATTTATGAAGGGAAAATAGAACTTTTGGATGTAAGCCCAAATAAAGAAGGAAAAAAGAAGGTACAGCTGGCAGTATGTGACCTGGTTTCTGAGTGTAGAATGGGGGATAATAACAATAACTCAGAGACACCAGAGTCTTCAAAACGCACATTGTTATAGCTGAAGATATGATTTCTGATAATTCAAATTTTGTTATATCTTCTCTGTGTCCAGGGAGATCCAAAGGAGGCCCACTGTGATATTTTATAACCTGAAAGGTAGGTGCAATCTCCAGAGGTGGTGATGGCATTATCTGACATAAAAGTTGCAGAAGCTTGTTTTCCAAAAACTGTGCATAATTTAACCAACTATTTTCCTGCACTCTGTTTTCTAGATGGAAGATTTTTTAAGCTTCAGACAGAAAGAGAACAAAAGTGTTTATTACATCTGAGAGAGATAAATCATTTTCTACCAGATGACGTTTAGACTTGCGTGCATGTATTGCCCAAAAATTAAAGTGGGAAAATACAAATTATTTAAGCTGCAATACAACCAATATAATTTATTTCCCTTCCCTAAGAGTTATTGTCAATACTACAGAAACTTGAAGCAGGCAGAAATGAAATTAATTTTAACAATGATTCTATGGCTCAAGCGAGTGAGCTATCTCATTCTTATAGGCCCAAACTCTCCTCTTTTTAAGCAGAGTTTAAATTTTTTGAATTCTACTTCCAGTTCCATGAAGGCTGATGCATACATAAAACTTAAATAGTTGAACAATTACTTGCATATCTAAAGCCTAAAATGTAGCCTAAGTGAAGTTTAACATTACACTCAAAAGGACATTGCAGTCAACATCTTTAAAATGCCTGTTTTCAACAATCTAGACGTTGATAGTGTTTAAGACCCTCTTGTAGAGCAAAAAGGGGCATTTTCCATGAGAAGCAGAGGTTTTTAAAAACACCCTTTAAAAAAATTCATTCCTATGCAATCTTTGTTTTTTTAGTATGTTTGGCTATGCACATGAAAACATGCAACTTATTTTTTTCCAGCATGCTCTTCAAGATTGGCACAGTTACAGGTTTAACTTCCTCTCTTAGACCAAGACAAATTGCTCTATCATTACTATTTCATTTTTATAGTCATTACAACCTAAAATTTTGTCTCAGCAGTGTGGCTTTTTATTAGCCTTTTGAAAACACTGGGTCAGAAAATTCAAACTATAAAGCAGCCATTACTTGGTTATTGATGCTAACCCTTTGATAGGTCTGAGGAAGTCAGGTACATTGCGTCTGGGCCTTTGAACATTTTTTTCCTTTTCATTTCAGCAAGCATTAACATCAGAGACATCAAGCTAATCCTTTCAGCTTCTAATCAGTGTTGTGGACACTTTTATTTCAGCAACTGAGCCTCTCTTCAGCTGCTGAGAATTTCAGATTGAAATGTTAATGATTCTAAAAATGTCACTGAGATGACATAATGCCCCTTTCTGCTGCCTACTGTTTTGTAGGAAAACAAAGTTTTTGGAAGTAGCACTTATTGGTGCAGGAGAAGTACAACCCTACTGCAACCATCCTACATGTGTAAACTGACTTTTTAGAAAAGACAGTATCCTAAGGTACCACTGTTAGTAGTCAGCATAGATCTGTCTGCTCTGGTCAGTGCCCTCTTTACTCATCCTGCAGGAACTGTGTGCACTTTCTGGTATTCAATTGTTTCACTAACCATGTCCTCTCTGGTGAGCTTCCCTGATAATCTCAGTGATATTCCCTGAGAATCTCAGACCTCAAAAAGAGACTTTTCCTATGGTATTATTTTTACCTCCTATAGAAGATACCTGTGTTGTCCACCAGAGAGATGCCACAGAGAAGTCAGAGTGAATGAAAGAGTTATTTTCTGACTGAACATGTTGAACGTTAGCATTTGTTCTTAAATAATCAAGCTTGGCTCTGCTTTCTGTTCTTCTCTTGTGACCAAACAGCACGAAATAAAAGTGAAGAGAGTGCTTTTAATTTCTTTCTGAGCAACATGGAGCTCAAAAAGAATGGATCACACTCTAAACCCCCAGGAAAAGAAAGGAAAAAAACAAAAACAAATTAAAAAGAAACACAAAAACAAAACAAAACCAAACCCAAAAATTCCTTTGGTATAAGCCAGGATTTTCATATAAGGCCCAAAGTACCAGATCTCAAAATCCAAAGAGAATATTAAAGCTTAATATGATTAACACCCCCAATAATTTACAAAAATCACAAGACTTAGCAATACTAAAAAATTTAAAACTTTTGTCCATTATAGAAGTGCACTAAAGAGCTTAAAAAGTTTTCTTATTTTTGCAGGGGAATAATCTCTTGCTCCTCTACCTGCAAGAAAACTTTGATTCAGAGTGAAGGGAGAGACAGCTACTGATGCTTGCCAACAAAATGAGGCAGAGAAATAACTCATTTTTCGTTCTCATAAAGGCACAGACACTGCTAGAAAGAATATCAAAATAATAATTGTTCAAGATTTCTAAGACCATTAACAAATTTCAAATTGTTACTGTATTCAAATATTGGTCAAATCTTTTTTGCTTACTAGTTCTTTTCTTATAACAACTCCAGAATACTTCAGTACAGGTAGAATATTTTGACCAACCTGGCTGAAAGTATACATGAAAAACACTTAATGCAGAATTATGGAACCCAGAAACCATTATAAACCCAGGATTTTCATCTCTAATCTGTGCTGCTAAATACTTTTTAAAAGGCTTTATTAATAATGTCTGCAGTCAAAATCAGCAGCAAATCATTTTTTACAATTCTAATACAAATTAATTGGTGTAACATCTGCAAAGTCTTATCAACACTGTCTTGCTAAGACTGAGCACCGATAAGCAACTCCACTGTCCCTCCATCACACTTTTTTATACAGAATCAATGTTTAGAAAAAGGAGTGGAGTTAGTGATTGTTATCTGCCATATTACAGGCTATTTTGATATATCATGATAGGTCAAGCTCTTAAAATAGACATCGCGCTTCAGAGTTTAGAAACTTGTAAATTTTATGACAGCTTTAATTGATACACTTCTAAAGAATCAAGTCCCCTTCATATCACTGATTTTATTAAATGAACAGGTGGGACTCCAACTCATTTTTCTGGAAGGGAAAGTCAGGTACATTTCTACTAAAAGAAGTAGGCACTGGTGTTTCATTCCCTTCCACTCTACACTGTATATGGTCTACAGCAGAAACTGTCTTCATTTTGCCTGCATCTTTCTAGATTGGTGGTGGTGACCAAATTTGGATTTTCTCATAATTTATGTACAAAGACTTCACAGTTCTCAACAAAATAGTAATTTATATTTCCAAGCCTTTCTTGCAGTAATTGCAAAGGAATATGGGTGCACAACTGACAGAATTATGTTGATTCTTTCTAGTAACATTTTTCATTCGTAAAAGTGTATTTTGGTTTTATTCACAAGTTCCTCTCTAAGTAGGGGCAGGCCTGGTTTCACAAACCTTCTTGGCAAAACATAATACACACAGACTAGATCTTTCTGTATTCATGTTTGAATTTTCTTGAATTGTCACTATTCTAACCCAAAGACAGATCCTATATTTTTCCCAAGATGGATAATGTTGGATAGCTTTTTTCCTGCCATTTTAAAATGCACCTTGGTCCTCTGTTCATGTAACAGTCTATTTCAATTAGGTAAATATGTGCATATAATGACCAGCTTTGTCTTCAAAGCATTTTGAAAATATTCCAGCCTTTTAGAGCATTAGCCTTTTCTTGATTAATTTGGAATTCCAGTATTAACATCTGGTTTATTCTTTTTGAAATAAGGAAAAAAATTCCTCAATGATCTCTATTGACTGAAGTTTCCAAAATAATGTTTACTTTCTCATCTTTGCGCTTAAATTGAAAGTCAGTACTAACACAAGCAATAGTTTGCCAATAAATGCAAACTGCTTTGGCCTTTCCTGGGTCCTTCTAAGACAGCTGACTCCTAGAATAAATGACAGTAGCATTTTCAAAGCTGCTAAATTATGCCAGTCCTACTGAAGCAGATACTGTCTGGCATGAAGGATCCTAAGACTGGTGAATCTGAACAGACAGGAGTAACTGAGTGAGCAGAATTCACTGTTAAAACTGTGATAAAGAGCTTAAGATAAAAGGAGAGATTTATATTGAAATAGCAGCTTACAGTAGCAGATCAGTTTAATTTACTCTACCATGTAGTAAGCAAAAAGCATGTAAAAGGTGGGTAGACAGATTTGACTTGTGGATCGATATTCTGTTGATCTCTGGCCACAAAACAATTAATCTCTGCAGTGCAGGACAAAAGTAAAGGGGAATTTAATGTCAAATCAGTTAACCACAATCTGAAATTGAAAAAGCAGTATTGATAATGATGTTTAGCACAAGTTCCTCCTATTAAGTGATATCATCCAGTGCATTCATTGTAATGTATTAATTGCACAGTGAGGTCAGCTTGATCTCCTAGGGTAACATCATAGTAATCAATTCCAGCAGTGTCTGCACCATTCTGTTAAGAACTACATTTCCTTAGCTGATTCTGAACTTCTTAGAGAAAAATTTAATTTCATATCTGCCATAAGATCTCTTTATCTACACAGCTTGCATTTTGGAGGGAGCACAAGTCTTTGAAAAATAAACTTAGACACAATACCATCATTATTTTAATATATGAGGAAATTCCATTTGGAGACCAGCTTTATTTGTCAGGTGAGACTTTAAAAGACACAAATAGATTCACTCTTCTTAAAGAAGGAAAAAAAAAAAACATGCAGGGACTGACAGCACAGGGGACGACAGTAAAAAAGAGAAAAGAAGAAGAAACAGATAATTAAGCTCTTCCAAGAGCAGGATATTTTTTAAGGAACAGATACAGACAGTGTGCATATTACATTAATAATGGTGAAGGTTAAAAAAAAAAAACAAACCCACTATGCAATTGTACTAAAATAATAACTGTTTGAAATTACAGGAATATTCCAAAGACTAACATTCTTACTTCTGGGCATCCCCTCAAGTAGTTGAAAACTCATCCCTCATTTTAAAAAGTGAGACCTTGTCAGTTCTCTCCTGATGCTTTGCAGTTTTACCATGAGTTGTTCATATGAATAGTTAAAACATTTTTTTTTTGTTCCTCATCAGAACCAAGGCTTCTTAGTTTTCCTCATGACACAGGAGTAGCCAAACAGACACACTAACCATGTTGGACTAAGATTTATTTACTTCATTTCAGCCAGCTGCCGGAGCTACCTGATCAAGAAGTAGCACTGAGGTTCCAGTGCCACCATGGGACACAGCATTGCCCTCCCATAAATCAGATCTCATGGCATCAGCTCAGTGCAAGAGATGCACGTGCTAGAGCCACATCCACTTGGGTGAATTTGGAACAGGGCACCTTCCCTTTGTCACAGCCACTGCTGTAAAACTAAGCCAGGTAACAGCAAGACTCATGTGGTGGGACGCCTGAGTAAATGTCTGCTCTGAAACTAGTCACTCGAGGATCTCCCTGTAAACACATAGAAAATTGGGGTTTTTCTTAAGGTTTGGTTCATCTGATCTATTTTAGCTGTCCACAAGCTTAATCTCAGAAGCTCCTGTTTCTTTCCAGTGACTACAAAACAAGGTTCAACAGCCACCTTAGGTGTAAGAAACCATAAGAAACATGAATTTGGTCAGATAAATGCATTGCCTCCTCCTTTCACTGGTTCTCCATATATCATCCTGTATCCTACAGCAACTTCTCAAAAAAGCATTCTTCCCTATCATATGCTCTTTTTTTTTTTTAAACAACCAATTATTTACCTGCAACCTCTGCTATTAATGATCCTTGAAATGAACAGGATAGAAAAAAACCAATATTTCAGAAAGACTTTTTGCATAAGTTAAATGAATTTGTTTTGAAACTGCTTCAGATACATCAATTATATCAGTCGTTAGGGATTAAAGAAACATTCTTAACCCCCAGTAACTTATTGTCTGCATCTATAATCTACCTTGAGGAAGAAACATGAACCAGAGCTACAAATACTTGAAAGTTGTAGTGGAAGACCAACAGACAGGAAAAAAACCAACAAATAACATAAGTACGTAAAGGGGCAGCACTGTCAATTAGAACTAATTTTTCAACAAAAAATCCTTCCAGTGTAAATATTCACACTACAAAGGCATGCTGCCTCACTATAAAAGAGAGTATGTACATGTTTGTAGATTCACTGGGGGAGGTAGAGAAAAAGAATTGTTGATCCTTCATCATGATCTGCCACTATTGACTGTACTAAAAATGAATTATGGCATTTTAAGATACTTACTGATATTGGCAAAACTCTTCCTGAATGAATCACTGCACTAGAAATCAGGGAAGAACTATTTAATCAAGATCACTGGTCCAAATGCAGGTAAAACTCAAATGTGTAATTTCTAAACTGAAGCATATTGGTGAACCAAAAAATTAAGTACTCCTGAATGAATTACAACTTAAATTAAAGTAACACTACCGAGTACCTGCAAGACATGAACATTCTTAAGTGCATCTTGTTAGCACGGCAATATCACGACCCTATTCCCACTTCAGAGGCACTTACAGCTCAGCTCTGCAGGGTGCCTTTTTTCCCTAGTTGCCTCAAAATGTCAAAGGAGGTGTCAAACATATAAGTACCTCTTCTAAAGTGCCAAAGGAAATATTACAAGGGTGTCTCTAGAGTCAAACAGTGATATCAGAGAAGTAACCAGGTTAACTCAGACAGCTCTCAGCAGAGAGCAATGCCAAACAAACAATTTTACACCAGCTCCTGGTGTATTGCCAGTGGTGATTAGCTTACCAGTTACAGGTTACAGGTAATGTGGGCTTAAAAACAGCTACACTCATACCTCTGCCAAAGGGGCTTGAGTCAGATGTACACAGGGGATGCCCACAGAAGAAACAGACAAAGCAAGCACTTCAAATTCAAACCCATCTCCAATGCTTAATTTTTAGACTAGATCTCATTGTTTATATTCCAGGTATTTTCCTTTGTTGCCACAATGTGAGCTGGAGACCTCAGAAAACATGAGGATGGTTCAAATATTCAATAAAGTTAAGTGATGGACGTAGACTTGTTTTCTCTGAACTGTGTATCAAACCATTAAACATTTGATGTTACATTCTCTGCTGCTGTAAAGACAAGTAGCTCTACTTAATCCCAGAGAATTGCACCCACTCAGACCTGTAAAACAATCTAACCTCCTTCAGTGATGAGTTTGCCTGCATATCACTCAGGTCAGAAGCACTTGTCTGTGTTTTCTTGGTTTCTACCTTTTAATGGCTGCACTTTGCCCTTTTTGCCAAGAGCGAGCTAGCAAGGGAACTCAGAGCAAGATATTATTTTTGAGTATGAATAATGTTTATGTCCCACCAGTCCAGCAACCATCCCTTTTACACTAATGAGCCGTTAAAATATGTGTTAGAGGATCACTAATCTTTCAGGAGGCTAACATGTAGCTCATCCTATTCTAACACTTTGATCACAGAAGCAGGATTTTGGGAACAGAGCATGTTTTATTAAAAAGAAAAGGAAACACATGGAAAGAGAAATGCATTGTTAAGACTTAGGAGTGCCTGTGTTACTTCAGATATTTATACAGGAATAAAAGCTTTGACTCTGACCCCATTTTTTCCATTGTTTTGTCCTGCAATGACATCAGCCTTCTGACATGATTAAAGTCCTGAAAATGCAGAGTAGTATAAAGTCAAAGATGGGGCAGAGAAGCAAACATTAATAGCAGTGACCCATCATAACAGCACCTCATAAGAGGCATCTGCTGTGCATCTTCAAGACAATAAGCATGGACCAAGAGAGGCTGGCCCCCTTTGGCACAATGGAGGTCACCAAGAGGCCCCCAAGAATGGGGGTTCACCAAAAGCTCAGGTCACCAAGTGATGCATGGTAGACATAGATAGTGAAGCTGGTACTTAGACTCTGTAACCTGGGTTTTAGCCACCAGGAAGAAAAATATCTCTAGAGCAAACATGAAGCTCAGAGGGCTTATATAGTGCAGCAAGCAGAATGCGTATGTTCTCAGCAATTCTCAATTCTCAGCAGTATGCAGCTCAGAAACCAAATCTTCTGCAGAGATAAAGGTGGAATGTGCCCTTGTTTTCAGCAGGAAAAAGAGGGGTGGTTTGGTCTCCTGCCCTCTCGTGGTGTTAATACTTGTTTGTGCCCTTGGTGGCCTAAGAGACATATTTATCAACAGCCAGTGAAAAAATAGCCTTCAGGTCACAGCATCTCACAGTCACATGCACTAAAACCTCATTTTTCAAATGCAATCATTCCTTCTTCAGTTACATCTCATCCTTTGAGATGGATCTTTATGTTTTAATTCATCTATGAAATTCACTGGAATTATTCACAATATAGAAGAGCGTGCAGGGTTCCCAGCTAGGCTGCACATAGTATAGGAAAATTGAAAATCAAATAGGCTTACCAACAGCTCTCTGCTCTCTACAGTAACCTGTCAGCGCCGCTTCTCTGCAGCAAGTGACAGCAACAGGAAATGATGGGATGCTGACTGCTCTCTGCACTGCTGTGATCCAATAATACAGTATTTCCTTTGTGGTACCAGAAGAGCTACCTAGACCTCAGAGATGAATTCTCTAAGGACCTTGCAAAATATTACCAGTGTCTTTCTGAGACATTTGGAAAAACACTGAAAAAATAACTGAGTGATTTCCTGCTGCCTGTAGCTAATGCACAATTTGGTGAGCTCTGTAGAATTATGCTAAACAGAAGCATCTGTACATTTCCTGCTACTGCTATTCTAGGTTGGCTGTTTCACTGTAGCAATGTAACAAAACACATACCAAATAGGAAAACTGACTGTGGCTCTTATGGAGATTGCTTTATTTTATTTTATATCCTCACAAATTATCACAAATTATTATTAGCAGATCATGGAGTTTTTTTCAGTGGTCCAGTCACTACTCAAAGTTCTTTGTTAGATCATTTCCAATAATCTATTCTGAATGTCAATTAAGAGTGTTCAAAATAGGAAGGGTTTTGGCTGGGTAGTGAACACACTATCTCAGTTCCCAAACAACCCAAATTCAACTCATTGCAGGCACTCATCAGAAAAAACATGGATCTTTAACTCCTCAAAACTTTTATGGCACAGTGTCTTGATTTGAAAGACAGGTGTCTGCTAAGGAAGGCAGGAAGTCCCCTTGGAATGGAAAAACATTAACTCCTTCTGAATTATCATTATAATAATTTTGAAATTAAGGGGCTTTCAGGCAAAGCTATGGGAACAGGAAATTAAGGGGCTTTCAGGCAAAGATATGGGAACAGGAATAACAGTTCTTTACTAGTATGTATAACAAGGCAAACAAGCAACGACAATTACAGCATCAACACCAAACAGAACCGGGAACCCAGAGTCAGCCTTTCCGCTGTGCCACCTCCTCCGTCAGTGCAGTCACGGCCAGAGGGGGCGCTGGTGGCTCCCAGTGGGCGGGGCCAGTGCTGTGATTCCTCCGCAGCTGCAGGGGGTGCTGTGGCGCGGGGGAGAATGTGGTGACAGGGGAAGCAGCTGGCAGGAAGGGATGGAGAAGGGATGGAGAAGAGATGGAGAAGGGATGGAGAAGGGATGGAGAAGAGGCTTCTTTTATGGCTCTCCAGGGAGCGCCAGGATCGCCCACCCCTCCGGATAGCAAAAGGAGCTGTTGTAGTATGAGAAACAACTGCTCACTTTGAAAAATTAAAAAAGGTTTATTAAACCTTAACAAAAATACAACAAAGGACTACATAAGGAAAAAGCTGCAGCGCTGGGAACTGCCCCTCACGCATACCACATGGCCAGTTCAGCTTCAAGATGGATGCTCAGTCCTTTATACCCCTGGGGGTTGCATCAGCCAGCCCTGGCCCCTCCCAAAGTCTGTCAGTCAGCTCTTCTTGCCATTTATTGGTGGAAGCCATTTTCTTGTAACTTGGTTGGAGGTCAGGCGTTGCCATGCCGCACCCCCTAAGCACCAAGCTTTTCCCATTCCCAACTTCCCCATGCAAGGGGCACATGTGCAGCCTTCTTCTTACCTGTCCTAGACAACACTGGCTGTCTGATGGTCACAATACAGGGAGGGGGGAAAGGAACTATGGGGAGAACAGAGGACAACTAAACTACAATAACATAACTATACATCACTACAGCTTTTCTTAATATTCACACAATAGTTATCTTTTAATTGCGAGAGCCAATCATCTCATTATCTGTCTGTCATAACAGCAGGAAACCTCCAGAGAAGCAAGCTGGAATGGCAGGCAGAGGGTGAAAAGCTGCAGTGCAGCACAAACCCAGAGCAATGGCAGAGGTATGGTGCGGGTTGGGCAGTAGCAGTCCAGCCCTGGGATGCAGTAAAAGGCTCCTCGGGCTTTTCTCACTAGCGCTGGCAGTCCCCGGCAGCAGAGCAGCAAAAGAAGCCAAGCAGGCATGCTCAGTCACAGTGTCAAAGCAAAAAACAACAACAAAAAACCCCAAACCAATAACAACCAAAAAAATCCCCCCCCCACACACACACACACACGCAAAAAAAAAAAAAATCAAAAAGAAGCAGGCAAAACCCCATAGAAACAGCAGGATCCCTGGTCAGAAATATTGGCCAGGAGTGTTCAGTCTAACCACCCACTGGAAGAGAGCAGACTGCCTCTTGCCTCACCCCTAGCTCTCCCCAGAAATCCCAGCTCAGCTTCCTTTTGGTGTGACAGCCCCGGAGCCAGGGAGCATGGGGAGTGAGGCAGGGACAGCTGCCACCTCTGAGCATACAACCAAGCAAAACAGATCAAAAACCCCCAAAAATGGGATGGGATAATAAACAATCCCCAAGACACATAGCCTGATTTATGCATAAGAAAACCAAATCTCTTTATGTTGCAGAATAGAGAGAAAAAAGCATCAGTTCAAAAGCCACTCTATGCACTTCCCATATGGATATGGCAGTGAACAGCATGGTAGAAAGAAACCTCTGTTCTGCTGTCTCTTGGTTTCTACAAGTAAGGAGAGGCAGAACACAAGAACAGCAAATAGATCAAAAGTCCCAGAAACTCACAAAGGATGAGTAGAATTAGCTCAGAGGAAAAAAGGAACAAGAGGTGTTCTAATAATGCCATGCAACCAAGGAGGGTGAAGATGGGGCGGATTACACTTTCTCATTCGTAAACAAACCTGTGCAGACCAAGTCTTTCCTTGTTGTGTTCAGTGTCACCTGAGAGAACAAACCAGGGCTTCAGAAGGCCCTTTTGGTCCATGTGCAGGACGTAACAACAGCACCCTGCTTTTGCCTCTTCTTCCAAGGGAAACCATGTCATTGTTTCTGCAAATGCTCTAGCAAAGGGCTATGGAATTAATGCACATTAATGTCCAGACAAGGCCCTGTCCAGTAGTTGCCTAGTTCCTCTGGTTGCATTATATTGCTGTTAAACAGCTCTAGTGAATCTTTGAGAGCTGGCCAAAATAATAAAAAGAATTTTTAAAAAGCACCAATAAAATAAACCCTCAACTATGAGCAGGTGACAAGGATATTTCTTAATATATTTATTTTATAAGAGATAAACAAGACTACTTTGTAGGCAGAAACACCTTCTGTTTCTATTTCTTCAGAAATATTTTCTACAAAGCAAGCAGGAGTTTCAGCCATTTCTTATCAGAAACTGAAGCTGACTAAATTATTCAAAGAACATCTGTTTTAAAAATACCCTACATCATATTGTATATTTCAGTGAAAAAATATTTTAAAAATCACTTGCAACTGGACACATACAACTCTTTGTACGTGTCTCCTTAAATCTAAGGAGACACGTACAAAGAGAGGTAACTGGCTGTGGTTTAATACTGTAGCTAATTTTGTCAAACTAATTTTGACACACATTCTACTAGTTATTGAGTTACAGCTTCTTCAGTATATTTGTTGAAAATAATCACATGATTATTCAAATTCACTCTGGCATTACTGTTGAAAGACTGTGAACTTCAGTATGACTGAATGATAAACAATGATAAATTATTAAACTATTTTCTCCCTATTACATAAATGTTCAGATGCTATTCTTACTCCTAGACTTCAAAAATTTTAGGAAAAGTAAGCCAAAAAACCTTTATAAGTGGAGTTTGGAGAAGGAGGGGAGAGGGGTGGTGGGAAAGGTATCCTAAGTGTAATCTGTCTAGCATATCTAGAATACAGACAAAGGCAGTGACCTGGCAGCAGTTTACAGTGCAACTCCATAAACAGTTGGCATGTAGATGGCATAACAGTACCACTAGTCAAGTCTAAATCTATATGTACTATGTTCAGACTGCAGCTAAGAAACTTTAACTATCAAAACTACAATGGAACAATGAGTAGCTTTTACTGAAATATAAGCATCAAAACCCTCTTTCTCCCCATGAAAAAACAAATCCTGATCCTTACATTACATTTTATATGGTTTAGAATGCCTATAGTTGTTTTTTTGTGTTTCCAACAAATACAATAAAGACAACTCAGGGCTGTTTTAAGCACATACACCTCAATTTACTAACCCACCTCACTTATTGGGACTATTGCAGAAGAGGCTGGATCTGTATTTGATATATTGGCAGAAAATACTCCAGTTTACAAAAAGCCATTAGCTGTTTATCAGAATCATGTGACAAGCAGACTTGAGAGGCATGCAGTAAATGAGCAGTTGTTACATGTGAATTAAGTAAAGCCAAAACAAGATGCATGATCCTCAATTCTAACCTTTTCTATAGTTCTTCCTATGATTCTGCTTCCCCTTATTTACCTGAAATAAAGTGTACAGACTTTCAATATCCAAAAATATTAAGAACTCCTCATGGAAGCCACTCACCAGTTTTTTGGTCAGAAAAAAAGTTTTAAACAAAATTGTCTTTCCCTCACAGCCTTTGGCTTTTACCTCTTCCCTGCACCACTGATACACGTTAAAGGTGTCTCCCTGTCACTGCTTCAAAATCATGAGTAACATTCAGTCACCACCTGCTTAGCTCTTGCAACCTGACTGAAATTGTAATTTAACAGTAGGCAGAGGTGTTGGGTGTTACTGAAGAACAAGGCACTGGGAGGCAGGCAGACATTCAAAGCTCTGGCCACACAAACCATCAGGTATTTCTGAGAAGAGGATCTCTGAAACCCTCAAGCTGTGACCCCCAGGCTGTGCCTTCAGCAACCAACAGGCTGTGTTCATCCTGGGGTTCCTTCCTGTAGACCCCTGGATTTTGCTGAAGAACAACCATCCAAGTTTCAAGGTGTGATTACTCACTGGCTCGCTATCAGAAACAGTAAAAGATAATGTGGCTTTGGGCAACGCTGCTACTTGGAAGTATGTATTTTGTCAAATTTTCCTGCTTTGCATGGAAAAGATACCAACAAGGTATCTGAAGAGAAAACAGCAACTCTACTGGACTACAGAGAAACTTCCAAAATGCTATTCAGAGTCTGAACCCATCTATTTTCAAATTCATGATGTTCATACCTTCTTCAGTAATAAATATTCTCTTAGTTCTCTAATATTCCTCCTAAAACACCTTTAAGTTATACTGGTTTTAAGTCTGGACACTCCAGGTACTTCATCTTACTGTAATTCTTACTTCTATACTTTTTTTTTAAATAGTAACTATTTTCTTAAAATGCACTGAGAACAGATGTTTCTAGTTTAAAAATTCAGCTAGTAACTGCATTTGGTAGGAGGAGGGAAGTGGAGGAAAGACAAACCTAAAGGCATATGGAAGGGAAGGGATAATTTGTGTAGCAATCTTAAATAGCACTTACATGTTTTCAGACTTCTAGTGTTGACATGTTAACAAATGTTAATGGGTTCAATTGCAGACAGTTTTTTGAATTCTTTTTGTGTTTTTAAGGGGATTGTCTATGTCAGGCAGAGTGAGTGTAGTCTGAAATATGTCTGAGAAAAACTAGCAGCACCATTAAATTCAGTCTGAGATGCATTTAAAGAAATTAAGTAAGGGTGTTTGATGCTATTCTGTGTGGCTAGCAGTATTTTGATAACACAGCTTGTCTTTTCATAAGATGTATCATGAACTCTTAGCAGGCAAAAACAGTCAAAGTCTCTTGTAGTCACTGAGGCAGGCAGATTCAAGATATATATCACAGCTTTCCTCAACACAGCCCAGGAACAAGGTGTTGGACACATGCAGCTGACTGTGGACATGGAAAAAACTTCCTTTAACCAAGGTAAAAGGAAAATTTATCATACTGTGTAATAGTTACTTAGTAAGAATTCATAGTAAGAAAGCAGCAGTCACTACATGAACAGCACATAAAAAGCTTGACACGAAGCCAATTAAGAAGTAATATGAAAATTTCTGCTGTCATAAACAAGTTTCAGATCTCACCTAAAGTGTTTTTGAAATTCTTGATAAGACTCATCCCTGAAATTCTAACATAAAGAGAACGACTGTAGATTTTATAAACATATATAAAAAATCATAAGCTCTTCAAATTTTTTGCCAAAATTTATGACTACTCTGTTGTAAAAATTACAGTGTTCCCTTTCTAAAGTGCTTGTAAAAAACCAGAAATTCTGTCAAAGTCTTCTGTAGACATCTTCCAAAGAAAGGCACCATTAAAATAAACTGCAGCTATACTGGTGAGACTCACTAGAAGCAGTCATTCTCCATACTAATATGATTCCTGAACTCCTCAAAGGTCATCAATAAAGAGACATATAATGACATAATTCACAAAGGGAAGTCATCCTGTCCCTGGGCACAATTATTTCTACCTAAATCACTCCTGACCTATGTTTATTTACCCTAATCCTAAAAATCCTAGTTATGCAGATTTCACAGAATCCCCAAACAATCTATTTCAGTGTTCAGGCTCCTTCACAATTATAATAATTTTCTTTCTCCTATACTAATCCTCCCATGTTCCTCTTTCTCCCATTTATTTTCTTCTACACTAGCCTACTGTGACCATTTATTTCCAAGTGTTTGCTTCAATATGTGCCATGTTTAGGAGAACAACATTGACCCTCTGATTTAACTACTCTTAACTAAAGGAACACACCTCATGGTGGTTTCTTTTTTTTTCTTAATGTACATGTCTAAATAATAAATGAACACAGGATGGTGAAAATAATTACATTATTAGGTTTATTGGATTAATTAGCATAAAATACATATAATGTGTGTCTTACTTATAACTTGTAGAAAAATCCATCATCAACAAATATTTAAAAATGCATTTGAAGAATTTCCTTTCAGGAAAGTGAATGAAATGCTGCAATTTCAATGAGGATCAAGTGGGCAAGCTTTAGTCCATTTCCCTGCTCTTCATGTCATCCCATTGGCTTTTATTGTTTTCACTTCATTTCAGTATTTTTTCTGTCTATTGGTGATATTTTATTTCTTCAGTTTTTTTCTCTGTCTCTTTGTTTGGATTTCTTCCCCGACTTTTGGATTTCAGTGGGGATCATTTTGGCAAGTTTTAGTCCTTTTCTCTGGACTTCATTTCATCTCACTGCAATTGCTTTTCGTCTCTGCATTTCAAATTTTCTGGTGTTATTCATGGATTTTTTTTTTTTATCATATCTCCTGTCATGGGTTTCCAGAGTGTCTGTTCCCCTTTTTTCTGCGATTTCAAGATTTTATTCCCTTTCCTGAAAGGAAGAATTTCCTTTCTCTTCAATCACTAATTTTCTTTTTTTTTTTTTTTTTTTTTAATTTTTGTGGTATCTCATTTCTTCAGATTCTTCTTTGTCTCTTTGTTTGCATTTCTTCAAGTTTTGGTCCTTTTCAGTGCATGTCATTTCATCTCAGTACATTTGGTCATAACCACTGCATTTCAAATTTCCTGGGTTTTTTTCAATTGCATTTTAATTTGGTCATATCTCCTTACCAGAGTGTTTGTTTTCCTTGGTTCTCTGATTTCAGGATTTATTTTCTTTTCCTGATAGGAATTATTTTATCATTTCTGTTATTTTCATCGGTACTTCAGGCACATTGCAGAGCTGTTAACACGTTAAAGTGAGGTATTTGCTCATGGCCCTAAGATTTTCTTTCTGTGTGGCTTAGGATCAGTATATACCACATCTGGTCCTGTCCTTTTTTGTACCTGGAGTTGTAAAAGGCAGAACAGGCAATATTGCATTTGTACTTACTGGCCTTAGTCAACTCATTCCCATGGCTCTACAAGTCTCTCCATACCTTGGTGTCTGTGTCGTAAGAGAAGGTAGAGAACCTGTGGCTGTGTGGCTAAGGACTTAGGGCCAGAGCCTTGTGTGAGCCTCTGGCTCTGGAGAAGGAGGGGCAGCTGCCATCTGTCACACCATGGGCAACCCCTGCCTGCTGTATGGGCTCAGCCAGCCTGCCCTCCCCTCCATGCCCCTCTTCACCTCCCCTCTGGGCCAGCACTCACACAGCCTTTGCTACACTCATCCTGAGCCCCTCTGTCATAGCAACAACCAGCATTCTCCCTGGTGCCACCATGTCAATTTAGGGAGCCACAGCCAGAGGGAATGCCCAGGCCTTTGGCTGCCTGGAGAAAATGGGCTGTCACTCTTCAGCCTTGTTAAATGTTGTGAGATGGATATGCCCCAGAGCTCAGGCCCATGGGGAAATTGTGGTATTTTCTGGGTTCCCCAGATGGAGAAGCAATTGAGAGTCTGACTCCATTTTCTTAGAAAGCTAATTTATTATTTTATGATCTATATTATATTGAAGAATACTATACTAAAGCTGTACTAAAGAATAGAGAAGGGATACAGACAAAAGGCTAAAAGATACTAATGAAAAACTCATGTCTCTCTCCAGAGCCTCAACACAGCTGGGCCATAATTGGTCATAAAGTTAAAACAACTCACATGAAACCAATGAAACAATGACCAGTTGGTAAACAATGTCCAAACCACATTCCAAAGCAGAAAAACACAGGAGAAGCGAATCAGATAATTATTGTTTTCATTTTTCTCTGAGGCTTCTCAGCTTCCCAGGAGAAGAAATCCTGGGCGAAGGATTTTTCAGAAAAGATAATGGTGATAGAAAATGGCCAACATGGTGAGCTGCTGTCTCTTCTGTCTCTGTGGACAGCCTCTTGGGCCAGTGCTGTGGTCACCTCACAGTAGTTTAGCCCCAGCAGTCACCCTTTATTCTCTAAATAGAGTGTTTTATCTCACAAGTCAATTATATGAATGGGTGTTCAATAATTTATTACAGAATATATTTTATAATATTTTAGTAAATATTTTAGTAAATACTGAAAACAGAATGACTACCATGTTGGCTGTCACTGCACAGGATGAATTGTACTCAGCTGGAGAATAATGACAAAGCGCTACTCCGTTCACAGTCCTATAAGTTGTTTCTTGGTGAGGTACTTTTGTCCTGATCCAAAGCTAAGTGCACATTGTTTCTTCTTTGGTCTACCTTTGATTATTGTCAAAATTATACAGATTTACAGACTTTTAACTGCCTTCCAAGGTAAATCAGCACTAATTTTATTCACAGGGATATAAAAGAGCTTTAGGAACAGAAAGTTGAAAGTATCTGCCAATTTGAGATGCCCAGCCTCAAAATCTGGTTTTGCAGGTCTCCTAGCACAATATTTATCATTCATCTCATACTGACTTTGTTTTTGTAACATCTGTGTACCACCAAAATCCCTAGGGATTGGTATTTGTCTCCTTTGACCACAGGAAAATACACTACTGACATATATAGAGATGTCTGTCTCTTTAGGTACATAGACAATTGAGTCAATGGAGAGGATCAGTACTTCCACAGCAGATGACCCCTTTGATTAAGATGAATAGCAACATTAAATGTTCCTGTTTCTCTCCACTGACTGTAACAAGAGTCTAACACAATCAGTCCTAAGGACAAAGGATGCCCAACCAGCATCACAGACTGGTGGTTGTGGAGAAAGTCCTCTAACTGCATGAACTGTTCTGCTTCCCAAAGCCTTGATTCTGTAGGCCAGTATTTTAAACACACAAGAGGAGGAAGTTCTGGGTGTCACCAGGGCTATTTATGCAGTCTGCACGGGACATTTATTGAATAATACATATAAACAGTAGCATCAAAAGCCTTTTTTCTTCTAATTTATTATTTCTTATTCTACTCCAACATGATTCATGTTATTCTACTCTAACTTGATTCAGTAAAAAATACTTCAGTGCTATGTTTATAGCTCCCATGGGTACTTGTGCCATGTAGCAACACCCTTTATTAGGGATAAAATCTGAGCAGGAAGGGAAAATTCAGGACTTTATTATGAACAGATTTCCTCTCTGCATAATACTGAAAAAATATTCTTTCAGCAGCAAGGTGAATGCAAAGTTCAATAAAAATAAGCAATAGATTTCTTCTCAGACTTGCCAAATCTACTGTTCTGCCCTTACCATTCTCTCACCTTAAGAACAAGAGAACCTATTCCAAGTTTTTGAAGCCAAATTTCACACAAAGAGATTTAACAGAAAAGATGTGTGTTATTTTTTTCCTAGTAGCTTCACTCCCAGAAAATTTGACTTTTATTTTCCTATAATCTTTTTCAAACACCACCATTTAGATTACCCAAATTCAAGTTTCTTAGATTATCCTACACATGTCAACAAAAAGTGTTTTTCCTCCCAGGTATGCATAGTGTGTCATTCCCCAGGCACCAAGCAACCCAGTACCCCTTCTGCCCTTTGCATGGCACAAAGTAGTATGTTCCTGTGTGTGGCACGGGTCTTACCTGTTCCCACCTTTGCAAATCTTGGCAGAGAGGTCCCTGCAGATTCTGCTTCTCTGCTGCTGGCATCCATCCCCTTGCACAAGAACATGAGCCTAGCAGTCATTGTCTGTAATCTCTGTCAAAAGGATGCCTGATCCCAAACAGCTTTGAAGCTAAATACAAGGGACAGTAAGATATGCTGTGTGGGAAATTATATCACTCTGACTTTACAGAAGTCCACTTTTCTACTGTGCCCTATTTGGCTGCAGTTCAACATGGGTCACAAATATTTCTTGTCTTCTCACCCCCCATAGTTTTTCCTTCCCTTCAAGAAAAACACTATTTGGTAGGAAACAGAAAAAGTATGTGAAACCCAAGAGATGTCATAGCCTTCTGACCTGGAGTAAGCCATTTCCCAGCACCTTCAAATCAGATCTTGCCATTTAATTAATACACATCAGTAGAACACAACAGTCCTCTTCACCATTAATTGAAACCAGTTTGTGACCAGTTACTTGCAACTTATTTCAGGCAAGCTTATGAGAGGATGTTGGCAGATATATTTTGGTAGTAGCCCCCAATATGGAGGACCTGACCCTGCACAGAATACCTGAAGAATCACTCTATATGCCTGAGAACATTGTCCAAACACTCTGACAGGCTGGGTGCTATGACCATTTCCCTGGAAAGCCTGTTCCAGTGCTCAGCTACCCTCTGGGTGAAGAACCTTTTCCCAAAATCCAACTTCTACTTCCTCTGACTCAGCTTCATGCTGTCTCCTCAAGTCCTGTCACCGGTCATGAGAGTGAAGAGATCAGTGCCTATCCCCCCTCTTCTTCCACTCATGAGGAAGCTGTAGACTGCAATGAGGTCTCCCCTCAGTCTTCTCCAGGCTGAACACACCAATTGACCTCAGCTGTTCCTCATAAGGCTTCCCCTCAAGACCCTTCACCATCTTTGTTGCCCTCCTGTAGACACTCTCTCTAGTTTAATGTCTTTCTTATATTGTGGCACCCAGAACTGCCCCCAGCACTGGAGGTGAGGCTGCCCCACAGCAGAGCAGAGCAGGACAATCCCCTCCCTTGCCCAGCTGGCCATGCTGTGCCTGATGCCGATGTTCTTCGATGGTCATCTACAATCTTGGCAACTAAAATTAATAGTTCATTCAACTAGTGGAGTCATAGACTGAACAGGAACATGGGTTCACAAGCCTTTACAATTTTCCAGTATCTTCTTCCCTCTGCCCAGTCTGTTTTTTCTCTGGTATAAAATTATATCCATCTTAATCAATCACAGTTGTAATTTAGTTTGATACTTACTGTGTTACTCCTCGTGGAAAGCTTGTTCCTCTAACAGCTTGTCTTCTTTAAGATATATATATATAGATATAGATATATATGTATATACACAAAAGCTAGAGAAATACAAATATTCCTCATTCCCAAAAACATTTTACTAAGTGCTTTTCTGTCTTTTTGCTACAAATGAAACAAAGGCTTTATTACTCTACTCAGTGATTGTTTTAGATCATGGTTGTCAGCATGATTCATTGTCAAACTGACCTTGCACCAGGCTGTAATTTTGTTTCCTTTGGAATGCTGTTTTCTGCACAAAATGGACATTGCTTGGTGTAGACAGGAATGCTCTTGCTCTGAATACTCTGCAGATTCCGCATGAGGGTGATCCATGAATTTATACATTTATATAATTTTGTATTGTCTTTTATCCCAAATAATTTTCTTATAGGTCCAGGATATGATTTGTTGATTTTGGTTTGGTGTTTCTTTTGTTTCTGTTGGTTGGTTGATCTGTCAGGTACCGAGTGCATTTTTCCACTGATCTATCTGTCATAATCTCAAGTCTTACTTTTATAGCATTAATGGTCACCTCAGACCCCATCATTTTATACAGGAAACTAAGTGTCTTTCTCCTCACATGCATCACTTCACATAATTTCATTTTATTGCCTAGTCACTCAATCTTGTAAGCACCCTATGTAGATCTTCATAGTGATCACCTGTCTTTTTTATTTTTAATAGATTCATATCATCAGCAGACTTTGAGACCTCAGAGCTCACACTCTTCAGCTCATTTATGAGTATGTTGTCTGGAGAACAAATGTATACTGCACAGAGAAGAGCTCTCAGTGGAAGGTACTGTGAACCTTCAACACTTTGACTTTGGTACAAAAGCATCCACCTGGAAATTCTGTAGGACTGACTGTCAAATGCCAATGGTTGGAGGATTGCACAAATTGTCATTTGGATGTTCTCTGTGGAGATGGGTGCACTAAGCTGCAGTGGTGCAGGCAAAAGAAAAGTTTTCCACTCACACATCAGAGGAGGTAAGGAATAGTAAATCCCAGATAAGATGGGAATTTTTGTGTAATAGGATGACTACATATAGGTTTTTTAAGTGCTGTAGTTATAATTTGTTAGAGTGAGGAAGATACTCTGACCACTTCCCAAAAGACCAGAGCCACTGGAAGTTCAAACAAGACAAAATCCAATCAAAACTAACATTGATGCTTGAAGTGAAGTAATAGACTGTTAGGTCAATACCTTGACTTCACTTCAAGCATCAATGTTAGTTTTGATTGGATTTTGTCTGTATTACTTCATATATTTTGGTTGTGAGTTGGTATTTTTATACAATGATGATCTCACTGAAACAAGTTACATTCCTGTTATGAAAGCTGGTTTGTAGTTGATATTGCCTTTGTCATGCTTAGGGTTTTAAAATAGACCAAGATGTAGACTCAGCTTCAGACATAGGAGTAACTGTGTCTGAACTAATGTTTATGGAAAAGAGTTCAGAATATATATATATACATAAAATTATAGATATGAAATTTTAATGTATAATTCTATATATATAAAATTATACTGGATACACAAGCTTTATAAAGAGTCAGGATGTTCACAGACCCTTATTTCTACACCTCTGTGGCCAAACTGCAAAGTCATCTTATCACAGCTGCATGAAGCTCTCTATCCATTTCAATCACTTATTTGGTAAATAGTTCCATATTGGAATGAACCCCCATACAAGAATTTTAATATCTAAGAATAATTTTATGCACAGTGTTACTCTCTGGTACACTTCAAGTTAGATATATCTTGGATATAACAAAGCAATCATTAGTGGAATTTTATTCTGCTCTCAACTCAGGATCCAGTATTTTCATCTTCAGAGCAGAAGGCAAGATACAGTTGTTGGTCTTACTGTAATGACTTCTCTAAACAATAACTGAGAGCTTCACATCTCATTATTTTTTAATTTTTCACTATTTCATAGACCTAAATAATACTCTTCCTGATGGGTCAGTTTGTACCCAACAGTGCCAGAACCAACACTGCAGTCTTTCCAGACGATCTCATTTGAAAGACTTGTTCCACCAAACTACTTAATCATTGCAGCTTTAAATGCTTTGGTAAAGTTTCATAATTTGATAATTAGTCCATTAACTCTTTTGTTATATGATGTTCTTCTTCTGAGAAAACTTTAATCTTAAGGGATTTTGATATTTGTATTAATATAATGGAAGTATGCACAATTTTGTCTTTGTCTTTAGAATTCCACTGAAAAGTGCCATTTTGGAATGGATTGATTAGGTTTAATCACAGACCAGATTACTAAATATTACATATCCAGCATAAACAATTATTTTGCTCCCTGCTATTTTATGCTGGCCACGAATAATGAATTATTTGTCACTATTTGTGATACCAAAGGTAATGGTTTTTTTCACACAAAGACAACTGATCACATTTTTCATTGCTCCTATTAGTACCTGCAGCAACTTTTCAGTTCTTATTGTCTCTTGTGAGTTTTAATGTATGTCATATCTACTGTGCTAGGTCATCTTGATGGCTTTTTTTTTGATCCCACAAAGTAATCCTGAACATGATAAAGCTGTGTGCTTAATGCATCAGGGCATCCAAGGGCTTTCTCTATCACACTTACCACAGCACTACTTCTCAGTGACTCCATTTTACTTGCAGGTCAAGGCATTGCTAAACCACAACCTTTTTCCATTGAGCATTATTGGTCTTCCAGAGCCAGAAGCAGTCTAGGTAAATTAGCACAGCTCTACTTATTTCAGTGGAGAAATTCTTTTTATTGCCTAATCCATTCTTTCTTACTGTTAAAGCTTAGTAAGGTCATCTAGTGAAGATCCCACATAGGAATCAATTGTCCAGCACAGTTATCAAAAACTAGGGAAATAAAACCCCAGCCACACAAAAGAACTCTGGTGGACTCCAGCTGTTCAGAAAATCATTTGTTGTAGTTTATTATGTGTTATTCCCAGGTGACATTTATGAGCCTCGTGTTATTTTTTAATGTCTGTAATAATCCAACAGAAAGTGCACTTGAATAAATTCCACACTGCATTTTAGATGATGTCGCTTTCCTGAGAAAATTGTACCATTCCTCATAGTTTAAAATTTTTCTGAAGTCTGACTTCTCCATTTTCTAGTTCTAAACTGATACCTGTGAACTTCATGCCTTTTTTTCCACCCACACATTTTCTCTGCTTCTTTTCTGCACTGGATCACAAAACCAATGGTACGAAGATCATGGCAGTGTTACCTATGCTTTGGGAAAGGCTGCCAACTGTCATAGGCAGTGATCAAATTCAAATATTGTTTCAAAGAGTCTTTTTTCCACCCACTCTGTAGAAGCCAGGCTACCTAGAATAAGATTCAGTAATGGGCGGTGTTGTAGTCACAGAAAGGGCTTTTTCCTTCTTCTTTGGGTGTGAATTCCTCTCCTGAAATGGGTGTCCATTTTCCAGTGAATCCTAAATAGACATTCTTTAAGGACAGCTAAACCCATGTCTTGCTCCTCTAAGTAAAAGTAATTTTGAATTATAGGAAAGTGAATGCTTCCTATGAAACATTTAAATTAAACTAATAAAGAAGAACCAGTTCAGAGGATACAAGGGAATTTCTACATTTATCTATTGGTTTTTCAAGACTGTGTACAAAAATACCCTAATAAATAGTCTTTTAAATACTGAGATCCTCTAACAGTAATTCCCAACAAGTTATGGTACTTATAATAAAAATTAAATCCAAAATATATAATACAATGTGACTTCATGAGAATATATCAGTGTCTAAAAAAAGAAAGCATTCAAGCTCACTGTGCAACAGTGATCAGAATGAAACTCCTATGTGATTTTCCAGGAAGTAATTTACATAGATATTGTAACAACTTAGAATTGTTGGAAGGTTTTTGTTTTTATTATGAGAGTAAATCTGATTAAAGTAACTTTTTGATTTAAAAATTACTGCCTGGATGTTTTGCCCCAAAATCTGTCCTGTGGGAGTGGTGTTTTAATGAACCTGTGAACTTTTTGCCTTTTTTTTCCCACATTTTTGCATTTTTTTTGCATTTTTGCATTTTTTTTCACACATTTTCAAGACAATGGGGCTTGTTTTTCTAGAGTATTTGGTGCCATTTGAAATGGCTTCTGTTTCCTGTTGGGCCCTCAGATGCTACTGCAGAAGGGAACAGACTTCTACAAGTCCTGAGTGGTACCAGTAAGCTGCAATGAATTCTCTAGAACATTTCTAATCTTACATAGATTTTAGATAACTGAATCATACTATGTATGCTCCAAATAAATAAAAAGAATTGGTGTGACATCCAGAAGAGCTTCTGCATCATTGCCATTTCTGTGCTGCCAAGCTGTTGAAAGCATGAGGTCAACCGAATGCTAAGGAGACCCTCAGACCACTTTAACAAATTTCTCCAACTTCTGTATCTCTGTCTACTCGCAGGCATATAAAAGAGATGCCACAATGATTACTCTGTCAGCAGGGCAAGTTGCAGATTTGAGAGTTATAGAATTGCACAAAGTATTCCATAACATTGAGCCACAGAATGATTTGGGTTGGAAAGTAATTTAATGAACCCCTAGTCCAACATACCTGCTATAGGCAGGGACAGGTTTCACTGGATCATGCTGCTCAAAACCTCAAACAGCCTGACTTTTAATATTTCCAGTGGTGAGGCATCCACAAAGTCTCTCCGCAAACTGTTTCAGTGTCTCATCACTCTCATGGTAAAAAAAAAAAAAATTTAAAAAAAATCTTCCTTACTTCTATTTTAAATCACACTTATTTTGTTTTAGAACAATCATCCCTTTTCCTGTTACTACAGGCCCTGTTAAAAAGGTCTCGATTTTTCTATAAATATTGAAGGGCCACAATAAAATTCCACCTGAAGCCTTCTCCAGGCTGAATAATCCCTGGTCACATTACTTCAGGTGATGTCTCATGAGACAAGTGATGATTGTTAAAATTCTGTACATACTCTGTTCTTCCCTTTCTGCAGTAGCATCAATGAAGGAGTTCTGTAAAACACTTTCCACTACTTAAGCTTCTCTTTTTCCCTTAATTGATAACTTCTCCGTTCCTAAGAAATCTTGTTCTTTTGCTTGTAAAGGATGATAATACAGAATCAGTCAAGTAACTAAACCTCCAACCTCTTTGTTTTCTAAGTCTTGTCTTATCTTTTTATTTTAGAGGGTATAGTGTACCTCTATAAATATAGCTAAATCAGTAGATTAAATATTCTCAAGTCTTGTTGTGTGAACACAGAGGTCATTTGTTCTGATGCTGTGCTGATTCTGTAGATCCTCTTAAAAGGAGTTAAAGGCTACTCTACTGAGCTGGGCTGCTCTATGAGTATGGACTATGGGAATTCCGGCTCTCTGGAAAAGGCTTCTTACTGAGTCAGGAGCCAAACATTTCAGCCCCCATCACAAACTGACATGTGTCTGGTCTTGCCCAGGACAAAACCACAAAGCATCTGCTGAACCTTACCATTAGAGGGACGGGATTAGTATCCGCATTTCTCCACTGGAATGTTTAAATTTCATGCAGCCCTGGGAAGGTGTCCAAGACTCCCATAATTTGATCATTGATATTTCCATATATCAGATTCACCTGAAAAATACTCAGGTTCTTCACTTAGAACCCCCATGTTCCAAAGCTGTGTAGGAGGTACACTGCTGACCTGTGGAAATTCATAAAAAAATATAGCAGGGATGGATTTTTCCCTCTCATAGCAGTGAGGCAGCCCAAAAACTTGGATCTTGACAGTGGTATCAATCAACCATAAAAAAAAAAAAGAAAGTTATCATTTTTAATCATATATCAAATTTTGTAAAAAATCTATAGGAAGACTAAAATGAAAAATAGCAGAGAGATACACTTGGCACATCTAAAAAAGCACCTGGTAGATTTTCAGAGGATTTTGGAATTTGCTTAGCTCTTTGAAAGTAATTCATTTTTAGTCACTACACCTTTTTTTTTTTAATAGCACTTGAAATAAGTTTCAGTATCTTCAAATTTCTTAAGATAATTATGTTTCACATAACATATATCTGAAAAAGAGAAAATATTTATTTACATATATTTTAAACATTTTTTAGTAGCAATTGTGTATTTTTTTCCATTTATTTTCCCACCAATTGTTTTCTGGGTGGTTTCTTTGGTGTTTTGGTGGGGTGGGGGGGTTTGTTGGTCTAAACCCTTGGTGTTGCAATATACTGAGAAGCTGGGACACAGAGCAAAGCTCTATAAAAGCTTTCAGTAAGATTTCTCTCTCTACTGCTTCTGTGGTTCCCATTCCACAAAATAATTATGTGGGTGCTTATACTTAGGTTTGTAAAGTGGTTCAATTTGAAGATGGATGCTGCAAGGTTTAAAATAAGGCTCAGACATTTTTCAGAGTCAGGGCCTCATTATTTTCCTTATATCTGAGGCATGCTGTATCAAAGGGCCACAGAAAATCATCCAGCAGTAACGTAATCATAGATGCCTGAGAAGACAGGCATAGAAAAATCTGTAAATAATGGCAAAGCTTTTCTTTAGTTGAAATAGTACAGCTGGAAAAGCCTTTACATAGAGTCTCTTACAATTTTATGGCTTGCCAGTGCTGTGGGATTTCTGCCTCCCTTGAGTGGATGTGTAGTGAGAAAGCTAAGCTGACAGCTATCACTTACTGAAATGCAAGCTACTACAGCTGAGCAGTATGTATGAATTTCTTTTACAAACCACATGTGGCTTTTCTTTGCCTACACAGTTCAAATAAAAATGCTTTATTTGTGAAATTGTCTTATGCATCTTGTATAATTTATACAGTTCAGAATGCCATTTAGCATTCAATGATAATGTACTTTGCAGTTGAGCTAATTTGTAATATGTCTTATAGAGTGAAAAAATAGAATTTTGTATCTTTCCTACTTTATTTTGTATCAAAGACAGTAAGTTTTGCCATGTCTAAGTTTTGTCAGTATCTTCCTGCTCTGATCCAAAAAGAAAAAATATCTGCATGGAACAGCTCCATATTCTGTGGCAATAAGGATTAACAAATCATTACAAAAGACTGAAAAATACCCCCAATAACTAAAAAGTCACAATAAAACAAAAGATGACTAAAAAGTCATCTTTGGCAGCAAGATGAACTTTGGAAAAATCCCATTTACTTATGCCTTAGGAACTCATACTGAAACTCATAATGATATTTCATTTTCTTTGACTTCTAGGAAACCATCCATGTATTGAATCTCAAGTACAAGAGAATACTACAGAGAAATATACTAGAGATTACTGAGTACAAGAAATTTTACAGAAGTGCACGTTTTTGGGGCTTTATATCTCATATACATAGGCGACTCCATAAAGAAGTGTTGACTGCAGAGGACTAGAATTTAAGTCTGATGGGTACTTGACACAGCTCTTCCACAATGTGCCTCATCATCAATTTAGCACCTTTGAACCTGCATGTACTGCTCTTTAAAAAAGCTGTCCAAAGTCTGCCAAACTCACAGGGCCCTGAGAATTTAATAAATAATATTTGAAAGGTAGATTCCTATCTTAGTATTGGAAGTGTTTGATAGATTAATGTGACTTGATTAGGAAAGATACTGGAGGACACAAGGGTAGGAATTAGGTGCCCAAATACTTTCTAGAATCAGTCCCCTGCACTGTATGCTTATTTAAATGTAGATGTTTACGTAGTGACTGAGACTGGGACAGTGATTTTTTATACCAAATGTGAAAATGTAATTCCCAGAAAAATCAGTCATGCTAAACTGCACCAAAGGAGTAAGGAACCTCTACTTCATAAACAGCAATAAACAGCAATTTGTTTTTGTTTTCTTACATTGTTCTACTTTAAATTATACAATGAATATGATACTAAATCTGAGCTACTTCTAATTAGGAATATTTTCTGAAAGACCAGTTCCAACTAGTTTTTTATCCCATTTCACATCAGGAACTAATTTTATATAATAATTCAGTCTAACAGATCATTTGCAGTCCTTTTCCACAATATTTTGGAGACTTATCCTATCTTCATAGAATTTTTGCTTCAGTTTTGTATACTAATAACAGATCAATTGATTAAAGAACTGAATCAACCATTTTTGACTCAAAAGATAGCCAAATTCCTCACCCTTTTAAATCTTAAATAGAAAGCAAAGTCCAGAGCAAATTTCTTGATGGAAAATACTGTGAAAGCTATGTTGTAAGAAATAAATAACACTAATGCTCAGGGGGTCTTACAGAGCTTGCAATAGAAGTCTCTTTCTATGGTGGTTTGAGATGATGATCTACATTAAATTTCATGGTGGATCACACTGCTTTTCTGTGACTTATCAGTCAAGAATCACAAAATCACTGATTCATTTAGGCTGGAAAAGACCTCTAAGATCATCCAGTCCAACTGTTAACCAAGCATTGCCAAATTCCCACTAAACCATGTCCCCAGTACCACATCTAACCTGGCCTTGAACGCTCCCAGGCATGGAGCATCCACAATTTCTCTGGACAACTTGTTCCAGTGCCTCACCACCTTCACAGTAAAGGATTTCTTCTAATATCTGACCTTACCTTGACCTCCATCAGTTTAAAGCTATTCCCCTATCTGCTGTCACTACATGTCCTTTTAAAAATCCCTCTCCAGCCTCCATCTAAGTTGTTTATAGGTACTACAAGGCTGCTTTATGCTTACTCACGAATCATCCAGTATTTCCTGTTTCCTCTTGAACTCTTAGCTTCAATACATTTTGTAGCAATGAGTGATACTAGTAGTTCACTTGCTTATCTGTTTTTTTTTGTTTTTTTTATGTCAGCTTCACTCATGTTCATGTGTCTGCAGCTACACTTCAACATCTCTTCAAGTCCTGTAAATTTGGAGTCGAACTCTGAAAGTTCTCCCCAGAGTACGGGATTAGCAGAATAAATTGTGCTCAAAAGCATTATATTCTTCTCCTGTACATAGTAATACTAGCATGAGAGAAAAATTAGCTTATTAATGTCATGTGAAGTCTAAGAGTTTTAAGAGATAGTCCAACCTGGTATCATATTCTTTTCCTCTTTTATGCTGAAGAAATGGTGTTCTCTGATGTAATGCTGCCAATCTGCCCTTTCCATTTTCTGTTACAGCCAGACTAATTTTTATGTATCTCATGCCCTTTGGGTCTAAAATCTGCTTAGTAGTACTAAGAAGCCAAGTTTCTAGGTGCCTTTGAAATGCTAGAGAAGAGAAGAGAAAGCCAGAAAGATTGTCCAGGGTTCCATTTACCTTGTATCTATTTTAAAAGCGCATTAAATCAAGAGCTTAAAGCACCCTTGCTAATTACTACTCACTATAGTTAATCATAGGACAAGATGGTAAAATAGTCTACTGAATCATTTGGATAGACTGCACAAGGATTTGATCTTCTGTGGTGCTATGTCTTGAATTTCAAATTGCTCAGAAAATTCAAATCCATGATCTAAATCAGCTAAACACTGCAGCCTTTGGGTTCAGGGCTAATACCTGTGTACACAGGATAATAATCTCCTGCCTTCTCAAAAGTTTTGAGCATACTAGCTGGCAAGTATGAGTTGCTTCAGTTATAGGACAGAAAGCCAAATATCTACAATATTACAATGGGATATGGTATCCACCTTGTCCTTGTAAGCAATTAGAATGAGGACTGACTGAAAATTCCACTCTCCCTTGTAAATGATAAATCAGTACCTTCTAAGAATTTTGTTCTCTCTTGCATGCATGATATTAATCCTGTGATGCCCCTGCAAAGGTGGGCAAGAAATATGAAAACAGCCAGACACATTCTTCTGGGGTGGATCTGCTGTCACAGCAGATAACAGCACCTTTGGATACACTTTACAATGCAGGAGGTACTAGAAATTTCCCTACTGTGTACAACAGCTGGCTTATCCTAAACCTGGCCTTTGGATCACTCCTCATGAATAAGAAGGGCAATTAGTGAATCTACTTTCAAAGAACAGCATACACAGAACCTCTGTTTTCCAGTTCTTCTGTAAAACAATGACAAGTTATAATTAATAATGCATAAGAGAGGTGTTACAGAGATGAACATATCTTGAAAATAGCTCAGATACTATTTAAGATGGGGAATGATTGTAATTGTATCAGTTCCACATAGTATATTACATAAATTGTATTAAAGACATGGTAATTCATTGTAATTTTTAGTACTACTAAAAGAATCCATACAGAGTTACAAGGTGTTATCTGAATTTGCATAAGGATACCAAAGGAAATCTAATACTCCAGAAACACATCCAAGTAGTGTAATCTCTAAAGCATCCAGGTAAAAATCCTTATATTTGCTGGAATCAGATCCCAAACTTCTATGTGTATGTTCTCCAGTATTTACAACCTTAAAACCATAGGCATGAAAATCATAATCTTGCTTACAAAAAGAACATTAACTACAAGTCTTTTTCACTTGCTCACTTACTTATTCAAATACTGAGGGTCCAGCTGGGTTCATCCATGAAAACTTTTCCATATGCAAAAAAATTGGGCCTTAGAGTAGTAAAAAAATGAATCAATGATGATGTCATAAACTGAACACAGGAGAGGATGGCTACAAGGTCTTCATTAAGTTAGTGATGGGCATCTGGCTGGTAATAAGTCCAAAAAAAAAAAGTTTGTGAAGCCTTCTTCTCCTCCAGCAAATACCTAATTTATCAATGTCAACCTGATATACAGCCTACTAATCATATTAGTTCAACTGACTGAATTAGCCACACATTTTTGGCTAAGGGAATGATAATGCACTGTGCTGAATAAGGTTGCTCTATTATCCAAGGTTTAATGGTCTGAAACAACAAAGTTTTTGCTTGGAATTCGGATTAAAAACTAAAAAAAATACATATTGAGGATATTGGTTATATGTGATTTTCTCTGGGCCCACAATTAAACTGAATTTTAAATTTTTTTCCTCTGTAGATTGCTGCTGAAAATTCATAGCAAGATACCAAGGAACTGGTTTTCTTCTATATTATCTAGAGCAGAGCTCATTTTGCAACAGATGACACATGAAGAAAGAGCTGGACCATGAAAAAAAAATCAAACATAAACAACATTGGAATTTTCTTTTGTCTAGGAATAGCTTCTTTCATTTAATCAAAAAGAAGTCATACATATTATGAGCCTTATAATGAAGATGAAAACACAGTGATCCGCAGTACAAAACCAAGATGATTTTCCATTACATTAAAATGCATTATAAAGTTATCTAGTTAAATACATTTTTTACAGAGATCATCAAATTATTAGAGTTGGAAAAGATCTCCAAGATCTCTTAGTTTAGCCCAGCACTGGGAAGTGCTCCACTAAACCATGTCCCTATGTGCCACATCTACACATCTTTTAAATACCTCCAGGGATGGTGACTCCACTACTGCTGTGGGAGCCTGTTCCAGTGCTTGGCAACCCATTTGGTGAGGAATTTTATTTCCTAATATCCAATTTAAACCTCCCCTGGCACAATTTGAGGCCACTTCCTCTTGTCTTGTCACCTGTTACCTAGAAGAGACTGACACACAGCCCACTGAAAACTCCATCCAGCTCCACAGACTTATGTGTATCTAAAGATACCAGCTGCTGACCATTTCCCTGGGTTATAGGGACTTCACTTTGCTCCTCATCCCTGTCTTCCAGCTCAGAGGACTGGGTACCAGGGAAACATGGACTGAGGAAATTATGGACTGAGGCAAAGAAGGCATTAAGTTCCTCAGCCCTTCTTGCTAAGTGTTCCTCTGCATCCAGTAAAGGCTAGAGATTTTCCTTGGCCCTTCTGTTTTTGCCATTGTATTTGAAATAGCATTCTTTGTTGTCTTTTATGGCAGTAGAGATATTAAGTTTTAGTTGCGCTTTTGCTATTTTAGTTTTCCTCTTCATAACCTCTCAACATCCTCACAGTCCTTCTGAGTTTGCCTGCCCCTTTTTCCAAAGTGTTCCATAAACTCTCCTTTTCTTCCTCAGTTCCAGATAAAGCTCTCTGTTTAGCCAGCCCCTCTGGCTTATCTTTTGGCGCATGGGGACATCTTTCCCCTGTGGTTTTCTAGATCTTCTTGAAGAATGTCCAGCCTTCCTTTACTACTTTGTCCTTCAGGTCTGCCTCCCAAGGGACTCTATCAACTGAACTCCTGAAAAGTCTGTGCCCTATCATGCCAGGGCTCATGGGGGCATAGAGCAGTCATAGAGGAGCTGTCTTTGAGAAACTATATGGGAACATGCTGAGAGTACTGTGTTCTGATTATGTATCACATCCTTTTCTTTAATGAATCAAATATAGTGTGGGAAATACAAAGTAAAGCGCTTTTTAAAAAATAAAAAAGGCAATAAAAATAAGTTCACCAAAGCACTAAATCAGAATAAAATTAATGAAATCTTTAAATATCATTTCAGTAACTATGTGCAACAATGGCCTTAAACAAAATGAGTAAAGAAAATATTAAAAAGGTCAGGCATGGGGATCTCAATATTTGTTTGTCCTTTGTTCCTTCTACACTGCAAATTAGAGGGAAGAAGGGGCAACACTCAAAGGCTAAAAATATGGTCTCTCAGCACAAAAAGAGCAAAAGGATAAAGAGAATGGAAAAGATGACAGCATTTGGATAAAAGCCAGTCATATAAAGATATCAGCACAGAATAATAAAAGAGACTGGCACACATCCCAAATCAATTATGGAAGATCAGTGCAGAATAGGCCAATATACCTGCCTCCAGAAAGACTAAGATGTGCATAACAAAGTTCAAGAATAGCTACAAAAAAGGGAAGAAAAATTGAATTTAGGGAGATAGCAGGAAAATGAAGGCAATGTTAATTATAAATCAAAGGAAGGCACAAATGTATTATTATTTCACAACACCTGTTTATCACCTCTGTATGAACTACACAGGTCTGAATTTACTCATCACAGATTCTACCTAAGATTCAGTTGGTATGGAACATATTGAGACACCTCATCCTGTTACCAGGTAGATTGTCACTTGATGTTCAGTACTTCTGAAAAGATACAAATTGGTATAAGATCCCAAAAGCTGAATTTACTCAAAATGTGATATATTCTTACTAAACCAAGCATGTCTAATATGATGTATTTCAATTTTTAAAATTAATAATGTTTTATGGAGACTAACAAAAGACTTCAAATGGACTACTGCTCATGAATCAGTACTGCTTGTAAAGAAGCCTAAGGCCATTTCCATCACTCCCTCAGAAAAGGAAACATGATCACCTTGGGTACCTTGAAACTTAGGGTAAAGGTAAAGTAACACATAAATGCTGTGCAGGGTAGTTCAACATACATTAATAATTGGCTAGTGGGGCTATAACTAACAATTACTTGGACTACAGCTCAGCTGTCAATCACATTGAGACTGTGACTGAGAATACCAACAGGGAGCCAAGCATTAAAATCACCTACTGATCAACTTTTACGAACTACCATTGCTGATTTACTTCTTTAAACTGTGGCTCTTTCCTCTGCAATTATGTACTGAATTCCAAGCTAAGTATGCTCATCTTCCTTGGAGTAATTTTTTTTTTCTTCATGCTTCTCAAACACCTAACATAAGAGCCAACCTCCTAATTTTACATCTAAATCTCTGTTTACACTATTTAAAGTATAACAGACTTTGAAGGGCATTTTCAGACAAACAGAAAATGCCCCTTCCACCTCATTTGCTTTTGCTTCTGTATGTTCAGCAACAGAATTGAGAAAAATGCATTATTATTGCTTCTGTAGAGTTATTATCGTTATTTTGTTATGAAAATGTTGAGAAAACATGATTAAAAAATAGATTGTAAATCATAGACTGGTTACCTGCCTCACTGTCACAAAGCTACATTACTAGAACTGAGGTCCTTTTCATTACTGATTATATCCAATGAGGGACATAAGATCTCTCTCATGCAAATATATGACTCTTTGTGTGTTTGTGTAGGTGTGAAGAGGTAAAAGTGTCACCTTTAAGACTACAATAAAAATAGGCACATAACTTCCATTTCAATTACCTAAACAAATTCCTTCTCTGTTAAAACTGTGAGATTTGATCAGAAAACATTGTTTGAATGCTTTTGTAAAAACCTGCAGTAAGCCTCCTTTATCTTTTAATCCAAGAAAGAGACTGATCATTTTTCCTTTTACAAATTGTTCTTTTCAGATCTCAGTGACTCAGCTGATTTTGCTCCAGATTAGTTTACTTTGACATCTGACTGAAGACCATAGCTGCAGATTCTGTAGTTCAAAGCAGGGATATTTCTTTCATCAGTAAATATCTGTAGATGACTTTGTTGAAGTTTTTGCTTGGTGTCTTAGATCTGCACCAGAACTATGATGTGCTTAGTCTAAAACAGCTGTGTATAGCATCACTATGTGACTTTTTGTTCTGCAGATCTGCACAGGGTAAATTCAGATATCAAATTGATAAATACAATTCATTCCCACCTCCAGTGGCTTTTTATATAAACTAGCTGGTAGTATAGCCACACAAACAGCAGTTCTCCAAAAAATCTTGGTTACTCAATGAGTAGTCCCACAGTTCTTGTTTAAAAACTGTGGGTGCAGAATGGTAGCAATGCAAATACATCTAATAATGTGCTGATTTGGTCAGTGTTAACAGAATTACTAAAAAGTTCATAGTCCATTTCTCTTTTTCCTTCCCAAGTAAATCTGCAACAGCAATAGAGATACAATTGTAATGCCTGAATATCTACTGTGGCTGAAGATGATGCACTCTTCTGAAAATCAGATTTCTAAAATTAGTAGGCAGTTTTGGCAGTTTGACCTTTATTTAAAGGTCAAAATCAGTTTTCTGGTGTCATTATGGTAAACTAAATCAAGTCAGACTCAGAATTGATGCCCCCAAAGCCCTTTTACAATATGTTGGATGTTTATGCCCTGCCGAGGAAGGTCACATGTTCTCATACAATGTTCAGTGGGTTCATAATGGCTAATAAGGACCTCACATGGCCTATCCCTGCTTAAAATAAATTTTCATTGCAACACAGCCAGAGTGACCCTGCAGCAGAGCCTCTAATGCCTGATCTTACTGACTTCCCCCATCCAGGGCATCTTCTAAGCAAGCCAAGTGCAAATGAAAAATTTTGGAAGGAAGTACAATGGTATCTAATACTGTTTGGTGAGACTGAAAGACTTTTCAATGCTCATAAAATGTCCACAAGACTTATACCAGGAAGACACATGAAAGATGGCTGGTAAGCTTAACATAAACTGTGTCTGAGGAACTGTGAATCAAGCAGTACAATCACCTCCTGCCAGACACTGTAATCCCTGAGCTGTTTTAAATGATCATATCACACAGTTTTCAGGGCTTAGTCAAGGTCCTTCTTTTAGACAAGCCTGTAACATCAGCATGCAAAGTCATTGCCCACATGCAATGGGACAGTGCAGCCTTGTCAGGAAGAAACAGAGAGAAAACTTTGTAAGGAATGTTAGCCTAATGAGTTAAACACTGACTCTTTTCCATTTGTTACCTGATAGTTTTGTGCAATGTGACCCCAGACAAATAATTGCAGTTGATGTTTTCCCTATTTCTACAGTGTGAATTTCTACAGTGTTAACAAACACCGAGATAGTTTCCCATTCCTGAGGATTAGGCCATTTTTGTGAAAACTCTTGAAAATTAAAATGTCCTTAATAACTCTAGCGGAATGCTGAACATAGCACTAGAGCTGAGACATGCACTGGCACAGGGCTGCCCTGCAAGCTCTGTTGCAGGCCGCAGGACTGAGAAATGATGAAGGCTTCTCAGGGAGAGCTGGTAAAATTACCTATTATCAATTTGTTCTCTTTTCCTACTGTTCAACTCTCTTTTCAAACTTTAACTGTTTGAGCTGAAATGCAACATTTCAAGTGTCTGCCTCAGGCTGATGTCTTTTCATTCCCACAGAACAACTATTATACTGCTCTTAAGATTGCCACGGCAAACTTTCAAAAAACATTCTGTGCAAACTTAGTTTGGTCCCTTGTGCACAGCTATTTCAAAGACAACTAACAAATAACATGATCTGAGTCAATTTTTTTCTTATAGCCTCTGCCTCATTCAGTGCCCAAAATGGAGGTCAGCAGAGAAAGCAGGATGCACCTGTATTGCCTCCAGATATGTGCAGCCCTAAGGTCTACAGCTGAAGTAGACAGTTTGTGTTTCCCTTAGTTTCACAGAAAAAAAAAAAAAAAAAAAAAAAAAAAAAGGTAATTCCAGGGTGCAACTCAGTTTATTCTCAGACACATTAACGCTGTTCAAAAACTGTCAATTTTTGTCTATGTTACAGATATTTATGATCATATGATCAGATGCAGGGTTTTATTTGGCAGATCATATACTAGTTTTTAATTTGGGTGCTACAGTGTATAGTGAACTATATCATCCCTTTTCTCAAATGGGATTGGGGTGCAGAAAGATTAAGTTTCTGTTAGTTCTAGACTGAGATTTATAATGTTTGGTATTATGTAGCACTACACATATTCAAGAAACAGCGGACAGCAACTGTTAACTTCAAATATAGTTATGCATGCTCTGAACTTTTTCTAATGAGACTCTACTGTCTCCAGCTGGGCATCCAGAAAATGAGAAACATAGAGCTGAAGACCAGCTGTGAGAAATCTGGTTTGTGTCATCTGTGTAACAACACACAGGTGGGTGTAGAAACCCTTCCACGTCACTCAGCTGCCTCAGGGATTCAGTTTTCTTTTCCATCTACCTCCTGCCCCACTCAATTCATGACTTTAAACACTGCAACAAATGAAGTAAAGGTTCTGCAGGCTATCTCCCTTTGTACTGCAAAGTCATGATTTATCTCCATTAGGTATATTTAATCTTCCGAAAAAAGTAGTTTTCACACATAGTAATTACAACATATGCCAAAAGGTGGCTGAATTAAGTTTCATAAAGTGTTTTATTTCAGAAATGTTCTAACTCCTGATTGCTAACTTAGGTTTTCTTAAGATAAACACCTAAGTCTGGGCTAATCATCTGCATTTGTCTTACAAGGCAAAAAGAAGGCCATTGGAGGTAGGGGAAGGGTTAGGGGAACTCAACACTTCTAAGTTAATTATGAAAATGGCATATTGGATCAAGCGCTCTCTGGTGGCACCTGACTGCAAATGGAATATACAATGTCTGAATCAGATTTAGCCCTCAAAGTTTTGTTTACCGTTCTACGTTTTGTTTTTTAAATCTATGTTTAGAGCAGACTACTCTGACATTTGTTTATTGAGTACATCAGTATTTTTAAATGTCCACAAATGCTGTAGGAATGCACAAATCTTTCTTTTCCTTGTATTTTTCTACTGCATGTTTTTATCTTGTTCTGCCATTCTAGAGGTCTCTGGAGAGGCCATAGTATTTAATCTAATACTTCTTGAATTAAAAATGGAGCTCAATAAATGACAAAATATATTTTACTGTACATGCTACTTCCTAGGAATGCACTGAATTAGTATGCCTTGTTGGGTTCTCCCCCAGGAGACTGATTTAGTCTAATGATAGTGCAAGGTCATTAGCACAGTACTAGCATAAATTCTGCTTAACCAATGCCAGGTGATTAACTAGTTTGTGTAATGTGTTCTGTGCATAAAACTGTGAACTCAACTCCTCTCTATGACAATGTGATCTCAAGAAAGATTTGGCAGCCTGAATGTATTCCCACTAATCTGGAACCAGAGATAAGTCATTCTCACTGGTGCCCCTAAGATAAGTTGAAGACTCTCATTGCCATCCAAAGCAGATTCAAATATTTTTTTCTTAGCAAGCTGATTTAAAAACTGCATATATTCAAAAGAAAATCTTAAGCATGCTTTGTGTGCTTTCTCAATATTTATAAATCAAGTCAATTTGAAAATCTGGTTGCTTGTATATTTTTATCAGTTATATATGGGTTCTGGTTTTTTTTTTATGATCTAAATCAGTCTTTATTAAAGAAACCAAACCCAAACTGTATGTGCAGAGGTACATTTTACAACAACAAGGGTGACTGGAAGGCTCTGCACGTGGGTCAGGGCAATGTCCAGTATCAATACGGACTGGAGGAATAAATGGATTGAGAGCAACCCTGGGAAGAAGGACTTTCATCAGTGGATGAAAAAAGGGACGTGACTTGTCAATGTGTGCTAATGGCCCAAAAAGCCAACCACATCCTCAGCTGCATCAAAAGAAGCATAGCCAGCAAGGCAAGAGAGGTGTTTCCCCCCTCAATTCCCCATTTGTGATACCCCACCTGAAGTGCTGCATCCAGCTCTGGATGCTCCAGTGCAAAAAAGACAGCAACCTGTTAGAGCAGGTCCAGAGATGGACCCTGAAAATGGTCCAAGGGCTGGTATACCTCTCCTACGGACAAAGGCTTACAGAGCTGGCAATAATCAGTCGGGAAAAGTCTCAGGGAGGACTTTATTGACTTCCTTCAATACCCAAACAGGACTTATAGAAAAGATCAGGGAGAATTTTTACCAGGACGTGTAATGACAGTACAAGGGACAATAGTTTTAAGCAAAAGAGGAGAGGTTCAGATTGGACGTAAAGAATAATTGTTTTGGTTTTTTCCATTGTGAGGGTGCTGACCTACTGAAACAGGTCACTGACAGAAGTTCTGGTAGTCCCATTACAGTAAATGCTGAAAGTCAGGTTGGATGTGGCTTTGAGCAACCTGATCTAGTGAGAGATGTCCCTGCCCGTAGCAGGGAGGTTTCCCTATGTGATCATTATTGTTCTTTCCAACTCAAATCCATTTATGATTCTATGAGAAAAGCTCTGAATTTTGAGCCTCAGAGTTTTGCATTTTTTACTTTTATGTTCTCGATTTTTCCGTTTAATTATGTCAAATTATTGATTGTGAAATGACTGTGAAGGCTTCATTTTGCTATGTCTATGAAATACAGGCAAATCAAGAGAGAATATGACAAGTTCGCTTTCCAACAACATAACTAAACTCATTACCAAGAGGGTCAGCAATGGAAAAATTGTTCTCCATTCTGCATTGCACATTTCTCACTGCTAGCCAGAATCTTCCCTATTTATGAAGTGGTGTTGGAAAATTCTTAAGTGGGAAAGAAAAACAAAAAAAAAAAAGGGCTAAGGTTCTTGGATGATCAGATTTAGGAAATATGTATACTGCACATGTGTGCCCAGACCTCAAAAAGGAATGAAATTACCCACAAAGGAATGAAAAAAAAAAAAAACAAAAAAAAGCCCAGAATCATGGCTTGGCAGTTTTGGAACACTATCAACAATATGAGTCAGTGATGTTCTGTTGAACTTAACAAAGGATTAAAGGCAAGCTGTAACTCAAGAGGACAGGAAAGAATTTTGCATAACTAGAAGGTTCAGTCCTTAAAAAATCCTTAAAATATTTCAATAAAGCTATGATTATCTAGGTGGATGTGTAGAGGAATTTACATAGGACCCATATGTATGATGGCTGCTCAGAACTTCAGTCTTGGGAAAAATGAAGGGAAATCTTCCATCACCAAAGTTGAAGATATTTGATCTCTTACATGTATTCTGAATTGAGCACAAACTGAAACACAGTAGATGACAAGTTCACATGCCATCTTTGTTGTGCCAAGACATGAGTTACTGCTCTCAGGCTTCAGCATCAAGATGCATTTCAGTCTTTACAATAATGCTTGGGTGATATCTCCTAAGTTGTTTACAAGATAATTTACAGAACTTGTGAAGTGTTCCCATGCTGAAAACATGCTGAAGAAAAAAAGATGCTGAAGTCAAGAGAAGGCAAATACATCTTGCCCCAGAGAAGAGAACACAGAGCAGTCCAGAAGGAATGTCTGGGCAGTATTACACACAGAGAACCTACACCATTACTGTTCTTACTAAAACTTGTTGTTTTATTTGTAAAGTAATATTGGCAACATGCAGACAGAAAGCAGGAATTATCATTAAAAATTCTGAGTCTGAAACTTCAGATTCTAGAAATCTCATACTACCAGTTTTAAAACATTCCTAGAAAACTGACATCTAAAATTTTAGATAAATTCTAACTCAAATGTATTTGAAGACAAAATCTGTCATAATTTTGACAGGTGCAAAGAAATTGATCACAGAAATAACACAAGTGGTTAGGTAGAAGATACAAGTGTTTGTGGACAGCTCTTTTACTAAATCCAAACTAATAGTTTCAGATTACTTACATCCAAATATTTAAGACTCAGCACAGGATCCTGATAAACCATTACTGTTCATTCACAACACAAGATCCAGAGGAAAAAATCAACCATATTAAAACCAGTCATTAATCACTTGAATTACCTAACATTGATGGTGGGTGATTCTATGGCTTAAGATACTGTAAAATTGATTTCCTATTTTAAAATAAAGCTTTGATCTTTTCTTTTTCTAAAAGGTACCACACTCTTAAGCAAACAAAGCAGGAGGTCAGACAGAAAAACTGTTTGGCTTATTAATGCAAGAAGTCAAACTGTATTATGTCAGAAAGGTCTCTTCAGCTTTAAATCTACAAATCTGGGAACAGGGCTACAGAAGAAATGCAGTCTTTTTGAAGCTATTACTTTCTTATTATGAAAAACTTATGAGAAAACATAGCCCAGTATTTTTAAACCTGAATTTATGTCTAAATGCTGGTTCCACTGATATAAATGGGTGGTAAAAACCCTAATTGACCTCAGAAAGGCAACATTTCTTATTTCATTGTGGATTATATTCAGTTTTTGAAAGCATGACTCTGAATATTGCATGCACACTAGATGTCAATCGGTACTGTCACTAGGTACCAGGGCAACAGTCTGAGTGATATGACAGTTTCTCAGAATTTAATATATCAGCATGTTCAGCTTGGGATATTGTTTTTCTCTCCCTTCCTATGTGCATGTTGGTGCAATATTTGTCTCAACATTTGCAGTGGAAAACTGTCCAAAAGTTACATAAAGCCAGCAAAAGTCATTTAAGAGTCAGGATCAGAAGCACACATACAAAAGGGAGAAGGGCCCAGCATCCTGTAGCAGTGCAGGCACAAAAAGGAAAATCAGAAGACTGGACAAATCAAACCTGCCTGCAGCTGTTCTCAAGAATGGGCCAGACAAGCGACTTGCACAGCTGGTCATTGGAAGAGGACAAACAGCAGCACCACTTGCAGGTCTGTGGCCCAGATCTAATATTCAGTGCTTTAACATGAGGTTCCACAAATCAATGCTACGCTTGTAGTGATAGCAGACAGCAGTGCTTGAGCTTGTGTTTTATAGGTCTGGTCACCTAAAATGATCAGTTTCACTGGGGATTTTCTGTCTGTGTTTTTGAATCACTGCCTGTAGGCTCAGGTAGTAAATCTGGCCATAGATCCCTGTGCTGCATTTTTTTTTCTTGATGTCATGGTGCCTGGGGCAATTTTCTTAGTAACACATGACTCTGCCTGTGTTTTCTAAGTCCAGACATAGAATGGCTTTGGTCTAATTTTCCTTACATTCTTTTGGTCTTCCATCATGGTTACAGTTGTTTACTTAAGACATATTTCAGCAATTTTGAGATTTTTCTCCATCCTACTCTATGTACCTCTGCTCATTCTTACATCTTTGTCACAGATTATAAACTAGGGGATGAGGTCATTGCCCTCCTATATAACCAAAATCACAGTGGCTGAAATTAATCCTTGGAGCTTTATTTTTCTTAGTTGTTGTTTTCCAAGAAACTGCAAAATCACTTAAAAATTTATCTGTGGCTTGTAGTATAGAACATATGAACATGCTTTCCACTGTTGCCTTTACAGACTTTCTAGAAGTGATCAATAGACCCCAAGAGTTCCTAAGCACAGCTTGAAACCACTTGACTGGTGTTAGGAAAACATCAACTCTTGCCTTTCAGATTTTCAGTGGTGAAGAACTTTGATACTTCCATAGTTTTCCACAGAGAAAAATGTGTCTTTTACTTCTAACCTTAATTTGTCTGTCTCCAGCTTTCACCTTGATATGTCATTGTCCACTAGACAAAATAGCCATCTAGAATCAATATCCTACCTCCAGGAGGTAGCTGTGACCCCTCTGGATTTTCTCCTTGACAAGCTAAACAGCTTGTGATTTTTTAAGCTTTCCTCTGAGTGGCATATTTCTCAACCTCCAGCTAACCCTGTGGTTTTCCTCTCAGTGTTTCTCACTTTATTATGATCTTTTCTAAGACTTTATTCATAGGAACTTGAGGCAGCAATCTAATAATAACAGAAGAAGGCATAATGCCCCTACTTTAACTGATACTCTCTTTTAAAAATAAATATTCAAGGATTCCAGAGAAAACTCACAGATATCTTGGATTTTGCTACTTAATCAACATAGCTTAAATGTTCTGGAAAAACAGTGCATTTGTGTTCCATAGACAAACTGCATTACTCTGGAGCATCTCCCAGTCGAAAAATGATAACAGAGATTGCTACAGCCCATTGACTTTCTTGATAATCTACCCCCATCTTTTTTTTCTGCATCAGTGCTTCCTAGGATTAAACACTCTCTCCTATAACTATGGATGTGTTTTTCCCCTGTACTCTCTTTGTCAGTGGAGAGAAACTGGACCTTCCAAACCACCCCAGCATGATTGCCTAAAACCTCTGGGCTAGAGGGCCCTCTGATGGGAACCCAATTCTCTCCATGAACAATGAGAAACTTTGCAACTGGCTAACACCAGGCACTTTCAGGGGACTAAAACAAGGTGAGGTAGATTCCACAGGCACTGGGAAGTGCTGCCAGTAGCTATTTTGATGCATAAGCTGGGCCAGGGCTCAGCTTTACACTTATATGTAGTAACTACACACTTGTCTCAATATGTCACCAACACTATCAATCATCCTATTGTTACTCCCCCAAAGTTTTTGTCATCTTCAGTAGTCATCAGTAATAGCTGCAATTTTCACAGGTCATTGTTGGAAATGCATGTCCCATTACCTCCAACGCTGCTCACCTGCCCTGCACAGCTGTAGCCCATTGGGGATGAGGCTCAGCCGCAGCCCCACTCCCAATTACCACAAACTGTGTGCCTACAAGTGTAAACCAGTGCAGAAGTAAAAAATTAGTCTAAGTGGCACTCTCTCAAAGAGAATCCATTTAATAATTTTCCCCTTTTTCATAAACATTTTTAAGCCTGTCATTTAAGAAGTTTTAAAAACACTTAGTATGCATGGCTTTCATTTCATATGATTCAAATCATGCAGTACCAATTGGTATGTTATGAAAGCCATAATTGGATGCTATTCTGCTTGTCAACCAGATTTCCAAGTTGGCATGGTAAGATTTTCCAGGTTGATAGAAAACAATTATATTATTTTCTTTATAACTTCTATTAATTGACTTTTATGTGAAGATTTTTTTATTAGGGTCCCAATTGAGCAGACAAATCTATAATTACCTAGGTTATCACACTTATACATCAGTGTGTCCTTTTATGCAGCAACCATGACTTGCTATAGGTCTTCCTACAGAAGCCACCTGATGCTTTAAATTATTCCAAGCACTTAGAATGCAGATTAGCCAATGTGCTAGAGTTTTTGCCAGAAAGCAAAGACTCAGTGATATGCTTATAAAACTGTCTGAGTCTAATCCAAACTTCTCTCTCTTTGATGGGGGTTCTATGACACCTTATTATAAAGACACTTTTCTGGCTTTTAGTGGGTCTAGTGGTTTTGAAAGTGAACTAAGAAGCTGTAGCCACAGTCATTGGAATGCAGGTGCAGGCCTTTCCTCTAACAGTCCTCTAATGTATGTTAGTTTTGCTTCTCTGTCCCAAAATCTTTCTGTTCACCTGTACATCAAACTGGAAAATCTGGGGGTTTTTTCTATACTAGGGCTAAAATAAATATTTGATAATTCATAGAGCCAGGCCTCTGTTTTGGACCCCACAATGTTATTCCCTGTTTTCTGACCTGACAAAGAGACTTGTCTGCTACAGAAATATTTTTTGATTTAAGAAAGAGTGGCACTATCCCATGCTTTGTACAGGGAGAAACAGAAATGTACTGTGAGCATATGATATGAGCTACATCCTCTTAGTATGTATCAAAGCCACAGGTGGTGGAATCCACTTGCCTGTATCCATCATCGTCTAGCTCATGAGGCCTCATGCTGTTTTGCTTGAGAAGTCTCTAAGCAACCAGGTATCTCTGCTACATAAACAGGAATTTCATCTTATGTACCAAAACAGTATGTGCTCTTAAAAAAAAAAGAAAAAAAGTGCTGAGGAAACCTCACTTCTGTGCCCTGGTCAGCTTGAGAGCTTGAGGAAGTTTAAACTTATAGTCTCTATCAAGCCAAGGAGCATGTCAGCCAAACAGCTGTGGACTGTTAAAGACAAAAGTCTCTTTTACTCTTCTGTTAAAGTTAGACCTTTGCAGCCAGCAAGGCATGGGGCCAGAGAGACTGTCTCTATACCAGGTCTTGGGAAGACATATGAATTTTATATAAGCAAATTTATATGGATGAATTTCAATACAGAAAGAGAAACAACCTGGGAAATACTGCCATTTCTTGACTGAATTGTGCAATTGCTCAGATACTGTCAAAACATCTTTTGTCTGACTGTTGGCTGGAAGGTAATCTGTCCATCTTTCTCTTCCACATTAAAATGACCACTTCACCAAAGAGAACCAATTACAGATTCCAGCATCCCGAATCTAAAAGAGAAGGAGAGCCTCAAGGCACTGAGAAAGGCAAGACAAGTTGTGGTAAAGGTCAGAAGAGAGTTGGGGAGCAGGGATTCTATTGGCATTTTCTGGAAGTTCCTTGTAAGGTAACTGGAGAGAGGTAGACCCATTGACTGGATGAAGAGAGAACATCTCCCAAGCTCCCCCACACTCATTCATTCTGTGTCCTCTATTTGACATTCTGTTTCTACTTGGATGATTGAATTGGCCACCTTCCCTCTGTTCACTAGTTCCCCCCTGAAATGGGCACCTAAAATATAGTCACATCTGCTCACAAATGAAGCACTGTTGGAGTCTTTCCATTATCTACCACATGGGAGCAGGATTAGGTTCGCTGTCAGTTTTGGGGAACATGAAAGGGATAAAGGAGCATGAATTATGCATAACAGAATTGCACCCTACTGGTTTCCTGAGACATACAAGATGTTTCAGTCCCATTGTCGTCCTAGCATGCTCTTGGAGAAAATGCTTCACACAGCCAGAGGCAGAACTCACAGTGTAGCACGACTCGTCCAAGACTCCTGATACAGCACCATATTGACATTCTTCTGCTAATGACGGATGTTTCATGTTGTTAAAGATCTGGCAGCATATAACCGTTTGTTAGACTGGCTAAGACTGCATAAAATGTTGTAAGAAATAAACTGAGTAGGGAAAAATTATTAGAGAACTGCTAAAACCTGAGCGGGTTTTTTTTTTTTTTGGGGGGGGGGGGTTGCATCTTCCTTTTGATTATTTTCATTGCAACTAATGGAAAGAAAAAGAATGTTAAACTAGCAATCTGATTACAACTCTCACATACCTTTGGTTTAGACCTAAACTCTTCCAGGCAGAAATACAATATTTTAATGCCAGACCCAATTTAATGAGGGTCTAAATTAGTAAGAAGTAACTTTTTATTAAAAGATTTGGACAGTGCTTGACGTGACAGGAGAAGCCCATATATTTCTCCCTGGGACAACTGCGGATTATTCCCCAGTTGTCCCACTAAGTCTTCCCACCCGCCCTGGCACAGCTCAGAGATTTGAGGCATACGGCCCAGCGATGACTTTCACGCGGCCACCGCGGGCCCGAGGGTGACGGGACCGCCGGGTGCGCGGCCCCTGTGCTGGCGGAGAGCCCTTGGCACACGGCTCCCGTCCTATCCAGTCGCCGGGAGCGTTCACTCCGCACCGGGGACAGCCCCCTCCCCGCACCATCCCTCCTGCCACTTTTTGCCCGGAGTGGAGACAGCGCGGGCGGCAGCTCAGGGAGGGCCCGGGCACCGCTCCCGCCCCCTTGCCGCGGGCCCCCTTTCCTCCCCCGGCGCGGAGAGCGGGGCGCTCCCGGCGCTGCGGACCCCGGCGGCGGCGGCGGCTCCGCGGCGGGCGGGGGCGGTGCGAGGCGCGGTGCAGCCCCGCGGCGGCCGCGGGCTAACGCGGCTGCGGCAGCCCCCGCCTGCTCCTGGGGCACGGCCGCGCTGGGCGAGGGGAGTGGGCGGCGGTCCCGGCCCGGGCCCTGCGCACCTCTGCCGAGTTTGGCCGGCCCAGAAGGGCAGCCGAGAGTTCAGCATGCAGGAAGTTTTGAGGCAGCTCGGAGAGTAGCGCGGTGGCGGTGACCGCTGCTTCGCCTGCTCCGGGGTTTTGAGCTTTTTTTGCGGGGATTGTGCCTTTTTTGCCCCCCGCATACAACTTCCCCAAACACACAAGCAACCCACAACAATCAAAAAGTCCGGTAAGGGGGAAGAGAACACGAACGAGGGAAGCACCCTCGGCGGGAGAGGAGAGTCCGTTTCTTCGCAGAGACACGGTCCCGCTCGCAGCTGGTCCCAATGCAACTGCTCATCCTCCTCCTGCTCTACGCCGTCGTCTGTGCGAACTTCTGCAGCCGTCAGGGCACCACCGCCCCTGCCCAGAGCGGATCTATAAAAGCCCTGCGGGCTTCCAACATCAGGCGAGATGGTAGGTGTCCTGCTGCTTTTATACCCGAGGGCTGCTTTTGCGGGGGTAGCCCTTAAGCGCGCCTCGGGGCTGCCGCTCCCCTGTCCCAGGAGCGAAGGCCGCTTGCCCAGAGGGCGACTGGGGTTGGTCCGCGGTCCGGTCCCGTCCCGGGGGGCTCAACCAGGTCGTGGGGTCGGTCTCCGGGGTCCGGTCCCGGCGGCCGGTCCGGGAGCGTGTGGCCAGGTGGCAGGAGGGAGGTGTGGGATGAGGGGGCGACTCTGCCCGGCGGCTGCACCTCCGGGCGGTCCCAAACTTCTCGGGGCAACTTCGAGGAGGTCTCCTGGGAGTCGGCGGTACCCCCAGCGTCCCTTCTGGTCTGCGGGGGGGCAGACAACGCGGAGTGCTCGGTCCCGGCTGCCCAGGCGGGCCCCGCCGGGCGTCCCTCGGCACCCCTGGGCCCGTGTCCCCCGTGTGCCTGTGATGGGCCGGCGGCGGGGCAGAGCGGGGCGAGCGGCGGCTTCGTGGCGGCTCCGGCCGCGCGGGCGCCGCTGCTGGGGCTCTCAGGGGCGGTGTGTCGGGGGCGCTGCCGTCGCCCCAGGGCTCCTTGGCGGGAGCATGATCGTCTCCCAGCCCTGCCACAGCCTCACCGGCTTCGCCTGCTGTAAGGGCTGTCGGCGTGCTGCTCGCCGGTTTAGGGGACTTCTCGAGCGGAGGGTCTGAGCCCAGGGCTTGGTGCTCCCCTGGGCACTGCCCCACCAGGACTGGCCTCGTCCCTTGTGCTGGCCGGGGATGGTGCGCGCCCATCAGGGCGGCAGCGGGCTCTCGGACACCGTGGGAAGGGTGTTTTCAGCCTGAGCTCCGCTGCGGTTCCCTCCGGGAGCTGCCGGCAGAGGATGTCCTGGACAGCCGAGGTGCTGCCAGGTCACAGCGCGGCAGTGCGGGACGCAGGTGCCTCCCGTGAACGTGGTCGTGTGCCGTGACACCACGGGGAGCGAACGGGGAGACTGCATAGACATAGCGCTGCTGAAATTCACCTCTAGAATCCATGACTTTCAGTTTGGGAAGAGCGATGGGCATTGGCCAGGGAGCAGCCTGGAATGTTCCCGCCTCACATGGGAGAGCTTGCTTTTGCACGTTGCCGTGCACCTTCTTCGACGAGGAAATGCAGGATGTTCTCCTTGCAAATGAACAGTTAAAGTTAACATCAGTCTTGAAGTTAACATCTTCCAGTTGACAGCAGTTATATATTTTATAAACTCTTTTCAAAAACCCAGGCCCTTGAGCCATATCCAAGACTGTATTTGCCAGTGTTTATTTTCCAGCATGTATACAATGCATGTAATGGGTATACAGTTGATTTAGGAAGATGTTTTTGTTTAAAGTTTGGAGCCATATTGAACTTAATAATATTTTTATGCCTTTCCTAGTCACTGAAAGAAGACTTAGAGAAGGTGGAGGATTTTTTTCTTATAATGGAAATGTTGACTCAGGAAGCAGGATAGAATTGCAGTTCTTTTGATAAAGAAGTCAAATTTAATCTCATTAAAGAAAAAAAAAAAGTATGTGTTTGCAATAAAAGTACATATTTGTTATTTCTGTTTCATTCTTTAAAATTATTTTGTGTTTTTGTCAAGCTTTATGACTTTTTAGCCTGTCATCTTCATAGAACTGAAACTATCTCTGAATATGTCTAAGCAAGCTTCCATCCAGCTCAAACTTCAAACAAGCTTTTTCATTGAAAACTTACATACTTAGAACATCAAAATGTGTATTACTCTGATCATCTCTGTATAGTCAATGAAGAAATCACTAACCCCTAATATAAATAAAGTTTTCATATTAATGGAAGTGTGACAGGTGTTTTACTCCTCAGAAGACTTCCAGTGGTGAACTTGCTTCTTGGAGTGATGAAGAGAACCAGCCTCTGAAATTACTACTTAATTGCTGTCTTCCTAGTTGTGATAATTTAACAATTTGATTAAGCTTTGCATCTCTGAAATTACCCAAAGCAACTTGTAGTGGTTGATCTTTGTGGGTACCAGGGGGACTAATACCGAGGCTGTTGGAAGGTGGCAGATCTCTGTGTAGTTACATCCTACTTTTCATCTTTGCTGGGACATGTGCTAGTGAGCCTTGCAGCCTACAGTGAATGTGCCCATGCTAAAGTCTGACACTTCTGCAATTCCTGAGTGGATGTTGTGGATGTTCTGAAGAGGTCACAGACTTCATTGAAGTGCAGACCCTTAGCATGCTGCTGCCTTGCTCTCTTCCTGTGCTTGGGAATCCTGTTGCTTTTTCTTTGCAAAGGACGGTGTGTTCTGGTGTGGGGTTGCAACATTTAAAGCAGATCAGCTGCTGATCTCCCTGATTTTACTCAAATGAAACTTTTGCTAGAGTTCCTTGACTGAAGGTCTATATTTGTACAGCCAGAGGTTTTGAGCAGTATTCCAAATGTTGCATGCATGTGACGGGCTCGCCAGCAAATGCTTAGACCACAGTTGGCTGTAGGCCACTAATAGTATTTCTGTCTTTTGTAATTCGCAGTGGTGTTTTTGTGTTGTTTTGGTCTGAAGCAATTATATGGAACAGCATGAAAGACATGTGAGTTTCGTTGCTGAGTCAGGCAGTATTTTTTGCTTTGTAAATATTTGCAGATACGATAATACAGAATGGGATCTGAGAGCATGCAGTACATTGGGGTAAATGTGTTACAACAGTCTCAAAACACACAGCAAAGATAAAAAGTAGTTTAATATTGTGCTTGGGGTTAATGATCATGATTATTAGATTTTTGAAATTAAAAGAGAAGAGGAAACACGGCCTACTCAGCTTCAAAAAAATATCTTGGGAAGTTCAAGGCCACCTGCACATTTTATTAAAAAAAAAAGCAACCCTTTGAGTTCCAGTTCCAAGTGGGATAACTTAGTGGTACTGCATACACAGAGTTTAATATGGAGGCTTGGTCTTGCTTCTGGCCAAAACAAACCTTTGTAGTGTGCGTGATTCAGTATTGCCTTTCTTCTTTCAGACTAAAAGAAGTTGGCCTATTTGTAATTGCTCTTATTTAAGACTGAAGTTGATCTGATAAGAAATCTATGGAGGAGGGCAGCTCCTACAAAAATTGCTGTTTAATGACTACCAAACCTAACCAGACTCTACTTTCTGCTGAAGATAATAAGAATATAAATAACTTGCTTACGAGACATCCTCTTGTCCTAGTTGAAGGACGGTCATTGATGATTCAGCAGTCCAGTGTAGCACTAATCAATTTTTTAAAGTGTCCTGGAGATGCCAGCGACATTTATAGCACAAGTACTGGTATTCACTTAGAGTGTTTATTAATGCTATTAAGCTAAGTACTTTGAAGTTCATCAGAATAACACAGAGGTCTTCCAGATGCTTCCATTGTGCTATTTTGACTCAGTTTCCCAGTTTGCAGTATGCAGGTAATACTGCCTAATTACAAGAAGTCTGGTATTTTGTTTCTCCTGTTTTGGTTGTTGATGTGTACTCGGAGATGAAAAGTAGAAGATAAAAAGTGCTAAATAATATTATTTACTATGTAATGTCTAACTGAAACATCACATGCTTTTTCTTATCAGTTATTGAATAAACATCTGCTTAGTATAGGGAAGTATGCCTAGTCTGTATCTTCAGACTAAGCATCACCATACATACTTCGAACTCCAGAGTTCAAAGAAAAGACAGAACAGAACAGACAGCGTAGTGTCAGGTCATTTCAGTATGTAAACAACTGAAAGTCATGGAATGAGTATCTTCTGATGTGGATTTGAAACCATAACATGAGATGACTCATGATAAGATTCCACGCTCTTGTGGTTTTCATTATGAATCAAAAAAAAAAGGAATTTTCAAACTTTGCTTTGCTTGTGCACCACCAAAATACAAAGAAAAATCTGTACTTTACAATTCTGGATAACTGCCTGCAGCTTTTGGCTCTTAAAGGCCCAGTCCAAACGGATGTATGCCATTAACTCCACCCTCTTCTTCCCTGTATTGGCTGATGCCTAATCACAGGAAAAAGTGTATGGTAATTTGGGCAGTATTCTCTCACCAAACAAATGTTAAATGTCTGTCTGGGGAGAAGATTGTGTTGTTTTCTGTTTTTTGGTTGTTTGGTTGGGTTTTTAAAGAGGATAGGTTTAGATTAAATGCTTTAAGGTCCCTCCCAACCCAAGCCATCTTATGAGTCTGTGGTATTAGGAGAAATTCTTTACTGTGGATATGGTGGGGCCAGATGTGGTTGCCCAGAGAGGTGTATTCAAGGGGTTTCATCAAGCTGGTCTAATGCAAAGCGTCCTTGCTCATGGCAGGGAGCCCATGGCAGGGGATTGGAACTAGATGACCCTCAAGGTTCCTTTCAACTCAAGCCATTCCGTGACTCTGTGATTTTATGTTTCCATGATTCTATGAAGTGTGTCTGGTATCACTAGTGGTACAAAGCATCACTTTTGGAATGCACTTACTGAGTTCTTTTATAATAGGCTTGTATACATTTCTTTAGGGGACTCTGGTAACATAAAATTGTGTCAACTGTAAAATGGCCAAAATAAACTGGTTTTTACAGGTTTTATTTCCTTGTTTTCTAGATTTTGTATAGAAATATGTATTTCAGGCTTCATCAGTTTGAAAAAAAAAGCCTTACTAATTTCCCTGCAGTAATGCACTTTGGTCTACAATTATCTGACTTTGATGTGTCTCTTATCTGTATAATTAACAGTTTGGACTGAAATATCAAAGCATATTGCATGAGAATTCCAACCCTGACTCAGCAGCAGGCAGCATAGAGGAATTCTCTAAAGGAACTTGAAATATGTTTTATCAGGCAGATGTATATCATAGTGTAAGTCACTATAAATTCTTCAGTCTCTTGAAACTTCTTGGTTTTCATTTGGGGCTTTTTTAAGTATTACTGTGAAACTGAATTAGGCCAACTAATCCTTAAAGGGCTGGAAGAGAAAACTTAATAATTGTATTGCTTTGATTTGTAGAAACTGAACAGTGCTGAAAATCTAAAATAACGTTGGGAGTTCTTTTCCACTGTTTTGCCACAGAGATGTTGTGTTTCATAAAACTTCTAGGAATAGGCATAAATAGAAAATTCACAGGGGATCATTAGTGCAGTAATATTCATCATGTGCTTAACTTTGACCATCTTCATAATTCTGCTGAAGTCAAGGGGTTCAAGTCATACAGGACAGTGTGATAAGAAAGCTGGAATAGCTTATATGTAAATGAGGTGAGTAAAAATAACCGTATATTTTTTATGAACCGAGTGTACCAAGTATTTGCAAAATTAGGAATCATAGAATTGTTTAGGTCAGAAAAGACCTCCAAGACGATCAAGCCCAGCTGTTTACTCAGCACTCTTACAATTGGCCTTGGGCCATTGATCCAGCCTGTCCAGATCCCTCTGCAGAGCCTTCCTACCCGGCAGCAAACCAACACTCCTGCCCAACTTGCTTTTATCTGCAGGCTTGGTGAGGGTGCACTCGCTCCTCTCATCCAGGGCATTGATAAAGATACTCAACAGGACTGAACTCTGTTGAACTGACATGGGAGCAGCCACCAGCTGGATGTAGCTCCGTTCAGCACCACTCTCTGGACCTGGATAATATAGCAGTCTTTTATACATGAAACAATGCACCTCTCCTAGCCATGAGCATCTGTTTTCTGCAGGATAATTCTGTGGGATATGGTGTCAAAAGCCTTACTAAAGTGTCTCAGGACTGGCTGAGATTGAGTTAATTTTCCCCACATCAGCCCTCACAGTGCTGTGGTTTGCATTGGTAGTTAGAAAGGTGTGGATGACACAGCAGTGTTGTGGCTACTGCTGAGCAGTGCTGGCACAGCATCGGGGCTGTCTCTCTAACATTCTGCCCCTCTCAAGTGCCTGGGAGTGAGAAAGGTCCTGGGATGGCGCACAAATTCGGGCCCAAATTAACCAAAGGGGTATTCCATATGACATCAGCTCAGATATAAAAGCTAAAGGAGCGAGGGGGAATGAGGGGTATTTTTTATTTTACAGTGCTTGCCTTCCAGAGCAATCACTACATGTGCTGCAACTTTGCTTCCTGGGAAGTGGCTGGATATCACCCCTTGATGGAAAGTAAAGAATAAACTTTTTTCTCTTTGTTTATACACACCAAATTTTTGCCTTTTTTTTGTTTGTTTTGGTTTAGTAAAGTGCCTTACATCAAGCTATAAGTTGTTTTCCGTCTTACTTTCCCTCCCTTGTCCCACTGAGAAGGAGAGTGATAGAGAGGCTTGATGGGTGCTTGGTGTCCAGTCAAGGTAAACCCAGTACATAAAAGTCCAGGCAGACAACATCCAGAGCCTTTCCCTCATCCACTGGGTGGGTCACGTGGTCACAGAAGGAGATCAGGCTGGTCAGTCAGGACCTGCCTTTCTTACAGCCTTGCTGAGTGGGCCTGATACCCTGGTTGTCACGCATGTTCTGCATGAGGACACTCTATTGACGAGCTGTGCTATGACTTTCCCCTGCACTGAGGTCAGGCTGGCAGGCCTGTATTTCCCTCTATCCTCCTGGCCATTCACGTAGATGGGTGTCACATTTGCTGACCTCCAGTTAATTGGACCTTCCAGATTTGCTAGAACTATTGATAAACGGTGGAATGTGGCATGGTAAGCACTTCTGCCAGCTGTCAGGACCCTTGGGTGGGTCCCACCTGTCCCCACAGACTTGTGTCTAAGCGGTGTAGCAAGTCACTGACCATTTCCTTTTGGATTGATGGGGCTTCATTCTGCTCCCTGTTCTTCCAGTACAGGAGGCTGGATACCCAAAGCAAACTGGTCTTACGATCAAAGACTGAGGCAAAGAAGGCATACGCAACCTTGGCTTTTCTACAGGCTTTGTTGCTACATTTTTGTTAGTTGTATTTAGTCTATCAAAATAAAAAAAGTATACGTATCATAGGCATGAGTCTTTTGTACATTCATTTGCAGAATAAATATATTTTTTATCTTTACAATATCTTCTAATATAGCAAAATAGATATTCGCCTATCACAGAATCACAAAATATATTTAGTTAGAAGAGACCAAGAATGATCATTGAGTCCAGCTCAATGATTTTGATTCTTAAAATTAGCATGGCCCCAACCCCAAATAAGGGCTACCCTGGCTTGCTCTGGCTTTTGTGCACCTGCAGGGATTTGACGTCAGGGTGCTAAAGGAGTCCTAAGAAATACCATGAAGACTCTTCGTTGGCCTTCTCTGTAGTAAGACTTTGCCCACTAATGCAGGGAAATTTAGTAGTAATCTTTTAGTCAGTTGATTCAAGCTGTATTCAAGAACTGCCTCCAAAATTCCTGCTATTTTATCTGTGAGGTTGATTATATTATACCGCATTTTGGATAAGAGAGCACTTAGATCATTGCTTCTGGTGATGTTCTCTTAGCTGAAATACTGGATTGAAATAGAGTTGTTTGGCAGTTTGTTTCAACTCAGTCTCCTGTTTACAAAGCTAAGGAAGTGTCCTGTTTAGTGTGAAACTGGAGATACTTTCTCTTGGGAGTTTGGGTTTGGCTCTAATATTTTTGGTAGTGAATAAATGCTCCATGATCTTGAGCTTCCTATTGTACTTGAGTAATCTTCAGTTTCATGTTTCCTTTTTGATCTGTATCCCACGCTGTGAAGGCCAACATCCCATGTTTCTGCTTTGTTAATTAGAGCTCTGTGTATTTGGAGATGGTGGAGGAGGACACACTTTTACCTTCTGTTCAAACTTCATGCCAGTGTGTTTTAATCTTGCTGTGCCTTGGGACTTGATGATGTTGAGACTCTGTAAAACTACTTATTAAGCAGTAGGTCCATGAAAAACTTGAAAAATAGCCATCTTGACTTTTGCTGCACTAAAATCAATGACAAAACTTCCATCAGCACTTCTTGTGGCAAGGCCTAGCACACAGTTCACATGAGTTAATACAGGATAGAATAAAATGCGTAGGAATTCAGTGATGAGTTTGTAATAAAATCAAACATTCATAGAAATGTTTAATTTGAAAAAGACTCTTAAGATTGAGGCCACATAGCACCGCCAAGCCCACCACTAAACCATATCCCTTAGTGTCACATCTACACATCTTTTAAATACCTCTAGGTGTAGTGACTAAAACGCTTCCCTGGGTAGCCTCTTCCAGTGTTTGACAGCCCCTACAGTGAAGAAATCTTTCCTAATATTCAGTCAAAATCTCACTTGGTGTTGTGTAATGGCACTTGCTCTTATCCTATTGCTTGTTACTTGGGAGATCAAGCCCCACCTGGCTACACCCTCCTTTCAGGGCGTTGCAGAGATTGATATGGTCCACCTGCACTTCCTCTTCTCCAGGCTGAACATCCCCAGTTCCCTTGGTCACTCCTTGTCAGGTTTGTGCTCCAGACCCTACCTGAGTTTTGTTTCTCTTTGGATGCGCCTCAGCGCCTCATTTTCTTTCTTGTGGTGGGGGACTTGTGTACAGTACTCAAAGGTAGGATGTTCGGTTAGTGTCCATACACTGAGACAATCCAAACAAATCCTTTGTACTGATAGAGGTGGAGGGGTAACTGATGTAGTTAGAGATTGTGTAGCAAAAATGCAGAACAAAGCCTTGTATTCGGATGTCCAGTTTCTTTTTCTCTTATACTGACTACCTTATGTGTCACCCACAGGATATCCTACAAGTGACTTCAGCTGCAGTACATTTCTAAACAAGACCATAAGGAAACTTGTCCATATTTTTCAGTGTCTTGCATTGTTTCTGTTTGTTTTTTAAAGAGGCTCCAAATGTAATATGCGGGGGTTTCTGTTATTGTTTCTTTTTGGATCAGTTGCAAAAGATTTTTCTCATAGTTGAATGTATTTCTAATCTGATGTGACTCACAAAAAAGTGGATTGAGGATGAAGCAGAGACCCAGACTGGCTAGAGCGAAGGAATAAAAATAGATACACAGAATGTTGATGACCAGATGTACTGTGGGATCTAGAAACCCTTTATGTACTGTTCTGCCCTTACTTTTTCAGCCAGTTTTCTTGAAAGATAAATCCTTTGCCTTAGCAAACCAGTGGCAGTAATGCTGAGTGAGAACAGCAAGTAGGTGGTGATAATGCCTTGGCATTCTTTGTGGAGATGGACCAACACAGCTTCTTAATCATGATTCCACAGCAGGGATAATCACTGATAGGAGTGATTTTATTCACACATCCAGATGTCAGTAAAAGGGTTTAAGACCTCCTTGCAGAAGCCTACAGGGAATTTTCTGCTTTGAAATTGATAGAAACCCCAAAGTTATGGCACTGTTTCCCTTTGTAGATCAGGTTGTAAGCCTGTTCCCTTGCTCTATTAGCCACATTCACATTGCTTTGTTACGTTTCTGAATGTTTGGCAGTTTGCACAGGGGGATGCTGGTTTGCTTCATCACTAGCCATATGGTGTGACCTGGGGTTCCCAAACCCCCAGATATGCATGTATCACTGCTACTCTAGTAAGATGTCTTTGAAATTGTGAGAAGGGGAAAGGGATTGTTTTTTTCATCCTCCTAATGGAAGGAAACTGCTCTGTACCTGAATAGGCTTGGCTTTATTTTTGTTTGGAATTAATACTTATCACCCAGGAGAGCTTATTGACATGATATGCATTTCTCACCAGTTCCTGACATTTATAAGATCCTGGAAAATTAAACTCTTCTTTTAAGCAAAATACAAAAGTCTAGCATCATATATAGTAGTGATTTGGCTGCTCCAGGTATGTGTGTGGTCTGCTGTTACATAATTAGCCAGTGCAAACGTTTGAACCTCCAGAGTCAGTTCTCTGCCAGCACACACACCCTGTTCACAGTATACTCAGGGTGTCTTGAGTGGTGCCTCTGAGAAGTGGCTGCAGTGACAACCACATCTTTGCAGAACCCTTGTGTAATATTAAGGTGTCTTGAGTCTGTTCTTGGACCTGCATGGCAGGGATACAGCCTTGCCTCCCAGGAGACTTCAAGAAATGAGGAATTCTCTTGGCCATGTGACAACATAGAAACAAGCATCACTCCAGAAATAAAATTTTTTGCACCACAGAGGAACCTCATGCTATACTCTAGTAGACATCTGAGGACTGATCCTGTACCTGTGTTGTTCCCACACTGGCAAGGAAAGGTGGATGAGAAGTGGATCAGTATGACTGTTCCCTGCTCTTTCCCCAGTCTTCTCACTGGTCACAGCACACACACAGTAAGCCTTTCCTGGGCAGTGTACATGCATTTGACAATATTTTCCTGCAGGCAATATCACTGCATGTAAATACCTTTAGTTTCAATGTCAGGGTTGAGCCCTGGCAGCTTGGAGAGGCAGAAGTGCTACCCACAGCCATGGATGGGCAAAGACTGGAGATCCTTACCAGGGTGCAACCACCCTTAACTTGCTGTGGCCTTGCTGTCTGTGCTGTCCTACCTCCTGTCTACTTTCCTGCTCAGAGCTGCCCCTGTTTTTGCAGACTGAGAGCCATGTGCCATACATGAGGTAAAATAACAGGGCACGTAAATAGCCAGTTTTGGGGAACAAAGAATTACACAAAATGACAGTGTGATGTCCTGTATAAAAATCAAATATCTTGGTTTTCACATGCTTGCCTGAATATGACTTCTGTGATATGGGAGTTAAATAGCAGTCTCTTCTGTGAAGAAACCCTGGAACAAAACAGGGAAAGCTATTATTCTGGTTTTGTTACTTTGCACTTTTGTTCTCTGGGTTTGGTTTCATCTAGTGCGTAAGGATATAGAGGAAGGTCACGAAGAAGAAATCACAATGACTGGATATGTCAGTTCAGTTTATTTTTTTGAAGAATGACTTTAAAGGCCTTTTTATCAATGTGTGCAGGATATTTTTCAAGGCTCGCAGGAGCTCCCTTTTATTTTTGTACAGGGATCTTGTCTCAGGATTTGTCTCCAATGACCGTGCCATTTCCTGATTCTCCTGCTATCTTTTGTACCATCACCAACCTTTGCAGGTTTTAAAGTTAAACCTTGTCAAGCAGATTGCTTTTAAAGTTTACCTTAGGCAAGGGAAAAAGTGTCACCTGTTTTTCTTATCAGAAGTGAGACAAAATGTATTTCTATATATGTTTTTACAGTGAAATGATTGCAAATTTAAGTACATGTCATTGCAGTTTTGACAATGAATTGCTAGCACATCAATTTCAAAAAGGTATTTGCAGGTAGCTTCAAAGGTATTTGGCCACACCAGAACAAAAATACTGTGAGCTGCCTTGCTTCATTTTAGGGAGATACCCAGCCTTGTCACCTAATGCAACTTCTTCCCTTCTGTTTCCAAAGCTGGGAGAGAAGCATTTCCTTCAGTTGTTTATTATAAATCAGTATTGTAGATACTTTTAATTTTTATTTTATAGTTACTGTAGCTAACACAAAGCCTGTTCTTAAAAGACAAACCACTATGAACTCCACAGTATTATCATTATCTTGCTGACTTGATGTTCTTTCCTGTTAAAAGTTGCTTAAAATTGCCAGATAAAATGGAGGACCTGATGCCAGCATGTGAAACCAGGCAGTTCTCTAAATTGTTTTTGCCAGAGGTTCCCGTGTGTGCAGCAGCAGCTGGCAGAGCTTTTCACAGGGCATGAGTGGGGCTGGTGAAAGAGCTGACTCCGGGAAACCCAGGGAGCTCCCACTGGGGGCTTGGCTGAACCTCTGTCAGAGAGCTACCTAAGACATACACTGTGCTTGCTTATCATGGACACCAACAAAGAGATGTCACCCATAATGATTGCTGAATAGTTTCACATAGAATGTCCACTTTTTCATGCACATATGCACAGCATTTCTGTTAAAAAGCTGGTAATTTTGACTGACTGGTGCTGACATCTGAGGCTCAGAAAAAGAAAATTGAGAATAGTCTGGCAATACTTGAAGCTCAGGATTTCTAGAACCTGTCAAATCCCCACATTTACTGTATTCAAAACAAAGCACTGCTCTCACAAACTTTTCACTAAATATTTGCTTTTAAAATAAAGCAAAGGAAAGCAGCCAGAAAGAAAGAAAGCATCAGAGACATTTTTGTTTTGGTTTTTGCCAGGACATAAAAAACCCAAAAAATAAAAGCACTGTCAGATCACTGATCATGTGGGTTTAACCTGAAACATACTTTTTAAAAAAAGAAATTCAAAATCACGTTAGGTACAAAGTTGAATTGACTACACAGCCTTGTTAAATGTTCAAAATAAGAAAACAGATGAACTAAAAATCTTGAAGTTTTTTTTGTGGTGGTGGTGGTGGCGAGGGCGGTTTTTATGTTTTGGGTGTTTTTGTTAGATGCATTGTCAGGCCAGACACAGCAGCAGTAAAGGGTGAAATCCTGCATGTTCAGCCAGGTGCATCACCAGCCATGTACTGAGTGTCGTAAGGAAGGTGAAGGAGCATCCGCCCTGCCTCCCTTTCCCAAATAATCTTCCCTTGGGTGTCCCAACACAGTGCAGTAGAAGGGGGAGGGGATGTTGTAAATGGCTGCTAAGGCAGAGAGAAGTTGGATAGTGTGCCAAGACTCCTCCTTACTTCCTGCTGAAGTAACTGCTCCATGTCTTGCTGGTGAATGTGGAAGGGCATCCTCTTGTTTCAGTGTGCACTGGATGGGGCTCACTCCTGTGTCTGTATAACTGAAGCCTCATCTTAGCCCTGTGTCAGCAAGCAATCTGATATATTGCCAGATTTGACTTTTCATAGTTCTTCCATGTGGTACTGCAGCTCTTGCTAAGAAAAAGATGTCCCTGATCATTGCTGGGTGATTGGACTAGATGACATTCAGAAGTCCATTCCAATCAATTTATGGTTAGATGATTCCATGAAAAACAAATTATGTGTTCAGTCTCTGTATTCCTCAAAGAGCTGTGTGGGAGAGACCATCCATGTGTGCCTCATGTGAGATATAGGTATATTTTGTGCATTTGTCAATGCAGGCCATTTTTACTTCCTGTGGAAAATGGACACTGGGTGTAGATCCTGTCTTCACCTTGTCCCCACGACTGGGAATAATGGAATTTTAAGCATTGTGTGATTAAACTGAACTGCAAACTGTTCAGTTTGCAAAAAAGTAATTTACTGTAATTGTGACCTTATTCATGTAGTGTGATTTCAGGTGCAACTCACCTCTTAATAATGAACAGTAAATAAAATGCTAATCTATTTCACAGTTTTTCTGTTGCAAAAGTTCAGGTACTCAGATAACTTAATTAGCACTAATTTCCCCAGTACACTGATTAGTTTCTCAAATTTGTCAATTTTTAGACATCTTTGCTAAAAGTAGTCAAACTATAATGAAGCTGTTATTGCCACTGTGGCTTGAGGTCTGTCTTTTCAGTATTAACTGATATATTTACATTCATATTCTATGAATCCATATTTGACTTTCAGTAGAGAAGAGAAGGAATAGTAAATATAACAATTATGGCTTTTCTGCCTTGTGGTTGACAGAGGAGAAAGGAACATTACAGAAAACATAAGAGGGAATGTCTTTATGTGTGCTCCCCTCTAGATTTGGTGTATGAATGCTGTCCTGTATGCAAAGAAACATTTGACTGAGGAGTACAGTATCTAGCATTGTGTCCCATAAACCCATCAGGATCACTCAGTCAATACTGGGGCAGCAGCTGATTCTGTCTAATGTTAAGTATGTAAATTTTGACTTACTCTTTTATTATCCTTTAGTGATTACTGTCTCTGTCCTTATGATTATTCTGGTAACTTCTAAACTGAAAAAGGAATACCTCAGACAGCTCCTCATAAAGAAATCCTCTGCTGCAACATGATTGAGGCTTGCATTCATCATGCCAGTGCTGGGGGTGTCAAGTGGAAGTCTTAGTGATTCTCTGGAATTCTCTGGTTTCTAGTGCTCTAAAGGATCTAGTTTTAAGACCTTAACCATATTCTGCCACCTTCTCCCACATCCTGTTTGTCTAAGAGAGTTGGTTCCTGTGCCCGTGTGCGTAGCAGTTGGTCTGTCTGTGGAAAGGTAATCAAACAGTGTGCAGTCTTGCTTGATTCTAGTGCAAATATCTGTTTCCATAGAGCATTACAAAGATAATAGGCAGTGTCTATGCTGTAACATTTTAGTTTTTTTCCTTTGGCTCTTTCTGCTGGAATAATTTCAGAATAATCCTTTTCTGTTTGCCTCTGTTTTGCAAAGAATTCCTGACAGACTGAGTGACATTGTCAGCCAATGAGAAAGTTTAGATGTCACGTATAGTTAGGATTTCTCTCAAATCAGTGCAAAGTTTTACAGATTCATTTAGTTTCACAATCCCTGGTGGTATGCGTGGTCTTAAGCTGATGCTGATCTCTCAGTACCTGAGACCTAACTCTGAATTCAGGTGTCAAAATGGTACAATTTTGTTTACAGGCCCTACAACCTTCTATTTAAAATCTGTGCAGGACTTCTTATTGTTCTGATAGACATTGAAAAGCAGGTCATGCTTTTTTTGCTTCTACAGATTTGGACTTATCTGGACATAAAACTTTAATACTACAATCCTAAATGTGTTGTTCTTAGATATAATATTGGTTTATATTTTAATGAAAATCTTTCTAATCCTCTCTTGTTTTGAAGAATTGGTATCATATGGTGTTGATGAAATTAATAGCTTTTTGAAGGTCTCTTTACTTTTTCTGTATTGTTTATATCTGCTGCTTTGCAAACTAAATGCTGGTGGTGCTGCTACACTGCAGATTATTCTGCACAAATCTCCATAAAATCTGCCAATTTTTCTTTGTGATTATATATACTTTTCTTTTACCTAGGGCTCCTTTGTGTAATAAAAACATTCTTAATAAAAAACATTTGCTATCTAGCTTGAAAAAGAAACCCATTTGAAGTTATGGCAGCTTATTTGAAGATGTGAGCAAAATGTAATACTTTGCAAAATGTAAGACACGTTACTGGATAAGTGTAAAAGGCTTTCATTGAAATATCTTAAATTCTACTTGAAATATTGCTGTTTTCTTAATTAGGTATGGAAGTGAATAACTATTTTTATTTCTGGAGGTCAGCCCAAGTTTTGCAACTACAGCACAGTGAGATGCAGTTCATTAAATATCAGTAGGGACCACATTTACAGTAGGTTGAATAATGGTTTTGGCATTTCTTATTTTTTTCAAAATCTGCAGTCTTCAATTGCCACTGTACAGAAATTTTGCTTTCATTATTCCTGTTTTCAATTTATCTGAAGTTGTAGAGGAAATATTAATTTTTCATTTTGTTCAGTTCACTCAAAATTGAGAAGTTAGTTTGGGCTTATGAAAGTCCCCAGACCAAACAGATCACAAACAGAATAATTGGTTTTCTCTTTCAGTCCATAAGTAAAAACCAAATGTACAAAGTCAGCACTGCAGAATAAAACATCCAAAATAAAAATAGGAACACACCTGCACAGATGCTTTAAAAAAGATTTAAATTTTCATTTTATTTTGGGGTCCATGAATCATTTCAGAAATATGGCTGCTGTTGGTGAATAGGAGCAGTTGGAGTTGATTAATAGGCAAATTTTCTTTTTACTAAGTCAAACATGTTATGGCAATTCTTTTTCTGATATTTTCAGCACAATTAGGTAGTTTTTCTTAACTAAGAACTATTTAAAATGCTGAGATATACATATTTTAATTCAATTCTAATTCCTGTCTAAATGGAGCTTACCATAGTCAAAACAACTTTATTATGAGTATGTTCTCTGATGTCTTAAAAATCATAAAATTCAGGCCGCACAGTATATGTATGATGAGACAAAATAGATTTAAATGTTATTAAACATAGCTCATCTTCCTGGGGAGCAGAACTACTTGATCTTGTGCTAAGTTATATTTAATTGCAGACAGTGTGTTCTTGATGGTTGTGTCTTTAAATATTCTTTTAAAACAAGCAATCTCAAAAAGTAAAAATGAAAACTCAGACTAAAATTAAGATATAAAGCTAGGCTTCCTACCTGTACCTTTAGAACTGAGCTGAAATCTCAGATGTGATTCAGTCCATCTGCCTATCTCCACAACAGATCAGAAAATCTGTCATGAAGTCAGTCACTTCATCTCAGGTCCTGGCTGCAGGCCTTTGAAAAGTGTGTGTATATGTATGTACAGCCATCTGTATCTATGTGTTGATTTGCCGTGTGCTTAAGGGATTCATACACATTTACATTTACATTCAGTCTGCCTTACCTTTTAAAGGAGGCTGAAATGCAACTGGTTGAGAAAAAAAAGTTCATTTTAAAACATTTTGGTGGTTTGAAAAATGGGACATCTTACTAAAGCTTCCCTTGCAATTGAGGGGGAGAGGGGAGAGAAAGAGACCTGCGGAGAACTGCTCATCCCATTTGTTTTAGATGTCTGCCTTCAGGTGGGATGAATTACCTTCTCCATGTGTCTTCTTCTTGTACTCAGAGAAAGTCTAGGGCAAGTAGGTCACTAGCATAGCAAACTCACAAAATTGCCTACAAATATTTCTGGCTTTATTGCTCTCTGGGAAACATGATTTGGATCTTCTAGATCTATTCAAAATGCTGCATTTTTAGGATAAGATTAAAGATTTCTTTAGAGTGATGAGCAATGACAATATAGTAGTTATTTCTGACTAGTAAGTTGTAACAGTCCATTACTCTGCAAAATGCAAGCTTCAAGAATAAACATTCACTGCCAATGCTTCTGGGATGAAATGTGGAGGGTTGACACTGCTGTTGGAGTATGAGAAGATTTAGGATTAGGTTTGCCTTCCTTTTTTTTTTTTTTTTCCAGGATCTCAGGCAGTTATTAAATAGACTAAGGCCAGCATATACTTCACAAGATCTTATGTTAGCAATTCTTTATGTGTAGTGGTCAACTGAGGTTAACTGAGGTCAACTGAGATTAATACAGCTCACTCCTGTCAGCTGGTTTAGACCTTATAATGGTATATTAGTGTCTGACTCAATGAGAATGAATTTATCAGAGGTTTCTGGCGGGGTCTGAGATCACTGCTTGTAAGGAAGAAGCTCTTGGCCACACCTGGTTGAAGGTACATAGTCATAAAAATAGAGCCAGGGGTTGCTGCAGAGTTGCAAGTGCTGGAGGGAAAGAGGATTGATTGAATACTGCAAAGAACATCATAAATGTTGTTGTGGTAACATCTGTAGGATTATACTTTGGGTGTGGGCTAGTTGCACAAACATGTAAGTGCAAACACAAATTTACATATTTTTAGCCCAGTATCTCTACCTTCTGATCTTTTCAGTTGTGTTTGTCTCACTGCTCAACCAGCTCTTTTCCCTTTCCCTCTCTTAAGTCTTCCTGACCAAACCCACTCAGGCACAGTGCTGACTGAAAGATGTGCACCTGCAGCCCTCCTCCCTGGAGCAGCTGTAGTGCACGTAGTCATTGACTCCTACGTGTGTTCCTGCACCTCAGACTGTGTAGTGGGAGATGCTTGGTACCCATCTGCTGCTCACGTGTTGTAAGATACTGTTTTCCTTTGTTGATCAGAAGATAAGAAGCAAAGAAAAGTAAATAATCCCAAATATATTTAGAATTTGTTTTAGCATTTTCTCCCTTAAATTACCTAAATGCAGATATAAAATGTCCAAATATTACTGTGTTAAGTCTTAAGCATAATTAATTTTGTTCAAATCAAGTGTAATTCTCTGTATATTTGAAGTATTGCAAACTTAAGACTTTTTACCTCATTGGTAGGCTGCCAGAGTTCCAGAAGTGTTTGGACATTACTCTGAGGCATATGCTCAAGAGGCATATGCTCTGGTTCTTGGGGATGGTCCTGTGCAGGGCTGGGAGTTGTACTCCTTGATCTTGGTCAGTCCCTTCAGTCCCTTAACTCAGTTCATTCTGTGATTCCATTATTCTGTGATTCTGTGAATGTGAGCTGCATTCTAAACTTTTCCCAGTGTTAAGGCATACCATAATGTTCTCCCTCTGGATTGACTGCTGAGCAGTGAGGATGAGGCTCTTCCTAACTCCCTGAGAGACATTAATACAGTCTCTCTTCTCTCTCTTTTCCTGCTAGTCTTCAGAAGCCTTATAGAACTGAAATACCTTTGAGGCTTTATCCTCAATTTAGCCAACAGGTTCAACAGATATTAGGGAAACTCACAAGTGGGAATATAGGCATAGAGCAAATCCACCCTGGTGATGTTATTGAGTGCTTATGGATTAAAAATAGATTTTGTGTATACCTAGAAGTCCATTTATGGAAACATTACAGCATGAAATCAGGCTTCAGTGCTGCCTAAGCTCTCATTTCACAGGAGTGTGGAATAAACTAGCATTGACTTCAATGGGAATAGAGTATTGGGAGCTTTCAGAAATCCCCATCCAGTCATATTTTTATTTCTGAGAGAGTTATGAGTATTTCAGATACTAGAATTTAAACACATAAAGGAACAAAGAGTCATAGAAGGTATGGAATTTCTCTAGTTTTTCAAGCAGAGAAAATTAATGTCGCTTTAAAATGGTAATAGTCAAAAGAAATTAGTGAAAGCAAGAGCCTGGAAAGAGTCCGTTCCATTAAGAATGAACATAAGGTTGTATATATAAACTTGCCAGTAAAGGTAGTTAATGTATAATTCTTATCTGAAAGTAGAACAGATGCATAATATAAATGGCTGTTTGCATTGGAGAAGTAGTAGAGAGGTAAATCATGTTTTGGATATTAGACTGAGATTTATATTGTGTCAGGAACACCATGAGTCTGTAAGGTTTGTTTAGCATTGTGCGGTGGCTCTGAAACCCAAATAATTGCAGCTAGAAACTGAGTATTCTCTGACCATCCAACTACTGTTTCTGGTTCACACATACAGAATTTACAACACAACTAAAATTTTATAACTCAGCATGCTCCAATCCTTTCTTTTCAAGAAAAGACACAGCCAGTTCTTACCCAGATTATTACATTATTTTCTTTCAACTACTCATGTTAAAAAAACCTCATTTGCAACTTGGACGTTTGTCTCCACAAATAATATGTAGTTTAAAATGGTATAGCTATTAACTAGTTGTCTTCTCAAAGTTAAGCATGTGCGGCTGCGCTGGTCTCTGGGTATTGAAAGAGCGCCTGGCAAGCTCACCAGCCTAGCTCGCAGTGGAGGGATGCTTGCCGGACTCGAAGTCCAGTCTGCGCCTTCGTGGGTCTTGGCCGCTCCACGGGCACAACGGCGAAGTGCACGGAGAAAAGAAGGGAGGACTCCGAGGTCCGTTGGAACAAGGTTGGGTTTATTGAGCCCAACCGGGCAAAGGCAGGAAAGGGTGGTGAACAGGTGGGGAGAGAAGCCTTGGAGACAGAAAAATATGGACGCCACTCACTTATAAATGTAGGGAGGTGGGAATGGGTGGAACTTACTACAGACCAACCAAGGTACAGGGGAAACAGATACATTACTGAATGGCAGGCAGGATCATCAAATGAAGCAAGCTCTGGGGAGGGGCCCCTGACCCCTAACCAATTACCCGACGCCCTGGGAAGAAGAATCCAGAAGAAGGGGAAGGGAAGCCAGGTGATGGAAAGGGGGCCTGGGGTGGAGAGAACAAAGATACATTTTTGAAACTATGGAAACAGGGGAGGGACTAGAAGATTGGCAGACAATGGTCTGGGATAGGGGAATTCCGGGCAGAACCACCAACAGGTGAATGGGGAGGAACTGGGGCAAACCAAAAGCAGGACACCACAAGCATGAAAAGCTGATATACAGAAACATTCAGTAGGGGCTTTGAGTGTTGCTTTTTTTGTCTTACTACTTTTATTTGGTTAAATTAACTGCACCAAGAAGAAAAAAAAATGTGTATGTATGTGTATATATATATATATATATATATATTATAATAATAATAGTAAAAGACCTAGTAAGCAGAAATGAGAGGATGTATAAATGGCAAATTACAGAAAAGCCATGGGGCTTTTTCTTTGACTCTTTCTTTGACCCTCTTTGGGAATATAGTGGAACCCAATTTAAATGAAAAACAGTAATTCTGTAGAGGTCCTGTAAGGATTTATTTACTCAATAAATTCACTTGCAGAAGTTCATGTGGTAGAAGTCTTGATTCAGAATATTTCTAAAGGGTATTTGATTGCATCTAATGTGAGACAAATGGTTTAATATATTTTGAGCAATGCTAAGACACTTCTGGACTTGACCATATGCCCTGGAAGATAAAGACATTGCTATCTTTGTTTCCAAATTCAGTACTGGACCCTGAATGAAATTGAATAGAAACTGTCATTAAATTAACCGAATGTTTATAGGGCTAGGAGTCCAAATAGAATTAAAAAAAAAAAAAACAACAATAAACCCATGAACCAAAAATGTTTTTCTTTGTTATCTAATATTACAGAATTGCTTATGCCTGTTGTTGTTTTAAGTTGCCCTTTGAGGAACTTGGCACAAGCTCTATCAATAGAGAGATATCAGACTGAATGACTGATTTGACCTGTTTCATCAGAGTTCTTTCTTGGCCTCTATTATTGCACTTAGATTAAACAGAAAAGCAAAGGCAGATGTGTGTAATATGTTGGAGATAATGGTTTCTACAAGCTGTAGCTGGGTTTCCTCTCATCTGGTTATTATCTGTTGACACACTGAAAAGTTCACTTGGAAGTGATCAGAACCAGAGGATTTTAGCATCAGTCCTCTCTTGGACTGAATAGCTGTCCACTGGGGGAAAGGCTAGTTCAGAATGAAGGAACTGAACAGAATAATAGCATTTCATATCTAAATTTTAGTCTGCAAATTGAAGGCTTTCAACATGAATTAAAAGTAAAGCTAAGGTACTCCTTTCTCTTCCTGCGTCTCTTCATCTTTTCACTTGACATCTTCATGAGGTTCACAATTGTTAGGTGGCTTTTTCCTCCTCCTTTCTGGCTTGGTCTAAAAAATGCTGAGAGTCATGGCTCAAATATAACAACAAATTTAAATGTGTTGAATCCTGGGAGTAGATCACATGGTGTCCTTCACATTTTGCAAACCTGTGGTCTCTCTACCCTAAGCAGGAGTCAACTTTTAGAGACTTGTTTGGCATTATGTCTGGAGTTTCCTTATCTTGATTGCCCTCTCCCATTCTTCAACTGAACTATTTCTGTCCTTCACTTTCTTGTGCAGCTCATTCCACTTTGTATCCTTCAGTAGGGGTAAGTACCACCTCACACTATCTGCAGGTTGTCTTTCTCTTCTCCTGCCTTTTTTATTATGCTTTATTAAACTAATTTTTCTGGGGTGTGAAGTTTTTCCCATTAAGAAAGATGCATCTGTCTTCTGGCTAGGGAATATTCCTAAGGTAATTTCCTGCTCCTCATGCCTTCTATGAAATCCTTTGCTAAAATTCACATACTTCATTTGTGCCAGTACTTCACCTTTGTCCTTTTTCTTGCTGACACTGCAACTGAAAGGGTTGCCTTAGTCCAGGTATCTGTATACAGGTCAAGTGAACTCCATCTTAAAAATAGTATATTCTTTGCTACTGCTGGTACTACTTGGGGGCTGTAACAAAGCTGCCAAGCAGCCTTCCTGCCATTCTGGCCATGATTTGTAAGTGCCAAGTTTTCATCTGTTTGCTCCCAGATGAACTTTTCCCTCCATGTTGAGTGTTTCTCTTTCTTTGAAATTAACACCGTGGTGTATTTATAGAAAATGAGCATGTTGTGTACTGATAAGCTGACCCTTGCTAATAGGAAGATGTTCTGAATAGTTTTGTTTCCTAGTCCCTTCTGGAATGCAGAACTAGCACGCTGGTCTCCAGTTTTAGCACATGAGGGCTATACTGCTGTTCAAGCAGTGGACAGCGTATTAAACGTGGTTGAAGTCTTATAGAGATGACAGATGAATTAGGTTTTGGGTGCTATGCTATTAAAATGCTTTCCTGAATGACAGTAAGTAGTTTTATGAGCAGTGAGCTAATAAAGATTGGTTTCTTTAGGGTTTTCAGACTTTATGATGAGAGCCAGTGTGGATTCCCTGATACCTGGTAGGGGTCCTCCGATTGTGCAGTCTTTTCCTGAACCAGTGTCACTAGCAGAATCCCTTTTTCTAGCTGGCGTCCTGTTTTCTCTTAACTTGCAGAAATACTGTACTTTGGAGCCTCTTTTCCCATCTCACATTGGTTCCAATGGGCGTGAAGGTTAAAAATCCAGTAGTGGGTATTGACAAGGATGCATGGTGACTTAGTATGCTTCCATGGATAACCAGCTCTAAAATTCTGTGTGTAAATGTATGCCTTGTACAGGATCCCTTTGGTATTGAATGGTATTGTGCATGCTTCAGTCAAAGTGCAATTACTAAATTACAGCTCACCAAGTGAACGTGTCACATACTTAAAAATAGTAATATACGTTGACAAAAAATATATATGACTAAAGAGTTTTTGTGGAAACGGTTTGAAGGCTGCTATCCTACCTCTGTCTATCACAGTTCTTTGTGGAAAGTGGAGATAATGTTGATACTCTTGAAATACCAGGCATACACACCCCATTGAGGTGGTAAGTGTTAGATCTCTAAAACTTTGCACCTCTGGGATTTTCTGTTGGCTTGAGTGGAAGAAAGGAGCAAGATCCTTTGACACCTACAATTTACTGGGTGTTAAATACTTAGAAGAATTCTCCATCAGAGTCACAACTTCCAATAGCCATTTTTTGAACCTCTTGTTTTCAAGAGACATATTTTTTGGCCCTGAATCAAGATAACACTCAACTCCCATCCCATTGACTTCAGTAGCATTCAGCTTCTTTATGTCCATGTCTGTACATCCTAAACAAAGGGCTGATTGCAGAAGTTATATGAACCAGTGGCCTAAAGGTGAAAATCTCCTTCTGAGATGCACTGTCAAATCCTCATACTTAGAAGAACACAGTGCTGCTATGTGCCAGCAGCTAGAACTAGAGGGGCTCTCAGCAAAAGTTGCATGTTACTGCAGGGTGAAATGTGATGAATACTTGCATTTTTTTTCAGAATTCTCTAATATATTTGATATTATTAGTTGGTGTTTTGGTTTTTTTTCTGTTGAGGGGAATAATGTGTTTTAAGAATTAATGAGGTTAACATAAACAGTATAATAAAAGAAACTTGAATACTATTTTAGGGTAGAAAGACTTGAGGAATCTTTCTCTTACACTGAGATCTCTTTCCACGCCATCTGTGTATTATTATTTCCATTGTGGTTGCTGATCACCATGTGGATGTTGAATTGAAACACAGATCTCACCATCTCTCTCATTTCTAAACAAAAGCTGTGGTTTTTTGAGTCTTGAAGACCTTTTTCTTGTTTCACGCCACTGTAGCTTGAATGATTTCAGCAGAAGTAGGGTGCTACAAAGGAGAGGCCTGATGCATTACAGCTGCAATGCTGACAGTGGCCTTTCAAATAATGCCATTGTTGTGGGCTCACATGATTGGTATCAATGCAGGGGGTTTTAGCCAGGGTAGTTATTCTACAAGAGTTCTTGCAGAACTGGTAAGCAAGTTATAGACCAGAAAAAACCACTAGATCGATTCTGGCATTCTTCATTAAACAGAGTGCACTATTTCATCGAAAGGTTACTTCATTGCAATGACATATTTCTGAATAGGGTTAGAATAAAATTCTTGTTTCATTACTTAAAAATCTTTTTTTAAAACGTTTAAGCTTGCTGGAATCCATTGTTAAGTTACTCCACTGGTTTGGAGTTAATTTAATCTCATTTTCAGTCTGAATTTGTCTAGGCTTGTCTGAACTGCAGCAGCTTGCTGTGCCTCAAATATAAATATTTGCGATAATGGTAATGAGAATAGAAGATGTGTACTGGCTAAGAAAATTTTCAGTCTGTGAATTTGCTCTAGTGTGAGAGACTATTCCCAGCATTTTAAAGCAATAAAACAACTTGTTCTTTATGTCAGTTTTATATAGTTTTGTCACTTAAGAGACTGACTGGAATTCAGATTTTTCAAGATAACTTTACACTTTATTACTAAACTTTAAAATAAGATGTGGCATGAAGTCAAATAGCCCTGCTATACTTATGTGAGGTATATGTCAGGATGATTTCAGACTCAGAGCAGCTTATGATCTACCAGTGAAAATCATGGTCATAACACAGCTGCTTTCCCAAAAAAACATACCTTGCTTTATATCCTGGATCCTCCATGAAGGTTGGTGTTTTGAGAAGAATTTTTTTCCCCCACGAAGTTGGGTCTGTTCCTTTCCATATAGGAGAACTCTGGAATTGGATATTTTCTAGCTGATAAAAGGGGACCTCTGTCTCCTGTCTCCTCCCTGTTAGGGCATGTTGCGTTCCCTCTGACGTCTGCTTTATGTGTAAAACCACGTCTTCCTTTTTCTTTCCTATCATGAAGAGAGATGTTTTAAGTTTTGTTTGGGAAATATTTGAATCCAGCCACTGTCTCCAGTGGTGGTAATCCTTCAGATTTGGTGTAGCTTTCTCATACTTCATTAGCTCCACACATAACTAGTCTGAGCTGTTACCTCTTGCTTAACAGAAGCAAGGGATTGTGGTTCAGAATGTCATTATGAAAAAAGGAAGTAGTGAAGTTCACTGGAAATTATATTAATCTATTAATTGTTGTAATGAAGCTTTAAATGCCAAGGTAATATTCCAGAGAGTTTGAGAGTCTTGCAGTGTCAGGAAAGAGTGAATATCAAGTAGTTTTCCAGAGGAAAATAAAAAGCATAGATTGTGGAAGTGGCAGGCTTCCTGGTTGGAGAATATAGTATTATCTAACATGCCAGTAGGACAGTGAAACTTTGGCAGAGATCTTTCTGTATACAACGTTAAATATTGTGCTAAAAAATGCTAACATGTGTTGTCAGTTAGTGATTACAGGAGAAATGCTGATGAAATAGTTTGCCAGAGAGGATGAAAATAGAAAGTGATATCATCTTGTTTACAGGGAGATGCAGTAGAACACAGACTTGCAGTGGTTTCAAAGTCACACACACTTGCACAGGTGTTCCTGAGGCTGCCTTACAGATAGATTCTTTTCCTCACTGAAGAATATCCCACTGAAATGGGGCAGAGTTGGTGGCACCTTTCAGTTCATCTCACTCAGTGATTTAAGCAGTGTGTATGTGAAGCTGTTCATCTGGGTTCTGTCTGCAGGCAGTGAACAGTGATGGGCTCATCCTGAGAAGTCTTTAGCATACCTCAGACTGATGTTAAGGCAAGATCATACTAATCCCCTCATCTTTCCTTTTTTTCTTGTTTCCTAACCTTCTGACTGTCCTGTGGGACTGGTTTTCCGCAACAGAAGTCTGCATCCCACGGTTAACATTTCAAAGCAGGCTAGATGTTTCTGACTTTCCATTCAGTTAAAAACTTTGGTTAGGGCATTTCTTTGATCTATGACCAGTCTTCTTCCTTCTATTCCTTATTTTATTTTCCCTAGTCCCCAGGGAAAATATATTAGTTTACATTATTTTTTCAACTTCCTTTCTTTCTCTTTGTAAATGAATAGGCTAGGCCATGTGTTGCTCTGAAGAGGCTGTAGCACATGAAAGATGTTGCACAACTGGGACCAAAAATGGCTGGAAAAGCTGAAAGCTATGTTAAGCTGCCAATTGCTGTGTTTGTGTCTTGTTGCTAGAGAGAAGTTAGTACAGTTAATATATGGTAAAAAAAATTGTGAAAAGACACAGAGTAGAGAATAAATGAAAAATCACTTGGAATGTAGAATGTTTACTGAGAGTCTGTCCCTCATAATTTTAGCATCTTAGGTTAAATTGGACTTTTCCTTGCACAGCACAGGCTGGAAGCTGCTGCACTTTTGTGTAGCAAAAGTGGGTTAATGTGAGTGGTAGCAGAAGTTGCAGAGTGGAATGAAATGGAATGAAGGGATTCCAGTAGGTGTGATCATGAATGACCTCACTCCTTCACATCCTCAGGAGAGCCACACTATAACCAGAATAGATGCTAGATAGTTGCATAAAAGTAATTCTTAATAGGGTTATTTTTGCCCCCAAGGAGAATGGACTGACCTTTCATTTAAAAGTCTGTTACTTGCTGGTCTACTGCTATTCTGTAGTACATATGTATTTCTTTCTAAGTACACCAATGATAATAGCAAGTAGCAACATTCAGCTAAAGGTCCTGAAGGTCAGGAAGCTATGAGCTGGGGAGAGAAGAACAGCCTGTGCTGTAGCTGGACTTGGTGAGAGGAAAGCAGGAGCAGAGCAGGAGGAGAGGGGAGCTCCTTGATCTTCTTTCCTTGCTCCATTTGCACAGGAGATGGGTGTAAGACCTGACTGTCAGCATCTTGAGGTGCCAGCTGCAGTCAGTGTCAGGGCTGGGGAGAGCTCTGCTGGGCAGAGGATGTGCTTCTGCACCCCATTTGCTACAGTGTGATGCTTGTTTGCTAGAAAATTCCCTGAATTTAAAATCAAAGTTCACTAAATAGCTGCGGTGGCAACATTTCACTGTGAGTAACAGCTGTGCCTTTTGACATTGTTCAGTAACACTGCAGTCATTCAATTATCTCCTTCCATTTTGCATAAAGGAGAGGAGATTGCTGTGCCTTGGGGATAAATGTGGACATTCCTCTTTCTTACCCTTATTGATTTCCTGTTATAACTTGTAGCATAATAGTGGTAATAGCTTGAATATGCTGTTTTTCTCAGCAATAAATGATGTGATAAAGTACTGGTCCTTTTGTCTTTTAATTTGCTCTGACAGCCACATTAAGGCTTTTTACATAGCACAGTGATAGTTTTATTACTTTATTCAATTAGAACAGCAGACAAACCTGAATGAAGTATGGAGGTATGAATGTAGTTCATGTCTGGTACCCAGAAAATCTCATGTCCAGAACTGGATATTTACTGTTACACACAAAATGTCAGATTTAGTCTGTTCTTGGACATTCCAGCTCTTTTGACTGTGGAGGAAACCCAAACATTGAATTAGGTGGGGTAGAAAACTTTAGATGGCTTATCCCACCTAGTAAGCTCTTTGGCTGTAGGGACTGCATTTGTGTATACCCAGTGCAACATTGGACTACTACCTTAAATACGTTTTGCCATCACATACATATAGAGCTCTGGATAGCTGGGGAGGCTTTCCCAAGGAACTGGGCAAATGCCTTGGTAGTTATTTCACCTTAAGCTTTATGGTGCTGCTGTAACCTGTAGTCTTATGGGTATTCAGATTTAGGTGTAGTTTGAAAGATAAGGCAGGGGTTTCCATGAATTACTATTGCAGCAGACCGTGGCATAGTCATGTCTGTGTTCTGCAGTCTCTGAGACAAGATTGATCTGGAAGATACCACTTATGTAGTATCTCATCTCCACAAAATTCTGGCATGATCCATGTAAACTTAGTATTATGAATTTGAAGCTAGTACTGTGTAACAATTGAGAAGTGGCTATGTCGTCCACATCTCACCCTCAAACCTGTACAGTTCTAATACAATATTTTAAGATACTGATGATTTTTTTTTTTAATGTCAGGTTGCTGTACTAGAAGCTGTAATAGCTACTTCTTTGTACAACTTCCTAAAGAAAATGGATTTTTAATAAATACTTTTCTTGGGGTTTGTTAAATGAGATTAAGTGATGATATGTAGAATATGATATGTAGGATCTTTGCACACATGTTATCAGGGCTCATTGAGTGACCTTTAAACTAGATTTGAAGGGGAAAGGATTAAAGCCTGAGGACATCACACTGATGTTTGAGAGATTGTGTGCTAGCAAGGTGATTCTGTCTGCCATCTCAGTGGAAGTTGTGGATGGACATCCAGTCAGCAGCAAAGATGGAAGGGTTGATGATGTGCCTGAGAACAGTCACACTGGAATTAGGACTTCTTCCCCCAAAAATGCAGTGGCATCAGTAGCCTGTGAAGTGCATCAACAACAATGCACACGCCATGGGCAACAAGCAGGAGGAAATAGAAACCGTGGCCTAGCAGGAAAACTGTGACATTGCCTTCACAGAAGTGTGGGATGACTCACACAACTGGTGTGCTGCAATGGACAGCTACAAGTTCTTGAGAAGTGATAGGCAAGCAGTGAGAGATGATGGGGTAGCTCTGTATGTTGGGGAGTGTCTCAACTGTCTGGAGCTTAATGATGGTGACCGTAGGGTTGAGCATTTATGGGTCAGAACCAGGGGGAAGGCCAACAGGGCAGCTGTTCTGGTGGAAGTCTGTTACAGGCCAGCCAGCCAGGGTGAGGGAGCACGTAAAACATTCTATAAGAAGCTGGGAGAAGTTTCACAATTACTAGCACTTGTCCTTGTGGGGGATTTCAACTTACCATATGTCTGCTGAAAGTACAACACAGCAGAGAGGAAACAGTCCAGGGTATTCCTGGAGGCTGTGGAAAAGACTTTCCTGAAACTGAAAGCTGGTGAGGGAGCCAACTAGGGAGGGTGTCCCCCTGGACCACCTGTTTCTGAGCAGAGTGGGACTGGTGGGCAGTGGGGTGGTTGGAAGCTGTCCGGGGCACAGCAGTCATGTTTTTGGTTCCAGTTCCTCTGAACTTGGACTTCAGAGGGCAAACTTTGATCCATTTTACAAGGGCAGCTGAAAGAGTCCTTGAGAGTGAGACATAAAGAGCAGATGAGTCTAGGAAGGCTGGATGGGCTTTAAGAAGGAAATCTTAAAGATGCAGGAGCAGGCTGTCCCCAGATGTCAAAGAATGAGCCAGTGGGGAATGGTGATTATTGGATGGCTGAATGGAGAGATCTGGGTGGAACTTGGGAAGAAAAGGAGAACTTTTAACCTTTAGGAATAGAGGAAGGCAACTCAAGAGGACTACAAATAAGTACCATGAGGTTATGCAGGGAGAAAGTGAAAAGAGCCAAAGCCCAGCTAGAACTTAGACAGGATAGTGCCATAAAAGACAACAAAAAATATGTTTTCAAATACCTTAGCAGCAGAAGAAAGCATCAAGGAGAATCTCTATCATTTACTGGATACATGGGGAAATACAAGCTCTCCAGGGAAATGGATGGGCCACCACCCCAGGAGGTATTTGAAAGACATGGTTCTTAGGGACATGGTTTATAGTGGTGAAGTTGGGAGTGCGGGGTTAATGGTTGAACTTGATGATCTTAAAGCTATTTTCAAATCTACATGATTTTATAATTCTATTTCATGGTTAAGACATATAAACATTAGCTAATTAATTGTCAACAAACCGCTTGCACGTTGGTGATGGCAGAATGAAAACTGAGGTCACATGCCTTCCTGAGAGCCACAAAGACATTTAGTGCCTAATACAAAGTAGATTCTGGCTTTCTTGGTGTAGCCTCTTGCATGCAGAGAGCCTCTTTTCAGTTGTGCAAAGACTGCAATAACACAAGGTCGAGCCAAGGAATATAAAATCAGAGGAAAGTTGGAGACATTTCCTCTGCTACACTCTCCCAACTTTCAGTAATCAGTATCACTGTGGAGGCTTGCTGAGCCATAGTTTGCATCCAAACCATCGTATTTTACAGCTTATGATGAATCCATCCTCTACAAATGTCTAATATTTTTTAAACTCACGTAAACCTTTTCCATTTCCTGTTACAGTAAGCTGTACAAGGTATTATGTGCTGCATGGAAGCTATTTGATTTTGCTGCCTGTAAATGTTCTGCTTATATTGCACAATATCCATTTTCCTCACTGTGATGCGACTTTCTTCCTGTCCCTGTGCAGAGGGTAAGTCGTTTTGGAGAGTGTGGCTCAGAGTACCTGGCTGAGCATGGGTACATGGTGACCATCTTTTTGCCTCTTCTCCTGTGCCAAATTGTGCATGACTGGAGTGATTGGCTTCTTTACGTTACATTCCTTGGCTATAGGAAAGCAAAGGAATATCCTTTTCATTTTAAGTTCAACCCAACCATTTCTTGGTCTGCTTTCTTTTGGCAGAAAAAGGTGTCAGTGGCACTTTTGCTCACTTCGTGGAAAGAGACCAAAGTGAAGTTATATTCAGTGAAGTGTCTGACCTTCCCCACACCCTCTGTGTTGCTAACGTGCTGTCCCATTTTCAGCCTAGGAATAGAAAGGCATTTAATTCTTAAAACCACCAGCCAATTATTTCAGTTAATTTTAGTTAAGCCTCCTAAACACACTTACTCCTGCTAATTAAAAAAGAGAAACCTAAAGTCACATGTAAAGTATTTTTTAATACACAACCAATTGTATTTTAAATGGTGGATAGCAATAGCATGTAAAGTGAAAATTAATATGCATTGAGATCTGAGTGGTTTCTATTGTTTCTTTTTCATACAAAGTTGAGGGGGAGGGGTGTGTATTTAAATGCTGGACTGGTTTCTTAGCTTTCACAAGAGAAAGGAGGAGGGAGGAGGTGGCATTCTCTCTTAAAGCCAGTGTGATGTGGTGCTCCTTGCAGAGCTGGTGCCGATCTTTGTGCAGTAATGAGTCCCTCTGGCATTAGAGGGACCCTACAAATGCAGCAGCATCAACTTTGCAGCACAACATCTTCCCAGGTCTGCCAGCATTGCTCAGAAATGCTCAAAAGCCCTAAATGCAAATTTTCAAGGTCTTTCTGAGTTGTTCACTTTTTAGGTGGAATTCCCATTTGTCTGAGGATGGCACTTTTCCTCATTCCTTTTGATTGTTCATTGGAGACTTTCCCACATGTCTTCCCACAGCAACCATCTCCAATAGCATGTCTATGCAGCTCAGCTCATGTTGTTCAGGAAAGAATTTCCCTTTCTCTTCTCCTTACAGAAGTAGGAGGGGAGGTGGCAGGTGCTTCATCTCTTTCCTGTGCTGGGCAGCTAGCCAGCAGTTTGTGGAGAATGTGTCACCTTTTGCAAAGATCTAACAGTGGAGGGAAAAATGTCATCGAGAGACCTTTCAAGTGCTTTTGAACCACCACTGGACTAACAGACAAGGATCTCAAATAAACTCTATAGGAATAAAATGCTTGCTGAAAGCTCATGAAACCTTTACTAGAAAATAAGAAAAATAAAAAGTTATATTAGGAACATACTCTCAAAAGCTGCATACCTGTAGTATTTTATATGTGATAGGTCAAAATGCTAACAGAAAGTTTAACACCTTATCATAAATCCTGTGGCTCTTTAGAGTAATTCCCCTTGAATTCCTAATATTTCTTTAGGTTCTGGATGTAGAAAACCTGTTCTGCAGGACTGCTCTGCTACAGCCTGGCTTGCTTTATAATGTTTTTTTTTGGTTTTTTTTTTTTATGTTTCACTGATTATCCATGGTGCTGTCTCCTGGCATCTCCCAGGGAACTTTCTTCCCCACCTCAGAGACGAAATCCTCCCTTAAGTCGATGATTCTCAATGAGATAATTGATGATCTTGTAGAATAGTGCTTGGCTTTGGGAGATACTGCTTTTTCAAGTTCAGCTGGGCGGAGCAGCTGGGGTGTTGGCGAGGAATGGCTCCATGCCCACCAGAAATGCTCTTAAAGGAATGTTGTCTGTGTTTGTGCAACTCCTTGTGCTCAAGACACACCACACAGGGCCACCCTGGCAGAAGCCAAGAAAATAAACAAAACAGCTAACTCCTGCTTTGTCTTGGGAAGCCAAGATGCTTCAGCAGCTTCTGTTCCCTCAAGGAGGACTCAGGAATTAATTAAGGATCCTTGAGTTCAGACCTCCTGCATCGCGTGGGTAGCATTGCAGCGATCGCGATGCTGGAGATCATGAGAGCAGCGAGGGGTCTGTGTCAGGTATCTGGAAGTGCCAGGTACTGGTTGCCTGTGGTGGCAGCATGGGGAGCCAGGTGGAGTTAGGATTGTCCAAGATTCCCAGTTTTGGGGTTACGACTCTCTCTTCCCTGGGAACTGGAGTCAATCAATGAACCGCTTGTCCTCCTTCTGACCCCCAAAATATGGCTGGACAGCTCAGTGTGAGGAGAGTGGTGGGGTGTGTGGGCACTGTGCCTCTCCTCTCCAGCATCTCAGCAATAGCAAAGTTGGGTTGTAGCCATACGTTGTGAAGTAAACCCTCTTGTTTTACTTTTTTGGCATGAAGCATTGTAATAGGTTGTTTATACAGGTATGGTGATGAATGATCTCTGGTTTCTGCTAGTGGAAATAAAGCAGGCCAGCATTGTTTTAGCTTTTGTGACCCACCGCTGACTAATTCTTGCTGCTGTTTCTTTGCTTGCAGTACAGAAAGGGGTTGGGATTTTTCTAGTGCCAAACCATGCAATTCAGGCAGACTTTCTTGTCTGACACAGCAGCAGTCTTTTTCTTGTGCCCAAACAGTGTTTGACATGACCAAACGTCATTTGTATATTGAAGTTTTAATGAAGTGTTCTCTTTGAAGAAAACTGCTTAGAGTCTTTCCAGCAATTGAATCTCTGCAGATAGTGGCCAGGCACTCCTGGAGTCTGCCAGCCCTTCATTTGCAGCCCAACTTTGGGGGAAGCTGTTGCAGAGCTGTTCAAGGACAAGCACCCAGGAGGCTGTACGCTACAATGAAGCATTCAAAGCTTCACCAGTGATGGTATTTTATCTCTTTTATGCAGTAATACAGCAGAGCTAAGAAAAGACTGCATGACTGAGTGTCAGGTGAAGCTTTTTTGCCTTCATTTCTTCTGGATACAAATTAAGCAGTGTAAATTTGTCTTCTCAGAGTGATAAAGGACCTGTGATATTTTAAATTCACAGTTTGAAGAATTTTAACAGAAAGCAAATATTTCAGCAACATGATCTCTGAAAGAGGAATTCTTCATATTGACTTTCTTCATTTTCTTCTTTTTTGCACTTCGTTATAGTGATCATTTACAGGTTTGAATCTGCTTCTATGGGAGCAAGAAGCAGTTTTGAACACCTTCTTTTTCTTATTTATTTAGGTAGTATTTCTTCAGTCAGTTAAAGTATATGATGTATACGTTTCACTATTTTTTGCAAGTTTTATCATTTATAATAAAGTAATTAATTAAACAAAATAACATTTTAATTATTGACTTAATATGTTTATTTCTAATAACTGCATTCAAGGCTTCAGAACTGCAGTGCTCATCCTATCACCCTGTGCTTTTACTCACAAGATGAAATTAGAAAGCAAGCTATCTGAAGCTTTTTGTTTTGGTTCTTATTTCCTCAACTCTTTGCTGGTTTCAGCTTTTAATGAATTATTCAGTGAACCAAAAATACTTAAATAAACTGTCAAGAAAGATACATTATCTATATTTGCAGAAGAGACTAGTGCTGTCAGAATCAGTTTCAGCACTTGGTATTCTAGGTGCTTAACCACTGTCTTCCATTTAACTCATTACTAATAAACCACTTTAGGTATTTGACTTGTTTTGAAACTTTGCAACAAGCACGTATTATTTCAATTAGCCAGTGTAAGTAAAACAGTATTAATGTTATATGTTTTAATAGACATAATTGTTCTCACTTTGAGTTTAAATAGGGTTATTAGCCACAGGTGAATTCAAATGCAATAGCATACTTTAAAAATACAGTGTTTATGTTCTCCTTGGTCCTTTTTTAATTGACCTCTATTCACCTGTAGTTGGACAAGAGGCACCCTGGAGAGCAAAGTTCCATCTAGTTCTTAGGTCAGAGACAGCTGAAGCTTGTGCAGGGACTTGAGAACCCTAAGCACCCATTCATGGAATCACAGAACCTTTTAGATTGGAAAAGATCTCTAATGTCATCAGGTCCAACCATTTACCCAACACTACCAGGTTCACCACTAGTCCAAGTCCCTGAGTGCCACATGTAGAAGTCTTTCAAATACCTCCATAGGCAGCAATTCCCCTGCTTTCCTGGCCATCCTGTTCCAATGCTTGACAGCCCTTTCAGTGAAGAAATTTGCATTAATATCTAATTTGCACCTCCCCTGGTGCAATTTGAGGCCATTTCCTGTCATCTTTTCACTTGTTACCTGGGACAAGGGATCATCCCCAACCTCTCTACAACCTGCTTTTAAATAAGGTCCCCCCTGAGCCTCCTTTTCTCCAGGCTGAACACCCCCAGCTCCCTCAGCTGCTCCTCACAGCACTTGTGCTCCAGAGCCTTCCCCAGCTCCGTTGCCCTTCCCTGGACACGCTCCAGCCCCTCAATGTCTCTCTTGCACTGAGGGGCCCAGAACTGAGCACAGCATTGGAGCTGTGGCCTCAGCAGTGCTGGCTACAGGGGGACGGTCACTGCCCTGCTCCTGCTGGCCACACCTGGCTGATCCAGGCCAGGATGCCATCGGCCTTCTTGGCCACCTTCTTGGCACATTGCTGGTTCATGTTCAGCTGCTGTTGACTAACACTGTCAGATTCTTTTCTGCTAGACAGCTTTTCAGTGACTTTTCCCAGTTCGGTTAGTAGCGATTTTTTATTTTAATCAGTTAGTGTTTTCTATTTAGATCTCCTCTTCATTGTAGCCTTTCCTATCCCTTATGAGGCTTTAAAATTGTTCTATTTCAGGAATCATGGGTCAACTCCAGCTCACTTTTTATTATGATGCATAAAAACTGCTCTCAAAGTGTATCTCAAAGTGAATTCTACATTCAAGGTACCATTTTAGCCTTCCTTCTTCACTTCCATTCATGGAAAGGAGAGGTTCTGAATCTTGTGGTCTACAGTTCAGATAAAGCCACGTCTTTTGTCAATTTTTGTTCTTTTCTTCTGTACTATGTGTCATTCTTTCTTCTGCAATACTTTGCTGGGGATCCCAGATGTTCATCAGGAATAGTTGTCAGAGTCCCTCAAAACAGCCAAGCTGGGAAAACAATAGTTGAATGAATTTGATGGAATGAGCAAACATTTAATGAGGACCAAGGGAGCAGGAGGAGTGAGGCTGCAAGGAACATCTAAAGTAGTGCATTTCTCCTCTGTCTCTTGTCCATCACTTTGCTTGGCATGAAAGAGCTGAAGCCAGCTGCCTTCTAACACTTAAACACAGCAAATTGTAGCAGATGATTCTCATCCCAGACAGTCTGTGTATGCTCTCCTGCCACCACAGAAGTGCCACAAACACACTGCAATAGGGCTAGGAGAGCAATCCTATGACGCAGAAACAACTTGGTAGCTTTGTCACATAGACCACAGACCTCACTGTGAAATCCAGAGAGCGCCGATTCACTGCTACAGAAATTCCTGACCTCATCTGAAGCTGGGATTACCCTGAACTGATGCAGACCACTTCTATTTTAGTACTATTTTGGCAGCCGTTTCACTTCTCGCAATTGTCTTATTCTTGTGTAGGAAAGAAGGTACCTGAAAAATGGCACACTTGGTCTAGTGGGAATTTGTTACCCAGTTTTGTCCATTTAAAAGTAAATGGAGACCTGTAAGTAAATTTCACCTTTTCTAAGGGTATATGGAGGTTGAGCTCCTTTCCAGCCTCTCTTTGCCAGCTACAGAAAAAGCCTTGAAGTGACAGAGATACCTTGGCTCTAGATGACTGTACCTGGATGAACCCCACCTTGGGTAACATAACATGCCTTTATTTTCTACTACTTAGAGGGAGAGAGGAGAGAAAATTACTTGTGTGGGTTCAAGCAGGTAAGTATCTTGGACTCAAAGCAGTAAGAGGGGGAGTGGTCCATTCCCCTCTGGGAGACTTTTGCGCTAGGGATAATTGCATGATATAAAGAAGCCAGTTCAATCTTTCTGTTCAGAAAGCATCAGCAACCAAATAAGTGTCAGCTTTGCCTTCTTCTTCGGGATTTTTTTTACTTAGAAATCCTGCATCTTTGTAAAGGCCTGCATTCCTCGCTTATTGCAATGTTGATTTCATTGTGGCTTTTCTTGTTGAGAAACTTTATTGATGATCTTTCTGTATCCAAACGTCTGGTCAGAATATCTGTTTCAAATCTTGTTTAACGGCAGAACTGCCAGATTTCTCATTGGGGTTGCTCTGACAGCTCCAGCCTTTCCACCTCTGTCATAGGTCCCAGCTGTCACGCCTGCTGCCGAGGTCTCTGCCAGACCTGAGCCTTGCTGGGGGCTGGCAGCCTCTGCTCTGACCTGGAGCCAGTCTCTGCCTCCAGACTCAAGCCCAGTGAGACGAAGCATGAGGAGAGCTCAGCTCAAGGGCAGGCAGGGAATTTCTTTTGGCCTCAAGGAGGCTTTTGGGGATTTTTTTTTTTACAAGCAGCATACCATTTGCACATTTCAATCCCCTGATAATGCCAGATAGTTGCAGTGAGTGAAACCACAGAAATGGCCAGAGTTAGGAGAAGCCTGTCAAAAGCAAAACAATATCAAGTTGTGGTACTTTGCCAAAATGTGTTAGGCACAGATTGTATCTAAGTCAATATAAAAGATTAAAGTAGGGGTCAGGGGCAAGGTCAGGTATCAGGCTGAAAGTTCACTTTAGCTAAGAGGCAGCAATTACAGCCTGTCAATAAGCAAAAAGGACTTGCCAGAAAATTCAAAAGCTTTATGAACAACCATGGCTTGTTTTCAAAGGAATATGTGTCACAACTGTTGTTTGTTTTTATGTTCGTGAGATGAGAGATTCTTCATATCTTGGTGAGTAATTGGAGTGAATAGTGTGTATTGGTTTCTCTTCTTGCTTAAATACATAGAGCTAAACACTCTATACAGTATATTGTCATATGTGAGAAAGTTGGCACTGATGCAAAGGCACCTTCCAGTGCTCTAATAAACTAATCATAGGGCTCTAACAGCCTCAGACACTGAAATTGCTGTGCTACTCTTGTAGACATCTTTTGCATTTGGGGTCAAGGAAATGATCTTTATTTGTATGAACAACTCCTACTGAAAGGAGTGGCCTCGCAGTGGCCTCACTGACATGATGTGAATTCAGGTTATTTGGAGGGAACAACACAAGAAACTGCAGGATTGTGTTGGTGCCATTGACATCCATTACCTTTGCTACAAAGAAATTGGTGTCAGTAACATCAGGGGGGTCATGGTGCCTTGTTCAGTTATATACTAGCATGTGGGAGGGGAAAACAGATTGCAAAGAGGACAGATGGTAAAATGATTCTGGGTAATGAGGGAATGATGAAACTGACTTGAGGTGTAAGGGTTGTTTTTTAAGGATCATACACACCTTTTGTTTATTGAGTGTCTGTTGTACCCCATGTCCTTCTATGGCTTCTTTTAAGTTATTATGGAGTTGTGCTGAACAGCCACTGTTTCTGAAAAGTCAGAGCTGCAAATGCCCCAGTAGGGCTGGTCCTTGCCCTAGGAAGAGAAGTGTAGCCCAGGGACTGTCCTGCGCCTTCCACCAGCCAGCCCCAGCTGACTGCTGTGCTCTGATGCTCCTCTGTGACAAGTGCCAGATCTCTTTCCTGCTCAGACTGGTATCCAGCTGGTTTGGGCGATTTTAAAATTACACCTCAAACGTAGGGAAGGCTTCATCAGTCTTTCTCCACAATCGATGGAAAGAGCTGTCCCTCTGTAAGGGGGTTCAGCCAGTCCTAGCATCAGTATCTCTGGTGAGTGGTATGAACCATCCACTGTGTATTTCTGGTACTCTGGTGACAACAAGGGAAGCTTCAGTCTGATTTCATAGGACTAAGGTTTAGCCTTCATTCTCCTTTAGATAACAATAAAGCTGGGTTCTGGAAAGGGCATTAGAGTATAGCTGTGTGGGTGGTGTGGAGCAATGATTTAGATACTGCCTTGCATGGAAAGAAAACAAATCACAGTCATATTTAAAACTTGCTGGTTTCAGAGGTGGAGATATAGGTTTCCTCTGCATTTCATCAAGTGCAGAGTGAATAAATTTTAAATATATTCAGTTTTCTTTCATTTTTTTGAGTAAGATTATCATTGTTAAAGAAATTAAATGCTTAAATGGTTTTATTTTTAATTTAGTCTCTTAATAGGAATAGGTAGAGATGTTATCATTAAGTTTTGTTTGCTTCAAGGTTTTTTAGTTCCATTATTAAATAGGAAATGCTCATAAGTTCCCTACCATTTTTGTATTAAGATTTAATACTGCTTTAATGGTTAGTTGTGATCAAGAAGAAATTGCACCTACTGTGCAAGAATTGTTTTTCTGAAGCAAAAGATCAGGGTACTTAACACCTTTTGACAAAGCTGTTTTAAACATAAGCTAGTAAAAGCTGACTCTGTTATTGAAGTCCGAAATTCTATAGCTGCATGTAAAAATCTGTGTTAGAACTGTGTCATTGCCTCAGGCAGCGGCATCCCTCTGCTTCGTGACTGATGAATGTCATCTGTGCCTGCAACATCCTGTCCTTCAGCCCCATAAATGCACTGCTCAAACACAGTGAATTTTCAAAAGTATTGTGATTGTACAAAAAATATAAATGTTTGAAGTATTTGAAATATCTGAATTATATTACAGTGGAAATAACTGTGTGTTATAACTGAGACTCTGCCGATGTCTCCTCTGCAAGTGTGTTCTGTTTTACATTCCCAAACACATGCCAGACTTCAACCACAATACATTTTTCTTTTATCCTTAACATAACCATGCTATTTAGATATGTACTTTTTTAATGGCCTAGCTTTTGCCATGGTTTTTGACACTGTACACAAATTATCCCTAATGCATTTAGGCAGTAGACTGTAACTGAGGTGAGGCTTTTGTATCTTCTCTTTTAATGTAGAAACAGTCATTATAAGGCAAAAGATGCCAGACATAAATGGGAAATCAAAATACAGTTCCACATTATTTCCTAGGTTCTTTCTCTTTCTGCATAAAAAACTTAAAGAGACTTGAATTCCTGATATGAGTTCCCCTTTCTCTTTTTAACCTGATAATTATGGAGGAACAGTAGTTTGCTGTGAAGTCCTATGCAGATGGCAAATGTCTGCATGCACATGTCTGCATAAGTAGAGTGGGAGAGGAGTATGGCTGCTTTAAAAGGGATGGCTGCATTCAAAGAGTTAGGGTCAGTGGCTCAGGGTCTAAGAGGTATTTAGTGCACTCTCAGAAAGCTTGCCATCGACACCAAGCTGTGTGATGCTGTTGAAAAACGGGAGATTTATTTTCTTGTAGTTTTGTATAATGACTTAACTACAACTGCCATTTAAAAATAAATACCATGTTTGGTGTCAAGAGTAAATGTACTCTCTAGGTTAAGATAATGGCAGTGTCTAATCTGTGGTGTTTTTTTGCTTTGAAACAGAATGAATTGCAACAGATCAGACTAATGTTATGCTATCAAAATAGCTATACTGATAAAATTATCTGTAAGTTTTTGTTGTGAACTAAGCAAATTATACTAGAAGGTCATGAAATTCAGAAGCTCCAAGATTTGTGTTTGGAACTTGAAAGCAGATGAAACAGTGTAAGCAAAATCATTCCTATGTTGTACTTTTTCACATCATTGATCTTAGTTTAGTTGGTAATTGCTTTTAATGCACTGAAGATTCCCTCATATATTTTCCTTCAGTCGTAACAATGTTCAATATTACAGCGTTCATCACCCAAAATTTCAGTGATATTCTTGTGGGGCATTGTAGTGGAGCATCTTATTGAGCTAGTATATCATTTCATCATAGATAATATTTCTAGAAGTTGAAGCTCTTATGTGAAATAAAATAATTTCATTTTCTTCGATCACAATCACAAAACATTTAGCAATTTTAAAAATGTCATCAAACCAATAGATATTATGGCTTTGATTTCAGAAGAAGCTTTTACATTAAAGAGACAATGCAAGTTTAAAGTTTTTGTTGTAGTAAAGTAGTTGACCTTTTACTGTGGATAGACATTTCAATCCTGTAGGAATGTGGTTTGTAAGTTGGTTACATTCTGCAAGTGTACTGAGGGTGAAAGGATCAATGACAAGGATCAGTCCCTGTTCTAAGTCTGGCTTCTGGTTCCTGCACAAGCGAATAATGTTGCTGTGCTCATGTTCCTGATACAATAGAAAAAAGGTTAATAGGGTGCAGAATTTCTCAGTAAGAAAAAATAAAAGCTGTTTTGCTGAAGTGTGTGGAACAAGCTGACATGAAAATGTACCCAGGTTTTATAAGCCCTTCTCAACTTCAAATATACCTACAAATAGACCTTCTAGTTTTACTATGATGAGTGAGTGCTCTTGGGCTCAGATTTGTATACTACATGACGTGTCTGGAGGAGTTACAAGCTCTTGAAATGGAATGGTTTGCTGTTTGTTCTGTGTGTATGTATTGAGGGGTGTAGGTAATTGCACATTGACCTTTTGATACAGCAGCCCTAACAATTGCTGCTATAATAATCATCCTCCTTTCAATTCCATGGGAGAATAAAAACTGCAGTTCTACAGATGGCTTCTAATTTTATGTATGAGCTTGTTTAGGGTCATCTATCATTGAAGAACATGCTGTCTCCTCATTGTGGCTTTTAAAAAGTCTCTAGCATGCTGACTGTATTTGATGACATAGGATGCTGAATGCAGGCAGATCAAGCCATCACCACGTGTGCATCCTGGCATCAGCCAAATTGAGTTGCGTTACCCTTCTGCCCATGATGAGAGGTGGTGGTGAACACTGCTGCTCTTCCAAGTGATGGTGAGTGATGGCCCTGCCCTAAGTGCTGGCCAGGTATGGAGTGGGGCTTCCTTCTGTAAGGATTGTTCCCTGCACCCTTCTTTAAAACACTGTGGTGACTGGAAATTGATTAGCTTCTGCTAATATGATGTGGCTCAATGTTGCTTGAAGGTGTGGTATTACCTTTAGGAGCATAGATGTCTTTGAGAACAGTTCTTGACTTGTCAAAGATCTGCTTTGGTTTGATTTTGGTTGGGTTGAGTTTTTTTGCTTGTTTGGGTTTTGAGTTTGGAGTAAGGAGAGAGTATGGTCTGGTTGTCTGTGGTGACAAGAGAAGTCAGTGCCCTTCTGTGACACTAATTCAAGAAATACCTTTTATCTATATATCAGGTTTAGTGTTCTGGCACTGTGCCTAAATCCATGAGCTGGTTTCTGCTGGAGGTGTATAATCTCAGTGAGCCAAATCCAGAGCTTCTGGCAAAGCTCACATTCAAGTAATAATCCCATGGCTTTTCTTTAAATGTTAATATTGTTAAACCAACAGAATGACTTCAGGAAGGATCAAAGTGCCAGGGGGCAGGAATGGGTGTCCATAGAGCTGAAGGAGGGCTTGGCACTGGGACTGCACTGTTTGGAGACATGAAGGCAGAACTGTTAAGATGGTGGGAACAGAAAGTCATGGGCAGATTTTGAGGGGGATCAAACACAAGGTGAGAGAGTCAGCCATGTGAGAGAACTTCCAGCAAGTTAATGATAGGATAGAAAAAAACATAATGAATATTTTATAAGACAGAAAATAACAGGAAAGGTGCTACATCATGACCAAGGCATAGTGATGCTGACATTGCCATGTGCCTCACTTCAGAGGCCTCAACATGAATGATTACAGGTATTGAGTTATCTTTGTGCTCTGTGCTCCTAGAATTGACTCCAGTAGGTCCAGGAGCTACTGTATTCTGGGGATATCATGGAGAATGTTTGCATTTTGTGCATGCATACTGCCAGTTAAAATACAAGCAAAAGCAGTTAATAACATTTTTCAGCTTATTGTTTTGAATTTCAGGCTTTTTTTTTTTCTCAGCTTCTCAATGTCTTCATCTTTCCCTATATCCACCTTAGGACTCCTGAATTAAGAAGTGCGAAAGTGGTCTTTGTTTCCCTGGTATATAGTGAGTGTTTTTGTAAAAAAGAAATAGGAACTGCTAAGAGGAATCCAAGGAAACAGCCCTTTCCACACCTTTAAAAAGCTACAGCAAGTTCATTCCAAAAAAAGGAGACTGAAAGAAATGTGGAGGACTCAGAGGAGCTGAGTGAAATTTGGCTTCAATTATATTAATGGTAAAATTTCTTAGATAGCCATGGAGCTATCTAGTGTTGCAGCTTTGGATTTAGTTTCCATTACTGCCATTAGAAGTACTGCTGTTACCCTGATGTAAAATGAACACTGTGGCACTTTCCCATCATTGTACAATACTGCAAGGGTCACTGGAAAGAAAGCCCACACTAAATCCAGGTATTTGCTTCATTTACAAAGTGTTGTTTTATTGCTGATTTATCATGGGGTAGAAAGTGTGAGGAGGTTTCCCAGCTGTTTCCAGACACCTCCTGTAGGGACTCTCCCCTTCCTGACAGCTGAGGCCATATCCCCCTGTCTGGCATAACAGTTGTACTGACAAACTAGAAAGATAGCCACACAAAACTCAATGTCTTTAGTCTGTAGCCTTAATTCCCCATCTGTCTAGCATCCTGCAGCTATTAGAGATGGATAATTTTCCTTCAGGGTAGAAAATATTCCCTGGAGCTATGGGTCATGGGGGATTAGGGGTGCCATTACAGGGCTACTAGCTGGAGAGGGTTTTCACATCTCAGGCGGGCCCTTTGGTTTGTTATCAGAAATGCGTGGGGTTTGGTAGTGACTTTTCTGATATAGTTTGTCTTAATTTATATTGTTCTCAGTTGCTGTCTCTCAGAGTTTTTCCTAGCAGCTGTTTATCATTGTGGAAGTGTATCTCCAGTGGAGAGGAGCAGATGGGCACCTCACTTTGGACTCTCTGGGGAATTAGCTTTGTGTCTGTCTTATAAGCAAGTTGGCTTTAGAATTTCCCTTTGTTTTGCATTTGCACTGCCTAGGAGTGATGAGGTTAGCATGGGCCCAGTGAATGTGTAGAATCTGAGCTTCAAATACATTTTCCTCTTGATTGTCCATGTCCAACATATTCTCTCTTGGGTTAATGAAGTTAGTGACTATATTTTAATATGAATTCTGATGCTATGTCCCTTCTGTCTGATACTTCATATGTCCCTGTATCTAGATAAGTTCATATGCATTTGCAGAAACTTACCTCATAATTTTGCATAGCTATGGTAAAGTAAACTTGACCTGAAAAATTGAGGGAATCAGGAAACTGCCAGTAAAAGTTACTAATTGGTAGAGAAAAAGCTAATGCCTCATCTTCATATTTACAGGATTCTTCCTGTTTACAGGATTCAGGCAAAGCACCAAAGGTGCTTAAGCAATATCATGTCAAAGAAGTGAGTACATAAGGAAGGAATGTGCAGGTTTGGCAGAGGCCTGCCAGACTGGTAGCTCTATCCTTGTGATCTTGCATGCATGGTTGCATGGCAGAGTGGCTGCAGTTTTGTGTGTAGCAGAGAAGCTGGGCATTGACCAGGGCAGGGCAGTGATGTGCTCACACGTGAAGTGGGAAGGTGAGCAATTAAATAGCATAGGACTATGATACTAGAAACAAGGCATTTCATCACTAGTGCTGTTAGAAGGAATTTATGGAGATGCACTTGTGCAGAGTGATCTCGACAGGTGGATCCATTCTGTGTTATCCCAGAGAGGGCCACTCCCTCACTCCCTGTTTCTCCCCCTGAAACACCAGCCACTCTTCTAACAGCATCTTCCCATATCCACACTTCCTGCACAAGAGCCTGCCTTCCCCACACCCCAAGGCAGCAGCAGGCAGCAGCAGCCCACTCACACCTTTTCCCTCCTTAGGTATACTGCCCACCCCGTGGGCAACCAAAGATTATTCCCTCTCTCTCTCACCACCAGAAGTAGCAACTCTTCCCATCTGCTCCCTCAGAGACAGGCAGAGGAGCCTAGAGGCCTGTGAGCTGGCGTGGGAGGAGGGTTGGCCGCTCAGCCAGCTATTCTTTGAGCTGCCCCAGGAAAGGCAGCCAGCTGAATGTAGGCACTGGGTTTGACACTCCAGCTGCCAATTGGACCATGCTGCTGCAGCACATTCCAGCCATGAGCAGTGTAAAATGATACTCCAGGAGTACAGATGTGGTTTGATGGCTGGCACTTGCTTCCCAACATTCCTGTGCAGCATGCTCATCTCACTTTCTCTCTTTTCATTTGATTGAAAAATGATGAATACACTGCTTTTCTGCTGTGTATTCATCTGTGGGTCAGTTCTCTCTCTTGGCACAAGAACAGAGGTTGTGGTACAACTTCCACACAGTATTGCAAGCCTGTAAAGGCATCTGCTATTCTGCTTGTGTAGACTGCTTGAGTGCGTGCAAACATGTATGCCCTTGGTGCTTTTGTGCTCTTAAAATGCTTTGTATTTTCACACTGTAGGAAGGCAACTATCAGGATACTAGGAGAAACAGAATGGCACTCACAGGATAGATGAGGTCAGAAGGCATCTCTGAAAATCATCAAGACCATTCAAAGCAAGGTCAGCTGGAGCAGATGACCTAGGGCTGTGACCAGCTGCATTTTGAATATCTATAAAGATAAAACTCCGCACTTTCTGTGGGCAGCCCTTTGTAAAATTCGACCATTCTTGAGACTAAGTTATTTTTTATGATGTCTAAATGAAGTTCCATGCATTTCAGTTTGTGCCCATTACTACTTTTTTTTGATAGTGCACCAGTAAAAAGATTCTATCTTCATCTTCTTTACACCCCCATCAGGTATTTACATTCATTGATAAGAGCCTTTCCTTCTCTAGGCTGAGCAGAACCAGCTCTTACAGCCTCTCATCATATGACAGGTGCTCCAAGACTGTAATCATCTTTGTGTACCTTTGCTGGATTCTCTCAGTATGTCCATGTCTCCCTCAAACTAAGGACCCCAGAACTGGGCACAGCACTCCAGGTGTGTCCCAGCAGTGCTGTGCAGAGGGGCAGGGCTACCTGCTGGCAGTGCTCTGCCTGATGGAGCTGTTGGCCTTTGTCACAGGGAGACATTGCTGGCTTGTGTTGAACTAGGTGCTTACCAGGACGTTCTCTGAAGAGCTGCTTTTCAGTTGTTTGATCAGTCTGTCCTGGTCTTTGGCATTATTTCCTCACAGGTTCTTTGTTGAACTTCATGGGGTCCTTGTCAGCTGATTTCTCAATTTGTTTTGAGGTCTCTCTGAATGGGAGCAAATCCATCTGATGTATCAGCCACTACTCCCAATTTTGTGTCATCTGCAGACTTTCTGGTGCACTCTCCTCCATCATCTAGGTGATTAATGAGGATACTAGGCAGTATTTAGTAGATGCCACTATGAAATACGGGGTGCACCACTGGTGACTGGCTTTCAGGCTGGTTTGGATTTCATGGCACTGGCCACAGCCCTGTGAGCTTGCTAGTTTTCAGTCACATTCACTGTCCACTTACCTAGACTATGCTTCATCTGCTTATAGCTAAAAAATGCAGTTGTTTCCTTGTCCTTTGTTGGCAGATCTCAATTCCTATTCAGCAGTAGGCTTGCATTTTCCTTAGCTTTTCTGTTGTGGATATACTTGTGGAAGCTTTTGCTGTTGCCTGTAATGAGATTAAACTCCAGATTGGCTTTAGTTTTTCACAGCTCCGTTCCTGCACGTTCAAGCTGTTTCAGCATTTCTTCTGTCCTTGCTTCCACCTCTTACACTCTTTATGTTTGAGCAGGACCTTAATCATCCGTGGAGGCTGCCTGCCACCTGCATTTGACTTCCTGATTTTTAGGAATGGACTAATTTTGAGCTTGGAGGAGGTGATCCTTGAAAGTCAAGCAGCTTTTGGACACCTCTTTGCTCCAGGATGATATCCTATGAAGTTCTTTGAAGCAGATCCCCTAACAGGCCAAAGTTGATTCTCTCAAAATCCAGGGCTGTTATCCTACTGTTTGCCATGTTCCATCTTCTCAGGAGCCTCACTTTTCCCATTTCTTGGTCCTGAAGCCAAGGCTGCCCTCAGCCTTCACATTTCTGATCAGTCCTTGTTGATGAAGATCAGGTCCAGCAGAGCTGGCCATAACTAAATAATCCTCAGACACAGGGGTTTTAAAGTTTGTCTGTGAAATGAGTTACATTTTCCTGAGTCAGTGGTATCTTGTATTCGTTACTTTTTATTTTTCTTCAATGAATGAAAATTCACAGCACCATTCCCTCAAGTCTTGGTCCAGCAGATTTGTACTGCGGCCTGCTCTGTTTTTGTAGGTGCCATTGCATGAACTTCTCTCATCCACTAAGTATTATCCTGTATTTCTATGCAGTGGCACTTGGGGAAGCAGAGCCATAGTATAGTTATTCCTGGCCAAAATTTTTAACATTATTTGGAGACAATGTGGCCTTGAATGTGGAGCATGTGAGCACCATTCTTTCTGAAAAGCCTTTTTAAATATAAGCCAAAATTAAAGACATAAAATCATGTCTTTGTTCCCTCACATTGCAGAGAGATTAAGTTGGTTCTGTTGTCTTTTGTGTGTGCTTGTCACATTGATCTCTTCCTAGCCTGTTACCTGTGCCAGTATGAACATGTCTTTCTGAAACTGGGCTTTAGGGAGAGACATTAGTACACAAATACCTCAAGTCTTTCATCTGGTACTGCTTTTACCAGGTTCAGTTTGACTTTTTTTCCTAGACTTGAATTCTTGCCCAAGGACAAGCCAATGTTTGGCTCTTGCCTTTTTCAGAAAGTGCTGGTGGTGATATAATCAGTTCCTTACTGTCAGTGTGTTACTTTTCAATTGGCTAGCACAGCAATAAATTAAAAACTTAAGTGGGTGGAAAACCAGCTTTAATGAATTAAGATGGTTCATAATTATTTCTAATGTTACTGTTCTCTGAGGACATAGTCACCCATGAATATGGTGCATTTTTTTAAAAAAGACTAATTTCTCCAAAAGAGAAAGATAATTTTCTATAAAAAGCTAGCCACTCACCATCTATGTAGATATTTCCATTTACTTTTTTGTTGCAAGTAAATGTTATTAGCATAGTTCATAAATGAAGAATTGCAGTGAATAATATAATCCTGCCTTTTTCTACATTTGTCTCAACTCATGGACCTCAAAGTTGAGTGGCTTTGGTGAAGCTGGGGAGAATATTTGCCCTGGATATGTTTAGGTAAGTAAATTTTTTATTGATAAGAAGCTGTACAGACCATAGGACAACATGGAATGTTGTGTTATTCAGTATTATCCCTTTCCCCCAGAACATTTTTATGACTGTCCAAGCTTTTGATCACCATCTTTTTACATGATCAAATTCACTTTCTGTGTCTAGAGGCTACAGAGATTAAAAAACTGATATCTCTTAGAAAATTAAGCTTCAACATTCATCTTTGGTATCTCTTCCTAGATCTATGGCACTCCCTCTGGTGAGAACTTGCCAGGAATGCTTTTCATGGGTATTTATAGCAGTATTTTTTTTGAAACGAAATCTTTTATGATAGACTTTGGCTTTTGGGCTCCTTTTTATTCCATATCTCTACTTCGGTTGCACAAGACCTGTGACATATGGTAATCCAGTGGAATGAGAAGAGTTTTCAGTTTAATATAGGTTTACACAAGTTTTGAGACTTTGTGCAAGTTTTGGAATATAATTCAAACAACTTTTTCCAGTAGCATCATTGAAGTCTTCCAAATATTTCCTAATATACTCTGATAATTCTTGGCTTCATAACATATTGATCATTAAAGTTATCTAGCTAAAGAAATAACCTGGATGAAAATGAAGATTAGGTGAATGAGTTACTGAAAATGCATCAGTAGGGATATTTCTTAAAGAAAAGTAGATAGATAAAAGATCTCAAAACAGGAGGAGAGGGAACTGACTGACAGCTCATCTGCCTATGTATGCTCCCTTGGGTGAAGATCTCTGATCCACAGCACTGGGTCACTGAGATAGTGGTTTAAGTCAAACAAGGCTGACCGGTAAGAAATCTCAAAGTTTGTTTTGGAAGTTGTGTTGTCAATTCACTGATGTTCTTTCTATTGTATACATGATGCCTGATATGAATTTCCAGATGTGGGCAATTTCCCACCATAAGTAGCTTGGAAGTGTGCTTATCTCTAAGTCTTAGATGTTTCTTGCATCATACCTGAGGGCCTCCCTCATATCTATTCATTCTGCTGACCAGGCCTCAGTCACCTGAAAAGTCATCCTTCTCTCACCTGAAAGTAAGCTTATGCTTTCTTGGTTTTCTGGGAGAATTTAAGCAAATGTGTAAGAGTCCATTACATAACTGCAAATTAAGCTTCCTTTAGAGTCCTAAGTTTAGTAAAAGTAATGACTTCCCAAACTTCTGTCATTTGTCATCACGTTTCTATGTAGTTCCCAGCTCTGGGAAGTCACTCAACCTGATACTGTCATCCCATTAATTTTGTTTGGATTTTTTTTTGTTTGTTTGTTTGTTTTGGGTTTTTTTAAATTTTTAGCTGTTGACTTCAATTTGAGCAGATCTAGGCCAAAAGATTGTTTTACCTGGTAATATAGTAAAAATAGTACTTAATAACCTGAATGACTTAAGGGGTGAAGAAGCCTGGTTTTTTTGTTTTCTCCCTTCAGCTAATTCAGAATGGTTTTCATACTTTCTTCTTGTTACTTCATTATTCTCCCTTCTTCATTTGTAAACTCAAAATAGTTACAGTAAATATGGGGGAAAAAAAATAGAAGAACCCATCATTACAAATGCTGCTGAGGTTGTAGCTCTCTTAGAAAAACCTGTGGTAAGTTTCAAGGAGCTGCAATATTCGGCATGCTGTGATGTGCTGTGTGCTATGATAGCTACCCTGCTATCAACACTGAGATAGCTAATTTAAAGATAGCTCCAATATGTTCCCTTGAGCTCTGGTGACTCCTGGAGTGTTGACTGTGAATAAGTACTCTGATTACACAGTGAATGAGTATTCTATATAATATATGGAGTATACCCAACAAGATAATGGAAAATAGAAAATGGAAAATGGAAAAGGAAGAGTGCTTTTCTCAGTTTGCAGGTATTCAGTTTGACTGTAGGAAATGAAAAAGGTGAAGGAAATTATGTGAGGGAAGTGCAGGACACCATCATAAGAATTACTGTCTTTTTCTTCTTGTGAAAGGGCAGCATTAAAATTCAGACCATCCCAGCAGCAGGAGCAGCATCAGTGCCTTTCAGGAACAGGGAGATGCAATTCAACAGTGCTTGCATTTGTCAGCAGATCATGGGATTGCGAAGGGGGAGCCCACATTAAAGATGTCAGCATTTCTGCACTGACTTCAGGTTCCAGAATAGTGTATTGTATCATAATTATTTCCTTTACATTTGATCCAGTGAACTTTACTCCACTTTTGCAGTCCCACATCTGTTTTGTTGCACAGCTGTAACTGGTTTAGAGTCCTCATAATAAAAATGAAACCTCTTTTCTTTCAAAGCAATCTGTAGTTTGGCAGAGAATAAAATGGCTACTTCAGCACTGGTGACAGAAAAATCTGCCTTTCATTGAGAGAAATAATTTTCTCCAGACTCTTGTTTAGGCACACTGTCTGCAAATATATACCCTTAAGTACCTTATGGGTTAACATGTAGCATAAAAATACAGTTTAACCTTTTATTCTTTGTAATAATTTTCTTTACTGTGTTTCTCTGTGAATTCTTCTCCCTCTTATGCTGTAGTGTTTCATTCAATTTCATGCATTTCTCTGCTGCAATGCTGCATTGCAGTTTCACTTCTTTATCTTTTGCAATAAAGCACTTATTTTTCTTTATAAATAATTTGAGTTTCTCTTCTAGTATTTTTTCCAGAACCCTCATTTCCTATTCTGAACAGAAACTGTATGTAGTAGGGTGTTTTTACAATCCAAGAAGTTCTAGAAGCCCAGACCTGACCTGCAAAAAATTTTGGGTTTGTAGCTCAGAAATATAACAGAAATAAATTTGGAGAGCAAAATGTTATTTGATAAGCCAAACACAGCACAGCCTCTGAATGCTCTATTCCTACTCTCAAACCAATACAGAAAACAAGGACAAAACACCTTGCACCATTTTTGTCTTGCATCCTGAAATATTTTTCAAATTTCTAGTTCCTTCTCAAGCTGCAGACTCAGCCTTTGGTGAGAAAGAATGTGAAGTTGCCTCTGGGCAGTGGGATGGCAGATTTCTGCAGCAGTTGTCTTCTTCAGCCATTCTGTCTCCCTCTGCTTTCCACAAGTTCACCTCAAGCCATTCAGCAGGGAATTTACAAGCTATAAAACTGCATTATTCAGTTATGAAGTAACAACCTCATCATCATGACTTCAGCAAGGGCTCGTAAAAGGCAGCGTCAGATTTATAAGCAGAGGAGTTGCCAGCTGTGTCTAACAGATGGTTTGCAATGACAGACTTGCTGGTTTTTGTAACTCAAGGAGGTAAAATTCTGATTAGGTGCTCGTTGATAGTCTTTCTTTGTAAATTATTAAATGGGTTAAAAATAAAGCCAAATACTTCATTTGGAGCACTTCTTTTGGGGAAATAGTATTGTCCCCTTGGATGTGATTTTCTACATTGCAAATGAACTTCCACATTCTTTATTGCTTTTGCAAAAGCAGTCATGGTGCAGAAAAATGCTGTTCTTCCATGTCACAGTTTGGTCACTTTCCCATTTATAGTTTGTCAATTTTCTGGTTTTTTGATGCTTTTTCAGTATGACACTCAAGTAGCATGTTCACCCTGTGGGTTAAGTAGAGGGCTGGGGACTCAGCTGCCTGCCTTTGGAAGGGTAAGAGGCATGTTGCTTTGCCGTCCCGGTACTTGTTAACTCTGTTTTTGAAAAACAGAGGCCACGTTTTCCTTTTTCCCTTTTTTTTGGGAGCTCACCAGATCTAGGCGGTCTTTCACAATTAATTTCCAGTGGCTCAGAAAGTTCATTTATTTCCCTCTCACTTGAGGCTGTATTTCATAGCATTTGTTAGTGAACTGAAAAATATTAATGAAGGCATCAAGCCAGTTTTTTTTTTCCTCACAGAAGCATGAAAAAGGGTGAAAGACAATGATATCCCTTTTATCACCCACACATATCAGACTGAGTATTTGGAATATCTTAGGAATTGTTCTAAGACACAAAAACTGTTATTGCAGTCTGGACCTATTATTAAGGACAAGCTGGAACAGAGATATTGAGAGGGCTTTCACTTTACTTCAGAATAGCTTGCTTCCATTAACCCTACCAGGACTCTCTAATATTGCAGAAGTTGTTAAAAGGTATTTAGAGATCATTAAAAGATTAGGCATTTAAAGATCATTTTGAAGGTACAGAGTCATCTGCATGAATCTGGAGATCTTTGTAAGTCCATGACTGCCTGCATGGACACTTCTCTTTTACAAATTAGCCCTGTAATATTTCAGTAGTCATGAAATTTTGACATATTTAATTAGAAACATTGAGACTTCATGATAATATTAACATAGTTCTTACCATTTTTCCTGATTGCGTGAATTCCTGTGGCTCGTGGAAGAGTGGGATGTTGTCTCATTTTGGCACCAGTGGTGTTCTGGTGGCACAAGTCAGTGACAGTTTAAACAGAGACCCTGTCTGTTTCTGCTTGCTGTGATTGCCCATCTGTTTCTTCTCTATCATTTGCAATTATTTATCTCCAAATTGAGGAAATATAAAGATGGCTGTTCTTGTTTTGTAATAATGGTATTCAAAGTCTGATTCCACACCATACTGAAAATAGTAGAACCCTGAGTAAAACATTATGCAGTGCAAGATCACAAACAAGAATAATTTCAAGAAAAACACTCAATGCATAATGAACTTAGCAAAGTTAATAGTTGTTGACATTAGTGTTTGCCTGAAGGTCAGAGTGACAAGTCTGGTTGGACAGAGGGACACTGTGTATCATCATAAGCCTGGGGTGACATGGACATGTCAATATTGCCAGCCCATTGGTGTACTGAAAATTATTTAATTCTGAGGTTGCACAGACTGTTGCTGTGTGGGGGTGATGCTGAAATGTGTTTCAAAAGGAAAAAATATTTTGAACATCAAAAGAGGAGTGGAAGCAGCTCTTCAGCAGGTGGCTTCAGAGGTGAGAGGTGCAAGACATGAACAGAGCAGTGATCCATGCTTAGGGGCAATGTGAGCATTGCCCATGGTCCCTTGGAAGTGGTCAGAGTGAATTGTTCACCTCTTGATGGATGCTTGGGAGAACATGGAAGAAGTCTCCTCTCCTGACTGCTTTTAACCTTCACTTCAGGAGTGCCTTTTGAATAGCAATATCACAAAGGTACTTTAACACATAAAAAAATCACAGTATTAAAAAGAAAAAACAAAAGCAATAGTTGTATGAAAATGCATTAGGGGTGTGACATTCCTAAAAACACCATGTTAAATCAATAACATTTCTCACCTATGCAACATGAAAATGTGGTGAAATTATAATCAGCAAAAACATTTCATTGATACTTTTGACTATCCCGTAAGTGCTATGACAGTCCTGGAAATAGGGGTAGATGTTGCCACACACCTTCAGTTTCTCATTGTAACTTTACAGATTTTGTATAAGGAACGATGACAAAGTCTACTGCAGCCCTATCAGGTAATATTGTCATTTAGTGGTTCCAAATTACTCTAGTAGCCTTTGTAGACTTTGAAGTTATTTATTATTGATTAGTATCAATTGAGATTATACAATCCCATAGATATCATAGCACTCTAGTCAAGGGTTGAATTAATAGATAAGGAGATCATTGGTGCAAATCATAGAATCACGGAGTCATTAAGGTTGTAAAAAACCTCCAAGATCAAGTCTAACCTGTCACTGAGCACCTCCATGTCAAGTAGACAATGACACTAAGTGCCACATCTTGTCATTTCTTGAACACCTCCGGGGTGTTCAAGTCTCCGCCACCTCCCTGGGCAGTCCATTCCAATGCTTATCAACCCTTTCAGTGAAGAAATTATTGGGGATGTCTGACCTGAACCTCTGCTGGTGCAGTGCAACTCCATTTGCTTTTGTCCTCTTTTGTCCTGTCCTGTTTTCCCACTGGTTGCCTGCGGGAAGAGGCTGACTCCCACCTTGCTGCAGCTTCCTTGGGTTTGTGCCAGGTATGCAGGCTGCTTTTGCACATGTGGAGGCTAAAGCTTGTTAGCTTTTGTACAAATTGATGAATGCAATATGGACACGGGCCCTGCTGGGGGTTTGAATACAATTAACAGTAACGATGCATGCTATTAAAACCTGACATTTATTAAGTACAGACAGACTTTCAAGTCTGCCTCAGCTGTGGGCTTGGGTGTGCCCTCTCCCGTGGGGTGTGTGTCATCTTCCTGAACTATACCAGCACTGGTGGGAAAGCAGGGAAGGCTGCAGGAGCTACCAAGAGACCACTTAAACTCCCGTTCCAAGGCAGTTATCAGGATCCTGGGAACAGGAAGCTCAAATCTTCCCTCAGTCTAAAATTCCAGGGAGATGCCGAACCCATTGAGTTCAAGAAGCCTCACTGATTTCAAGAATTTGTCTCTGTCATTAATTTTTGAAATTGTTAAGTGCATTTATCTAAAAGGTTGTATACATTTTCTACTGATTTTATCATGGCTTTAATTTAATATAAGACAATTCCCACTTATTTGTTTCTATAGAAAATGCTCAGAAGTCAGTTTTATGTTGGCACATCAGAAAATGAGACCAGTTGTACTTCAAAACAACACTTCAAAGGTTTTATTGATTTTTGGGTTTTTTTCAGAGGAATGTTTCATCAAGGGCTTTCAGTGAAGTTCTTTCTTCAACACTTCTTATAATATACAGTGCTCTGAAAAGTCATAATATTGTCTTCTTAAATGATTAACCTTTGAGGGCAAAAGCATCAATGCCTGAGGAGTAGAATAAGTTGAGACTGATGTATATTAGTTAATAGTGCACGTTTTTCTACTTAGATTTACAGCATTTAGAACTATATTCTGGCAGGAAGCAAGATATGAAGGCAATTTTCAGTTAAAGGTGTCTTCTCTGGGAGTACATGTTCAGCTTCTCAGCTTGTGTGGATGTGTGCGATTGTGTGCATATTTTATTCAGTCTTAATCTACAAAATCTGAATGTTGTAATGTGATCAGCACTTCATGGTGGTCTTACTTTCTAAATTTTATACAAGATTACATTCGTCAGTTGCATGTGTTTATAGGTAGAGAAGGGTGAGAGGGAACAAGGGGAAAAAAAAAGGTGTTCTGTGGGATATGAGATAAGGATTTTATTGTGAGTTTTATGGGGTCTGTCTGTATTGCTGGAGATGAGCCATGGCACAATTACGCACTTTTCTTGGAAGAGTGCTGATAAACCCCTTGTGTCACACCAAAGCAGAGGGGGGACTATGGTGGAGATGGATCAGGGAAGCTCCTGGACAAACAGCTAAAGTGCTCTTAAAAATTATCTAGGATTATTGCTCATATTCATTTGCTTTTAAAGCTACACTCGATTCACTCATATGGCCTGGAGTTTATCCTTCTAATTCTGTGCTTGGAGAGAGAGCTCAAGAGCTGCCCACCATGCCCCTGAGGGCAGCTGCCACTCAGCACACTCCAGAGCTGGCTGGCACTCCACCCACCATGTGGTTTGCACCACCCTCCAAAAACCCCCCGTGTGTCTTGGAAGGAAGGACTGGCTCAGCTCCGGTCCACTCACAGTCCCACTGGGCATTCTTAGGAATGACATCTCTTATGAATACTTCATTCACTTCCTCCTTTTTCTTTGTCTTTTTTTTTTTTTCCCTCAAGATTGATGACTGTGCTACACTTTGACAGCTTGGGATGAGTTTTTCCAAGATGAATAAGCGATCTTATTTTAATTATTTTAAAAGCCATATTATTTTAATTATTTTCTTTAGAAAAATTATGACCGGAAAATGTCGGGAATTTCTGGGAATAAAGCAGCAGGGAAAAAAGTTTGTTTTCTGTTCTTGATAAATGTATTGACTTTGAGTAGCTATAACTTCTCTGCATCTTGATGAAGGCTTGAAATTTTTCAGGGGGTGGTTGGTGGTGTGGGTGAGGGGCTGAATTTCCTATAAAAAAGTAGGTTTTTTTGTGCCATTGCTACACATATCCAAGAGAAAGGTTGTGTATTTGTCTGTACTGAATGGATACTCTGAGGAGCTCCTGTGAGTGAAGCCATGTGGAGCATCTCCTGGTTGAAGCTGAAGATGAATTTCCCTGTGGTCACACCAGGGCTTCTCTGGGGAGCACAGGGCTACCTGTGCTTTCTGTGACATCTCAGCTGACTGGGTGGTGTAGAATAGTGCTGTCTTGTGTAGGGGAAGCACTGTATTTGCCAATGGTCACCAGGAGGAACGGACTGCTCAGGAGGGGCCCCACACTCTGCTCCTCCATCTCCAGGCAGTGGGTGATGTGCTGCCTTATGTCAGGAGCGTTGTCTCCAGCACAGGAACTGGAGCCTGCACTCGTGCATCATTGGCTTCTACAGCATTTGGGGTCCCTGGTTCACTCCTCACAGCTTCCTCACAGACTCCTGACTCCCAAGTCATGGTTCTCAGAATACCCAAAACTGGCAGCGCGAGGTTGGAAATCACACTCCTTCCACTGAACCCTGCCAGCAGTTGTTACTGATGGTGGGAGTCCTGTTTTGGTGTGTGCCCTCTTTGTTTCTAGCCTATGTAAGTGTTTAGTGGCTTTATCTTGAAGGTGAGGTAACTGATACACACCCCAGGGGTGATTTTAGATGAACTAGGCACTTGGTCTCATGTGTGCAGGTGAGTTTTTTCAGATGTAAAGAATGATCACATGGTTTGGGGGCTGCCCATCACATTTATGTTAATAAAAACAAGACGAAGAGCCAAGGTTTGTGATGCCACAGCAGCACCAAATGGTGGAAGGGGGAAAAAAACATAAATCAAGCCCTACTCTTTTTAACCTCTTTATTCCACCTAAGGTGTGCTAGTTTGGGGAGGTTTATGGATAAGAAACAAGGAGGAAGAAATGCCTGCATATCCAAGCTTGTGCTACTCAGTGAGAACACAGAATCAAACCTGGTTTTCAAGAAGAAGTCAGAAGCAATATATTTCTACAAAATCAGATAAAGTTGTCAGTGTTGTCAAGTATTGTAGTGTGTATCAGATTGTGTAAAGTCTGTTACAGCCCGAATGCTGTCTCTCTGGTTTTGAGTTAGTGGAGAGGAAGAAAAAGACCTGAAATGTGTGGCCTTGTCCAGAAGAAAAAGAAGAGTGAATTTTTTTAAATCTGCAGTCCCCAGTTAGGCATGATCAAAGTACTCCTGAGGTAGTTTAGCTCTCTGCCTCTCACTAAAACTTAATACAAACCATTCACTTCAAACTGTGTGTGAGAAGACCTGTTACTCCAGTGAGTGGAGTGTATTGACAGCAGGGCAGGCGGACCAGAAAGCCAATTAATCTTTCCTGAAATCCCACTTGCTGTTGTAATAGAAGCTATGTTAAATTCTAGGAGCTGGTTAAAACTTGTGGCAGTGGTCCCCAAAGTCCTCAGCCCTCTCAGTAACACCAGATACTGTGATGGTCCTGGTCAAGGTACCCAACTGTGATGAATGGGACCAAAACAAAGAAGGTTGTTGGACCTTGCCCAGGAGTGAGCAGGCCCTTGGTGGATGGGATGGGTGCTCCCCAGAGTCCCCAGAGTGGGGCTGGAGAAACCAACAGCCCCATGCTGTCGCCTGCAGCCTCCTACTTCAAGGTGGGCATTGCCGCACCAAACAATGAGCATCCTAAAGTGAGATTATTTACATGCTCCTGACAGCAGATAAATATCTTAATTAATTCTGAATCCACTGAATGTAAATGGAGCCTATGTGACAGGTTTAGTTGGATTTTCAGCAGCAAAGGTATGACCTTCTTCAGCATTCCAGTCCTGGTTCTGCTTAGGTCACATTTCCCAAAGATAAACCGGTCTTATCCTCTGCCATCAGTACCATTGGGCATCTTTTTTGTCCTGAGTGTGGCATGAATGAAAAAGAAAAGGAGGTTACTCTGACAGATGGAGTCCAACACATGTAAATGGAGCTTATGTGACAGGTTTAGTTGGATTTTCAGCAGCAAAGGTATGACCTTCTTCAGCATTCCAGTCCTGGTTCTGCTTAGGTCACATTTCCCAAAGATAAACCGGTCTTATCCTCTGCCATCAGTACCATTGGGCATCTTTTTTGTCCTGAGTGTGGCATGAATGAAAAAGAAGAGGAGGTTACTCTGACAGATGGATTCCAACACAAGCAGTGTTAGATTAAATTTACAAACTAAGAGCAGTCCTGTGGAGAAGGACTTCAAGGTACTGGTGGCTAAAAAATTAGAAATGTGCAATGTGCACTCACAACCCAGAAAGCCAGTCATGTTCTGGGCTGCATCCAAAGCAAAGCAGCATGGCCAGCAGGTTGAGATAATACCCACCTGAAGTGCTGCATCCAACTCTGAGGCCCTGAGCCCAGAAAGAAAAGCATGGGTCTGTTACAGCAAGTCCAGAGAGGGGCCCTGAAAATGACCCGAGGAGTGGAACACACCTCCTATGAAGATAGGCTGAAAGGGTTGGAAATGTTCAGTCTGGGGAACAGAAGGCTAAGGGGAATATTACTGCAGGTTTTCAACACATAAAGAGGGCTTATAAAAAAAAGAGAAACTTTTTGCCTGGGCATGTAGTGTCAGTTCAAGGGACAATGGCTTTAAGCTGAGAAGAGGGTAAGTTTGTATTGGATGTGAGGAAGATATTTCTGCAGTGATATGGTGAGTTTCTGGAACGCGTTGGTGAGAGAATTTGTGGATATCCTATCATTGATAGTTTTCAAGGCCAGGTTGCATGGAGCCTGATCTAGTGATGTCCCTGCCAATGGCAGGGGGATTGGACTAGATAATCTTTGGAAGCACCTTCCAATGCAAACCATTCAATGCAAACAAGTTAGCATAATAGCCAATATCTGGTCTGACCTGGTCATTGTAAAGTTTCCATGGGTATTATATGCAGGAGAGTGTAAGGGAGCATAAATGAGTTCCTCAGTGGCTGGTGGGGACATATTTCTAAGTTACATAGCGAACTAATTATAGCAGTCAAGGACTGCAGATCATAGGACATAGTTTATAATCAAGAGTTGATAGCACATCAGAAGTTATGAGTAAGGCATAATAAATTATACAGCCTTTGGAAGTCAGGACAAGTACTGTGTATGTGCTACAGCAGAGTAGAGTGGGTCAGTGAAGGATGTATAGGTGATGTGATGTGGTCAAAGGCATAGGCCTGAGAAAATGATGTTTGCAGGAGTTTTCAGGATAGATATGAATGGTGCACAAGTTCTTGTGATGAAGGTGGAGATGACAGCTTAGACCACATTTTAACTTGCTGTGAGACAACAGGTACAGTTTATGCATGGCAAACATAACAAATAGAGGACCTGGAGTGAGAAGGTGCTGCCTGCCAACACTACAGACCAGAAATATGATGGTAGAACCCCAATAAATGAGATGCAAGGGACTACCTGTTTCTTTTTCTCCTTATCAGTACATCTTTTGTCATAGATATCTACTTTATTGGATACAGCAATGCTCAGCATGTCAGCTGTTAATTGAAATGAGTTATCCCAGGCTTGGGGTGTGCAGCAAGGCTTTGATGTCTCACTGCCTGGCAGTGATGGTTTCTTAATGGCTGCTGTTGTATTATGTGAAAAAGTACACAGAGAAGTCTGTGAGCATTGTATTGTCAGGTTTGGTGATTTACTCAATTCTCTTGTTTAGGATTGCAGAATATCAGTGTTTTCAGTCCTCAGAAATGGGACACTTGTACATGATTTGTGACTGTCGCATTAGGAAGGAGCTTGGCACTCTGTCAGCTTGGCACGCTGTTGAGTCTGCCCAAACTCTTGAATGGGGGAAAGCAGGCAAAGAAGGAATTTCAGACTCTGGCCCCTGAAAACCATGAGCATGATCTTTTAAAATAAATGTTTGTCATAAGTTTGGTTTTGAAGCACTTCAAAAGGACTTACATGACTAATAAAACTTGAAGTAGTTTATATTAGAGTTTTACCTTTGGAAAAAAGCAAGTCTTCCATAAAGATCCTATTTGTTCCTGAAATCCAAAAAACTAAACCCCTTCTTTGGGCTATTTCTTATCTTGGAAAATTTTTTCCTTGCATTGTAGCCCTAAATACCTTTTTTTAAAGCTGCTCTTTTTTTTGTTGACTGTAGCATATCAGAGCCCCCTGACCTGAAGTCCAACATGCTGTTCAGCTCCATTACAGAGCCTTGCTTGCTTTGAGTGCACGTGGACATGGGTGTGCAGGACCATTTGCTTCCACCATGACAGCTCTGTCAGATTGGCATCCTGACCTGGCTTTGGACCTCAGGACATAGAGCAAACCAAATAAATCATGAGTGCGGAATGCCACCATCCCATGGTCCATTGCTGGGCTGGCTGAGCTACACGCAGTTCTTGCAGCAAGCATGGGCTACAAATACAGTATAGCCCATTATTTAATTTTTGACAACCAAATGCCCACAATCTTATCTCTGCTAGGACAGATAATCCTGAGAGGGTAGGGAGTGAATTTTGCATATATTGTTCACGCTTGTTAGAAAACAAAGAGAATGCAGTGACTGGTCTCATTCCAGGCGTTCAGGTCCATATGTAATTTCAGAGACATGAGACGTCGCACCAAGTGCTGTTGAGGGGCTTCAGATCCCTTTGGCAAAGGCCAGGAACTTCCTTCACCTCAGTCTCGCCCTGAGCATGGGCGAAGTTCTCTGAATAGCTATCTGGTTCTCAAGGTCAAAAGTGGTGCTTATTGAATATGGACTTATGAAAACAGCTATTTAAAAAAATATATTTTTTCTATGCTATATGCCTGACTAAGTGTGATCTGAATGTCTTCAGAATATGAAGGAGCAGCTGCTGGGTCCCGTAGGACTTTTATCTGACTCACATTATAAAGCCAAGGTGCTGCTGCAAAGGAAAAATTCTGCAAGGTTCCTGGAATTTTTTATAGGGTCACAGAAAACTATCTCCCCTGTAGTTGAACTGTACATATCTGCCTTGTAAATTGTAAATTTTTGCTTCATTTGTATGAAATGAGGGGTTTGGAGAAAAAAAAATAAAACTCACAAAAAAGACTGCAAATAAAAGCCATCTCCCCTCATAGTAATTGACATCTTTATTGCTTGTTTGCTTCTACTACTGCTGTTTTAAGACATTGTCTAGATTGCACAAAATTTCATGATGTTGCCACCATAACTGTGAGTTTGATTATTTGTTCTAACCCTCTTTTCTTTACCCAATATTGTAATTGGCTTTTTTTGCTAAGTTGACCCTTCCTTTTTTTAAACATGGGTTCCCTATGAAGGCTACACTAAAAGTACCTGTACAAAAAAAACCAGACAATACTGTTTTAGCAACTTCTCCTTCTGTACACATTGACCTTTTCCATCAACAGAACAACCATTGACACACATGCTCCTTCCAGTGCTTAGGATACAAAGTGGAATAAATTGATACAGCTGCTAATCTATTTTTCTGCCTTTTTGATATGTGTGTGCTTTCAAAGCAGCAAGTAGGAGAAGTGATTGGGTTCCAAAATGAATTGTGACAAGTAATGATCCTCATACCTGTCAAACACACATATATGCTGTCACACTGGATGAAACTGAAGTAGAGATGTTGTCTGCTTTGCTAGATAATTTCTGGGAAAGGACAGGGTTAGAAATTAATGCAGCTTGAAGCTACTTTCTCTGCATTCTTTTTCCATCCTTTATTTTGCTGATTTGAAAGATATTTTAGATGCCCTGTGCAGTCCGTGAGATGTGGTTACATCCTTCTCAGAGTCCATCATTGGCACAGAATTTGGAGAATTAAAGTCATACCTGAATTTAGTGGAAAAAGAATACCGTTACTTTTTTGATGTAGTTTTAATTAGCTTTGCTCATTATCCCTCAAGGCATCTAGAAGAAATCAGATTCATGAACATCTATTCCATCCTGCTGCTAGAATCAAGCTGGGGGACTCCTGTATGTTGAGTTGTTAATCTTTCCTTGTAAGTAGCCAAGTGCCATATCTCTTTCCCATATGCAGGTATCAGTTATCACAAATATTTGTGTCTGCCAGGCTGTTTCCTCTCACATGTTCTCACTCTGCTTTTCCCTGGCCACAATTACATCTGTGCCATAATTTTTATTTTCTTCTTAAAAATGTCATTGCAGAGGTGTTACCACCATTTCGAATTGCCCCAGCCTTGGCCAGCAGCAGCCCCATCTGATTTGGGGGATTTGCCAGAGATTGGCTCTGCCAGACATTGGGAAAGCATCTGGCAGCTTCTCACAGAAGCCACCCCTCATACCAAAACCTGGCCACGCAAAATCCAATGCAGCATTTTGTCAGGTAACTCCTGATCCCTGATCTTCACATTTGAGGTTAAGAAAGGGCAATTTTGGCATTATCTGATTTCCAGAGATCTCTCTGATCCTTCTTATTAAGACACTCAGTCTGAAACGGAGAGTGGGGCTGGCCTTGGAAAATGCTCACCATGAACCCTTGAAGGTCAGGTGCTTGCTGTTCATGTCAGGATATTCTGCCCATTCTGCCCGTGTTTTACTGCATGACCTTGAAGGGATCAGTAAAGTGCTGCAGCCATAGCATCTTTGGGACCTCTTTCCTAGAGTGGTCTTTAGAATGCTGCCAAATGCTGTGAAGTAAAATTAATAAGGAGAAAGACAAAGACAGCAGAATGTCTTAGTATAATTGAACTCAGGAGTTGAGCAAGCAAGAGAGAGGCAGTAGGAAACCAACCTTCATTTGTTCTTCTGTGCAGAACCATTGTTTCTAATCTAATACATTTTGACTGTGGGCTATAGCCTGTATGCTGTCAAAGTTAAAATGGATGTTCATGATGTTCTGTTTTGATTTTATCATTTGTGAACTTTTTGTCTAGCAATAATGTATTTGTTGATTCTTGGATACATATCAATACTTACCTTGTCCCCATTTTTCTCTTTCCTTTTTTTTTAACTGACACTGTGATTATAACCTGTAGATAATGGATTTAGATAATGATTTGGGTTTGGTGTGATTGGGTTATTGGTTTATTTATTTATTAATTAGATAGCTAACTGCAGCCTGTTATCTCACAACTGCTCTGAAATCAGCTCTTCAGTGAGGTTTGAAAGAAGGGGATCCCAAATTTTGCTTCTTTTGTCTGTGTATTGTACTCTAGCTTCAGCCATGGACTTTCTGAATGAGGGTGGTCCTGCGTGTCCTCAAGACCAGTCTAGGTATTACTGTGGTGTGTTTTAGCACCTTTAGGAACAACTAAGAGGCATGAACAATAATTCTTTTCATACATTATTGAGTTTCTTTTTCACAGTAGTATTCACCTGTTCTTGTATCAGTGATGCATATAAAAACACAGAGAAATAATACTGCTTTGAGCTTCAGTTATGACTGGATTGTTCTCTGTAGAAATTCTCTCACTTTGGGAATTATTTATCTTAGTGCTCCATAAAGCTTGCTGATTGTCACAAAAATATACTTAATCCAAATTGCTGACTTCTATTTCTGGAAATTTGGTGTTGTGCAATGACTTCCCTGAAGCAAACAGTGCAGGAGAGAGTGCATCAGGTTCAGATCTCGGGTGTCTAGTCAGTTCTGAGTCTCTTTCTCTAATGTAATTGCAATATCTAGACATAGAAAATGTCATTAAAAATGTTGCAGGAAAGCCTGATTGTTATAAGAAAAATGTTCTGAATGATTTGAATCCAGTCAAAAATACTTGTAAGACTACAGTAGGCATAAGATTTTCACATTTTGGTGGTGAAGACGACCAAAATAGTGTTGCCCATGATTTTTCTTTAGCAGAAACAAATGAGTATTGCACAAAACAATTGTATTCTGAAGAGGAGCAAGTTCTTCTTCTTACATAGTGCATAATGCTTATGCAAGATCAGTAATTTTTGATATTATGAATTCTGTCCACGGCTTCTCTTCTCTTTAATTTCTTTGCCTGTATTCTATGTATTTTTTTAAAGAAAGGTTTGGAAGTTTTTAAAATAAATGTTGATATTAATATATGTTTTTAGCAACCACTTTCTAGTGGTAAATTATTCACAAAAATTTTAAAAAAAGGTGAAATAAAAGTTTTTGATGTAATGCTGGAGTATTTTTCCTTTACAGGTTTAGGAAAATGTCTGTTGAGAACACAGCTTTCTAAATAATAATTGAACCTTTATATTCCAGATCAGATGTCACTTTAAAAGGGAAGTGTTCGCATCTTTTCTTCCTGTCTTTCTCTAACTACTTTTGCACTGCTTTTACCATAAGTACAGCCACATTTTTCAGCCTTTTTCCTTCAAAAGAATCAAAGTCAAGAGTCGATTGCATCTATACTGTTGCCATGGCTGGAATGCAATTTCTTCAATATTTTAAGCTTGTACTGCAACCCCTGAATGGACACAGATTATTGAACAATAGTAAGATAATGCAGAGAAATCTTCAGTCTCTCATTGTGTTGAAAATGTTTGCTTAATTCTGCCTTTAAAGATCAGTAGTTTTGCTGGGATATATTCCGTTCCTTTGATGTTTCAATATTAGAAGCTATAGCTCTTTCAGATAACGTTAACAGAAGTGATGTTTCTGTTGAAATCTTGATGGTTGGCAGAGTTCTCTCACTAATATGTGAACCAACTGAAGGGACTTTGCACACCTTAATCTGATTCTCATACTAAAACACTTGGGTTCAGAGAATATGAGGTGTATTGTGATGGGATTTTAAATTTGCTTTGGTCAAGGTTTTGGATTTGGATTTGATTTTTTTTCCTTGTTTTTTTCATCTGTCAAATTCCCTGGGGAGTTTTTGCATTGACTTTAGTAGCATTTGAACAGGGCACATAGGAGTCTGAAAAACACGGTTACCTTGCCAGGGAGTTGTTTTCCTTGATCTGTTAAACCAAGCATTGATTTTGCTCCCCCATGTGCGCTGAATGCACTTCAGAATTAAAGCCTGCTTTTATTAGCAGTTTTTAAGGCAGGGAGCAGTGTGATGTCTTCCTGAGCATCTTTAGAGAACAGCAGCATCACAGTGCCTAGAAGAGCTTTGCAATCTATGTGTGTTAATTACTGCTAAAAATTCTTACAATAAAGTAGGTATGATTCTACTTATGAGTTTTGCTAAAACATGGAGTCCAGCCCTGGCATCTCACTGGCATGCAGTAAGGAAGCCTGTTGTTTAAGTCAGGAGTGGTTTATCTCTTCTCCATTTTCGTCAAGGTTTTCACTTCCAGGAGAAAAGCTCTGGTCCCAGTGGTCTGGAGAGTGTGCTTCGTCTGCCCTTCCTGCACTCCCCAGTCTGGCATGAGTAGAAGGGAGATCTTAAAAAATCCACTTCTAAACCTCACCAGTGGGACCCAGACACAAAAACAGAGAGGATCAGTGAAAATCCTGTGTACCCAAAGGCATTCTGATTTTTTTCTTTTTAAGCCAATTCAATTAGTCTAACTAAAAATGTTAATTTTTCTTGCAATCTTCCTTTTCTACCCTCAGACCATATAGTGTTTTTCTACTGGCAAATGATGGGCATATAATTAGTTATGGATGTGAATATGACTTGCCTTTTATATGTTCTTCTCTTACTTGTCATTGTTGCACTTACCTGGTTTTTGTGCTCCATCTCCAGTTCTTTTCCTGTCCTGCCAGTTGTCATCACAGCAACTTTTGCAGAAGGGTTTTATATAACCATATGGTGCCTAGCTCAGGAAACGCCTTGAATCCTGAGGACTACAGGTTGCTGCCATGATGCATTTTAAGAGCAACAGCCATATCGTGAAGAGACATCTTGTCACTGAAGGTGTCCCCAGGCAGATGTGGCGTGCTGCTCTGCCATCCCGGGAGGAAGGCTTCCAGGAGGCTGTGGGCACGTCTGTCCTGCACTGTACACTGTAAAGCAGGAACCAGTGGGGCGTTTTTTCCGGAGTATTGTGTATCTGTGGTTTAGTTAGGTGTGAAAACCTTCTGTAGACCTTACTGTGTTCAAAGGAGAAAGCAGATTGAGAAATGTGTTGCCTGTCATCCTGACCAATGATATACAAGCAGTCTGCTGGGGTTTTTTGTGTGATTACAAAAGGAGGGGAGGGAGGAGATGGAAGGCTCACACAGCAGATGATGTGATTGATCAACATGTTAACTAGTGTAGCAAAATCCCATCTGTTTATATGGTTTACATCTTTCCCAGCTATGAAGCGGGGATGAGGAGAAAAGCACAGAAACAAAATCCATCATAAATGAACAATTGGAGCCCAGTCCTGTTACTGATGAAACTAGCACAGTTTCAAGAAGAATAAGATCGTGTCTTAAGAAGGAATCTACATGAACATTCGCTAATACTATCCTCCCCAAATTTTGCTTGGCAAGAAAGTGGGGCTTTTTCTCTCACAGTCTCTATTTTTTGTCCAAAATGTATTAAAGCCACTGGGTGTCTTCTGCAATAATCAAACAGAATCTAGATTAAAGGATATTATAACAAGGGAGCCTTTCATAACTAATTGCTACTCAATTGTGGTTGGAGTTTTTCAGTTTCTGTCTTCTTGGTTTCTCTTATTCCTGGCAGTGGAAGTGAGCGGGATAGTAAAATATACTGAGATCCACACCTATTCTGATAATTGCATTTCTTCCTGTTAAAATATGATGACACTTAAAAAATTATTGGTGCTGTGAGCAGATTCTATGGAGTAACAGCACCATGTCTGCCTTGCTTCTTTCCATAGTTTCTACGAAACAAGTAGCTGAAGTGGCTTTAATTCTGAATGAAGCAATGTTTATGGTTTCTGTAATCACTGTTTACTTTCAGTAAGAGAGCTTTTTCAAGTAATGGGAATAAAATATATTCTTCTATCAATCTGTCTAAACATTAAGAATGCTATGTAGAAAACTATTATAATTTAATCATAAATGTACTCATCTAGGGGGGAAAAAATCACCAGAGGCATACATGCAGAAATGTCTTAGCTGTGTATGCAGATTCTCAAAAAAAGGGCTGTGAATGTATAATTCTGCATGCACAGAAGTTCAGACTGTCAACATTTTGAATTCTGTCACAGTATGCGTGCTCCATGGCGTGCCTGATAAAAAGCTTTTGTAATCTGTCAGAAAATGATCTCTTACAAACACAGAATCAGGGGTAATTCGTGTCCAGTCAGTCTGTCTTTGAGATGATCTGGATGTGGGCTGGGACAGAAGGTGGAAAGTAAAGACCTGCAGAAGGTGTGATGCTCACAGATATCTAAGAAGAGAGGTGGCAATTTTACAGTGAAGTTAAGAAATACAATTCTGCCAGAATTGTAGAACAGATGTGATGCCCAAGCGGTATTTTTGGATCTAACCACAATTTGGAGTACAAATAATATGAGTAATGACAAATGTATTGGTTCTCCTTATAAAGTAATACAGTGTCCAGTCTCCCTGAATTGCAGATTTTGTCTGAATCCCGGGGTAATTTAGGTCGCTTTGGTGGTATCTCTTCAACACATGACCTCCTAGGACTCCAGTCTTTTTCCCATTCTGTTTGTCAACACCTACCATATCAGAGACTTGGTCTTAGTCTGCAGGAAGTCACTGTGTATTAAAAATATTTCCGCTGGTACCATGATGCTGATAATTTATAGTTCTAACGTGTCTCATATCTTTTCCAGCAGCCAAGAAAACTCCCTTCTCTTATCTGCCACTGTTTAATTTAGAGAGAAATACTTTCTTTCAGGGTCTCTCACAAACCTTAGATACTTATGGTAGCATCAGTTGCCTTGAAAGTCTTTGTGTCCGGCTCCTTAATTTTTGTATCTGAGAGAAGATACAGTCTTCTGGCTTCCCTATAATCAGCCAGTGTTATGTTCTGGTAGAAAGCTGTTCTCTGCAAACCTTTTTCTGTACAACATTTGGTGCAGTTTATGAGCTCTTGTCTTTTAGGGGGAGAAAGAAGTTGATCTTTACATCCATTCTATTCATTCTCATTTAAGAAAAAAAATCCCTGCTTTTTAAAATTTTTCTTTTCTTTTTCAAACCTGTAGTTGGCTTGAGTTGTTTTTTTTTTTTTCTGTTAATATTTCTTTTTTAAAAATGGTGCTGCCAGTGGACTTTTTTGAAACCACCTCCTCCAATTTTTTTTTTTTGAGCTCTTGGATTCAGCTCTTGGATTTCTTCATTAATTGTTATAGTACATAAAGACTGATAATTCTGCATTTTGACAAAACAGCCACATGTATTTGGAGAATGTGAAGTACTCAGCACATATATAATTGATTCCTAGGTTTTTAATGATTAGTTAGCATTTCTTTCAGAACTTGCTTTTTAAAAGCAGTCTTTTTATAGCCATATGGAAATATTTCAGATGATTAAAGAAAGAGAGGAAAAAAATCCCTAAAGTTAAGTATTGTATGCATGAATCTGGCATTGACAAGATTTTATGTGAATTTTGAAATAAGGCCCTGAAAGTATCTATGTGTTTACATCAGTGACAGACATTACATTAGTTTTTAAAGATCCACAAATGGTATAGCATCTGAGTCTTTTTATAAGTGGTAAACTGTGTATTTCAATCTCAAATTCTTATTTCAAAATCTGTGTTTTAGCTCTGTGCAGTAGTGGCAATTTTGTGACCAGGAAAGGAAAAAACCATGATAGGAACAATTGCCTGGGTGAAAGCTCAGTTTGTGTCATGTGAGCAATACTGGTTTGCACTGGTTGAGGAGCTGAAATTCTCCTGAATCACATGGGAGTCCCCAGTGCATGGGGGTGAGACTTTCAAGGGTGCCTGACTTGCTGATCCCAGCAAATTCTAACAGCACTTAAGGTGTGGAAAGAGTGAATAAAAATCAAACATTTTACTGAATTCAGCTATTACATTTATGTACAGAAGATAATTTGGAAATGACAAAACCCAATATATTAATACTTGTGTAAAAACAAATGCAAATGTTTTCCTTTGAATCAAACAACTCAGTCCATGTTGATATAATTAGGAATCTTCCCCAACTTAACCTGCAAATAAAAAAAAACATGCATAAGTTCTCCAATTCTGTTTAATAGGTCAGAGAGGCACACCTTGAATTTTCCCTATGAGCCAATTAAGTTCAATTTCTCGTGAGTTCAGTGTATCACAGCACTGGGCACTTATTGCTGCTGGTCCTGTTCAGATTAAAGTTTTCTCTTCCCCTTTTCACCTCCTGCTTTGGTCAGATCCTCAGCTGGTGTAAATAGCTGTGATCACTGTAGGGATGCTGCTGATTTACACAAGCAGGTGATCTGGTTCCAGGCTGTCTTACTGCTCTATGAAAATGGATTTGGTGAGCAAGCTTCTTTTGTAAATGTCTGAGCTGAGTTTATTAACATCTTAGTATGCCTCAGACAAGCAAGGGGTTTTTTTTAGAGTGTTTTCATTTTATTTCTTAGGAGAATGTTATGTTTATTCTTTCTTTATTACTTAAAGGCTGCATTGGAGAAACAAATTGTCCATTGAGATGGGTTTAGTGGGGCGTTTGTTTTGTTCTTGACAGAATGGTTCTCTGCATCCATTAAAAAGTAGGAAGAAAAAAGAAAGGCATTTTATTTAAAGCTTTATGTATGAAATAACCAAGCAAATGTGTATGTGGCTAGACTTGAACTGGTAGGTTGGGGACCACCAGTCCCTTAATTAAAGTGAATGAATCAGGGAAGACTCTCAGCCTTTACCTTGCAGCTGTAGCAGACAAACCCTCAGCTGGTGGGAACCTGGGGTTTTGCTGGGCTTTTAGGGTTTCTGGATGCTTTTTGGGGAATGCCACCACCTTCTGCATGTCAGGACTGACCCTTGCTGCTCCTGGGCAGGGAGGGAGGGAAGAAGAGAGAGAGAGAGGGAAAATTGCCTTCTCCTTGGCAAATATGTGCTGCACAAATCATGGTAGTGTTTGCAAATGTCAGTATGGGCTTAAAAAACTCCTACGGGCCTGTAATTGAGAGAAGTGCATGGATGTGAGCAGTCTGTGCCATTGCATACTCCATCCTGTCCTTAGCCCGTGATGCCCCTGTGGAGTGCAGTGAGAGCGATGGCTCTGACACGCTGCCCCTCGTTTTGGGCAATGAAAGGGCAAAGACTGGGCTGGCAAATCTGCTATGTGGGAAGGAGGTGGCGTGAAATGTCTCGCTGTGATTCCACCAGTGCTCTTGGAGCCTCTCTTAGCTGGTGTCTGCTCCCCTCCCCTCCCCTACCGCTGTAGCCAAGGCCAGCATCTCACTGGTCCTTGCAGCTGCCCAGTGCCACTGGGAGCAGAGAGGAGAAATGGCCAGTCATGGAGAGTATCAGTGTCTGTAACAGCTCATGAGGTTCGCCAGGTGGGAACCTTTTTTTAGGAGCAAATGAGAAGTGAAGGTCTGAGAAAGATGGAGCTGTTGTGAGATGGGGAGCGCCACAAAAATGCAAAAAATGAACAACTTTAAATAAAATAAATCAGTACATAGGCCAGCAAATGATAGGACAGCAGTGCTACGTACTTAAACTTCTCAAACCTGATTTTAGTAACATGCAATGAAGCTGTCATTTACCAAAGTTGTCAGTTACTTAATTATAGTTTATACTAGATGTTATTTAAGGTCATACTTGTGTTATTTTCTTATTTACAGTCTAAACTATAAAAAGACCCAGAACATTTCACCCCAGGGAATCCAAAAATGGTTGCTGCTATGTTATCTAGAGTGTCTACTGTAAAGTAGGACTTCTGAAGTCTCTAAATCAAGAAAGGTTTAAAATTTCATCCTTTTCTTCCATAGCTTCCATAGAAAAGACTGAGATAAACTAAGGAAGAACAAATAAATGAAACAGGTTGGAAGTTCAAACAAGAAAAAGAGTGGTCTCTGGAATTCTTGCCAATAAATAGATATCAGAAAAATACAGTTTTGACACCAAATTTGTCATTAATCCAGCTTTCATATTTGTTCTTCCAAGATTAATTTTTTTTTCTTTCTTGTGTCAAACACATGAACAAAAAAATTTTTCTCACATAGTATATTCCATTGCTGTTATAAGTAGAGATGTTTTTTTTGTCTTACTGGACTGTAATTCTAGATGCCAAAAAAATATGCAAAGCCAATTGAGTAGAAGCCATTTGTTTGGGTAGTCCAAAGAGTGCCAAGGTATCCTTATGCATTTCAAGCATTAGTGTGGAAAACAGTTTTTGCAGGAAATGGTGCAATATGTCCCTGTCTCCCTTCAATAGCTCTGATACAGGGTGTTAATGAAATGATGTGAGAGTACTGTATTTACTGGACTTTCTCACCCTTTTTATCTCCCTTACATAAGCCTCTTATCTGGCTCCTCTTTGCCAAACAGCTGCTCGGAGCTGTGTTTAATAGTCAGCACGCAGCTGTGCCCTCTGAACGGACAGGACCTCAGCACATGGTGTTCACCCAGATGTGCAGCATCAGTATCAGCATGGAACTGGGGTGACACAGGAGTGAAATAGTCCCCCTTGACCTCCCCTTCTAAAACAGATGGAGGCTAGACCTTCTCACCTGCAGGCTGCAAGCCTCGGTGGCTTGGTGTTGATCTCTTGGGTTTCACAGGCTCTCAGGGACCTATTCTGGGTCATGCCTCAGCCAAGCATCCAAGTCCTGCCTGTTGTGCAGACACATGCATACCACCATTGTGTGCATTTCTCCTTTTTTGCTGTGCAATCTACATCAGGAAGTGTAAAGCAAAACCTGAGATTGCTCCCTTAAATCCTCTGCTGTGATATCTGCAGGCATTTCTCCTCAGTATTATGCTTTCAGCTAGGTGGGGGCAAACTGGGTTTGGTTGGTTCACCGTGTCTCTCTGGAAGCTTTAATGTGAAGGGGTGCTGATGGTGTCTGCTGGTTACTCTGAAGTAATCTCATGTGTCTTCTGAAAGCTGGAGGAGTGAAATGTGTCCCTTTGTGTTCCTGCTAGTGAGATCTGTAGCCAAAGCTGGCTGAATTTTTCATTGTAACCGCTGCATTCTTCTTTTAGTCAAACATTTCACTGAATCCACAGTCAAAGATGACTTTGAAGTTTGGCTTTGTCTCCAGTGCAACTGCACAGGGGACTCCAGCTTTCCGTTTAAAAGTGAGAGTTCATTGAAGGTCTATGAAAGTGAAGGATTATTTAATTACATCCTGATTTGCCAATAGTATACTCAGCCCTGCTCAGAGCATAAAGATACATAATGTCTGCTCCCCGTGGAGTCTTAGCAAAGTTCTGGTTATCATTGCCTCCACACAGGTTTCAGCGTGCTTTCATCTGCTCACATAGGATCTGTTGTGCCTCTAACATAACAAACCTAAGAGTAAGTTAGGCTCTTCCTTTTTTTCCATCAACATCCCCCTATACAGCCTAGAAAGAATGTTTCCAATAACTTCCTCTTGGTAATGAGCCAAACAGCTGTTTTTCCAGAAAGGGCTTGGGAAGCTGAGGTGTGTAAATCAAACCTTTGGAGATAGCTCTTTTTCCAATTTTGGTTTTGGCTTATGGTGGTCAGGATGTGTCTGTACTGGTAAGATAGATGGTTGCTGCCCGTGGTACAGCAGCTCCTGAGCTAGTGGGCTATGCTGTTACACACCAGTATCATCTTCCCAGCCACTTGTCCCTAAATATTGGCAGTGAATGAGCTCTCCTGCACTCCACCACATGTAGTTTTGTTCCTAGGTGAAGGACTAAGGAAATGTCTAGATGATCCTTTGGTGCAGGATCATAACAATAAAAGAAAGCCACAGCCAAGAATTTTATGTGCCTGGAAACTTTGTTGAATTGCAGTATCTATCCACACGACAGCTCTGCAGCATTCTGATGCCAGACCTCCAGAGAAAATCCTAAGCACTTACAGGAAAGATCCCCTGCACTTCAAGTTCTCAGTACTTTCAGAATGCATGACTTAAATTACTTTCCGGACTGGGAATTTTGTTTCTCAACATGGGTTTTATCTAAATGATGTAACGCCGCCCCAGTGGCCCTGGTCGTGTTCTGCCTTCATTCCAGGAAAAGATCTCAATGCCTTCTGCTCTCCTTGCACCAGTGCTGTGGTGTTCAGCAGAAGAAAACTGAGACATAGGGGCAAAAAGAGGCTGTGGTGTGCTCTGCTCTGGTCTGAACTGTCAGAGACTGATGACAGTGCCTTGGAGTAGAAAGTAGAAAAGCTGCTGGGTCTTTAATTTTTGGCTTAATCTTGAGACCTAGTCCTTGCGCCAAGAATTTTTCCTGCATTTTACCTCTATCCATTCCTTGGAAAATGGACAAGCCATCTTTAAGCAATATCCAGAAGCTATCTGTCCCTTGAGAGTAGACAGAAGTGGTCTGAATTTTCTTGAGCAAGTAGAAGAATCACAACACAGGCTTCTGTTTCCTTGGAGGAGATTAAGCTGTGTCCTCATTTTGAGAATGGAGTTCATTTTTTAGCTGTTAGGCTAGTCTACAAAAAGGAACAGACTACTACCAATCATACTTTAATGAATTGAGATCTGCCTTTTTAAAAAAGATTAAGGTAACTTTATGGTATTAGGTATTTAGTGCACCTGCCTTAAAGGGACTGAAGTATCCTCACAAGCTTTTATATTTGTGCAGTTGGTTGGTGTGTGGACTCTAAGACACAAAAAAACATGTCCATGGCAAATGGAGTCCAAGGAAAGGATGTCTGTTAGAATTCTTTTGCCAGACTTTCCATTATAAGAAGTGACCTTTCACTCCCTTTCAGACATTTTAGATCTTCAGTGCTGACACAGAGGGTAAGGAAACATCACATCACAAGAGAAAATTGCCTTGATTTGTCTTATGGAACACATCTCCTTTTACTGCCCAATGTCCCAACATGTGACCTCCACTCTGTAATTGCCTATGTATCTACTACAATATGTTCAACATGAGAAGACTTTCCCCTTTTGATTGGATTTTCTTTTTCCTTCTATCAGCATTTTTTTTCTGTAAAAAAATTCCATGTCTTGTTCAGACATAGAAGTACTTGAGTGAAACAGTTTCTAAAACAGTATTTTAAAACAGATTCTCTTTTAAGACTTGAGCTATGCCAGATTTACAAGGCAAAAAGTCTTTGTTTGGTTGTAAAAAAGTGAAAAATAATGAAGAGAAAATGGGAAAATGGAAAAGGAATATATTTTTGTGTATATATGAAAATATATTTTCAGGAGAATTTGAAGGAAGCTTCCCATAAAGGTCTAGTTTCTTGAAGCCATTGCCTAAACAGGAAAATTCAGAGTGTCTAAGTTCACAGTTTGCTATTTCTTTGCAAAACATTATGAGCCGATGTCCAGTGTTGGTATTTGTGTTTAATAGCAATTGTGTCTCTAATGGCACCATCTTCTCCAAGGCACTACGCAAGTTTTATGTACCAGCCTTCTTAGAAAGATGTTGGCACTCACTGCAAACATCTGCTTCCGTTATCATGTTTCCCTTAAGCTCTTTGCAGCACCAGGAGAACCATTTCCTTCTGTATTTTTTTTCTCACTGTTTCTCAAGGTTTTATGTGTTTTTATGCTCACAATCATGAGGATATATGCATTAGTCTTACTGCACATTATTAGAGATACACGTTCTTGATACACACATTTTCTTCTTTCATACTTATGAAATCCCAAAGAAAAAAATATATAAATATGCAAACCTTCAGTTTGCTGTTGGTTTAAGAGTCCAGCAGAGGTGCATTGCAACACTACCACCCATCAGGAAAGAGCTAGCAGTTAACAAAGTGTTTTATATGTTTGCCTAACATATGTTACTTTTCTAAAGACACTTTTGCTTTTCTATAACACATTCAGGATGTTCTTTTGTGTAGAAGAAAATCTCTATCAAGAAGTCAAATAAAAGCAAGTAATACAAGTCACTGCTAAAAGCGAACTGCTCTTAGTTTGGTATCTTTGTAAACATAATTAAGGAGTTGTTTTCTCAGCATTCATCTGTGGAAGTCTGAGCAAGGCCCTCACTGCAGCAGACAAAAGGAGAGCCTTCACCCCACCAAAATGCAGTCCTGTCTGTTCTTCATTTCAGGACTATTTTTTCAGTTCTGTATGCAAAATGCAATTATGGTGGTGACCATTTCACAGGGAAAATACTATTATTAAATGCAAGTAAAACTATGCTTATTACAGTGAGAAGCATGGAGACAGGCTGTCTCTTTGAATTATGTGCCTGGACTTCCTTATCAATTGCTCATTTACTATTCTCATAAGTGGTCTTTGCTGAGGTCATGTTCAACCACTGATTGTGTACCACCAGGACTAGTGGAGTTGCTCTGCACAGAACCACAGGCAGACCACTAACCCTTCTGTTACCAAATGGATGATAGCTCTGAATTGAATTTTAGATGTCTGGAGTGTTTTCATTCTTTGATACCTTCTGTACTGGTGTTGTGCCCTGACTAATTTTATTTCTTTCAACTAAAGCTCAATTTTGTTTCTTTTATAAATCCTCTATGGATATATTCTTCTGGCAAAGATCTGCACACAGCTCAGGTCTGAATTTAGCTGAACATGCACAGAGCATCTTTTGATATTACCTCTGTGATAGAACAGGTCATGCTTTAGATTTGAACTGTCATGTTGCTTGGAGTATCTTTCATGCTCCTGATAAAAAGAAGAGGCCTGTTAATAAGAGAAGGAGCAGGTACTTGGAGCTTCTTCTTTGAAGTCCAGTGGCAAACCAACCAAGTTGATAGTCTTTCATCAGCTCCTGTGGGATTTAGGTTCACTTTTTAATTGCTCATTTACTGGGTGGTAAGGAAGATGTTTGGTGGTGTTAAAATGCTGTTCTCTTGTTTTTGGGTCTTGATCCAGCAAACTCCTTAAGTATGAGCTTGACTATGGGTTTGTTGTGTTCTTGAAATAAATGGGGTTATTGAAGTTGTATAAAGCTGAAAGCAACTTGAAGTGATGTTTTGGATGGATCCACTGCCTTAATGTGCTCCTACATACACGTCCTTATACCGGATTGGCTGTTTCTCAGTTTAGTGCCTCTATAAGAGACAATTTGGATCTTTTAGCTGGCTGGGAGTGTGGTATACCTGTTTTATCACTGACCATCCCAATCCTTTCCCTCCTTTGGTTTGCCTTCTTGGAGAACTGCTGGTGAATAGTGATGGGAGCAGAGCTGACTTACGTGAGTTAGGCCTCTGTCATTAAAAGGAAAGAGATGTCTAGGACTGGTACTACCATATAGGATTATATTCTGCATTAGAAAGTAGAAGTGTGATGTTGTGTTCACTGTCTAGGATTCAGTTTATTGTTTATATCCATTTAAACAAACAAACCCACAAAAAATAAAAATCAAAAAAACCCTCTTTTTTAACAAGAAAAATGATCTTACAGTTTTACATCTTCCCAACAAGTTGTGACCAGCTATGCCATACACTATTTTTACAATGAACTGTGTCATCTTTTAATTTGATTTACACTGAACCTTATGGATAGCAAAGTTTCTGCTTATTGCAGGAGGGTGGGGAGTAAAAAAAAGCCAGTGACTGCCTAAGCAGGCTACCATAAATACAACTCGCTTGACATTCCTGTCCCTGAGATGGGCTGATTTGTGGTCTGGATTCAAAAGTGTTTTACTGTTCTTTCTAGGTGGATTCAGCTATTTAGATCAGGCTAATTTTCAACTGGAGGAGCTGAAGAGCTATTATTCTCCCTGAAGGTTATCTCATTTGTTTAAAAACTGGTGGCAAACCACTGACTGCTGGTTTTTGTTTTTTGGTTTTGTTTTTTTTAAGACAACAGCAGTGGGGGAGGAGAGTTATATCTGGAAAACCCCCATGTGCAAAATTCCAAGGACCTTTCCTGAAATACCAAATACTTTCATAAGTAATAAAATGAACTTCACCATGGTTCTCAGAAACTCTCTCCTCAGCTGTACCAGAGGGATGAGCTCATGAGGTTGCGCTCCATGGCATTTCAGAGGGTGTATTTCTTGTCATAATACATTCAGAATATGGTATTTTTTCAGCCTTTACTGCTGTATCAAAGTTGGTTGGCCAACTTACCCAAGGGGAAGAAAGACAGAAGCAAACTTAGAAACAAAACAACACTTTAGGAAATGTGGGAAGTGTTGAAATTCAGAAACCTTAGAAGGGTGGAGCTAAGTATTCCATATTGTTGGTTAGGTCCTTAGACAAGGTCATTTTCTCAAGTCTTCTTCTTTCTAAAGGAATTGACACTTAAAGACTCTCCTTGCTGGATATATTACAGAACAGATGTCAGATTAGCTATTATCAGTTAGAAATTGCCTTTTAGGTTGGTTGGGATTTTTTAAATTATTATTACCATTGTTTTAGTGAAGGACTTCATTGCCTGTTGAATGATGATGATGATACAAGCAGACTTCTGTCTATAGTAATAGGCATGTCATGACTAGGAGGAGTAGCTTCAAGAGGAAAGTGTTGATATGTTCCTAAGCTCACAAGGAAGTGCAGGCATCCAGAGAAAACACAGGATGAAATTCATCTTTCTGATTCTTCCTGCTCCTGCAGCATGGCATCACTGGGAAAGGGAAACATTGGATGCACTGGTCATGCATGGTGAGGCCTGTCTTGAGACAAGCACATTTTCCTGAATATTGAACTGTACATCCCAGTTCCCTCTCTGACATTCAGCTGCACTCCTTGCAGGGGAGGAAGGCAAACACTTTGGAAAATACAGTTGCCTTGAGCATTTAAAAGGAAGCTCCTCTAATTTGGACAGCTGGACCATCATGTATGCCATATTTAAACTTAGTGGTTGCGAAAGAATTAAGAGGGGAAAAAAAAGGAGAGATTAGTTCAGATTAATAAAATATAGAGCAAGCTGCTTCACAATCAGCTCAGACTCTCTACAGGGAATTGCCTCACCAAAAAGGATGTCTTCCAGATTCCTTCCCATTCATCTTCCTTATGAGATAGTTTTTCTCCCCCAGTGCAAGGATGTGTTTGTGGCTTCTGCAATCTCAAATATCCTCCTTCTGTTTATGACCTAAATGGCCTTTTTGCCTTATGACTTAGCACCTGCTTTTATTCATTGTGAAATGATTTTGTATGCTTTTTAGTAAATGTGACAGGCAGTGCATTATGCACTGTTGTGTTTTATTTGCTCCCATAAAGCATTATGGAATACAGTTAGAATGTGACATCCAGGACACGGTGTGGTGCTGCATTGTGTTGTGTTACAACATGGGACAGTTCAGTGCCTTGAAAGATGTACTGTCTTTTCCTTTGCCTATGCCTTTTATTAACTGGTTTTTATCCCAACTTTTCCCTTGGTGAATGTGTGATTTCCATGAGCTCCCCCAGTGTATCTGATGAGGACAGTGCTTGTCTTCTTGGAAAGGTCTTATTTTAGTCTCATAGATTTGTTGATACAAAAGGTACGAGAGTTGCTCACATCTCCTCAAGCTGTTTCCCAGATGCTTGATGATTTATGAGGAGCCAACCTCCTGGGAGCAACTCTATGTTGACTGTGTTCTATCTGTGAAATCCTAATGAAAATCACCTTAGAAAATTCTGTGGTGTTTGATTACAGTGCTGGCTACACCACTTTAGATCGTAATTTAGTGCATGGTGAGGAGGGGTGAGAGGGAATCAGGCTGTTTCAGAGCTCCTGAAGAGTCTGCTCCAGCATCACATGAGGGCTCTGAATAGCTTGAGATTTCATCCCATGTGGGCTATAGAAACAGTATTTATGGCCATTCTTATCAAACATACTTTATTCCATTACGGAAAGGGCTTTTCCTCAGAGTGTAATATTTGAATATCCCTTACTTTACTATAGTGAGAATTTTCTCCCCATGCTTCTCTCCAGCCTTTCCTCTACAATGATTTTATAATTGCCACGTTTACCATGGTGGAAATAACAAGTCACTGTGCTTTGATTTATAAGCTTCATAACACGTGCAGCTCTATTGCTTCATGTACCTGTACTACTTGGATGCTGCAGAGCTGTGCCAGCTGTGACATTTCAGTACTGGTCTTGGTCAGGTGTGACTGCCTTGCAGGCAGAGCACTGTAGTCTGCATGATTCAGAGTTTAATTTAAATGAAAAGCTGTGACAGACCCTCTTCTTGATGTACAAGAGAGAAAATAGTACTCATTCTCAGTTGGTGTGCTGTGTGCACAGATGTTTTGTTTGGGGGTATATGTATGAGCACATTTCAGAGATACTGTCCCCAGAACTCTTAATTTCAGCAGCTGACGACACGAGAGTAAAGCCAGCACTAGAAATGTCCAGGAAAAGGGAACCTTTCCCTCAGAATCATGAACCAGATTGAACCACACAGTGAAGTGCATGGTGACAGAGGGAAAATGACAATAGTTTGCTGTTCAAGAAAGAAAAGTAATGGACTCTCAGGCACAGGATGAGTTTTGCCATGTTTTACTGCAGTAACTTTTGTTCCGACTTAGGGAATGGTTGTTTTTCACTAGATTTGTTATCATCAAGTCTGGTTTATTTTTATCCCTTTTCTTGGACGTTTTGGATAAAGTCCTGTGAAATAGTGTCCTCTTAGTGTACTGGGTGTTTTCAGAGTTCAGAGGTCCTCAGGATTTCAGTAAGAGCTCAGTAGTGTTGGCTGGACATTTTGTTTCATTCCAGATCAGGGGAAAAAAACCCCACAGATGTCTTTTTTGTCCTTTTTTTAGAATAAAAGCAAATAAAAAACAGACTTCAGCATAGATGTCCCTGATGAAAATCGCAACAAAACTAATAGTTGGGGGGTCTTTATTTTCACCAAATTGGCACTTTTCCAAAGCAAATTGTTTGGTTAAAGCAGAACAAAACAAAACTGAATAGTTCTGCACTTTTTGAACTAGGGCTGTGTTTGCCTAGATAGGGTGGCTTAGAGTGTGAAAGCATCTTAGAAAGATGTCACAGTTAGGTCTGTGGAGATAGTTTTATAAGAAACATAGACTTTTTTCTTCTGAGTTTCAGGTTGTTTGGAAGGTAGAATTACTGTGCTGTCAGAAGAGTACAATGAATGGTTAGACAATCGTGCTTTGTTTACAGCTGCATGCAGGGAGGTATTTACAGCCAGGAACCAGTGAAAAGCAACCTGAAAAATAGATGCACTAATCAAGAAGTTTGTACCGTTTGTCTGGATTCCTGGTTTCAATGAGCATTTATGAAACAAGTATATTTATTTCATATAAAGATCTTAGAAAAATTCGGTCACACATTAGATTTTATTTTAAAAGTGAAGACTTAGATTGGTGTGTGTGACAGATAGCTGTGGCTGGTTGCTTTGGTTTTGTAGTTCCAGCGTTCACAGAGTGGCCTGGTGGAGATATTTTCCCCCATTTGTTCTTCCTCAGTAGCCAGATTCAGGAGAAGAAAACAGTTTTCTATTTCTATTGCTTGCAGTGGAACTGGAGGTTGGTGTGGCATTCAGCAGAGTGGAGTGATGTTCAGTTTAAGATAAAGACACCAGAGTCTGGGTGTTTACATGAAAACAAGTGTCCAAATTCATGTAGATCCCCATACATCATGTGGGGAAGGAACACAGGTAGCTGTCCCACATGTGGAGGCTCAGGGGTGCATGTTTTGACTGGGAACTGAAACCTGCTGTCATCTGAATGTTGCCTTGGAGTCTTCTGATCCTCAAAATTTCCCCATGCTAAAGTTGTCAATGCACGGAAGATTGGTTGTTTGCAGTTCTTTGATGCAAATTGACCCAAATTCCAGTATCAGAAACAGCTGGGCAGTGGAAGTGCGTGGTGCAACTGAGAAGACATTTTGGCTTTTAGAGATCTGGGTCTTGACACAGTTCCTGTAATCCTTGGAGCCATGGATTTACAGCAGCAGAGGTTTTACCTCGGTAAAAGTAAACTTTATGAACAATTGAATATTTGCTCAGGCAAAAATTGTGGAATTTTAATTAAGTGAAGACTGGCTATTTGTCTTGAAGTTATTGAGTAAGATGGTTGATGGGATAGGATCTGGCCTCGTTTACATTGGTATAAGCATGGAGTAACTGTTTGAGTAAACAGACCATAGGCAGAAAATGGTTCAAACCATATAAATAAAATCAAAACACGACCTTACACATGTTTCTGGAAGGAAATACTTAAGCACAGTAAAGAAATTTAAATTCACCCATACTCACTTTTCTGCAGTCCTTCATTGCTGCTTTTGTTCAGAGGGCATTGCTCCCCAGAGCACAGAATTTGGGAAGTGGGACTATTTACATTTTTCATTTCAGTCTTTCTTACTTCGTTGTTCTCAAGCTTTTATTAAAGTTTAATTCTGTTTTAAAGCCAAAGTGGTGAGAATGAACTTATATAATCAATATAAATGTAGAAAAATAATTGTACATTTCTTGTAAAATAAAGAGTCTATATACTTGAGCTCTGTTGTTCTTACTGTTTAATAGAGGATTGAATTAAGAGAAAATACAGTGTACTTCCCATTTAATAATATCTGCTCCTAGACCAAACATTTTATAGACTTGAAATGCTAATAATAATTGTGCTGTGTTATAAACTGTTGTGTTTTTTGCCTTCCTGTAACTGGAACAACATACTAATTTCTACAAGTTGTGACTACTAACAGAGAGCAATCACCTCACAGACTTGTACCGAAAGGAGGAGACCATCAGCGTGGCAGGGAACGGCTGCATCCACAGTCCTCGCTTCCCCAGCAGCTACCCCAGGAACCTCCTGCTGACGTGGCGCCTCCACTCCCCAGAGAGCACCAGGATCCAGCTGGCTTTTGATAATCAGTTTGGGCTGGAGGAACCCGAAAATGAGATCTGCAGGTGAGTGCCAAGTGAAAGTTTGCAAAGCACTTCCTAAGGACCACCTTTGAGCTCACTGGCATGAGACTGCAAAGCAAAATCAGGGCATCTCTGGATGGGTCTAGGATGTCCTTGCCAGGAGGACAGACCTTTAAGGGGCCCTCACAGCTGAAATTGGACTTTGAGTTCATAAATAAACTGAGCTGTCCTGGACCCAAAGCAGTTTTGTCAGGTTTTAGTCCTTCTATAACGTTTTAAGCACAAGGTACTTGTGTGCTCAAATCCCACTATCTAACAACATAGGTACTACTTTAATAGGATTTTGTCCTCTATCACCTCTGTTGCATTTCAGCCAGGCAAGAAACATCTTTTTCAGTAGGTGGAGGGCTCTAGAAGGTTTGAGTGAGTAGGTAAGCGTTTATATTGGGTTGTGAGGGACAGATAAAAATGTATTGAAAAATAGAATTATGTTCAAATTACTTGCTTAACTTTATTTTTACTCTTCACTTGTACAATTCCTTTTAAAAATTTCAAATGTAGGTCCACAAATATCAGTGTACTGATGCATGCTGATGTATCTGTAAATCTGATAAAGCCTGCCCTACCATATCCCAGTTGCTTTGGTTCCCCTTTTAAGCAGAAGTGACCTTAAGCTCAGCTGATCTGGCTGGTTAACCTAGGTGGATAAACTGTTTTGCATTAGTAAAGTACAGAGGTGAATCTTGCCAGCATTCACTAAAACAGTATAAATCCATGTGTTTATATTTCTTTTATTCAGCTCTCTTTTCTGTGAGAGAAAACTGGCTCAGGATTCCCATGCCCTCCAAAAGGCAGATTGCTGTGATGCTGCTTACTTGAAATGCTCAAGTCTCAGCCTCCAACTCTGTGTGATCATGTTGTTACTTACACCTTATCTATGCACAGAACTTGGTTGTTAGTGTTTCTGCACACCCAGCCTCTTCTTATCTTATCTTTGTCAATTAATTTGTGTTTGTAGGGCTTGGCATCTCTGCAGGCATTTTACAGGATGGATTTTTTTCCTTATTTTTCTTTGTTAAATTTTCTGCATTACTGATAGAGGGAACCGTTCCCGCAGGTTTGTTTTCCATGCAGCAATAAAAGAATGCAGCCTAAAATTGGCTCTCCTTCCCTGCTCCTTGGCAGGTCTGCTCTGGTGATGTTGGTCCAAGATCAGCAGCAGAGTCAGTAACAACAGTAACCTCCCAGTACCCCAAATGCTTTCCCAGATTCAGAGCCTAATGCACACAGAAGCGGCCTGTTAATATTTACATAGTGGATAAACTGTGGCTGAACTTAAAGCATTGCAACTTTGAAACAGAGGGCTAATTTACTGTGGAAAAAAAGATGAAGTATTGTCTGTCAAAAGCCGTTGAAGGTGGTGGCACAGTGAGGGAAAGTCAAGCTGTTACTGGCATTATGTGCTTGGAGAGCATCTTGGAAGACAGTCTGCTTGCTTTTTCCAGAGCAGCTAATTTAGAATGCAGAGAAAAGCAAAGACCTTCCATCATCCATAGTGCTGGAGAAATATCACATCCTTTTCCACAGAAAAACTTTCCCTAGAGTTTCTGGAAGACCTTTGTTTGGGTAGTATTACTTCCAGAGTGAGGAATTTTTTTGTCAGACAGATTGTGATGGCTTTAAGTCTCTTAAATACTGTATGCAGTTGGATGTTTTGCTAATGCTCAATATATTTTTCAAAACTAGATCCCTTCTGCAGCTTCAGTCCCTGACAATCCCTGCAGTGCTGCTTTAGAGAGACAGCCAGGGCTGTTTTAATTGAAATGAATGCCGAGAGCTAAGCATATGCTTGAAGGCATACTGGACAAGTAATTCAGGACCTCTGCACCTTACCTTGCTTTTGTGTTTGTTTTTGACCTTAAGCTTTTTTCTCCAGAAACTTCCCAGTGTTTTCTTTCAATTTTTTATTAATGCTAATTATTGTAATTTGCATACTATTAAGACTGACCTGATTGAAATTCATTCAGGCTGAGGAATGAAAAGGTATATTTTAGCAGAGCTATATTTCTTCAGAGCTTCTGAAGAAGGAGAGGAAATATTCAAGGTCTTACAGAATGTTCAAGAAGTGCTGTTAGCATTTCCACAGGCACTTGATAAGAAATTATTCTGAAAAGCAATTAAATTACCCAGCCTCCTTGGATGCACAGAAGCAACTGAGAATACACCTACTTCTATGATCGTTGCAGCAAAGCCTCTGCTGTGGAAAGCAGATATAATCCTTGAAAGTCCATGGATTTTCCCTGTTTTTTCTGCTTTATCTGGCTTCTGGCCTCCAAAAGTGGGGAGGCCAGTCAGGACAGCTTTCACCAAAGCTTACAGGGTTATCTCCTGCTGGGCACCACAACCCCTAGTGTTGGAATAGGCATTCACAATTCCATGTTTCCCAGGGGGCCAGGGTGGATCCTTGGGAGCTCTGCTGGGTACCACATCCATCGCCACCAGGGAGTGGGAGCTTGGAGTGGTGGAGGGAGATTGAGACAAGTTTACCTCTACCTGGAACTAAATTTCGGTGTGCTTCAAAAAAAGAATATTTCAGCAGAGTTTGGGTAGATTTAAGTGGTCATGGTGGATCTGTTATTTTCTGTTCTGTGCAATTTGGCGTTGGTGAATATAAAAGCAGCAGAGCTGATATTCTCAAACCACATAGTACTTGTGGTTTTTATCTCATGGGCTCTCAGCAGAAAAAGAAAAGCAGGTCTGTTATTTACAGAGCTATTCAGCTCCCACAATTGGGCAGGGAGGAGGGTGCTTGGCTCACAGACTTGGGGGTGGGAAGCAGTGCATTGCTAGCAAGAATCACTCAACAGTCCTGAACTCCTTCTTTGGAGGGAGCAGATGTTTTGATAATAGAAAACATTCCTGGTAAAGACCTCCAGGGTTTTAAGGCTTTACTGTACTGTGAGGATGGCACTCCAGCTGCCCCTCTTGTCATCACCTCTGCCTCACTGGCAGCAATGTGTGGGGCCTAATTCTGCCTCCAAAGATATTGAGAGATATTTTGTCATAGATTTAGTAAAAGCAGAACTTCATTCTCTGTCCCCTTTATTCTCCAGCTCAATAACTGTACACATTTATGTATTTATTTATATGGTCATTTATACCCAAGCAGGCAAATGCACAGACTGGAGCAGTGAGTGCTGCCACTGTGTCCCTTCATCCCTGGGGTTTGGTGCCTTCTGCTCCTGGCAGTGCCCTCTTTGGGCTCAGGAACCACTGCTGTGGCAGGGGTGCCTGGCCAAGATGTGACTTTTCACAGAACAAGATGTCCTGTTGCATTTTCCCTGGTGACAGCATGCACATAAACTCCCCACTGCAGCACACAGAGCAGCAGCATGCTTTCCTGCTTGAAAGCTAGACATAAATCTTTCCAAACCAGCTACAGGAGCAATGTACCACCTACAAGGAAGGTCCTAAAAAGCACCTTTCAGTATCATGCACTGCCCTGTGTCCCTCCAGCACCTCCCTTTGCTCCTGGCACAATGGCTGCCCCTCTCTAGCCCTCTGACCAACAGAGCCGGCGCCTGTGGCTGCTGCTGCTGCTGCAGGGAGTTGGGTGACCACCACAAAGTGCACAAGTGCTTGCAGCTGCTCAGGTTGGGCAGCTTGCCTTAAATAATATTTTATCAGGTTTCTAAATTATTTACCCACCACATGAAACGCAATGCGTATGCTTACTGTATACTAAGCACATGCAAGTGCTTCTTCTTGCTGTTTTAACGTGGTAGCAAATACTGTCATGTTCCAGGAGCACAGAAATCAGTCATTTGAGCACTCAGGCAGTAGCTTGCAGCTTAGTGTATTAGTGGTGCACAGACTTGTCCACCATTTGTAATATTTAGTCAGATGTTTTGGAGTGGAGAACAGGGGACAGATGTCTTTGTATCTCCAGCTGTGCTCCTGTCAATTTGCAAGCACCTTCTGTAACCAGACTCAGCAGAAACTAATTATTCATACTCTTTTTCAGGTATGACTTTGTGGAAGTGGAAGATGTGTCAGAGACCAGCACAGTTATTCGAGGACGGTGGTGTGGACACAAGGAAGTGCCTCCAAGAATAACATCAAGGACAAATCACATAAAGATAACCTTCAAATCTGATGACTACTTTGTGGCTAAACCTGGATTCAAGATATGTTACTCTCTAGTGGTAAGTCTTCTAGGGGTAATAGGGGTAAGAGACAGCTTGCAGTGTAAAAGACCATCAGTTCTTGAAGACTAGATAGTGTAGCTAAATGTGGGATCAAAACACTAAATGACTGAAAGTAATTTTATTCTAGCAACTGCATTAATGCAGATCAAAGTATTTTTGAGATCGTGTCATTAAATATAAAATAAAGTCAAGTTCAGTTCAAGATTTACTCTAATTACATGTTTCAGAAGCACTAACACTTTCTACACTAAAGCTGCACTGCCACTGCCTTGAGAGATGCTGCAGAAATAGCAAAGAAATGGCTGCTCTGTGAACCTCTTTTTCATGTTCATTCGAGGTCAAATAAAAATACCTTGAGGGGTTATGGCTGTGATTCTCAGATAAAGAGTAGTTTATCATGTATTCAATAAAAGTCTGCATGCAAGACAGTGTGCTAAGGCTCAGACTGTATTTTTAATCAGATATCAACATACCTCTGTATATGCAGAAGTATTAGTAGTGTATCATGTACTGTTTCAACGAGATGAAAATCTCCTCTTTTTTTTCTTTTGTTTTTATTTTGGTTTTGCTTTTAGGGAGCAGGAATGATCAGTACACTTAAGTAGATTTTGATACAAATATGTATTCCTTTGTATTGCCCTGATTAATAATATAATGCTTTTGGTGCAGTGTAGCTCGAAAGAGGCAGATTTTGCAAACACTCAGGAAATGGTAAGCAATAATTTATTATACTGTCATCATTATATTTTCCTATCCATCACACTTCTTATTCCCTTTTTATTCAATCCACTGTCCTTTAACAAGAATAAGAAAGCCTGGAATAGCATAACATTGTAACAGGAAAGATTCATTGTTTGAGTCATTTCACTTCCACCTCTTGGCTTTGCATGCATGTATGCCTGTGTATGCTGAAAAAGAGTCCATAAACAGCACATTGTCAAGACAAAGCAAAGCTATAAAGATTTTGCTCCCTTGCATTTAAATTGTTAGGCTTCTAGTGGAGTGAGGCATTAAATTGTAAGTACATCCTGAGCTCTAATTTGAAGATAATCTACTAAAACTTAAATTCAGGCAGAACAGTCTATGAAAGACCACTGGGCATAAAAATGAGAGTGAAGCAGCAGCCTTTCTTTATACAGTTTGTATTTCAGCACAGCCACAGAAACTCTGCTGCATTTAGCAAGTTTTATTCCAGAGAATATACAGATAGTCTGATAGTGTTAGGCTTTCCAAAAATGAATGTGATCACTCATAAGACACAGGACTATCTGCACTAGAAAGCTCAGAAAAGGCTACTGTATTTATCTAATTTCAAAACTAGGGAGTGAACTGAGAATTTGCAATCTAGCAAATCTATTTACAAGAATAATCTCTAAGTGCACCCTCTGAATGAAGCACTGCTTTATTTCAGGGAAGAGCCCTGGTGATTGGTGGTGTTTGTGAGATGAGGGCTGATTTTCAGTTAGCTGCTCTTCAGATTCCAAGCCATACAATCCTAAAAGTGCAGGATTAATTCTGAGCAGAGTCAGCCCTTATTCCATAGTCCCCACAGTGCCTAGAGTGCAGTTCAGAGATATCCTGAGCACTGCTGACCCCTGAAGGTTGGACTCGCTGTGTGTTTCTAGTTGGTAAACCAGGGAGCATTAATGAAGCATGTAAAAACGTATGGTATTTTCTACGAGATTAAATTAAGGAGCTTTACAATGCCTTTTTTCCTTCCCTTCATAACCTTCTCCAACAAAGGGCTACTTCTGGGGCCTTTCTTGGAACATGGTGCACAAGATATGCACAAATCTCTTAATTCCCTTGCTTTTTCTTATTTTTGGAGTTTGGATCTGTGTGGCAGTTGTTTATTTGTATACCAGACTCTGAGAAAATAAGTGATCTGGAATTTATTGATCAGCTCCATCTTCTGTGCATCATGCCAGAATGACTGGGTGAATTTCTCACAGTCACTCATGCAGCCAAGCAGCCTTGCAGCTTGACTTTTTGGCCTCTCATTAATAAATCTTCAAGGAAGTCAGTGAAGTTCACTACATTTGATGCAGATCAGGCTTTCACTTCGGTCAGCACTCTACATGAGGCACAAATAAGGCACCAGAGAGCTTAGCAGAAACATCCTTCACTATCTTTGTATACTTGTGTTTTTCTGTTAACTGCACATTTCAGTACTATTTAGAGAAACAAAAGGGGATTATTTTTCTAGAGAAGACATAAATTAGACTTGCATCACTTGTATCCATTTGCCTTTGTGAAGGCAATAGGAAGTAAACACCCCATGTAGGATGAAAGGGCTCAATGGGATTAGAACTCGGACTGATTCTGGAAAATTAAACCAAAAAAGATACAAGGATGGTCTTTAATAGTATAAGGTTGAAAACTATATGGATACATGTAAATATTTAACTGTCCCAATATAACATAGGGACAGGGGAGAAAAATCTGTATAATAAAGTCTGACCATCTAATTACAGCATTTAGGAACTTTTGCTTGTCAAGGCTGTCTCCCCTGTCTCCCTCCACCTTCTTCCTCCTCTTCCCTCATCTTCTGTGTTTTGGCACCTCTGCCTCTACTCTCCCCTCTGTGGATCTGAAGGACTCAGAAGGCCAGAAGGGGAGCAGTGATGGGGGTCTTGAAGGCACAGGACAGGTTCAGTATGCTGCTGCCTGTCCCAGATCTGCTCTTCCCTCACAAAGTTACAGCATTCCCTTGAGTGCGAGCTCCAGGGTGGACCTGACTCCAGGAGGTTGTTAGTGAGTTATGTGCGTCCCACTTCCCACTGCTGACCTCAAGTTGCCTAAGAGTCAAAAGTGTCCTAACCTCTCTGGAAAAAGTCCCTCCTCCTGTGTGCTGGTTGCAGGAGGAGGTAGGCGTGTGCAGCTGGAGGCTGATCTCTACACTCGACACTTCACGTTAAAAGCCCCAGGTTTGTTGGCTTGGTCTGGGTATCCACACAGAGAATTGTTTCCCTTGAACCTCTTTAAAAATTGCCTTTTGCTTTAAGGCTCACAGATTTAGAGCAGAAATGGTCTGGAGCAAGACCTAGACTGCAATTATTAGGCATGAGCCTCATGTGATTGCAAATTTGTTTGAAACTCCTCCCTACTGTTATCACGTAAAACCATTATTTCTTAATATTTTTAATCCTTTTCTTGAATTGCCTTAGAAATATTAAATTGTATTATAGAAGGAACTGAGGTATTCTAGGGTGGTGGGTTTTTTGTTTGTTTTTGTTTGTTTGTGGGGTTTGGGGGTTTTGTTGTTGTTTTTTGGGGGTTTTTTTGTTACATTACTTTTACGCTAAGGACATAATCATTCAGAACAAACAGTGTAGAAATCCATGAAACAGAGGAGGATAAATTTATATTATCCCCTTTTTCCTTCTGAAGTTCTTTCAATGTCATAATTCTGGAAAGGGATGTTAACAAGATTCGATCCCATGTTTTACAACTTCATTTGCATGGACATTTTGTGAAATAGTCAAGGAACTCATTCAGGAACATGTTTCAACAATAAAGGTGAATGTTTGGAATTAAAATTCCCAACTGTGCATCTAATTTCATTTTAATGAGACAGCTAGAAAATGTTGTATTCCATTTGCTAATTAGAAACATTATTTTAAGTTTATTGTAAAAGGCACATATTTGGTATACATTTATAACAATAAATTCCTATTGCTGTACTAATTGCTTGATTAATCCTAAATGAAATCCATACTTTGGAATTTCGACTAAAATCATTTTTGGAAACAAAGGCTACCAAAAAAATTAGGAACATAGGTATATGTACTTGTATAAACATGCATCTATATAAAGGTGTAAGGATACATATACATCTTTTTTACATACATACACATATCCTTGTGGATATGTGGTATTAAACAGGAGAACATAAGAGCATTTGTCCCAAGATAAGCTTATGCATCAAAATATCAAGGCGTTAAATCCTAAGTAGTTTTGGCTTGTTTAAAAATGAAGTTTTTTGGATAAGGGAGCCATAAAAAATTAATGGACTGGAGGAGGGAGGAACTTTGAGTTTGGATCCATATGTGAAATTTTACAGGGAGTAGCTTTCTGCTAAACACTGTATATAGATCACCACACCTATGATTGAAAAGAGAGCATAGTCACAAACAGGGGTAAGACACCACAATTAAATTCACTTTCCTATGCAAAGAATATTGACCAGTCAAAGTTTGCTCAAATTCCAGGCTTAAACTGTTTAATACTTGCCTGTTAAGCTCAGAAGAAAACAAACAAAATTGGAAGAGCAATCAGAAAATGAAAATGGGAAAAATAAGAAGCTGATCCTGAACTTGTACTCATTGCTATCACTCTGAATTAAGTGACTGGTTCCCTGTGTTTTACTACACTTGTCTGCACAAGTAGTGCAGCAGCAGGCTTAAGGGTTTTTTAAATAAGTCAATAAATAAATGCCCTTAAGAGTTAACACGATCATAAAAAGACTCACCAGTGGGAATACAGATTCATAAAGATCATAAGGAATGATTAATTCTAAACTGAAGCCAGCCTGGATGGTGCATGAGTCTGCTGCTGTACTTCTGTTTTAGCTTGTCACTTCTTTCACAGAATGGACAGATAATTCATTTCTGTATCCAGGACAAAATACTCTGCCTCAAACTCCATGTAATATATCTCATGTGACAACAGGAGTGATAATGGTGCATCTATACCTTCCCTGCTATTAGATAATCCACAGAAGGAGTCCCAGTAAATTGCTGGGAGTACAAAAGAAAGGGCATGGGGTGGTGTGGCCTGTCTTGGTTAATAAAGTGACTGAACATGAAATAGATTTCACAACAAAGAAAGAAGAACTTAATTGTGACCTTTTATCAATTCTTCTGCTACTTTCTCTGATTTCAGTTTTGGTTGCCTGACTTTTTATAAATACAGCCCATGTGCAAAACAGTTAATAATCTATATGATGAAACTTCAATTTTCTTAAGTTTTGACAGAAGACTATTTTCCGTGTTTTGCTCAAGGCATACTATCCTCATAAAATTATCTCCCAGAGGCTCATCTTTCAGGAGAGAAGTAATTAAGTCCTAGGTTCTAATTAGATAAGGCTTGCTCAAAATCTTAGACATTACTTCTCCAACTTCACATAAGCAGGGAATTTAAGAGATTATCTATGCAAAATTAATTTATTTTTTTTTAATTTTGGAAGATGTTAAAATTTTTAAACACCAACATAAGATGGCAGCACATTAAAAAGAGGTATTACTTCTTGGTGCATCTTGAGACATGGAGTATCTCAGAGTAATTTTATATGGGGAGGTAGAATGCTTTCCATTTAATAAGGGTTCCTGAGAGTCCAGCAATCCTCAACCTGCTGCTTAATTCACAGGACCTAACCTGTCCTTCAGCAAAGTTTGATGAAGAAAGGAAGGCGACATGGTAGAAAAGCAAGGCACTGTGGTAGGCTGGCAAATTCTAGTTTTCCCAGCGCTCAGAGCAGAACAAAAGATAGTGAAGGATGCAAAAAAAAGCAAAAGTGGGAGTCAGCTTGGCAATAAGGAAAGGGTATTCTTGGATTCAGAAGGCATGTCTGAATGGTCAGTTTCACAGGCAGCATTGGCTACTCTAGGGACAGCCAAAGTTTCTAATTAAAAGATTCATGCCAACATTTGCATCAAACCCAAGAGCTTTTTCTGCTTTCAGCATCTTGTCACACCTTCCAAAACCCTAAACCTTTACTGACTAACTCCTAAGTCTTGTCCGCCCAGTCTCTTTTCCTCCAGGGTGGGAAAACTTGCAGGTTTTCAAGTGTGAGATGCACCAGCTGAATGCAGCACATGACTCACAGGGGGCCTGGGGGCTGCAGCCAGAGCAGCCAAACCTGACATGACCCAGCACTTCACAGTCAGTTGTCCCAGACTGAATTGTCCCCCAGTGTCCCCTAGGCTGTGATCCTAACAGAGTCCTTCTCTTAGCAGGTCTTCCGAAGGTCTCATGCCCCTTCCATGTTTACTCTTGTCTCAGACACTAAGATGGGTCCCCATCCTTCTGCTATGTGACTCACTAAATTTTAAACTTCATTGGTAGTCTCCCTGTTTTGTGTCTTAATTTTTAAAGGCATTCAAAATTCAGAGGTGTCAGGGAGAATCACCTGCCAGCTTGGCATTAGAGGATGCTGCAAGTACTAGAGGGAAGGACAGATACAGGATCGTCCAGAAATGGCAATGAAACAGTGGCAGCAGCAAAGACAAAGGAGGACAGTAAAATACAGTCCAAGTTCAGACATAAAGGTTTTTATGGGTAAGGCAAACACACATAGTGGAAGAGTCAAATCCACAGAGAGAGAGAGAAGGCAGCAGAAACACCAAATGGTGGGAGAGGTAGGCGAAGCCCCAGACAAGCAAATATTCTTGAAAACAGAAGGAAAAATTGCATAACCAAAGGACAGAAAGGCTGTGCCTAACAGTATCAAACTTGGCAAGCACACCATGAAAGAAGGAGCCTTCCCTCCTTACTAGGAAGGCATTCACATGTCACTTGTTCTTTACAGTCACATGAATATGTTTTCACTTGGACTCAAGAGGGTAAATGGCAATAGGGAAACATTTTTAATAAGGAAATGAAGAGAAGGAAGGATTTGGGTACCCCAGAAGAGTCATAGTGGCATGGTTCAGAAGGAAAAGAGGAAAATGCATGTGTGATATTAAAGAGGAAGTGGTCTTGAAATAAGAAAGAATGTGTCCAGGAAAGGAGGGAGGGCAGGTAGAAAGCAATACAGAAGTAAGACCATTTTGCTAGATCAACCTCATTTAGCAAAACCTCTGTCTGTGAACTTGAGGATTGGGTTTGAATATATTTCAAAAGTGAAAAGAGTTGACTGGGAATGTGAATGAGGAATTGAGTTACAGCCAGGGAAATACAGACCTTCTTGCAAAGAAGATAGCAAATCCAGAAGCAGTGGGACCATATAAACACACAGAAGCTCCTGGAAGCTGTCAGACTTCAACTGATAAAACAATTGTTTTAATCAGAAAGGAAAATAGACCTTAATGCCTGTGTTTTCTCAGCTGCAAGCATGTGTGCTTGGCAGTTTTGTTGTTTGAACAGCATGAGGGAGAACTGGCCATTTGCTCTCCTCTGTCCTTGATTTGCTGACAGCTCAGTTAAAGTGTGGCTTCTTTGCAGGATGTTGTCATTGATCTGTCTTAACATAGCAGTAGTCCTGTTAATGTCCAATTCCTGCTGAAAATGCTACATCTTAACTCCAGTCATGTGCTTTTCACTGGATGAGAATTTACCAAACTTGTGGTGGTGGCCAAGAATGAGGAGATGCAGTGCTTTGCACCTTCAAAGGACTGTACAGACAAATGTTTTATTTTCAAATCCAGTATCCTGTCCTGTCTCAAATAATTGATTCTAACAAGACTTAGAGGCATTTAGGTTCATTTAGGACAGCTTTAGATTTTGCAGAAACTGCATTTCCTGCAGTCAGAACTTACCTGTTTAAAGAATTCCTAAGGAAATTAGTGACCCAGAGGAAATTTCCACTTTTCCAAGATAAGTTAGAGGAACAAAAGACACCAACAGGGAAAAATCATCATATGCAGTACAAGAGGGTTACTTACCTATGTTAGACAAAAATAATCAGAGACTCACAAGCCTCATTCAGTATGAGGATGATTTCTTGCAAAATACAACAGAAGTAAATTGGAAAATGCAAATTGCAAGAAGCACACATTCATATTAGCAATGAGATCATAGCATGTAAGAGTAGCAGATGAGAATCACAGGAATGTTGCAGTTGTTGGAAAGTGTGTATACTGGTAGAACAGTGACTTCAGTATTTTAATTGAATGAAGGGAGCCATGGTATCATAGCAACTGGCCATGATCTTGCCATTGTATTTGACTAAGTGAGGGCATGTGTGAAGATTCACAGTAAATCATATGCCCTGTTAGTTTTCATACTGTTGTGGTTTAATCCCAGATGGAAATTAAGCACCACGCAGCCACTCACTCATGCCCCTCCTCTCTCCACCCTGGTGGAATGGGGAGGAGGATTGAAGTAAAACTTGTATGTTGACATAAGAACAGTTTAATAATTGAAAATAAAGTAAAATACAGTAATAATGATGATAATAAACAGTAAACAAAAAGTGTTGTTCTGTGATGTGCAATATCCCTTTGGTCAGTTTGGGTCAGCAGTCCCAGCTCCCTCCCAGTTTCTTTTGCATGCCTCCTCACTGGCAAAGCATGAGACTAGGAGAGAAAAAAGAAGTTTTTGACTTAGGATAAACATGACTTAGCAAAAACCTAAATCTGTATGTTTTCAACACTATTCACTTTCCAAATCTGCACTGTAACAGCTACTGAGAAGAAATTAACTCCAGCCTAGCTCAACCCAGGATACATGCCTATATTGCTTCCTGGTTCATAGTCATATTTTAGTCATAATATATTTGGATACATAAAAAATTCAATACAAAAGCCAATCTTTTCCCTGTTCTTCAAGTGTCAGTTACAGTCAAGCAATCTCTGTTAAAGAAAAATACAGAGTACAAGAAAAGCAGACTTCCAGTGAGCCAGAGTTAATGATACTGGTTGTGGCAAAATTGTTCTATTGGAAAAGTAAAAAATTAAATCCATTCCCAAACTTGGGAAACTCTTATGTAGTTTTTTGTTTTTTGGGGTTTTTTTGTTTTGTTTGGTTTTGTTTGGTTTTGTTGTTTGTTTTTTTTAATTAGGGAAACAAATCAATGATTCCTAGTAGTCTAGGAATCTTTAGAATTAATTTTGGTTAGGAAATGGATGGAAGATATTTAAGGTATTGTTTATTAAAACTACTCTGGATAAATCAGTCAGTTTTAAAAGATATTTAATACCTAAGGCTTTTTTTAGAGCTTGCCAGTGTTAAAATCCATAACTTTACTTACCGAGTGTGTTGGACAGCTTTCTCATGGTATCTATAAAGCGATATTTTTAATTAACACTAAATATGTGTAGGTAGCAGAAAGATAGGATGAATCCAACACCAAAAATCATAGAGCATGAAATGAAGGGGTATATTTTATGTGCCATAATGAGCATAACCTGGGAGAGGGCAAAGACCACCCTGTTCACTGGCTTTGCTTCCCATGTCTGTGCAAACAAACAGAAAATATAAATATCTTGGAGCTGGTGTTTTGTAAAAGAGACAGACCAGTCACAGCTTTAATTCAGTTTCTGTTAGATGACATAGAAAGGCCTCATAGTTAATTTGTCTGCTTGGAGTTGGCCATTAAGAAGACACCAGAAGAGATTGCAAATGCAGTAGCAAACTGAGCCAACATAAACACCCAGTCAGTGCTGCTGGTAGACTTGTGATCCTCTTTTGTATCTGCACTAAAGAGGAGAGTAAATCCAACCATTCTCCCCTGTTAACTAACCCTAAACAGCACATCAGTATGCATGAACATGAGGTGAGTTTACACTGTCAGACTTTTTTAACAGCACTCATTATTAACCTGTCGATCACATGAGCTGTTTATTTGAAAAGCAGGACTGTTTTAGACCTTGAGGATGTAATGCTGTCTGTGTAAATCCATCTTCTGTCCTGTACTTCCAGTTCAGCAACAGTTGAAGAATTTTGGCATGTGAAATGTTCATAACATATGAAGAACTTGGTTTGGTAAATCTGGAGAGTGTTTTCTAAAAATTTAGTTAAAATGGAAGATTTTTTGGGAGAAGAGAGGGGCTATGCTTGATTCTGTAAAAAGTTTAATTCTATTGCAGTGCTTCAAAGAGGCGTTAATTAACTTATGGTTCTTCAATGTGGCAACACTACTCTGACTTGCTACCATGGACACAAGGGAAGAGGAAATGACCAGTTCTTCCCAGGCCCTATTCCTGTTGAGCAGCCTCTGCTCTAGATTTTCTACAGAAGATGAAGGTGCACAGCTTAATTTAAGTGTACCAACTGTGTTGGAGAAGAGTAGGAAGTCAGTCTGCTTCCTCTGGAAGTCTGTCAGAAGCAAATACCAAAAGTGGTATGGTGCATTGAAACATGCTAGACCTCCAGCTGCACTGAGGAACTTGTGAAAATCCATCACAGCAGGTGTTGGTTGCAAGTTGTCTTTTAAATCAAAACAAGGATTGCGTGTCTTCACAGCCTTGTGTAGAGAGAGGCTCAAAGGCACAACTTCATGTTCTGTGCTCCTTCAGTACTATTTATTTGACTGTGTGTCAGCACCTTGCAAAGCCTGGCAGCACAATTCTGCTCTTGTACTGTTCTAGCTGAGTTTGGGTTGCAGAGTCTCTTTCAGCCTTAGCACTGTTCAATGTGTTTCTGTCATTCTTGGCAAGCCAGGGAACACAATGCATTGTGTATAATGGGTGTTTAATTGCTTACATAATAAATCTTTGCCTTGTTTGTTGCAGCAGCTGTAACTGCTGTAGACTACTTACATCTCTGGATCAGATGATACTGATTGTTTTAAGATTACTGAATCTAAATTTAGGCTTTTTTTTCCCAAGTAATGTCTAATGCAGACAAACCTAGAATTCTGATGTGAGGTGATTCAGTCAACTTTCCTTCAGGACAAGAATTTTCTGTATTGTAAATTCATTACTTGATCATCTAGTATAATTTTTAAATATCACAAGCACATAGGAACATTTAACCATGGAGTAATAAATCACTGTTGCAAAGACATTTTTTCTTTCATAATAAGTTTTAATTTCCTTTTTTTTAATGCCATACCCTTGCCTGCAATTATACCTCTTACTGATTTATGATAAAGAAGTCTGTTCGTTTGTTGTGGGTGTATATCTCCCTTAGATATTTGCAGTGCTTTCATGCTTCTTTGCTTTTTGCTTAGTCAAGCAAAGATGTCCATGTTTAGCTTTTAATCTTATCCAAAAAAATCAGGCTATTTAATCCCCTCAGAGTTTTTGATGTTCTTATCAGAACTGCCCCAGATTTTCCTAACTTTTTACAATGTCTCTCTGGGTCTGGTTGTTCAGGCATCACCAGGGCTGTGTCATGGGTAGTGTTGTCAAAAATCATTTTGGCATCAGTGTCACCTATCAGGTTACACTTCTTAGGCAGGTCTGCATGACAGTTGACAGCCTGCCTACCCTAACACTGGGAATGTGTCCTTTAATGGGTTTTGTTTTGTCAGCTCAGTCCATCTTTGGGCTCCCAGGTTTCCTAGGCTCCTCCTTCCATTCAGCATGTAATCCAGAAACACATTAGGTTGCATCTTTCCACAGCAAACTTTCCTTGTGTTGGGTTATGATACCCATGCAGTGATTTTTGCATGTCCTCAGTGAAGATGGTTGTGCATGCAGTTGCGATTTCCATGGGTTTGGATGCAGCATCATGACATAAGGGAGGGTGCTGGCTTCCAGGCCAGGCTCCACCAGTGCCCTAACACCTGCTCACAGCCTGAGACCTTCTCACCTCAAAGATAGGCACCTCATTTGTAAAATGCCACAAAATTAACTTCTAAAAGACACTAGAGAAGCAGGTGGTGTTCCAGCTTCCAGTCTGGGACACTGCCAGCAGGGTGGGCTGCATGGTCCAACCAAGAGTGATCAGCAAAGGGGTTTGTCTGCTGTGCTGTTTCATTTGGATGCTCACTTTCCCTGTGCCTGCCAGATTTACCTGGGTCCTCTGTAGTGTAAGAAATTACATGCCTACAGAATAGAGAACAGCAATCCCAGATTCCAAACCAGGAAGGTGAAAGAACAAAAATCCCAGCTTCAGACCTCACTGAGCCACTGGTCTCTGGTGGGTGTGAGAAAGCTTGTCCCTGTTTTCATCCTGCCTTTCTTCTTAGGTAGCAATGATGACTGGAGCACTTGTGATCTCCACACTTCCTTTTAACAAAGCTTAGTTTTGTTCTGACTCTATAGCCCCAGGCACAGGTCATCAAAGATGGTCCTTCCTCCCTGCTGGGGAAGCTGGTTTGCTCTCAGGCTGCTGCTGTTGTTTGCTCAGCACAGTGGTTCTGGCTTCAATAACCTTCACAGCCTACACCACATTTCCAAAGACAGTCATGGTGCTGTGTAAATTGTGTTTTGTATGCATGCATCTTTATTAAATTGACAGCCTTTGGTTTTGCCCTGAGCACTCAATAAAGTCCATGCATGTCTTCATAATAAAATAGGTGACACACATGGCAGAGTGGTTTTGGTTTGCCCTTACACATGTATATTTACACGCACATGTTTTATTACTTGCAGGGTTCCTGTCATTTTTTAGACTTTTTAGGATAAATCTTAGTTGAAAATTTTTGGCTAAATGGCACTGTTACATAAAATAACTCAGCATGTTGCTGAGCTTTGTGCTACTGAACTGAACACCTCCTCCAGCCCAGGGCTTGGGTTCTTCATCATTCTTTGCCTGCAACCTCATCTCTGTTTCAACCCACAGATTTCTCTCCACGTTGAACTGATTTTGAATATAAATGGCATGCAAAAAAAAAAAATCATATTTCCTATCTCTTGTAATACCAAGAAAAATTCAGTTCTATTTTCCTCAATTGTCAGTTTGATAACTAGTCAGAGCTTAATTAGGGAAGGTCTGAGCCTATAACAACACAGGGTCAGATTTTGCAACTCATCTTTAACACTGAAAGCTAAAAATAGCTTTTAGGTACATGGAATTAGTGTATCTTCTTGTTAGATCATTTTCAGCAGAATCAAATAACAGCCACTTTTTCTGTGACCGGTAATAACAGGGGCTTTTTTTCATTTTAATAGTTTTTGTTCAGGAATATAGCTTAATTGTACAAAATGGTGTTTTGTGGCAGATAAAACTTATTTTCCAGGTCCCTTTCCCAACCTGAAGAATCCTGGTTTTTTTAAATAATACTTCTGATCTTGGCAGCTATAAAAATGCTTCCTTTCAATCAATATTTTTGTCCTGATCTTGTCCTTAGGTCATGTTTTGTGAGAAACAGTAATAAACTTTTCCTTAGACTCTAGGAATGGGGCACTATATTGTCTCATTTTGTGTTCCTGATTCTTGGCACTGTTGTTGTCCAGGCATGAAGCTTTAAGGCACGCTCTTGCAGGATCAGACCCTCTAATAAGGAAGTCTATATATCCAGAATTGTCAGCAGAGACTTTTCAATGGGATGTGTGTAAGTCAAGGCATAGGCCCAAGATTGTTTGCACCCATCACATTTTTAGCATGGCTAGTTTGCAGCTAGAACAGGCCCTGGGCTGTTTCTAATGTGCAATTTGTTGTGGCCACTCTGTTTTACAGGGTAATAGTTGTGTCTGAATGAGTCACACCGTATCTGATCAATCTCCACCTCATTTTACCACTTAATATAGATGTAGCCCAGAAGTTATTATATGGAGGTCATCTTTTCTTTCATTTTCTTGTAACTCCGGACAATGTTGTGAGTGACACAATTAACAGCATTTGTGAAACCTGGGATTCAGTGTTTTCAGACTTATGGGTAAGTTTGAAAAGTAATTTTATCTTTGAGGAAAGAAAAATGATAATAACAAAAAATCCCTGAAACTTGAGAAAACAGCTTAGAAAGTATGAGGCTAATTTTTCCACTGTTGTAGGGCAGGGTAAAAAAAAAAACACCTTGGGACTGCAAAAATTTATCTCACACCAAGGTCTGGCCAATAAACTTGAAACAAAAAAAAATTCCTGAAAGAACCTGGGCATCATGAGGACTAGTCGTCTGACTGCTCTGTGTGGTTTCTGTTGCATGCTGAAGAGACCACTAGTAATAGAAATAGGCTGCTGAAAACTTTGCCTTCTCGACAAAAAATTGGGAATGCTCTGTTGGGATGGGAACCTAAACCAAGCACAAAGCAATTGCTGTTTTTTACAGATGAGGCGGAACTTTTGTGCCTGATTGGAAATGGGATCTTATTTCAAAATGTGCATTGTACTTACATGTGTGTATTCATCTCTGAGCTGCCTCTCCTCTAAGCAGGTGTGGTGCAGACAAAGTCTTGTGTGCTTATCTTATGCTGATGGTTAGGAAAGAACCTGAGTGTACCAGTCATATTCTTATTCAGGCCTTCCATCTCCTTTTGCATATGCATGAGTTGATACAGAAAAATTGGCATTATTTAGTTCTGAAGAGAGAGCAAAAAGACCAACTCAGAGAAGGTTTGTAAGGCAGCAGAAATAGGACACTCTGCTCCCTATACAGATAATTTATCTCTGTCAGAAATACGTGAAAATAAACACTGTTTTCTCACCTTAGCAGCAACTTTGTGTGCTGACAGTGCTAGCTCAGTGCTGGTTCAGGTACATTTTCCAGGTGCATTAAGGGATAGATTAAAAGCAGAGACAATGCTTGTAATAGCAGCTGAAATTAGGAGTATTGCATGGGTGTGAGCCTACTGCTGCTGCAGTCCAGGTCTAGTCCTCCTGGACAAAGATGGACAAGGTGGCTAGGAGAGCTGTGCTAAAAACCAGGAGTAGAAACTAAACAGTCTGTGGGTCTGGTACTTTAAAAGTGCTGTCTGATGTTCAGGAAATGCTCAAGAGTTTTTATACCATAGAGCAAGGTCTTTCTGCCGGAGTGTGTGAGAGCCCTCCCCAATGCTTTCTCCTCACAAGCCTGCATTGCTGATGGAGGTGGGGAGCTGAAATGCCTGGCCTGTGCAGACCAGCAGTGCAAGGCCAGGATGGCAGGGGTTTGGTGTCACCTTGGCATCTCCACAGATGGGGTATGTAGCTACTTCTGCAATTTTTATCAATACTGATATCACACCAATGCAGTATAAACCTAACTGTGCCTGTTGTCTTGAGAATACCCATCTTCAGTTTCCAGAAGAGCTGCTTGCACCTACAAACATCACTTTTTTCTGAGCATAACCCTGTTCTGCACACATAGGAAGGTGGTGAAGATGTGCAAATGCTCACCCATCCCTCCCAGTGAGGAGAAGCCCTACCTGTGCCCACGTTCCCTGGGAGGTGGTGGTTTATGGTGATGTGGTATCCCCTAGGTGGTGATTTGTGATAGTGGGTGTCCCCTTGGTATGGGGAAAGCATCTCTGTGCCTGGGGAAGATCTCTGTACAGGCATAAGTCACCCTCCATGCTGTGCCACTGTGTTACATTTCGGATTAATGTCATGTTTTTTTATCTTTGTTCCATTCAGTCTCTTGGCACCAGTTCCTTTCAGAGTCCATGTGTGCCATCAGAGTTTATGGCTTGTACCTTTTTCTCCACTTACATTCTTTAAAGTGAAAGCTTGTTTTTCTTACCTGCCACTGCTTCTGACCTCTGGTAATCCTACCATTTTTCTTTCTATTGAATGATGTTTACAACTTCTTTTTATTTTTTTTGCCAGTTCAATTTTCTGTGACATTTTCCATGTCATTAGTATGAAACTGAATTAAACTGTTTGTCTTGATTTTCATTGCTTGAAAATATTTATCCTATTATAATTTTACAGCCACCCTTAGTCTATTTGGTTATGCTTATGTTTAGTCAGAATTCAAATAAAATGTGTCACACACTAATTGTGGCCCAGTACACACCCTCCTGGTCCTGAGATTATGGTCTCAGTTTGGTGTTTAGAAGGATTTTCAAGGCCGTTTTTTTGGTAAACTAATCCCGAAACTGTTAACATGATTTTGTTAGATTGTTTGCAAAAGGTGGCAAATGTAAGGTGCTCTTTACCTTGTCTTTACTCATAGTATCACTTACAATTGATATTTGCGAAATTATGCATAAGATAAATGGGAAGCTTAACTGCTCCTAAAGTACTTGTATTTAGCTTTAACAGCAGTGGTGTTTCTGAGGAATAGATCTGGATCTGGAAGTTCAGTTGGGATAATTTGGATTTTTCCTTAATTTAGCTCTTTGATGAAACTCATGTTAAACAAAATCCCCAATAAGCAGTATCCTGTGCTGTGTGCAGTAAATTAACTGCTTTTGATCACATCAAAAACCTAGAAAAGCTATGAGAAATTAGTTCTTTTAGTCTTCAAAGATTAGGTTTTCTCTCTATTTTTATGATTATTGAACATCTTAGAAAGCTTGGATAGAAGTCCTTTTTAGTTGTCCTAGAAAATGCAATGCCTTCCAGTCAAAGCAGGAGGATGAACAAATTGCTTTGTTTTGCATTATCTGTGAAACATAACACATGCTCCCTGCTGCATGCTTACTGCAGAATTAAACACCATCCTCTGACAGAGAGCTCAAAAACAAATGGATCCTTCACAAAAAATCAATAGGCTGGGATTACTGCTAGGATAGCTAATGTCCCTTACCAGTACCCTTCTATATTGTGTCCTCAGCTTCAGAATTAAATTTGCTGAGCTCCATTAGAGTTTTTTGTTATTATTATTATTGCTTCCATGTTTCTCCCAGATGATGTCTGAAGATGTAAGTGTGCATGTCCGAGCACTTAGTAGATCTTATTCATTTAATATTCTAATGGAAAACTTGGACTATTAAATGAAATTACACTGTATTTGTTAATGATTATTTTTTTGTAATTATGGACCGTGTTTAAATCTATAAAAAATGTGTAGAAACCAAAGTGGAAAGAAGTCAGAAAATTAATAGCTTGCTCCTAGGAGGTTTTCTCTCATTAATATTTTTCCTTCTATCCCTAGTACTGGGGCCTTTCAGTACATTCCCTTTTGTTATGAGTCACACCAAGTAGGAGGGGACCTGAAATAACCAGCTGTCACTGCCTTCTGTTTCTCTGAAAGAGTTTTTTGCCCACCTGGACACTATGGACAAGTGAAGTATCAGCTTTTCAGTTTTGCTCAGGGCAGAGTCACCTATTACCAGGGAGGCTGCTTCCAAAACCCTGCCAGTCAGTGTGGCAGAAGTTCACCAAAGTCCTCGCAAGGGCACACATATAATGTCAAAAACTGACCTGACATCAAGTTTTTGGCTCATGGGATAACTCCTCCCAAGCTCTTTTCTCACTCTGATGTGCAGCATTGCCCTGACCAGGACCCCTCTGGATGTTTGCTTCCCACTGCCCCAGCAGAGCTAGCATGGGGCATCTCGAGGGACCAGCAAACCCTGCAAAATGGGATGCCACCATGGCCCAGGTGTGCTTAGACACAGACCCAAGGTGAGCAAGGAGCCCAGTTGCCTTCAGACTGCTCCACTGTCACTGCCAAAAGATGGGCACTACAGACCATAAGGCATCAAGAGGCACTTCTGAAAGCAGGTCTCCTTTACATGCAATAGGAATAGAGAGGGAGTGGAGCAGATGCAGTGTAAGTGTAATATAGCTGGATTGCATCCCCTGTAAGGTGAGCCACGGCTCACATGGAGATGGTGAATGGCTGGCAGCCTATAGCATCAATGACAGGAGAGTGCCAGGGCACCTTCACGCTCCTAAGTCTGACCTAGAATGCTTACAGGGCACTCGTCAGCAAAAAAGGTGGTTAAGCATGCAGGAATTTAGGAATAAAACTCCACATCTCTTTATCAAAGAAACTCAATCCAGACTGAAGGATTGCTTGGAATGGAAGGAAGTGCTGTCTAACAAATGTAATTGGACTTCAGAGGAACATCTCACCCAGTGTCATGCAGGAAACTGTCCCTTGTGCTTGGATGGTACATAACAGTCAAAGGGCAGGCAGTGTCCTGTAATGCAGAAAGGAGTATCCAGCCAGGCACAGCTTGCTAATCCTAAAAGGCTTCTAAAAGGTTAATCTCATAGTCAGGTTTATTTTTGGGATGTTTTAGGGACCAGGGAACAATCTGCAGAGTAGCATTTTAGTGGTTTTTGCAGCAAGCACAATGCTGAAGTTCGTTGCTCATGAATGGGGAAATCAGTGTATCGGAGAGGCAAGCTGGATGATCTTGAGCAGCACAGAATTGATTTGCAGTGAAATGGAACAGCCCAAAAATGAGCAAAGAGGTCACTCATTTAGAGATTAATAGCAACATTATTTGCTGTTAAATGGCATAGCACTGGTTATTGAAAAGGGGAAAAGAAAATTTGTCAGTGTACGAGGCATGTGACCAATGAGGCTGTAGTTACATCTCTTCTGGAGTACTTTGTACAGTTCTGGTCTCCATGGTACACAGCAACCACATTTTTCTTGGACTGAGTTCAGGGACAATGGGGGAGAAGAGGGCATTTCTTACTAAGGGCCAAGACAGCTTGGCTTGCTTAATGTAATAAAACGGATGCTGAGAGGAGATATAACATCTCTTCAGAATTACTGCAGGAAGCAAACTTGGGAGAGGAAGAAAAGGATAAAGCTGGTAGTTACATAAGTGCAATAAAGATAAATTTAGCTTGGAAACAGCCAACCAGTCTGAGGGGTTTGGAAGAGACAGCCTGAGAGAGAGAACCTTTCAAGTTTTGTGTCCTGGTGTTTGACTGCAGAATCAAAATTTGCCGTTCAGATAAAAATGGTAAAGGAGAAATTGCAGAATATTTACAATGAATGTTAGTTGATTTGTGTTTTGTTTACAATTGCTTAATTGCAGTATGCAGCAGATTAGCTATTAGCAAATCCCTTGTACATGGATATATGAGGACAGGTTTCTGTGATAAATGGAAAAAATAATGGTAATGCACAATTTGCACAGCTTGGTAATGAAGTCCTTGTAGGTATGAGTAGCAAACAGGATGCTGATAGGCATAATAGTGTCAGATGACATCTGATTTTTCAAAGGCATAACTGTAATCTCATTTGAACAAGTATTATGTGACCTCTTAGACAGATCATTTAAAGTCAGTGTCTTGGACATTCTTCCAGTATGCACCCAGCAATGCCTATTTCCAGGCTTAGGTGAAGGATGAAGAGGAGTATTGACAAAACCTAACTTATTAAATATATTCTTCTGCTTCAGTTTTACTTCAGCTTTTCATAAATTAATGTAACAAACTGCAGTTAACCTAAGTCATTATTACCACCTTAAACTTTTAAAATTTTAAGTATCTTATGTTTCCTGTCCATTTATAGCTAGTAAATGTGTCAGAAAAAATCAAGAGGGATTTTATATATTACCTTGCTCTAGTATTAACTTGGTTGATAAGGTTGTAGCTACTGATGTGTAGTGGCAACTGGGCTTCAGAAACTCAATTTATGTCTTTTTTGAGGGGCAAGAATCACACTATTACACTTGAGATCAGACAGTTTGGTGGCTGTCTGACCTTTTGTTACTGACTTTAAAATACTCTTGTCATGGATGCCCTGCCTTTATAGGACTGCATCAAAAAGTAGAAAAGAAAATTCAATATGATTAAAGATATTTGTTGATTTCTTAGCTGTTCCAGTAATAGCTGGCGTCAGTGGTAAAATTTGCTCATACTTCCAGTTTGGATACTACTGCCTTCACATTACTGTTACCTGGATTTGTTAATGCTTGCACTGCCAAATGAAAGAACTTGTTGACATTGGTAATAGGCTCTTTTAGCAGAGGATGGGTTATTATCTGGAGAGACAAGGTCAATTCACATCTAACCTTCATTAAAAACACTGGCCTGAGCTCAATGTTTCATTGCAAGGCATGATTCCCAGATTATGCGCTGTCATTGTTGCTCACTCTCCAAATTCAGTAACTTTTATTTTTATTAATGTCTGGTCACCAGAGCTGAACAGAGAAGCAGCAGTTTGACCATTACTGTAAGAAAAATGCAGCCTCTGGCTTCATAGTAACCTGCTGTAGGTACCTTTCAGCATCCTTAGGAGTTGTTAATAAATATCATTCTGATACTAAATTAAAACCCAGCAATGTGACAAAATGAAAGTATAGTAGAAGAAACAGTTATTTCAAAGTGTAAATATATATGCTTATATTTATAGAAATTGGAGTGTCCTAAAATGCTGCATGAGAAACTAAATTTAATCAGTTGAATTGTACAAACTTGAATGTGTATCACAGCACTTTTTTGAATGGAACTATGATTTTTATTTTACCTCTAACTTATATAACACCATTTCTGTTATACAGCATGTTCTGAGTTTGGAGTTTATTTGCTTGAAATATGTGTCTCTTTGTATAGGAAATGTAATACCTGTAAATATAATTGTTAGTGAGAATATAGGTACTATTGCTTGTGGCAGGAAAAAAAAATAATTTACAGGTTATTATATTTTATTGTTACTATATACAAATACAAGTTTATCTGCTTATCAGCCACCTGTCTGCACATAACTCTGAATGCAATAGAGTACATGTTGACTGTTTTTCAACAATGAGTATCATTGAGTTTCTGTTTATTAACCTAAATGTTAGGATAATTTTGTCTCTTTTTTTCTTCAAGTTGCGATTTACTCTAATTTTTCCTTACAGACATTCCATTGGCCTTCATCCCTAATTCATTCATTCCAGGGAGAGCTCACAACTTCCTTTTGTTTCTGTACTGGACCTCTTTGAACATGCTCCATTTCACCCATGATTTGTTTCTGCAGGATCATCTGTGTGTCTCAGTACATCCATTAGCCCCGTTCTTCTGTAAATTTCTAGAAACTGCTTTTCTTTTGGATCATTTATAATTATGGTGTCTAAATACCACAAATGGGATGACCACAGGCAGAGCTCAACACTTCAGCTTCTCTGTCTTAATTTTTTCTTAGTTTACTGCATTCTTTTTCATGCTTATTTCCCCAAGATCATGCCTGCATTTTGACCCTTTCTCCCTCACTTGTCTTCTGAGTAGAAGGGTACAGTAGAGAAGGTGCTCCTTTAGGAGAGGACCTTACTGAACCAGTGAGCCCAAATCATCAGTCAGGGTACTGCCTGTAATCTAATTCTTAATCACAACTCCTTTGAGAACCTTTCCCACTCACTGAAGTGGAGAGCATTGCCTCAGCTTTCATGAGCAATAGTTTGTGGTTGTTTTGTCAGACGAACATTTTTTTTACCAAAACTAGTCCAATCACCCCAGAAAACTGCAGATTAAGAAAAAATAATTGACAGAGAAGCTTATAGAGATGTGAGGCTGCTTCTTTGCATTGGAAAGAGCTGTCTGGGTGTTGTGCCCATCCTGTAGTGGTTATTGCCTATCCCAGGCATCCTTCCTCACAGTAGTCATGCACCAAGATGACAAAAGACTAATCTTCAGTGAAAAAACATGTAAAAAAGGCGAAAAATCACAGTGCTTCTTGCTTGTAATTTGAGGACCAGGCAGTAACTCAGCATAGCTGAGAGGACTCGCATGTTTTGCCACATGGGTGGTACAACAAAGTGAGTCATGACAATATGCTTCTCCAACTGGAAAGCTTCCCAGCCACATCCCGGGTGTTTTCCTGATGTCTCTCAGTTCCTAATGACCCTACCAAGCCCCATGGCTTCAACACAGCAGAGCCTGTGCTGCTGCAGGTCATGGGTGCAAATCATCTTCCTCAGGAACCAGTGCTATCTGGCTCTGCAGTCTCATATATCATTGATAGCTGTGGTTTTGCATCATGATCTCCACTTGGAAAGACCTGGGTGAAACAGGGATTATTCCCCTTGACTCCTTGTCACTTAGTGGCCATCAATGGTGAGAGACAGGCTATAAAGTCTGTCTGCAAAGAAGAGAGTAGCTTTTCTTTGTCCAAAACAGAGCCAGGAACAATGCATCAATGTCCATACATATTTTACTCTGGGGACTGACTCAGAATTTGTCTTGCTGAGGTGTAATTTTGGAAGTTGATGTTTGGAAGTAATTTTTCTTCACTGAGTGTAGCTGCTATCAGAAGGTGATTGGTAGTTCTGTTGTTTTGCCTGTTTTTTTGCTGCTTGTAGAACAATTAATTCAATGCTTTGCTGAAGTCTCTAGTAAAGTTTTTATGTTACCATGACACAAATGCAAAAATAGAAGCACTGTTGTCAAGGTGATGTCACCAAATTATTACCACCCTGTTGTTCCTGATTTGGTAAGAAAACATATGAGAATTTTGGTGTTTTTTCAATGTTTGAACTAAAAGTTTTAATGTTGTTTCAAGTAATGAAGAAGTAACAGCAAAACAACAGCCAAAGCACAGGCAAATTCACATGAACAAGGTAGAATGAACCGAACAAATAGCACTGAAAATAGATTTGTCCTTCAGCTTCTGCTAGGGGCGATGGTGAGAAGGAGGAGAGGGTTTTGTAATGATGAGAACCACTTTGATATTATTATTTGAAATAGCTGCGAGCAGAAGCCATAGATAATAATATTCTCCAAACTGTAGAGGTTGAAAGCACCGTGAAGCCAAGAATGACTGCAGCTGCCTTGAGTGGTGGTGGAACAAAGCCATATAGTTGTGAATAGTTTATGCAGATTGAATATAATCAGAGTTGAAATGTGCAGTCATCAGGTTTGAGATCCAAGAAGCAGGTGGTACACGTGTCTATATCAGGATTTTGGAGGGGTTTCCTGGCATGAACCAACTCAAAGAATCACAGACTAAAGAAACAGTTTAGATATCCACATTTAGATAAAAAAGTGGCCCATCCCTTTGAACATAAGACTACAGTCTTCTGAAAACATTCAGTGAAGCAAATTGTTTCTGTTTTAAAATAATGCTTTAGAACTCCATGCCACTTTTTTTTCCTGGAAGTGCTAAATGGAAGCTAATGACAGAGGGGAAATTATTTCCAAGTTCTGCAACTGGCAGACTTTACCAGAGGATTCATAAGCTTTTCAAATACATTTTTATTTAATTTAAATTGTTACTTGTCAAAAACTGGGCAACCAAACGTGTAGAGAATGTGGCCAAGGGAGGCATATTCAGAATGGTGTATGATCTGATTATAGCTTTCAGATCTCTGTACTATTTTTAAGAAAAAAATCTGCATTGAAAATTTCACCAGTTTTTCTTCTGTATTCTTAGCAGAAAATGACCACATAGTTATAAATATTTTTATTGCTCTGCAGCTTCAGTGGTCACTTAGGGTTGAGATTTCTCAATCTCTTTTAATCTTAAATACTGAAGAAGAAGAAACAGTAACATTTTTGAATAAACAATCCTGTAACTTTTGAGGCATTAAATATTTTTCTATAGCAAATGGAAAATATTAAAAAACGAAGTATATTGATTCTGGATCTGAAAGTAGCTCTCTTCCTTCTTGGGTAAAGGAACCTTTTATTGGCAAATTAGCAAATTATGAGATCAATTTTCAGTTTTCCATTCCTAAGAAATAATTTAATATATGCATATATATATATGTATGGTGGAATACAGGATCAAGTCTAGCAACTGCACATCAGCTGTGCAGTTTCCTTTCCATTTCCCCTTTCAGTTGCCAGCTTAAAAAAAAGCTTATCAGATACTGACTCAGTATGAAATTGTGAGCAAAGGCATTGATCCATCTTCCTTAAACCTTTTCATTATATATTCTTTTTTTAGAAATTAAAAACTTGGTATGCTGTCACTTCAGTCCACTTTCCTTACCTGCATATTCATGCTGATCATTAGCTATTCACTGCATGTGTGTGTTTAATAACCATTCTATAATGCTGCCTTTTTTTTTCCATTTTTCACAGTTTAGTTATTCCAATTGGAAATGAATAAAGCTGTCAAAATATTAAAGAAGTGGCTTCTTCATTATTTAAGTAGTGATTGCTCATCACTGGTCAGACAAGTGGATTGGGTTTTAGGTGACCACATGTCAATATCTACAGTTTTGACATCTGTTTCTAAGATCAGCCTCCCAGGTTCCCTTTATAGAGACAATGGAGACAAAAATGCATTTTCAGGGTGCACTGTCATCCCAAGTAAAGCTTCTAACCCAGATCAGATGATTTGCACCCCAGAAATGGCAGGTTTAGTTGATTGTAAATGGAAACAAGGCTTGCTTAGATGTTGGCTTCATAGTTGTCCAAAGACAGATGTTATGGATCCGATCCTTGTGCTCAAATTAATCATAAATGCCAGAGATTCTGTGCAATGACACCATTAATGGCAATGTACTGTGGCTAGGTTTTTTGATGTAACAAAACATGGTACAGTGATGATCATGTACTGTTCAGCACAAGTACCAAAAGCAGTACAGTCATGTTAGGACTACTTTTGAGATGGATTAGATTATCCTGCTTTTCACCTGGACTAAGTAGTACCAGGGAATTAGCACGTTCAAATTTTTTCCAACAGATCAGTTTGGCAACTGCATTAATACTCTGGTTGTAGACATACAGAGATGTTGTTTAATATTTATGTTGGCAGATGAATGTAATGTCCTTGACCAGATTAGGTCTTGCTCTGCAAAGCAGCATATATCAGATTGGTATTATTATTATTACTGTTATTGTGGTTGATTATGATGATAATAATAATAACAATAACAATAATAATATTCATCCATTATTGTCCAAGCAAGCTCACAAGGATTTTATAAACATTGAAAAGGGAGGAACCTGAATGGAAGTAGCTTTATTGAGGAGTGACACATAGCAAGGGACTTTTGCATTAAAAAAAAGGGTTAGAAAAAGTGACAGATGTTGAATGCTGAAAATTTTTTTAGATTTTGTAATTAATTTAGGATATTGCCTTAATGGTGATTTTTCCTGTGTGTTTCTCCCCTTAGGATGATTTCCAGCATGCAGCCTCAGAAACCAACTGGGAGTCAGTCACAAGCTCTGTCTCAGTAAGTAATTTCTCGCTGTTTTGCCCGTCAATGGATTGATAGAGTGGCTTGAATCCAAGTCAATAAAATGGCAGAGTTTCTGTACAGAGAAACTATGTATTCACCTGAAAGAAGGTGAATAAAGTTTTTATCCAGCTGATGAAACTGGACTCAATCAGTATGTTTTTAGGGATAAAAGATTCAGGATATGCCCTTTGCTGTTGTAAACACATGAGACAGCCATTGAGAAACATTTCTTGTTTTCAAACTCATCCTGCCAGTATGAAAATACCAGATACAAACCTAAATTTTTAATCATTGAATGTCTCAACTTACATGGAAGACCACACATAAAGCAGGCTGGCAGGAAAATGGATCTGGCATTTCATTGTCAATACTGAGATTTTTTTTTTAAGTGTTTCCAATAAAATATTATATCTGAAGTCAGGTACAGTTACTCCATATTCAGCAGCGAATTGCAGCTTGGGAGAAAAATCAAGAAAGAAAAAAAACCCAAGTAAGCTAGTAAAAAATTTCAATTTTCTCTTCATTACATTTGATTTGTGTCGTTGGCAAAAAATCTGCCCTCTCTGCCATTTCCCAGTACTGGGGAATGGCACAGTACCATGAGAGTTCATAATATGGGCAGTCCTCTTCTGTGTGCTTTGCTGCCTGCTCCACACCACGTCGTGGTTCTTGTTAACTCCTCTTAAAACACATGAGATGGGGGTAAATGCTTAAAGCAGGCTTGAGACCAATGTCTGAAGCATTCATGGAAGAGAGCTTATTAATAGTGCCTTTGTTACAGTAGCTGCCAGGAGTAGCTAGCGAATGAGCAGTGAATAAAATATGGGTTAATTCTACTGATAGGGGTCCAATCAAGGCAGCAAGTAGAGAGAAAACTCTGTGCTGCCAAAATGAGAAGATGTTAAGCCAATCTCACTTGTGTTTACTCTTGAATTTGCAAATGACACTTGCCCTTCATGATACGATTCACTGATTGCCTGGAACCAACTGTGCTGAAAGTCTTGAGGAGTGATGTTAGCAGGGGTGAGATCTACTGGATGTGCCAAGCAGGAGATGATAGAACAGGTTTACTAAAATACACAAATCCATTTTTCATTCTAATGTGGGCATGGGAAAAATACCTCAGTGTAATGAAATATTTTGTTTAAAAATATGGTAGGCTGATGTTTGAAAAAGTAAGCCTAGGGCTCCCTCATCAGGTAAGTATGTAAATGAGACTAAGCCTATGGTAAACGCCATGTTAGTTACCATTGTTAATGTCATAAAATGCACAATATACCAAACAATAACCCAGTATCCTTTTCATATTGAAAAATCAAGTTTATCTTTTTGCTTCCCTTTTTTTTTTTCCTTAAAAATTGTTTTTAATGTGTTGCAGCTAAGGAAGTTCAATACAAATATCACAGGTAGCAAGCTGATGCCCAAGGTCATGTAGAAACCTACAGCTAAACCAGAAGCAGAACCTCAGTTTCATTGGTTTTCCCATGTCATTCCCTATGTAATAAGATATACTTTCTCCTGCACATTGCACCCACAAGTCATTTTTATCCTCAGAGAAAATAAGGCAGGGAGATTGAGCAATTTTTCACAAAAGCACCAAGGAAAATGTCTGAGGACATCCAAGTTCTTCAGGAGAGAAAGATTCAGGGATTCTGTTATGGTCTTGAGAAGCAGAAGGACAAACTCAGACCTGTGAGTCTTGGACAAGATGACATACAATTCTGCTGATGCTCAGGTAGCAGGGAAGGCCTGAGTTTCTTCTCTCAAACCCACAAGTAACCAAAAGACTCATTTTAGGATATAGACACATTACAACTCTCAGAATAAAAATTTTAGAGTAAGCAAAGTCTTTCTTCCATCTCTGAGGTCGTATTACAGAGTTATATTTTGGTCTGGTTTTTTGTTAGGGTTTTTTCTCAGAAAGCTTAAAAAAATGCTTCTACCCTTAACCCATAGTGGCAAACCCAGGAAAAAAAAAAGGAAATAAAACCTAACTTCTTATAAGGTTAGTTTCCATTATATGTAAAGTAATTTTATGACCAACAAAAAACTGTGGTGTACATTGAATTGCCTGTCAGGCACACAATAGAGATAGAAAAGTGAAAAGAATGAGTGAACAGAAATTAAGGGCAAGAGCACATACAAAAGAGATACCTTTGTGTTGCAGTAAATTAAAAATGTACTCAGTGCGTTTAAGAAATACAAAGGAGGTACATAATGTGGAAGATCTTTGCTCCTCTTCTTACATTTCTTACTCTTACTGCTTCTTACATTTCCTCTTGCCCCCTCTTTGGATATGATCTCAGAAGTCAGATTATGACAAGCACAAACTCTCCCAAAGCGAGCGCCTCATTCTTGGCAGGACAAAAGAGAGGCAGTTGGGTTGGCAGCTTTGAAGTTGCTTTTGGGCCTGTCACATGATGTTGCTGCCAGGAGGCTATCTCAGCTGTTGAAATAATTCCTCTTGATTTGGCTGTCACTGAGAAAAAGTTAAGCTTTCTTCTGTGTTTTAGCAAGGCTGCATGAATCTCTTGAGTAGGAGCTTTTATTTGAAAAGAAAATGGGGAATCCCAGCTGCCTGTATGAGTTTGACATGCCCTTCATTTTCACAGCTTGACCTCCACTTCTGTAATGAAATGTGCAGTTGAACATGTGGGAAAAAATCTCCTACACTGAGTAAACCACACACCTATGACTGATATTTATGCTCCCGTTTCTTCAGCATTCTTGGAGCATCTCTCTCACTTTTGAAAGGCAGTCAGGGGCTGATCTTTCCCTACTGGACTGCCATGAGTAGCGTTTAGGTGCCTTTCCCTTTTGTAACCCCAGCCCCTGTGTTAGCACACTGCATGATGCTGGCTGCAGCACAGTCTGTCCTACAACACTGCTTTAAATACCAATGCTGTGTTCACTTTGCTGCTGTGAGCTTTTCTACTGCTGGGACTTCCACCTCTCTGACAGTCTCTAGTCCCAGCCATGTAGAAGTCAGGAGAGAGGCTTAAAGGTGTGCCTTCCTTTTTAAGGGATCATGAATTTTTACAGGCCTCTGCACTGTGCCTTGGCACTGCACTAGAAAGGCACTGCAATCCCAGGTGGGCCCACTGAAACTTCTTGGGCTATGGGTGCTAAGCTGTAAAGTGCAGCTATGCTTTCTTGACTGCACTATTGTTATGTTTGCTGTTTCTTCTCTTCCTGATTTTTAATGATTTGGACTGTCCATATTTTCAGCAAATATATGCAGGAAAATGTAAAGAGTTGTTAGCTGTGTGATACAGCTTACCATTAAAGAGAAGCGTTTTATTTGAAAAAAAAAAAAAATATATACTCTAAAACCATTATAGGAGGAATTGAAAGACACAATCCTGCAAACAAGTGAGTGAATTTGCTCAAATGAGTAGACCTTCCCATTCTGACCTAACGGAGTGAAGTTAATCACAAAGATTAATAGTTTAACATACAGATTTACTTGGGAGATGAGGCAAAACAAATATTTTGGGAAGCCATCAATTTTAACTGGCATATTTCTGGTGCATTACTTCAGAGCTGGGTTTTCATGAAAGAATTTAGGTTTCTAGGGGTTTCTCCCCAACGTTTGAACTTACAAGACCAAACAATTTGTGTGCTGTACTATGCCTGTTTTTGGACAAAATTGATTGTGGTTCTTCAGAAAGTAAGAGATCTGTATTAATAGTTTTTCTAGTGCATATTTTGCATACTATTCGGCCTTGTGCTTAGATAATGGAAAAAGTGATATCAGGATAGTGAATATTTTGATACTAAATTAAGAATTTTAACAATGTTTCAAGTCCTCTCCAATAAAACTGAAAATGCTGCAATCCTTCTGTCAAAGTCAAATTGTGCCAAAGTTCAGTGGGAACACTCAGAGAACAGTACTTGGTCCTTACTGGTGGAAAATAAGCATTCCATTTGGTGTTATAATTGTGAGGATACTACGTTAGTCGTCCAAATATTCATTTTTACCTTGCTGAGATGGTAGAATTATAGAATGTTTAGGGTTGGAAGGTTCCTTAGAGATCACCTAGTTTCAATGCCCTTGCAATGGGCAGGAATGCCTTTCAGTGGACCAGACTGCTCACAGCCCTCTCCAACCTGACTGTGAACACTGTCAGGGATGGGGCTTCCACAGACTCTTTCAGACCTGTTCCAGTGTCTCATCACCCTCACAGTAAAGAATTTTTTCCTCAAATCTAATCCAGACCTGCCCTCTTTGATTTTAAAGCCATTCCACCTTGTCTTATCACTACCTCCTCTTGTAAAAAGTTTCTCTTCATCTTTCTTGTAGGCTCCCTTCAGGCATTGGAAGGACGGAGTTAGGTCACCCTGATGCCTTTTCTTCTCTAGGCTGAACAATTCCAATTCTCATAGTCTTTCCTTCATCCCACTAATCATCTTGGTGTCCCTCCTCTGGACTCACTCCAACAGGTCCATGTCCTCCCTGTGCTGACACCCCAGTGCTGGTGGGATCTCAGCAGAGCAGAGGGGCAGAATCCCCTCCCTGGCCCTGCTGCCCACGCTGTTTTAGATGCAGCCCAGGACACCATTGGCTTTCCTGACTGTGAGCACATTGCCAGGTCATGTCCAGCTTCTCACCCACCAACATCTCCAAGATCCAAATATCATGTTTTTTCTGTTTGCTTAGTAAGTTTATTTTTGGTAAAATGTCAGTTCAATGTCAATTCATCTTTGTTTTTTAAAACATTTAATTCTGGATAATAAAGGGCCATTTTTCCAAGTCTCTAGCCATGCCAAAATTGTTGTCCAAATTGACCAGAGAAAGATTGTCTAGTGGACTTCTTTGCATTTGTCTTACTCTGCTGTGGTCTCTGATCTGCCTCATGTGAAATAGCAACTGGCATTTCCATTTCTGTGGCCATGACTATCACAGTGCTTTCAAAACACATTTTCATTGCATCTTTGCATGTATGCAAACCATCATTCCCTTTGAGGACTGCATTTGAATACTCACAGTCCACCAGTGGCAGTACTTTTGCTCCCGGCATCTCTTCTGGGATTTACTTGGAAATTTCTTGGTATCTCGTCTTACAAAAAGAAAACACAGGTGTAAGAAAGTCCTGGCCCAAAGACTTGAAAAGATGGCCCAAAGTAACTGTTTCTCTCAATAATGAAACAAGCTTGTCAGTAACTGTTTTCAGTTGTTTAAAGTGGTGCTGTAATTTATTCCAAGTACACTGAGATGTATGTCACTCTTAGGGGGTATCCTATCCCTCTCCATCAGTGACTGACCCTACGCTCACGGCGGAAGCACTGGATCAGACCATCGCTGCCTTTGACACGGTGGAGGATCTGCTCAAACACTTCAACCCAGACTCCTGGCAAGAAGATCTTGAGAATCTGTACACAGACAGTGGCCACCATTATCGAGGCAGGAGCTACCATGACAGAAAGTCCAAAGGTAGGAAAATACTTTGGAACATACTTACACATACTTTGGGGAAAGGACAGGATATTCCTTCACTCCTCATAGGAAAGTCCATCAGTCAGGTGTTACATTCTGGCGCTCATGTTCCTATTGGAGTCACAGGGCAAGGTACCACCTATTAAAACCAGGGATGTGTCGTTCAATCCTTAATCAGTTTCCAGGTAGGATCTCACGTGAGAAATCAGACTGAAAACTGCCCATTTTTATGATAAATTCACAAATAAAAACACAGGTCCACATGTAAAGACATATGGTTCTAAGCTTTACCCTCTTAATCATTGCTTTGTGTGTAAAGCGTGGGGCTCCTAATTACCAGTGTTATTATCCTTCTTTAAATACCCTGCTTAGGGACTGTTCTCTGTTGAGTGAGGAATGATCACTTTTATCACATTGTGCTTAGGAAAGCATCTGGTGCAGACACCTGTATGTGCAGCTGGTTTTTTTAGGATGTGAACATTTCACTGTTTTTCATTATGTTGGCAGGGAACATTATTATGGTTTAACATCTTTGTCTGTAATTGAGCAAAGCATACATTTCTGGGTTATGTTTCTTGTTTCCTTCTGTTAGTTCAAATCATCCACCAAATGGTAAAGCAAAGGGGTGTTTAGCTGGCAGTACAAAGCCATAATGAATAAAGCAACACTATTGAGAAGTCACAGTTGTGCTCTGAGGTAACCATGCACTGAAGGGCCTGACGAAATTGCCCTTCATGTGCAGTATAAATGTAGGATGTCTGTTAGGATTCTTTAGGATGACAGTCACTGTAGTTTTCACACCAGATCTGGAGTTAAGAATTTTGTTTGATTTCTCATGTTGTCATCTATTTTCAAGTTATGTAATCACATGCATTCTTATTTGTAACTTTAAAATTATAATTCCCAAATCACAATTCCAATTCTTTGCAATCTAGCATTTATTTACATCTCAGATCCCATCCCCCCATACCTTAAGCATGTTCTAAGGAGCAAGAGAGAACTGTAGTTCCATGTTTGTAACTTGTTATCAAATTATGAGGCTTTGCTCTTAAAAGGAATATATAGACTACATCTGTATTAGGGAAAACTGTCAAGAAGTGTTCCCAGGCCCTGAAATACAATCATTATATTGCTAAATTGTCAGCCTGGTCATTGTTAGGCATGAACCAGGATCTGGCAGAGGCCACCTGTCATTTATGTGCCCACCTTGACTTGGAGAGTAAGAGGTGAATGGCAGGAATGTGGGCTGTCCTGTGGCTGTTATCCTTGGAGCAGGAGAATAACCACAGGCACTTGCTGTGTATTAGTAGACACAGTACTGGTGTACAGTTTCCAAGACAGGTTGGCTTTCTTTGTTTCTGGGCTCAGCATTTCAAAGGAATCTGTAATAAAGCCCTGAGCACCCATTCAGCAAGAAGTGAACCCCTTTACTTTGCTCCCTTTTGGCACGTCAGAATTTTCAGGCAAGAACCACCATTGTTGGGGAAAAACTTCACCTAAGTATCACTGTGTGACTTTCAAGAGTGTTTTGATCTTCTGTGGTGTGTGGAACATGATCTGTGTGTCCCTAATTCATCCAGGCTGGATTTGGCACCAGTAGATATGTATAAAAAAGAAATGAAGGGTCTGTTCTGTTTTTATTAGAAGCTGTTTAGGATCCTGTATCCTGTACTGGTTCTGATTTCCAGATATCATTTCATTCTCAGATCCTATTTGGCCCAGTATCCCATATATTTAAATAACCACATAAGTATAAAATAGCATTTGATGCTTTATTGATGCTAATTATGCAGACTGGAGGTATCAAACTGATCTGATAGTGCTCAGAAAATTCAGATGCATAACATTTTTCCAGTTACAGTTTTAATACTTGATTTAATAGGCTTTTTTGTTGGTGGTGGTTGGTTACAGGAAAAAGAAAAAAGGTTTTATAACAGTTTTCCTTTTGTTTTTGAACTAAAGGCCGAATTCCCTGACTGTTAGCAGCTCTCTGGGCTAAAGTACCTCACCACAGAGAAATCTTTTAAAAATTTCAGTTAAGAATTTTTTTTAGTCATAAACTTCTGACAAGATTAAAGGCTTGTTCTTGGAGGATGTGAGGAGTAAGGAACAGCTTTACAAATCCTTAAATTAGAAATGTTTGGTGGCTTTTAAACACAGACAGAGTGGATCTCTGAGGAATGTTTATAGGCACTGGGGTAACCTTGTAGCAAAGAGAGCAGTAGATTATATCATAATTTATTTCAGATATCTATCTGTTTCAGCTTACAGCTTAGGTTTTATTTTTTTATCCTAAGTTAGAACAGCCTTGGGGCAGGTAAGAGCAATTTGATGTAATCTCTGCCTATCTTTCACAGCATTTTCAGATCACACCATGTAAATGGTATAAATTAATCACTAATACTTTCACTCCTATCCAACCTTCTACCCATACCAAACTCTGGCACGAAATTGAGCTAAGAGAGGCAGTGTTGCTGAATACTAATTTTGATAACAGGGACAGGTGATAAATGATATTTAAATGGTGTGTTTTCTTAATTCGCCAATTAATAATCTACAACTATCAAGGTCAAGCAAATAAGAAGTCACTATTTTATCATAACTGAAACTCACAGAATCGGGGAATAGATTAAGTGGGAGGCCACCTCAGGAACTTAAATGCCCTTCCTCAAGGCAGGGTCATCAATAGAAGATTGCTCATGACCATGTCAAGTCAGGTTTTTAATATCTCCAAGCATGGAGGCTGCTCAATCTCTCTGGAACCACTCTCTGAACAAAAACAAACAAACAAAAACCCAAAATCTAGTTTTCAACGTTTAAATAGGTTTTTATATCTTAAAATTTGAGTTCAGAACCTTTTGTTCTTTAAAAGTAGTCTCTGGCTCCATTCTTGCTTCTTCCCATCATTGCTACATTGATGCCAATGGTATGAGGCTCAGCAAGGCTGAGTTCTGCATCCTGCCTTGGGTCACAGCAACCCCAGGCAGTGCTGCAGGCTGGGGACAGGAGCTGGAAAGCTTCCCAGTGAAAAAAGACCTGGGGGTGCTGTTCAACAGCAGCTGAACACGATCCAGAGTGTGCCCAGGTGGCCAAGAAGGCCGATGGCATCCTGGCCTGGATCAGCCAGGTGTGGCCAGCAGGAGCAGGGCAGTGACCGTCCCCCTGTAGCCAGCACTGCTGAGGCCACAGCTCCAATGCTGTGCTCAGTTCTGGGCCCCTCAGTGCAAGAGAGACATTGAGGGGCTGGAGCGTGTCCAGGGAAGGGCAGCGGAGCTGGGGAAGGCTCTGGAGCACAAGTGCTGTGAGGAGCAGCTGAGGGAGCTGGGGGTGTTCAGCCTGGAGAAAAGGAGGCTCAGGGGGACCTCATCACTCTCTGCAGCTGCCTGACAGGAGGGTGCGGCCAAACTGGGATTGGTCTCCTCTCCCAGGCTGCAAGTGACAGGACAAGAGGAAATGGCATGAATTTACAACAGGGGAGGTTTAGATTGGATATTAGGGAAATGAGTTTCACAGAAATGGTCATCAGGCATTGGAACGGACTACGCAGGGAAAGTGGTGGAGATGCCATCCCTGGAAATATTCAAAAGATGTGTGAATGTGGCATGTGGGAATATGGTTTAGAGATTATTATGGCAGTGCTTGATTTACAGTTGTATCTTTGATGTTTGAAGGCCAAAGGATTTTATGATTTTTTTGTATTCGTACACATTAATGTATGCATATACAGATCAGTCTTTTCCTATATATCTCTTGCAAGTACCTGAAAGTTGAAGAGTGTGTGGATTAAATCCATATTTATGGTAACTCCATTCAGTCAACAAAATCTGATCTCACACCTCTACAATATTCATGCAATTCTATTGAGTTAAGTGCATTTCTTTCTTCTGAAACCAAAATTGCATTTCTATTGAAATTTCTATTGCATTTCTTACTATTGAAGTGAGATATTGGTATGAAATGTGTCTCACTAATAACCACATGAAGTTTGATATTTAATTCTCTATATGTTCAGCAAGGTTTGCTGTTAACCACTCCAGTGAAAGCTAACCATAAAATTACAGTGCAATCCAGATGGCAGAACAGGACAGAAAAGAAAGGAGAAGATGCATTCAGATTTTCACAATTCTGAAATGAGAGGCCTTGTATAAGCTATAAACTATGGTGTACACCTACATGAAAATATGATAGTTATTTCAAATAACCTCTCCAGTTGTAAATATACTCATAAAGGTGACCAATTTCTGCATTTTAGAAACTCTGAAAGTATAAATATTCAGCTTTATTTTCATCCTAGGTTGTTAGGAAAAAAGTATTATTTTAAAATAATTCCTTTTACATTTCTGTAATATATTGTAATATATTGATGATCTCAGTGTCATAGTAATTTGATTATTACAAATATTAAGCATCTCCAGAAAGATATCACTTTTGGGTTATTTAATACTGTTCATGGCAAGAACACAGGTAAAGAAGTAAACATCCATGCTTCACCATTATGTTGAAGTTCTTCACAGACAAAGGTTTCTGTTCTTCTAGAGAGTCATGAGGAGAGTACAGACATGTTTCAAGGAAGCATCTTCATCCTAGTTTAAATTTCTGTAAGCATGAATTTATCTGACTAATAATATTAGAAGAGCTTCTAAGAGATACTGTTGCAAGCAATTCAATCCACCAATTAAACATTATTTAATTTTTCCCACATACTTGTTTGCATTTATGTTTTGCTGTCGTCTCTGATTTCTTACCTCCCATTGAATAAGGATTTTTAATTAAAAAAAGACCTCCACCTGTGAAATAGTTTCCATACAAATGAAGAAAGAAAGGAAAAAGAACAAGGTCACTGTTTCTCATCATAGAAGTAAATCTAAATGTCATGGAGCTGGTACCCAAAGAAAGGGGTTATCTTTAGAAAGGAATGGAGTGGGTTTTTTTGTTTTCCCATAAATAAACCTTAGAAGCAGGAGCACATGTAGATAGATACATTCTGGTAATTCACAAGATTATCCCTTCCTCTAAGTTCATTTTCTTTGGAAATAATACACAAGAAGCTTTTGGCTATCAGAGGAAATTAATCAGGTGGGACATTTTTGCAATAGCATCTCTCTCCAGTGACAGCTTTACAAGTTAAATAAATAAACACTTGCTGGCATAGCCACACTGCTCTCTGGAAGGGGAATAGTGAGGTCAAACCATGAATCTTCACGGAATGTTTCTGCTGTTCACTGCCAAATCAGTTCCCAAGATCAGGCAAGTTTCACCATGTCCTTAACAATAGTTTTTAATTGTCATAACTTAAAATAGTCCAGCAAGAAGTTAAAATTTTAATGTTATTTCTCGCAGGCATGCAAGCAGTGGCCAATAAATTACTGCAAGCATCCATGCACTCTTCCTTGAAAGATTCTGGGATGGCTACCAGCAAGTTTCAGTGCACCAGACAGGGAGTGCAGGCATCACAAATGCTGAATGCTTGCTCATTCATGGCAAATTTGAATATTCTAAGTACATGGAATACCTTCTTAAATAGCTGTAATTTAAAGTATTCCCTGGGCTTAAAAACCAGAATATTTTCCCCACTCTTCTTCAGTTAGGAGCCAAGTTGTCTGTTGCATGCAAACTGCACACATTCCTTCATTTCACAGAATAATTCAGATCTACATTCCTACCTTCCCCCTCTGTGACAAATGAGATTTTCCCTCGCATGTTACGTGATGCAATTGTTGGTCACTGCAGTGAAAGATTCTCTTATTAAACCCTTTTTTAAAATGCTAGTGAAACTTATAGCATGTTATTTATCACTGGAATAAGCTGCTCTTTTCCATTGATTTCAGTGAAGCAGTGTCCAATAGTTTGGCCTGCTTTTGCTACTTGACCTGTACCACAGCTGGTAATTGGTTTGCCAGTCCATAATAGGCCTATATATTTTGCCCTTTGTTCCATGAAAACAGTTATAATCCTACTGAAATCTTGATCTTTTGTTCCTCTAAAATGATAGCTGCTGTATTGAGGAGATTTGTCTTGGTGCTGTGATTCTGCAGTAAATGCAAATTGCAAGATCTTAGATCTTCTTAGCTCCCATGAGAAGGATTTAGATAGCTCTCAAGTTTCCAGGTATATTTAACAAATTGCTTATTGTGATATCATTAAGCACGTGCAGTGGAACAGTCAAAACCATTAGGCATATGTGTTGAAGTCTAAAAGCTACAGGGTTTGGTCAAAATTTTGTATAGAGAAGAATGATTTCATCAGTGTCTGAGCATTTAGATGATTTAACCAGCAGAAGATGAGACTGGGAAATTATATTTCATTTGTTATTGCCATATAATTGTAAGAATATCATTATCTTGGAAATCCAAATATTCTTTGTTACATTGTTGAGATTATAGAATCACAGAATGGTTTGGACTCGAAGGGACTCAGAGATCATCCAATTCCAGTGCCCTTGCTATGGACAGAGACTCCTTGCACCAGACCAGGTTGCTCAAAACCCATCCAACCTAGAACACTGCTGGGAATGGGGCATCCACAACCTCTCTGTATCACCTTTTCCAGTGTCTCACCAGCCTCACAGTAATGAATTTCTTCCTAATATCTAATCTAAACCTATTTTTTTTTTTGTATGAAGCAATATCCCCTTGTCCTATCACTACTTGCCCTTGTAAAAAGTCCCTCTCCAGCTTATTTGTGAATTTTCCAACTCAAGTTCAGCCACATCATAGCTTCAGTCAGATACAGCACTGCTCTGAATGTTTTTGATGGCTTTTACAGTGCCTCTAGTTTACCTGCAGATCTTTAGCAGTATTGACCCCAGTGTTACCCTGTGGGGAACACAAATATTAACCAGCTACCAGATGTTCTTGGAATTGCTGACTACTTTCATCAAGTTTCAGATATTCCAGTTATCTACTGAATTTGTAGTCCACCTATTCCATTATATCTCAGAAATCTGGCTGCAAGGATGCTATGCATCTCTTTCAAAAATCAGCAGATGCCTCTGCTGCTTTCACCTCATCCAGCAAGACAGATGTCTCAGAGCCAGTTCTGAGGTTGGTCTCGTTAAATCTATTCTGGATGTTCCCAGTCACCCCCTTGTCTGTCATATGCCTGGGCATTGCTTCCAAGAAGGATTTGCCCCTTAATTTCATCGTAGGCTGACCAGTCTGCAGCTGCCCGAATCCTCCTTGCCTTGCCTTGTCTTGTAGATGGCTTTGACATGTGGTATAGGAATACCATGGCAAGGTGGCTGCCATCTCTTACACCTTAGCTCTGCTCTGTGACTGATGCATGAAGAAGTGTAGAATGATCAGATGTGCATTTGAAGCAGATAAAGTGTTAAAAGCAACCTTAACAGACCGACTGTCTTATTAAAATTAATCAGTGACCAGCAGCAGAGGTTTTCTTCTCAATCTTTAAGGCCTCCTTTTTCAGAATAAAACTTGGCATTAGCTGTCTTCTCTGATTTCAGTGCCTACCTCTGATTAAGATCATAGAATCACAAAATATTTTGATGAATGCTTCAAGGTAAACACATGCCATAAAGCTATGTGAAATGAGGATGGATTTAATCAGAGGATTTAAGAGAAGGAAGGGGCAAACATTGGGTCCCAAGTATCCAGTTTAGTGCTCCAGTGCATCCCTTTTATGCTTGCCTTACTTTTAAGCTGTCTCTGATGCAGACATTCTGCAATAATGCTTGGGAATTATTTGCATCCAGTCTAAAGAACCTTTTAGTTCTAGTTTTAAATTAAGGACTCCAGTGGTTTCAGTCCTTGATAAGTAAAGCAGCTGGATTTCACACCAATCACACCAAGGCTCGGTTACATTTTAGTCACAGCAGTGAAGTGATGCATGAAACTGACTGTACTGTAAAATCTCATTCTTATATGGATGAGGAAATGGACTAGCTCCAGACAGTAAAACAATCCAAAGACAGGAAAAAATGATTATTAAAGCTTTCAGCAGAGAGAGTTCTTTAGAATAAAATGTGCTCTTTTGTTGGGGGGCAATAAACTGTGGTCTAGAGCTTAGGATTTAATTAGGCAATGGGAACTGTTCTTGTATGTCAGTGTGGTGCTACCAGAGTACAGGATACATTGTTCTGAGTACTCTGCATGCTCACCTTATTCCCACCAAGCACTGCAGTTCTGTAGAGCAGAGTAAAAAAAGAGTGCAGGTGTTTACTTCCAAATTAATTTTAATGGAGGATGACTTGTGTGTCTCTTAAATTGTTTATTTAGGCTTTTCTTCTCTCCTTGAGATTACTCATTTTCATTTGCAACATCACTAATATAAGACCTTCCTGCTTATCTGAGTATCTCATGGATACTCCCCTGAATTGCTGCAGTGTCAGTGTGGATGATCCAGGCCTTCCCCTCAAGCAATCTCATTAGTGATGAAGGCAGCAAATTTTCAGCCCTCTTCTTCCTTTAGTAGATTTTTCTGTCACATCAGTTGGCTGAAGTGAATAGTAGCCAGCTAGTGCTTTCTTTACCAGTTAGCAAAGCTGATGGCAAAGGTCCTGGTGAGAATGTTTAGAGGTGTGGGAAACACTTCCTTGTGGAAAGAATTAGCCTGAAAGCCTGCAGTGAGAATACGTGGCTTTGAAGAATGACAGTGGAGAAGAAAATATAATCTGTTAAAACAAAGAAATCAATATACCCTGGACTTGCCAGTCCTGGCTAAGGACACTCACAGTGTATTTTTCTCTCCGTGCATGAGTGTACCACCAGTCCCATTGATTTTGTGCTTATAGCAGGAGGATGATCTATACCTCTTCTGGAGAGATGCTAGCTCTCTGGAGAGAACCACTGAGATTTCATGGGGGAATGTATCATAATTGCTATAAAATAGCAATTTATCTGCTAAATTCCCATTGACTGAGATAACACCTTGTCAGAAAAAAAGTGAATCTGCTATGATTTTCTGTAATAGCACTTCTGATATTTATGTATCCTTGTCTCTTGCATATCAGCCTTGTGATTACCTCCAGGTTAGAATGTAAAGGTGCATGATGTTTACAAATCAACCACTTTTTCCACAATTAACTTAGTGATGTTGACAAGGCCTGAGTCACAGAAAGTATGAATTATCTTTGTTGTAAGGTTTCACATATTTGTATTAAAGCACAAGCATAAGTGTTGTCAGAAGCAGAGGTTATGTTGACCTGTTAAATATGCCCTGAAAATTTGATATGTTCACAAACACTAGACTGTTATCTCAGTTCTCATTTGAGCCAATCCTGTTTTCCTGTTGATGCTTCTGTTAGCAAATACTGTTTGGAGTCAAACTCAACACAAGTTCACATGCCCCGCACTCCTGAATGAATTACTGAGCTTTGAACACCTAGTTGGTAGACAGAATACTAAGGAAAAAAGAAGACAGAAAAGGAAGGAAAAAGAAATCTATTTCTATAGAAATAGAACTCATTAAATTTGTTGCTTTTATCTGTGTCACAATTGTGGAAAATATATTTATAAAAGCAGTTTTTGGTTTTGCTTTAGCTTTACAAGCCAAAACTAAAAACAGCATTTAGGCTCACATTTGATAGTCTATAAGTTATTTTTATGGCTGGCTTTACCACTTGTTTACATGACAGATCTCTCATACTAGGCATTTAAACATCAACCAACTACTGGCATTCAAAGGGCCTATTAATTTTAATTGTATTTATTTGTATGCCTCTAATAGTAACACCAGATAAAATTAATGCTGCTGAGATTGGTTTCTCCATCTAAAAATGAACTGTCTAAATTCTATTCATAAACAGTATAGGCAGGCAACTTGAGGAAGAAAGTCCTAAATGCTCTTGCCATGGAAGGGATGTATCACTCCCCAAAAATGTTTCTCTAGTGAGCACAGGAAGGGCCTTGTTTTTGCTCATAATAAAAAAAAATAGATCTTAGCATCTAAGTAAGCCAGGTATAAACAGAGAAGGGAAGAGAGTGTCAGAGGTGGAATCTCTTGCCCAAGGATCCAAATATGTGGAGTGACAAAGCAAATAAAATGACCAGTCCTCAGCTTTCAGGCCAGTATTTTACTGCAAACCTTCCCTGCACCTTTATAGTCGGTGTGATCTATGCTATGGCAGTCAGTGGGAGAAGGATGATAGCCTGGATGGTCACCTGTAATGATTTAAATTTGGTAGGTTTATGTTTATCTGTTCAGAAGTCACTCCTATAGTTCACATATTTTTCAACCAGCACCCCATCACTCTGTGTTATTGACTGCCCGGGGAGCAGCATCAGCCAAAGGAATGTCCCTCTCTAATGAAGCTTCTCACCTCACTAATGAAGCTTTTTTTGCATTGCAGTTGACCTGGACAGGTTGAATGATGATGTGAAGCGTTACAGCTGCACTCCAAGGAACTACTCTGTCAATTTAAGGGAGGAGCTGAAGCTGACAAACGTCGTTTTCTTCCCCCGCTGCCTCCTTGTCCAGCGCTGTGGCGGAAACTGTGGCTGTGGCACTCCAAACTGGAAGTCCTGCACCTGCGTGACAGGGAAAACTGTGAAAAAGTATCATGAGGTATTTTCATTCTTTCTTTGTTACTTCTTTTGGGTATTTATTGCTTCCATGGATTCTGAAGTCTTTTCTCAGAGCTGTGTATGCTGCTTGTTAAGAGACTATGTAGGTATGAGAAAGGGGTGTTGACAGTATTTATGTGTAAGTTAACTCAGAAGAAGTTGGAGAGAACTTTTGCCACCTGAGTGCCAGCACAGTGAACTTTGAGAACCACTCATCCTAGTGAACTTTGTTTCAAGAATGAGCCTTATGTTAGACTGATTTTTCCCAGTCGAGGACTAATACAAAGTAAATATATATACCACTGGAAATACTCTTTTTAGTAGCACAGAGACATGGATTCCTTGAGATACTTGACTTCATTTCCTCTTTCTTTAAACTTATGCTCACACTTGGAAATTAAAATTAAGTCACTTATAGGAGGCAGCTGAATCATTCAGCCTTAGCTTTTCTTTCCCCACTCAGCAATTTTTCAGGAAAGCAAAATTTTTGCATAGGAACAATGCCCATTATTTTAATCCATTCAGGATGCATCTAGAGAGGAAAAAACACAATGAAAGAGCATTTTGTATTCCTACCACTAACACAGTATTTTCAGATGAAGACAAGACTGGAGAATAGTTAATATTTTCTCTAATTTTAAACAAGATGCAGGGGATGACCCTAGTAATTACAGAGTAGAAAGCCTTATCTCAGTGGTAGAAAAGTTAATTGGAAAAAAATTAATAGTATAAAGCACCTAGATGACTATGAGCTGATAAAATTAACTCAGAATGCCTTATATGTGAATAAATATTTATATAGCACCACAATATTGTACAAGAATGCTAAAAGGACTGGCACCTCCTGCAGAGAGCAAACAGTCAGCCAGACAAGATCAGACATGGATTAGAAGCTGGTTAAGAGATAAAGAGCAACGAGGTGGAAGAGACAAGTGATTTTCTAAATGGGAAAGGGCTATCTGAGGGTGCCCCCAGTACAAAGGTTATTATTTCACATATGTTCAGTCTGGAGGGAGGTGAACAGAGAGGTGGCAAAAATGACAGGTGATAACATACTTGAACAGGAGATAGCATACTTGAACAGCAGAGAAGGCTGTGAGGAATTTCAGAAGGTCTTTGTAAATGCTTATAAATGCAGGTTAGAAAAGCAACAAGCATTAGTGTGAGACATCTCAACTATTCATTCATATAACTCTGGGTGTGTGAGGGGAGGAGGAAGAAATGAGGGGTGGAAATTGGGCTAAAGGTCAAGCAGTGAATCACTGTGAAGAGCTTCAGGAAAACAGTTTAGTGCAGTGATAAGAAAAAGACAAGTGACAGTCTTCTGCAGGAATGGAGATGAAGGGGTAATAACACAGTAAATATTGTGGTCTGGATAAATTGGTGGAGGACTTGACCATTGGTGCTTAAAAGGACAAAGGCAGGACTAGAAAAAATAAATAGAAGCAGCAAGCATACATCATGAGAGATGCAGGGGAAGATACAGATCAAAAATATATTTAAGGAAAGTGGCTCAAAAGTTCTGGATCATTTCATTTAGGAAAAAAAAACTAAAGAGAGGACACCAAAAGATAGGAAATAATGAATAATAGCTAAAGGAAAATTAGACCTTCCTAAGTAATCTTTTTGTTAAGAAAAGAACAAGAGAGAGACTGGAAGGAAACTAAATTAAAATTATAAAAGGGAATTGGGTTTTTTCACAGTAAATCTGTATGGAATTTCAACACTTAACTATGAGTTGTGCATAATGCAGAAGATTTCTGAAAGAACTAGAAGTCAAATATAAACTGAGGAATCCTGGTTTACAGCTGTATCAAAAATAAGTCAACTATTGACAGTAGCTAGAAAGAAAAGTGCTGTTATAAATATGTTGTAAAGGACTTTTTTCAGGTGTTTAGAAACAAGTATTGCTGGAATATCAGAATATCACACTAGCCAGGTATTGCTCAGCATCAGGATGTCATGACTTATGACTGCCCCAAATTAATAATGAAATTCAGGAAACTCAACATTCAACATTCACACAAATATATCACTTCTAATTTATTTTCCTGCTCATTTCTACTCTGAAAATCATATGAATTCAAGACAGTGTTTTATCTTTAACATTAAATGGCCTTTGTAAGTTTAAATTTAAATTTTATCCCTTAGGGATGAATTAACAGCTCACTGAGCAGATATTTAGTCTAGTGTCTCCCATTAACATGAGTGGAAGTCATGCAGATAAATTCATGTATGACATACTAAAGATGTGTCCATTAATTTTAGTCCAAAATGTTTTCCACTTTATTATTATTATTAGCCACACACAGTTAATCAGTTTTATTCTTATTCTCCTTTGACACTTTAATTTTACTTAAATACCAGGTGGAAAAGGCACTGAGGAGAGCCCTCTCCACATGCCAGTTTTAGAACTATAGAGCCAGTTTACTCTCTTAAAAGCCTATTTGAAACCCACCAACCTTATCCAAAGAGCGTTTACTTGCATAACGAAGGATGGAGCTTTACACTTATGAAATCCCCAGCACCATTAATTTGGTTAAAAAGCTCAGCCTCCTACTGCAGGAGGACATAGGCCAGATTCAAACACAAGTCTCAGTTAATTTGATTTACAGAAGACACCAGAAGGAAATACTAGGTGTTGGAGCAAAGAAGATGTTTGAAGTATCTGAGACTTGAGACCTGCAGACCCCAGACCCCTTCTCCTGCCAGACTGATTTTCCCTATCCTGGAGCTTATTCTGCTCAGCTCCTGAACCTGCAAGAGTTTTGTGTCCTGCGCATGGATATGCTTGTCCTCAAAATGTAAAAGTGTCTCTGGAGATCACTTAAAAGTTCCCAGGCATTTCTGAGCTACCCAGTATTTCTATGTGAGAAAGACAGGCAAATTTTCCATAAGCAATAGGCTCCTTTTTTGGCTTTGTAGCCAATTCTGGAGTAGCTGCATGTTGGTAGCTGTGGGGACCTTAAAGTCCAGGGTGTTTCTTGAAAGAGAGGCTTCTAGTCCAGAGAGGTTTCAAGGTTATCTTCTCCTTATGCTCTTACTGCTTTTTAGTTCCCTCTGAGTTCCTGTTCAAAGCCTCCCAGTGTAATCACTGAGCACTCTCTCCTAGCCTGGCCTCTCAGGACTAATAGCTGTCATGTGGAGCCTTTAATTTTCCCAAGCTGGAGAGTGCTGCTCCAGTTTCCTGAACGGAATGTACCGCTCTTCTCTATCATGTCTGACTGTAGGAAGTGATGCAAAAACAGGGAAAATGAGAACGTGAGATGGCCACAATAAGGGGTAGCTTTTTCTTTATTGCCCTGGGAGATGGTAATCATGAGATCTTTGGTCTTCTTTGTAGCCTGGAAGTTTGCCCTGACTTTACCAAAATACTCAGCAGTTTTCAGAAATGAATGGGGTCATAACTTGGGTAAACAGATAGTTTTATTGGTGGGGATGGATTTTTTTTTTTCCCTTGCAGGAGTCTTGTGATGCTCTGTGGTTTTTCCATGGCTTCTGGGTTTGCTTTGGAGCAGAGCAAATACTCTGGACAAATATTCATGACTTACCACACAGTGTCACGAACCCTTGAAACCAAACAGGCCAAGTCCTGGCAGTGTCTGAAAACGTCTCTCAGGCATAGTCTGCCATGAGTGATACTGAGTTATGTTGCAATGCTCTGTGCAAGGGAAGGACAAAGCAGTACATGGAAGTGGACTCAGCACACCTTAATCAAAGCTCAGCCCTACAGCTGTCTAACTTTCTAAAGCAGACCTGATATAAAAATGTGCTTCCCATTGTAGTTAATTTCCTTAAAAATGCCTGGAGCTTCTCTTTAAAGAGGCACAGGCTCTAAACCTGGAGGTTACTCAGCACAGAGAAGGTGTGGGGGAACTCAGGCCAGGACTCAGTTCAGCTGTGGCTGTGGCTGTTCCATCCAGCCAGCATGCACATATCTCAGAGAAACAAGAAATCAGTTTCCCCATCTCATTGCTATAACTGATGAGATGTGAAATGAGTTTCCCTGGGGAATAAGTGCTCTTAAGGTAGCAACCAGAATTTGTCAGAATGTATAAAACTCTGCAAACAGTACTGAGCTGCACACCTAAGGGACATAAAAGGAAAAAAGAAAAGTGGTGATAGCTGATTGCAGCTTTTACCTACTTATTTGTGTCTCCTGTAAATCCTGATGTGTTGTCGGCTGTCTATAAGGTGATTCTTCCCCCACCCCTTTTTGAAGAATTATGCCTCAATTCAAGTTTGATCTTGACTGTAGCTTGTCTGGTGCCTTCACAGGATGTAGATTCAGTTAATTCTCAGAGAGAAGATTTTGATCAGTGTTAGGGTGGCAATTTCATAACCTTTGGTTGCTTTGAGAGAGGCAGTAGGTACCCCAGAGCACACAGTATTGTATCTTGACACAAATTGCTGGGGCATAAAAACAGCTTCAACTGAACCCAACAGTGCAAAGGGAAAACAAGACAGAGGGAATATTATACAGGAGAAAAGAACATGGGAGCACAATAGAGAATTAAAAAGTGAAACTTCAGTGAGACAATCTTACTGCAGTGGAGTTAAGAAATGTAACTAATACAATTGGATGCTGTCAGGGCTTTTTTCTTTTTTTCTTTCATTTTTCGGAGAAATGAGAAGCAAACCTCAAGGAGGCACTTGAGAGAGAGGACAATAATTCTCAGCCTATCCTTACACAGGGAACCATAAGAAAACTGGTCAAAAAATGATCCAAATGCTGCTGACAGAACAAAGGAAAGTTGCTAAGGGATTAAAAAGAGCTAGAATCATCAAAGCAGTGTGCAAGGAATATGGTCTGATTGTTGTATGTCCTGGAGTTGATAGTACATGTATAAAGGAGATAAAAGGTTGTTATGGTAATAAAGGCATAGAATTAGTCTGACAAAAGAGTTAATTTGTGGAATATTGTACAAGAAGCAGCAATGGGATTTATTTGGAATGCAAGTACAAGGAAAAAAATGAGTCAGAAATTACTGCTAGGTCACGGGATGAGCAGAGAGAACACAGAACTGCAGTGAGAGAAAAAGGTTCATTTTTAACTAGACGAAAAATGAAGTTCTTTGGTTGACATCTGGAAGTTAAGTGAGACATCCTGTAACATGTCAGGACAGGGAGGCAGTTTGTGAAGGAGGAGCACCTGTGTCTAGTCAGTGAGAAAACAACAGCTGTAGCATAATGCACACATAATTCCTGACAAGATCAGAAAAAGTGAGGGTCTTGTTGATGTCACATATGTCAAAAACATCATTGCTTTAGTGAGTGCTTCAGGTACTTGAGTTTTAAGCCAATTAATTTTTTTCCATGTTTGTTGTATTAAAACCAGGCGTTTCTTATGCATAAAAATAAAAAAATAGAAATAATAATCCCATCTATATTTAATAATCCCTTATTTTGCCTGCTACCAGTGATCAGCAAGGCAACTCATTTTTCTTGTCTCCGATAACCTGTATTTGTAAGAATACATCTTTGGGTCTATGTCATTGGTTTGGGCTATGTTCCTACTAGAACAAAGGTCCTTGTGCTAAATAATGAACCACATTCCCATAATACTTGGCTTCTTATACTCAGAGCACAGCTAAACCGTGTGTGACCTTTGGATTAGATAACTTTCAAAAATTGCAGAGTAAGATTTTTTATGTCTATCAGAACTTGGATCTGTGTTGAATGTTTTGCACTTTTGATGCTTCCTCTTTCATGAATCTCAGACAAATATAATTTGGTTTTCATGCTAGAATGGTGTTATTTTTAGATGTGCAGAAGGAGATTAGATAATGCTGCATAGTAGAATTTTAAAATAAGTTCTGCAAAGTACAAATTTCACTAACTAAAATAGCATCCAGAGTTGCTCACCATTCTCTGTCACAAGAATATGAAGCTAATTAGATATTGGGTAAGCCATAGACATATTATTGATTTTCTGTAGGCTTCTTAAGCTAATAAGAAAAAAAAAAGCCAATTTTTGAGTGAGGCTTCATTTTTCTGTTGGTGCTTAAAATACTGGTCAAGAATTTAAAAAAACAATATTACTGTTGTTGCTAATAAGTAAATGATAAGTCAAAAATACCTGTCAGGAATTTTTTTTTAAGTTTTGACTATGTTTGCTACCCCTTATTTGCTTTTTAATAAAATAGAAATAGAAATCAGCTATCATGGACTGTCATTGCTAAATGTTGCCTGACTGCAAGGGTCAGTGATACCTGGCTAGGACCATCAGCAAATGCTGAAGGGATGGTTCACCTCATCTGCCTCTACCCATCTAACACTTTGAGTCCAAGCTTTGGGCTCCTTTCCCAGTCCCCAGAGCTATCCCTGCCAGAGGTGGGTGTTTCAGGTGTATCATGCTCTGGAGTTGCTGCTTTATTCCAGCTTCTACTGGAGACATGCCATGTATGGATCAGGGTGAACAAGTTCTCTCTAGCTGGGTCCTTTTCCTGGCAGTCACTGCCACTCTGCTGTCCTCAGCCCCACATCTTGAAGTGTTAAGAGTTCTTAAGTGTTCTTACAGACCTGCTGAGATGATAGGGGCCATCAGCCCTGACTTCCTGTGCTCCACAGGCGACAGGAGAGCACCTGCTGCCCCCAGAGCACAACCCATACACCTCCTGGAAAGGCAATCCTCAAACAGGCTGGAAACCCCCCAGTTCCTTGGAGGGCTGTCTAAGTGATGTGTGGGCCTGACTTAAACATGTGTGCCCTAATTCCACTTGAAGTTTTTCTGGCTTCAGTTTCCAGATCCTGGTTTTTGTCATGGCTTTGATCTCATTTAAAGAGGCTTTCAGAAACTGGCATCCAAATCCAATACATAATCAATGAGCAAGATTGCTGGCAGGGAAACACATGTAAGCATTTTCTTTATATTTCCTAGATCACTGCCCCCAAGGAAAGTTACGTGGTGGCTACAGTCATCATACCTTGAAACTTCTCAGATAGATGCTCAGACACATCTACAAAGTAAAATACCATCCAGCATATTGGTGTGCTCCTATGAGCCTCTCTGTAAAAAAATGCCCTACTGCCCTTTTTCTTGTATTACCTATAAGCACCAAATCCAGCTCAAAAGCAGAATAATCTGTCTTGATTTTATTTTATTTTAATAGTTTGATAACCATAATTTACTCAGTGTTTGATGAGAGGGACATGACTGTAGTTACATGCTCTTTGTGAGGCAATGATCTGAGTAGCTGAGGCACTGCAATTTGGTGAGAAGTGACAGATGTTGATCCTTTAATTTGAAAACTACAAGGTTGTTCCTTTTCACCGCAAAAAAAAAAAAAAAGAAGCAACAAACAAAAAAACCCCAAAAAACAAGCCTTTTGAGCATTGTAGACCTATCATATCCATATTTTCTTACAGCTACTGATCCCATGAAAAAATGAGTGATAAAGTGTCCTGAACAGAATTTATTTGAGCTGTTCTCATTAATTCAATAGTTTCTCAGTTTTAAGGACATAACCATGTGATAAATAAACAGCAGCTATTTGCAGAATAAAGGGTTATGTTCCTTCTACTGTGGTCACCAGAATTGGCCTTATTTCCAGATTCTTTTTAATTTCCTTATACTTAGATGAAAATAAAACTGTTAGGTGGGAGTAAGACAGGGAGCTTTGAATATCAGCTCTGTGATCAGCTATTAAAGGAGCTCTGGAGGGGGATCTGGACAGACTGAATCTGAGACCAGTTGTGTGAGGTCCAACAAGACCAAGTGCTGGGTCCTGCACTTGGGTCACAACAGCCCCAGGCAGTGCTACAGGATGTGGCAGAGTGAAAAGCTCTCTGGCAGAAAAGGCCCTGGGGGTGCTGGTTGACAGCAGCTGAACACGATCCAGAGTGTGCCCAGGTGGCCAAGAAGGCCGATGGCATCCTGGCCTGGATCAGCCAGGTGTGGCCAGCAGGAGCAGGGCAGTGACCGTCCCCCTGTAGCCAGCACTGCTGAGGTCACCCAGCACTGGTAAGGTCACCTCAAATCCAGGGAAGAGGAACAGAGCTGGAGAAGGGTCTGGAGCACAAGTCTCACATCTGAGGGAGCTCAGAGTGTTTAGACTGGAGCAAAAGAGGCTCGGGGGAACCTTATCCCTCTCTCTAAGTGCCTGAAGGAGGGTGTAGCAGGTGCGGTGGGCCTCTTCTCCCAGATAACAAGTGTCAGAACAAGAGGACATGCCTCAAGTTGCACCAGGGGAGGTTTAGATATAAGGGAAATTTTCTTTACTGCAACAATGGATATAAGGGATATAAGGGATAAGGGAAACTGGATATAAGGGAAATTTTCTTTACTGCAACAATGGTCAAACATTGAAACGGGCTGCCCAGGGAAGTGGAAGAGTTGCTATTCCTGGAAGAATTCAAAAAGCATGTGAGATGTGGCATTAGGGGACAGAAGTTAGTGGTTGACTTGGTGGTGCTGGGATGAGGGTTGGACCCAATGATCTCAGAGGTCTTTTCCCACCTAAAGGACTCTATGATTTGATAATTTCAGCTGTGTTCAATCACTGTTTTCCTGTCTTGTCGGAGGAAGTGCCTGACAGTTCATTTTCTTATCAGCAAAGCCTATATACTGTGCTAATGCTTCTTGATAAAAAACACAGAGAAAGTCCCCGAGCTGTCAGATGGTCTGTTAACTTAAATACAGTCCACATCTTTGCTCTTATCCCATTGCATACTTTGATTTGTTCTCAGCTGGAAAAAATCAGATCTATCTACTCTATGATTTTGCAAACTGCCAGTCATCTGGATTGGTCATAATTTGCTTGAAGACTTCTTTAAATAAGGAATTTATCATGGGTTCAGTGTCAGCATCTGTACTTGATTTTTAAAGTACGTTTTCCTTGAAAAAGCATCTTTGAAGTTGTGCTCTATTTTTAGCTCTGTAATAATTGCAGCAACCTGATTGGGTTCAGTTCCTTTGTGCTTGGGATGACAGTGTGATACAGCAAATTGTCCTAGTGTCCATCAGGATTTATTGCATATATGGATGCAACCAATGTTTGAAATCAATTCAAAGATACTATAAAATAATTCTGTAACTTGCTTAGGCACGGTCCTTCCTTTCAGTATTACATAGGCTAAATATCAATTTCATCACAAAACAGAGAACAAAATAATAGACTCTGTTCAGTGCTTATCACTTTTGTTATATCTCATGGCTTTTCTAGCCTCAAGACATTAATGGCAGAGAACAAAAGGTCTCCTCCTGAGAGCTGCTAACCTGCCTGCCTTTCCCCACCCACCCTGCACAGCATCTCTGGTTGTCCTTTGGCAAGTGCTTCACATTTGCTTTCTGGGGCTTTCTAATCCTGTTGAAAATGCTAATACTCTGTTGATCTGGAACACAGCCTCTTATTCCCTGTCATTTCCAAAACCATCTCAACTCTCGTAAGGTGCTATGACATCAAAATACAGAAACTGCTTTGTAAAAAGGAAGAAAAAAGAGGATTGTTGAGTAACAGAGTGATCTGTTATAAACCAGTATGATTTGTTAGGGCAGAAACATGGGTGCTTCAGTGAGGTGCTGAAGTGTTACAGACATTTAGGTCCCACTTCCCAGCTGGCCACTGGCTTTGGGAAGACATGAACTTAACAGACATCTCTCCATCTTTGAAAAAGCAAGAGAAATGCAGCTGATCTGGCAGTCACTTGGCCAAGCCAGCTCCTTTTTACAACTTACAGCCTCCTTCCTAGGGGTCTCATGATCATCTTGCCTAGATGGATTTTTTTCAGAAATGTCTATTATGATCCATGCTTCCCTAGGAAGTAATTTTGCTTTCTTGTTTGCTTGACATTATTCACATTAAATTCTTCAAAAATCATTTAGGTTGAGGCAGAGATTTTTAAGATAACCCAACAGAACTCAGATTCCACCAAAACTCAATAGTATCTCACATGTATTTTGTGCAAGCTCCTTCATCTCCTTCTGCCCTTCACAAGTATTTAAGTTTTGGACCAAATCTAATGATAGGTGCTTCAGAAATTTCAAATTGCATAAAAAAATGTCCCTTTTTCTTAAGAGCAAAAATATTCTACAAGAGAGAGGAGGGATAGGGCAGCTCAAATAGGAATGGGACTGCAAAAATGAGCCAAAGGAAACCTGCTTGATAGTTCGCATGCAAAGGAGCAACTCTGGACATGGTTAGGAAGCTGCATGATTCAAAGATACCTGATATAGGAAAAAATACAGTCTGTCCAAGCTCCAGGACAAACAATACAGCAGGATGTCAAAGTGTGCAAAGAAAAAGCTGGAAATAAAACAAAAATGTGTCCAAATTAATGATGGTCAGGGCTATTAAGGGCTGTTGGGGCCCTTCGGGCCCCAACGTTCTCATCCTCAGATCTCCCACAGCGTTTTCTAATTCAATGCATTTCTGTTGATCCTCGCAGGTGCTGAAGTTTGTCCCTGAGGCCGGGCATACCAGAAAAAGAAGCAGAATCAGGAACAACATGTCCTTGGTAGACATACAGCTGGATCACCATGAGCGTTGTGATTGTGTCTGCAGTTCAAGACCACCCCGATAAAAAAGGAAAAACAAAGAAAGAAAAGAAAAAAACAGACACACTAATTGCATCTTACCGGACATTTACTTTCAAGCAGGATTGCTCTGAGGACCTTTACTCACTAATCATTTGAAATTTGCTACTAGCCTGCCTTTGCAATTAGCAAAAACCATTGCTGTGCTGATTAGTGTCATGGCAACTAAAAAGATATATCATACATTTATGTGTCAGCATCCAAGGATTTAGGATTGTGGTTATCTGTAGCTAGATTCTGAGGGTTGAGATTTTAAAAGCTCAATTGCAGTCCTTAGGCACACAGTTCCCACTGAATTTAAATACCAGGTGTGTAGGTTTTTGTGATAGCTGGCAATGAAATAGCATTGTGTTTCTTTTTCACTCACCAGTTCCTACACTCAAATTCTGCTCCCATTTCTACCTCCTCAGCTCTCCTGATGGTAGGTAGGGTTTAATGATGGGTATAAATGAGGAGAGAATTTGAGCCTGTAGGAGTGCAAAATGGTTTGCCCCACTCTCAGAGGGAACTTCTCAGCATTCTGGCCCGACAGAGTGAGATAGAATGCTTCAAATCCATCATTACATAAAATCACACGTCAGAAAAGTCAAATCTTGCTGTTTGTACTGGAGCAAGTCGTGTGCTGAAGTTAGTAGATGCTTTGCATTAGCCAGGACACCGAGGGTGGTAGGGGGTGCCGAGGCTGGCACTTCTGCCAAGGTGGCTCCAAGGCAGCCATCGCCCAAGTGCTTCTGCAAGAGGGGGCTCCTGCCAGCTCCCCAGCTAAATACCTGTGGGCTGGAACTGATATTGGTCACTACCTACCTGATCTGGATTCCAGCCCCTTGCCCAGAGTGGCCCCACAGTTGCCCAAGAGGAGCCCCCTCTATAGAAGGAGGGAGAGCCAGCCCTCCCCTTGGATCCTCCTCGCAGCAGTTCGAGGAGTGCCGTGCTTTCCTGTGGAGGAGATGAAGATAGGGCACTTGTTTGTTGAAAATATTGATTTGTTTTGCAGTTGTGTTACTGGGAAACAAAACTGTGTTTGAGATTTAATTATCATTATTTGGTTTGGGGTTTCTTTATTTGTTTTTTAACTTTGTCATATATGCATTAATCTTAGTTATCTGAGGTTAGTTGTCTCATTCCAGCTCTGTGTGTTGCCATGGTTAAAGTGTTGACAGTGAATTTCTTTTTTTTTTTTAAATTGCATTTTGCTGAAGCATATTAGCTCATTAAGTAATGTCTGTCAGTCATCACGAATGTGCATCATTTATTAAATTTCAGAATATCACTAAATAACCACCTCATAATAAAATTAGCACTTTAAAAGCTACAGCATAGCTTCCTATGCCTTTTAAACTATTACAAAAGTGCTCTAGCTGAAAAACAAAAAAGATCTTTCCAAGCTATCTTTAAGGATTTTCAAGTGCTGCTCCAAAAATGTAAAAACCAGGCAGATTTAAGTTTCGCAAAGATTTGGAGTTTTGATCATGATTGTAACAGAGGGAATAGGATGGCACATTTAATGGCTGAGGTTTTATGTTTTATGGTAGACATAGGCTGCATCAAATCATCTTGTCTGTGTTGGCTCTTGTCTTTCTGTCTCTCTAAAAGAGTGAAGTAGGTTGACAATAGTGCATTATAATTAGTGGAAAATGGCATGTGCTATAAAATACAAGGCCTTCAAACCAGTATGTTTTAGTACTCCACAGGTTTGTTACAAAAGCACCCTAATGTTCTCATTTTCCCTCTTCATCAGCTCAAGTATTTTGTAAGTGCTTTTTTATAATTTTAGCAAAACTTTGCTGAAAGGTCCCTTAAAAATGTTATGTTACTTTCTTTCCTGTACGTTAACCTTGGAGATTCAGAAAGTGTGGGGGTTTTATTATTTATATTAATTTTTCCTCTCTGGCTCCCAGATGTCTGTTTAAAAATGCTCCTGAATGCTTACTTGGGAAGTGATTCATCATTTTTCAAAGCAATTCGCATTTAAAGAACAGCCCTGTTACCAAAGATTACCACCTTCATTTTGTAGTTCAGGACTATTTAAAGAACATCTCATTCTTTTTCTGTCTCTAGCTTAATAACAAGATTGACCCAGCCCTTCCATAAGTTTTAGCTAAGTTTGGAATAAATTTGCATGCAAGACCTTGGCAGTACGGATTGTTTCTGAGATACTGAACTCCTGTTTTTATCTCTGTCTGAATCATGCCTAAGCACTCTGATTTCATAGTTAGCATTGGTTGCAGGATACACAAAGAGCTCTAAGGGGTCCTTTGATTCCCACCCTCCAAGGGAACTGGGCAACAGGCAGTGTTGTGCCAGATGTGTGCCAGGCAGCACCACCTGCTTGCCCAGTCCCACCCCAAGTGTTGTGAGGGGCACTTATCACTCCTAATCAGAGGATTTCAGCCTTGGCTGGGAGCCTGAGTTACCCCTAGAGGCAGCTGGGAGAGGCTCTCCCATAGTGTTCCTTAGTCCAGAGATTGAAATCACACAGTTTGGGAGCATTCCTTTCTCTCCTTTGACTATATAGAAATATTAGAGATTTGATTTGGACATCTAAGTGGGATACACAGAAGTAGATAGTATGAATACTCCTTTTAAAGGCTGAACAGCTGAGAATTCAGCTAACTGAGTCAGATAAAGGCAGCAATGGATGCCTGGGTCCAACAGAAAAATTCACATGCAAAGTAAAAAAAAAATCCTCTTGCTTAATGATGTTTTAACCTTCTTAAATGTAAGCTAAGTTTGTCACAAATTTTCAAATATTACTCCTGGGACACTTATTAATTAATGGAACCACTCAGTGCTTCCTGCTGCCATACAGACACCGTTCTCCCAGCCAGTGCAGGAGGGTCAAGGATGGGCTTTGTGTGGCAGTGTGGGGATGATGGCATATATGTGAAATAAGAAAAACTCCCCAAAACACAAGCCCCAAGATGCAGTGACCCTGGTGAAACCAAAAAACAGCAACATTTTTCCTTTTTATTTATTAGCAGAAATTGCAAAGGTGTATCTTCATACTTTTTTCCCTCTTTTGTCTTTGTATAATTATGTTGTTTACATACTTAAAGAACAAAGATGTTAAAAAAAACCTAATCTGGTTCAGTTTTATTTGTGGAATTGGAAACCCCCCAAAACAAATACATTTTCAAAGGCAATTCAGAAAAAGTCCTAATTTCAAACCACTCATCAGCTTTTTATTTACTATGTTCTTCTGGGATGGAGCCTACTTTCTCAAGTGCAATCCATGTATATTTTTTTTATCTCAGTTAAATGCAGCTTTCCTAGCAGTACTTTTTTCTTGGTGCGGTATGTAATGTGTCTTATCTTGATGAAAAAATAAATACTGCTTTTGAAAGAAGACATTCTGAGTGATTATTCGTATTTGGATGAAGAAAAAATGAAAGACATTTCCACAACATGACACCATCCATACTCACAAGGTCTCCTTCTGAATTTTAGCAGTCATTCCCAGGAGCATCAGGGAAGGACCAAAGTGCAATTTTGGGACAATCGAGTTTGAACCCCCAAGCTGGCAGAGCTGACAGCTTCCTTGTGGAACAGCAGTAGTGTGACAGCAGCACAGCATTTCTTAGAGCTGGATTAGGACATCCCCCCATATTTGGTGCTGATCTCAGCCCCTGCAGGCTTGGCTTGGCTCCAGGAGAGACGTCTGAACTCATCTTGCTATAGCTGCTCCTTACTGCCAGAGAAGGCTGCTGCAGGAGCTCTGCATCTCACCTCAGCAAGGGCAGAGCTGAGCATCCAATGCCTGCAGGGCAGCTGAAGGAGCCTAGGGGCTCTCGAGCTGGGCAAATTTGAGCTATGCTTCTGGGTTTGGGCATTTCCTCCAGCTTTGCCAGAAGCAGCTTTTGCTGTGTTGCGGCAAATAGTAACCTTCAAAGCTTTGGTAACTACTTTCAATTTAAGGTTCTTGTGTTAAGCTGAAGCTGCCTTAGGCTGTCATTGGATCTTGGACTGAATAAGAACATGAAATTTTTGCCCAATTGATTATTCACAAGCCAGATCCCCTGATAAGGGAAATTCAGAGAGCATACAGTAGTGTGGGAACCCAGCTTTTTAGTCTGTCCTCATGCATGAGCACCTTTTTCTGTACAGTAATGCTAGTGATCTGAAGAACTCAGACATTCAGATGAGCATATTTATCCCCTTTGGTTTGCTCCTTGTTACTCAAAGAAAAAAAATACTGTATATTTTTTCTTTTTTTTTTTTTTAAAGGCAGTCAGAAGATACAGAACAGGGCCATAGTTAATTGGTAGAGGAGATATTTTTTGCCTTTTGGAAATGCACTGAATAAACTTCATAGACAGCAACTCAGCAACTCCAAAATGTTCAAGGATGGCATAAAGCCCTCCCACCTGGCATTGCTACACACCTCCATAACTAATGGCTAGCTAACACCAGTTTGTCCTCAAGGAATGTGTAAGTGAAAGCTTAAATAAATCTGAAACTTAGAAAGCAGCTCTGCGTTTCTTCATCTATAAAAGTTTTTCGTTCACATCATTCAGGAACTTACCATCACCTTTTTCTAAAAGTAGTGTTTTTTTAAAATGTTCATCTTCTCCTTTTTGAAGAACAGAATCTTCCTCTAGCTAATTTTAAGAACTGTAACAGCTGTAAAAATATTTGCCTGTAAATTCAGTTAAGATTTCTCTTGCTCTTGTCCAGAGTGCATTGCCCATATACACTGCTGTAATGTAAATTTCAGCAGAGGTCCAATTTGTACTTATTCTCACAGGGACTCCAGTGCAGCACATAATGAAAATTTAGAAATCAGTATTCCTGTACCTCATTAAAGGAGTTTTAACTTTGTTTATTGACAGTCTTGGTCAAATATGCTGAAATAAACATTCATAGTTTATTTAGTCATTCATTGACAGGCAGTGAAAATCTGCTTTAAATGTTCAAACTACAAATTCAATTTTCCATTTCTTTTTAAAGAATCACAGAATGGCTTGGGTTGGAAGTGACCTTGAAGATCATCTAGTTCCAAATACTTCTCCTAGAAATGGAATTTCCAAACCAGCAAATGTTCTGCCATGAATAATAGGAGGGAAATATTCTAGGTTCAGTCTGTCTTTTAAAACTGATTTGACTTAAGATGGTCTGAAATTCTTCTAGCAAAAATTTATATTTCAAAACTGAGCTTATATAACCTGCTTTTTGAAACTGAGTTTCAAAGCCTCATTTATGTACTGCTTATAGAAACTTGCTGTGGCACAGACAAGCTTTAATAAAAATGGAAATAGTTATGTAATAACAGTTAATGTGTTTGATGCTCCAATTTCAAGCTGACAAAGATTTCTGCTTCACTTGAAAGAATTTCAGTTTCAGAGCTAGTACAAAGCAAACAGGATAAAAATGACTGGGTACCTTCAAATATTTTGACATAAAGGATCAAATTCTTTGACATAAGGAAAAAACTCAACTTTTATTCATCACATTTCCTTAGAAAAATAATAAGAGCAGACATCTTAACCTTTTTGTTTTGAGTTTGGAGAGTATCATCTCAAGTAGGGGATACATCTCAGGTAGGGGATACTGAAATGAACTCTCTCATTTCAATCTGAAACCAGTTTACCCTTTCTGAGATGAAGGTGGTCTGGAGAACCACCCTTCATACCAATACAATTCTGTCAAATATTTCTTTGTGCTCCCATTCTCATCACTTTTTGTGAAAGAATAAAAAAATTTTTTGGTAATACTGTTCTTCCACTTGCATTTATTATGGGAAGAAAGAGGATTCCCTCCTTCAAAATGGGGGACCATTTTACATTGAAGAATCCCAGGCTGGCTGAGGTGGGAAGGGACCTCTGGAGATGGTCTTGTCCAGCCCTCTGTCCAAAGCAGGGCCATCTACAGCACTACAGCAGTGCTCAGTCCTGTCCAGTTGGGTTTTGAATTTCTTCAGGGATGGAGATTCAGCTCTTTTTACTAGATTTTGTAGAGGAAAGGTGAGGCATTAGTTTTGACAAATTGTGTGGAGACAGAGAAAAGTCTGATGAACCCTTGGACTTCCACTGAGGACTGTGGCTCGTGGAAGACTCTCCAGTCTGTGATGACCAGGCCTTCTCCCTGCCACATATATCCAACAGTATCACCAGGATGGTAAATTCCAGGACCAGAAAGAGTATCTTAGGTGGTGGGGGGAGAAAGGCCAAACATCCGTGCTGGAGGATTTTCCGCCAAGGTACAGTAACAATTTTTTAGCTTAAATGGCTAAAGACTTCTGCCAGTGCACAAGATGAGCAGAGGGACACATGGCCCAGGAGGAAGACCCAGTCACCTCACCACAGCAATGGAGACCCCAACACCCTCACTCCAGGCTTCCCTGGAGAGTCTCAGGGATGTGGGATACCCATCACCACAAGCCAAGAGGACAGGGTCCCCATCACCTCACAGAGGGGAGGGTGGTCACTGTCAGGGGACCGTCATGGGAGGGTGAATGCATCAGCCTCCATCCAGCTGCCAGACTCAGGGGCCACTAGCACTGCTCAGGAGGCCATCACAGGGATCCTTTATACACCAGGGAAGGACTGGAGACTGCAGTTATTTTGCAGCTTCCAGACATGTTCTCTCATTAAGGCATAGGAAAGCAAATTGTCCAGCTTTCCCAGAATATACAGGTCAGGTGCAGCACAGAGCTGAGCCCCCAGAGCATCTTCCTGAACCTGTAGAGCACCTGATGTAAGAGGCCTTCATTAAACTGTTCTGATACCCAACAGATGGCATTCATTGCAACCTTTACATCAAAATACCAACCCTTGGATTCTGTTGCTAATTTATTTCAAAAGGTCAGGCAAGGATTTGTGTGCCCTCAAGGAATTGATCGCATTATAGGAAGCTGCTCTTTCAGTATTCAAATAACCCCACACTGGCAAAACACTGCAATTTTCTCAGTTAAACTGTATCTGAGCACCAATTACACAACTGATTATTAAATGAAGATAAGCCATGTAGGCTGCATGAAGAAGACTAATTGTTTTTTTCAATTAAAATGAAGACGCTTGGGTCCAAATTAGGACCCTGACAAGAAAAGGTAAGCAAATTAGTTTCACTGGGAAATGCAGCTACCGCATACCTGAAATGTTCAGGAGCAAATGAGTCAGCGATTTTAATAATCAAAATGGAAGTATCCCTTGAAAAGTCCTTCTACATAAAGCTAAATCAAGGAGCAAATGAAAACTAGTCCTTGCATTTTAATATCATAGCTGATTGCAGTGAGCTTTGGCCAGCATCAAGAGCTTTTTATTTTATCTGAGTTCTGTCTGACAAGCATTTTAAGAAGCTATGCAATGTTCAGCAAATACCAAACTGCTGTTCTTTACCCCTCACAAAAGTGCTTATTGAAAAACAGAGACCAAAGGGTACTCATTGGATAGACCAAAGCTCCCATGGACACAAAAATCTATACATTAAAAACAAAACAACACAGAATGTTTAGAATGATTGTGGGTGTATGCTGAAGGAGTTTTCTTGTGGCTGATGTGTTTACAGGCAGCAGTTTGCTTTTAGTTCCCAAAACACCATGTTGAATACTCATGTAGGACCCTACTGTAAGTTGGCAAAGTAATAACCCACCTATCAGCTGGAAGTGATAACCCAACTATAAACCATATTTGAGGCATCTGCTAAGTGAACTGTTCTTCCCATTGACACCTCCTCCCTTTTCCACTGCATCCTGACACTAAACTAGATTAGCATTACACAAACTGCAATGTCTGATTCCCAATGACATTGACCTTCAGGAACATGTAAGTAAACACTCCACAAGTGGTTTGACCAAAGAATCAACCTGACATTTTTAGCTTATCAAAGTGAAGGCTGACACACAATAATATTATTTACTCTTTATAAAATATGTGTAAGCCACAAAATTATGGGCAGCATAAAACAGGAAAAAAGGTGCCTATAGATAAATGCTGGAAATTTTAAAAGGCCATTTTAAAGCCTTTAACTCAGAGAAAACTTGTGGAGGCTGCATGCTCCAGAAAAAACAAATTATCTAGGTGGTCCTTGAAAACTGCAAAGGACCTTATGAACTTTCCTTCATGTAGAGCACCTGATAAGGTACCAAATAACAGAGAAACTTGCTGTACAACAGCGTACAATAAATTACTCTTAAGATGTAGTGATTTTTATTATCTCAGGAAGTTTCCAGAGTAATTTCTTTAACTGCAATTTGTTCCAAGCACCTACTTCTCCTCAGTTTATTAAAAAACTCAATAATTCCCTGATCAAATGCATCTTGGGAATTTATCTGTGTATGTATGATTATAGCCACAATATATATAAATTTTAAAAATTTGCATACAAGTATACAAACTATTCCATAAATCTATATTTAAAAATAGGCAGAAAATTTTCAAATCCTCCTCTAAGATAAAATTCATCAGCAGGCAAAGAGAAATATTCTTACACTGTAGGTAAATTTCCTTTCTTTAAAAATCACTGAAGGCTTTTAATACAAGTGCTCTGCAAGACAGTCTCATTTTTCTTCCAGGCTTCCATTGTTCACACAAGAAATCTTGAGATGTCTGCTCAGCACAGTTACTGAAGGTTGTTAGTTGTAGTTCATTGAAACTCTTCAGCTGAATTTCTTTCTGTGAATTTTGCAGTTTGGCTTTTCTGCACAAGACTTGAAAGATTGCCAACAGCTACACTTTGTCTTTTGGGTGTTTAAGCCTACATCAAAGAAATGTGCCTTTGATAGAGAAATGCAGTGCACAAGAAAAGAGGAAATGCTCCATATACCTCTGCCAAGGTCTTTGAATTTTAGGCATTGCTGTTGACCTCAGATCTCTGTTAGAAGAACCCTGAGGTCTCACTGTCTCAAGATATAGCAAATGGTGAACTGCATGAAAGCATGAACACCCTCCTTACCTTATTTCACTTGCAAGCAGCAACCTTGGGCTGTGACTCCTAGAAAACCCTCTAGCACTATCATTTTCATCTACGGTGATAATTAGTCCCAGGTTCATAAGGCCACAACCTATGGAGAGAGGAGACCTTAAAGAAGATATCCAATATGTACTACAGGAGTCTGGACAGAGTGGGAAAAGACACACAAGGATGAATGATGAGTATGAGCCTTCTTTCCTCTAAAAGCAGCAAGATTAGTCTGGCTTTGAGATGCTTTCCTTCCATTCTATATCATGACTGTACACTGCTTATCAGTTGGATAATTAATGGAGTCTTTGGCCCAGAAAGCCAGCATTGTTAAAATGTCTGGTAATGCATCTCTGGCCTGGCCTTTTATCCTCTGACAGTCACAAGACAGAATCAAGTCAATGCAGGGCAGCTTCCCTGACCACAACACAAATATCTAAACCAGATCAGGGAAGGAGAACAGAGAGGAAGAAGCACTCCCTTGTCAAGGTCACCCAAAAGCTCACTTTGGTACAACTTCTACACCTTTGGTTCCTAATGCATACCAATTAGCAGGTGGTACCATAAGAAGTAGGGACTGGTGAGGCATGGAAAGAGTTGTTCATACAGGGTAATACAGAGGGTTATGAAGCCTTTCTGATGAAGGTTGAAGGCTGGTCCCAGTAGACGCATTTGTAGATGGAAAGCTGAATAATTGGACTGAGTTGTCACTGGTAACTAAACACACCTCTCCCTGAGCTTTGAATAAAGGTCATGTAGATTAACTGTTCCTACTTGATTGTGTAACCATTCCCCACCTCTTCCTTCTAAAACAGTGGTTTTACATGTTATTGCTACACAGGCCTGAACTAAATATGAGGTTAAATGCAGTTATATTTGTTAAATATGGCCTTGAGGCAGCATTTACAAGACTAGAATGCAGATATGTTGGCATGTTCTGTAAAAAGTAAGGTAAATTCAAGCACAAGCACACTATTGCATTGCAAATAAATAATTTTCCTCATTGAAGAAAATTACTAATACAAAGCTGTTTATTCACACTGCCTAGTCCAAGGCAGTTTTTGCCAACTAAACTGGCCATGAGGATTACATCATCCGTTATTTCACACTAAAATCCATTGAAACTAAAAATAAATGACAGATCACTGCAAAGTCCTCTCCCATATCTATTGGCAAACAATGCTCTGTGTTCTTTCCAGTGATGACTGAATGGCAGGATGCAATGTAACAAAAAAGTCATAAAAACTGCAGAAAACAGAAACTTCCCGTCAATTAATTCTGAGCTGCCTCTTCATTCTGAACAGTTAGGACAGAGTGAAGCAATGGGCAATTCTAAAATACATTCTGACTAATAACAGGAAGACTGAGTTCCCCCAAAAGAATTATTATGAGAGAATGTACAAGTGGCTGGGAAACCTACCCTGCCCTGTTGTTTGGAATTCAGCTGAAATGGATTGTGTGAGGCAGAGGAAGCTATAGAAATTCCTTTTTCCTTGGGAAGGATGGCAGATGGATTTATCACGCTTGTAGAGTACTAATTCTATTGAGGCGTACAATGTCATATATCATGTCATTTGTGGTGTGGATCATTACAATTGTTTCCAGAGGTAGTTCTACAGGAAAATACCAACCCCTTAGCTCCCAAGCTTAGTTGGAGTACATGCTTAAAACTCAGAGCTTGGTATTTCTATTATTTATATTCCAACACAACCAGTTTGCTCCAGGTTTTTCAGGTCCCTCTATATCAGCTAGTGTGCAAAAGCAAGATTTAATTTTAACCCCATGTCCGTGTCAGTTGTTTTCCCCAGTGGATTCACGGGCTAACTGATTCTGGTCCACAAAGAAACAGTTATTCCTTCTGTCGTAGTCCTGCTGATTAATTTACATTAGATCTTGTCTGCAATAAGTTTATTTTGGTGGAATGACACGGCAAACCTCTTTGTGCAAATCAGAGCAGCCATGCTTCTCTTGAGCCATAGTTTTCAGCTTGTGCTATTTATTTACACAGTTTTCAGCTTGTGCTATTTATTTACCTAGATCAAAGTGATGTCACCACAAGTTAGAAAAACATTCTAAGAGCGCACATCCAAAAATGAATACAACTCAGGGTTTCAGTTTCCCCATATTTCCTGATGTGTGATATTAATTGGAAAAATAGTGAAACTTAGAATAAATATATAGATACCTTCTTCACAAATACTTATTTTCTGTAGAGGCTTTCCTGAGTTTTTGAAGATAAAATCCCACCTAAAACCAATTTTTTTTTCTGAGAAAAACAGCCAATTTTTAAAGCAGGTTCCTTTCCAACCTGTGAACAGCTGGTGATTTGCACCCCCTGATTCCATGTACGATCCCTGCAGCAACATTGCTCAGTCAAACCTCATCGGCATCAGCCAGCGCTCATTCATGAGCAATGGGTGCCAATAAAATGTGCCAGAAGAAGCTGAACCCTTGAGCACTGCAGGAAACTGTAGATATTGCAGATGTAATGACAGAAAGCTGGCACTCACAGGATTATTTTTTTAAGAGACAGATATGCTAATTCTGACTCCAGAAAAATAAAAATATTTATCTAGCTGTCTAACATAGCTGATTATAAATTCCCAGTCACTGTAAAGACAAACTGGATATTGAAAATCACCTTTGAAATTCAGAATTTTTGTAGAAACCTAATGTGTTCATTCAATCAATGTTGGGCCAGCTGAAGTGCGTGGTGCATTAGTAAAATCCCAAATAAATAATTCTGCAGAATAATATGGACAGGATAAGGAATATGAATTTGGGAAGAGACATTAGACTGAGAAACCATAGTGCGGTATGCCTGGTGGGAACTTTGCAACAGCCAAAAGCTCTGATGATTAACTCCCCATGACATTCAGGTATCACAGAGGATAGAACTGGTCTTATTAGTTGAGGAATGGATCAAGGACCATGCTATAAATTATGCTTTTGCTCTCTCAAAAATCTTCTCTGTGTTTCTTACTGTGCTAAGGAAATCCTAGATTGCAGAGAAACAAATGACAGAAGCCTTGCAGGAATTAAAGTGCATGATAGGTACTATGGCATCTTATTTCTAGTGCTGTACTTCTTAGCAGCATGGGCAGAATGATACCATAGAGAAGACACCATTTAATTTAATGCTGCTTTCATGCTGTAGAGAAAGACTGGATTAATTTTGTTTTGATCCAGTAAACAGAGACAGATTCTAAACACTAAAACAAATTGGTGCTGCAGTATATTTTGCAAAACATTTTTTTTAATTATAGACAGTAAATATCATAAGTGAGCTTAAAAATAATTACCTGTGCAGTTTTTGAGAAAGAAAAAATTGTCCAGAAGGACCACTTGCAAGAACTGTTCTACAATGAGGTAGAAATATTTATATACAGAATATATAAATTATCAGTTTCCTGCAGTTAAAAAGATTTTGGGTTTAAGACATAACTTTAAAGAAAAAAAGAAGTGCCAGAGGGGTACAAGTGTCCCAAAACTGGAAGCTGAGAAAAATTCATCATAACCTGGAAAATAAGTTAATTTCTGTGTTGTTAATTCTGGTTTGGTTTCATGGATCTGAGCATGTCTAGAGGGTACATATTCAATCTCTGAATCTCAAAGAGACTTGTTCACAACAGAATTTCAGCAAAGCTTGTGTGTGTACGCTTAAGTTAATTTCTTGAAGGTAATGAGGTTTGGTAATGTTGTCACTTTGACTTGGATGGTTTGTCCTTCATCCAAAAAGCTAAGTTCCAGTAGCTTTGATATCAGTCCAGTGGACTTTAGCTTCTTCTGCCTGACCTCCAATGTTGCTAACACATAGTCATGAAGTGAGCTACACCATGGAAGTATCTGCATTAAAATTAACTGAAAAGGAAAAAAAACCCAAAACCTCAGAATCATCACTTTAAGCTGTTAGTAAAGGCTGACTGGGGAAGGCAGTATCACCTTGTTCCCTGGCAGCATAGTGTGGAGCTTATTCAGCTTTGTATTTTTGCAGTTCAAAGTAAATTCTTTATCATAAATTAGGTAATTTTAATAATTAATTGTTTTAGCTAGTTAAACTCAAGTTTATTGGTAAGCATTTAAAGAGGGAGGGAGGGAGGGAGGGAGGGAGGGAGGAAGGAAGGAAGGAAGGAAGGAAGGAAGGAAGGAAGGAAGGAAGGAAGGAAGGAAGGAAGGAAGGAAGGAAGGAAGGAAGGAAGGAAGGAAGGAAGGAAGGAAGGGAGGAAGGGAGGAAGGAAGGAAGGAAGGAAGGGAGGAAGGAAGGGAGGGAGGGAGGGAGAGGAAAGCACGTAAATAAAAAAAATTAAAAATCCAACTCCTAAGGAGAGAGCTGCAACTGCAGAAAATTATGCCTTTGTATGGAGTTACAATGGCACAAAGTGAGACAATTGTAAAAGACTGTAAAAATCCTGCAAGTTGAAAAAAAGTAAGTGTTCTGAAAGTGATCAATCTTGCTTTAATGCCCTTTTGATTACAGCTTTGTGATCCTAGCAGCACCACCTGCCATGTGGAATAATAGCCAGATCGGGAATTAGTGTTATTAATAAAATGCGATCTTTTTCCTTGTTTGAATGTTCATAGCAGAACATGTGGGCATTTAAATATGTAATTAAATGTTACCTGCCACCCCTGCTGACTGCACAGTAAATAGTGCCAATTTTTCAACATTTTTTTTTTTAATAATGCTGTGCTGCAGTCAGCAAATGATTCTTAAAACTCTGAAGTCAGAAAAAATACACTGTAAGTTTTACACAGTCTTTAAAAGAAGTGAAACTTTAACCACCTTATTAGTTGCCAAAAGCATACATTACCACTTTGGATTTTGAGGCAAGATTCAACAGCTCGCCAGAGAAGAAATACTATCTGAGCAGTGCACACCAGCGCTTTCCATAGAACCTACAGAATTTTACTACACCAGGAGGGGTGTGTTTTACAGCCAATAAAAGCATGATTTCATTAAGGAATTTTATCATATGCAACACTACATAAACTACCTCTTTTTTCACTACGAAAATTCCCACTGAGATCAACTGGGCAACTTTTCAATTCCCAGACTAGAATTCTATGTAACAAACAGAATATGAAACAGTAGAAAATAGTTTTATTTCAAACAAATTATACTTTCTAGGTAGTGGCTGGCATTGCCTTGTGAAGAATCCTGTTTCCCCACTGAAATCAAAAATTGTGGTTCCATAACACAAAAAGGCCTCTGAGTGCTCTCAGGCTTAGGTCAGGGCTCTTCTATGCTAGAACATTGCTGAGGGTTGCAAAAGAAGTTCCACATCAATCAGAAGCAAGTTTTTCTGGGTAGCAGATCTCAACTAAGAAGAAATAGCTGAGAAAAAAGTAAGGACCCAAGGAAACAGCATGAAGCTGAGTTGGGGGAGATTTAGGTTGGATATCAGGAAAAGGTTCTTCACCCAGAGGGTGGCTGGGCACTGGAACAGGCTCCCCAGGGAATGTTCACAGCACCAGCCTGACAGAGTTCAAGGAGCATTTGGGCAGTGTGCTCCTGGCCCTGCACAGGACATCTTGGGGAACTCAGGAAATCCTATGATTCTGTGATTCTTTGATATTAGTAGTTACCTAATACTACTAATGGTATTGCACTGTATTGTTTCTATGGACAATCCATTGTTCTTCGCACATGGCATTAACAGCAGGCGTCTTCTTCAATTCTGTTAATATTAGTGATTCAAATCTCTAGTCATTTGTGTACAATTACAAGAAACTAAAATCTTGTGCATATGTTCTAATACTAAAATGACATCAATGTAAGTGGCTTATTCACTGTGATGGAGTCAGTCTTACCTAACTGAGTAAGACCAAGGTTCATTTAATTTTCTATTTGGATAGTGAATTGTATTGAGTTCTGTCATTCCTCTAGATGTTCTTCCTGATTCTTTCCTCTCTGATTCTATCAAAGATTTTTATTTTTGTCACCTGCAGTTTCAACTACTATCAGATCACTCTTTGTTTTATAGTTTGGATAAACCAAATGTCTTTCTAGGATGCATTTTGATAATCTCCAGAGGTGTCCTCTCATTATGGCTATACAGGAGAAAAGAAAACTCTGATATTTGGAGCCACTCCTGTACTTGCAATGACCAAAAAGTAAACCAAAAATGAGCACAGCAAAGATGAATTTAAATTGCTGCAAAGCATTTAGATGAGATATTTGACAGCAACTTCACTTGATCTGAGATCACAGAAATCAGTAAGAGACAGCTTTCATTTCATTGCAGAACATAAAGAAGAAACATATTTATTTAGGTATGGAAGTTTGGAATTTGTGTAAACCATGAGATCCCTCTATAGTCAACAAGGGTGAGATTCAGTTGACCAGGTGAAGATGTCCATAACATAAGCATTCACAAGTAAATCAACAATAAGAACATCCCATATATATAACGAACAGAGAGAAACAGACAACCTAAGGTGGATTTCTACATTTAGTCAGAAGAATTATGCCTAAAAATGCTTATTTCCCCACAGCAATTTTAACAGCATGCTCAGTATCTGCCTGTAGACCTCTAACACTGTAAGAGTCAAAGGTGCCTCTGAGGTGGGATGAAGAACCCGCTGGACAAAATTGTGTGTGGCTGTAGCTGTGCTTCTCTGTTCCTATTTTCCTATCTTCCTTTACTGAATTTAGTAATGAGATGCAGCTTCTACCTTAGACATCTGTTAGGTATCTGACAGTAGAAATTAGTGCATTCTCTGGACATTGTACAAGCCATAAATTTCATTAATAATATCACATTAAATCACAAAAATTTAGTACCTAAGTCCATATTTAAACTAGTTTTTTCTCTACTCTTTCAAAGTTACTGAGTTCACCCAGCTGTCTTTGTTTTCTGCAGGAAGTATATGTTCCCAGCACTTAGACCTTAATTGTCTGTTTTAATTTAAGAGGTCTACTGAGTTTAAGAATATGCAGTGCCAGTGTAATCTGATACATGTGAACAAACAGCAAAGAATTGACTGGGAAATAATGTAAACCATATAACAACTGTGAATTCTCTGCAAGACTGTAAACAAGAGACCCAAAGGCCAGTACAAAAGCAGTCTTATTTAGTGTCTTCATTGTTGTCCTGTACACAGAGAAGTAAAAACTTTATCATATCTTTAAATGATAATACATAGGAGGTGAAAAAAAGGAAGGCACAATGAAGACAGTGCATTATAAAGTCTCAGTCCAGAAGGACTCGATTTCTGGACAGCAGAAATTACACAGATTTCAGTAGTGGGAACCAAAAATTTCTGTGCCCTGGTGGACCAATGCAATCTGGGAGATGACCAGCTGAGTAGAGTCATGATCAAAGGACAATTACTGTTGGCACCGGGCTGAACATCAGCCAGCTGTGTGCTCCCAGTGCAAATAGTGCAAACTGCATCCTGAGATACTTTAGGGTGATTTCATCAGCTGAAGAGAAGGTGGTGTCCCCCAACATTTACCACTGATGAGGCAACACCAGGAATCCCATGTCTAGATTTAGTCCCTCTAGTTCAAGAACAGCATCAAAAACCTGAAGAAAATACAAGATGGTGAGGAAACCTTGAACTCATGGCCCATAAGGAAAGGCTGAGGAAATGGGTTTGTTTGATCTGGTGAAGAGGAGAGTTAGGGAAAAGCTAATAGCTGTCAGTGGCTGCTTGAAGGAGACTTAGAGAAGCAGCAGTGTAAAACTCATTTTTATATTAAATGGTGTAAGAAGGAGCAACAGTCACAGTTCCTGCCTTGAGACAGTCTGCATGGACATGAGGAGAAAATATTTTTTGCAGAAGTGCAGCCCTGGCACAGGCTGCCTAGAGAGATTTTCAAACCTCCATCCTTGGAGGCTTTCAAGACTCATCTCACTAAAGCCACATAGCTATCATCTAGTGTCAGCAACAATCCTACTTTGAGCAAGAGGTTGGACAAGAAGACTCCAGGACTTCCTCCCAACAATTTAAGTGACTCTCCAAGACTTGCACTTTGTCCTGATACATATGAAAAGTATAAATGACTGAGGATTTAATTTTCTGAAATCAGTTAAGTAATTTCGAGGCCTTTTAAAACTGCACCAGATATGGAAATGGCAACTAATTTGTATCCTCTTCCTCTATCTTCCTTCCCCCAGGGCAGATCAACTGCTTGATAAGGCACATAGTGAGAGGAGACCAGTTGCCTGAACACTGATATTCAGGACCACATTTTTCAGGTGCTCTGTGGTATCTGAGACGCCAGATGGGATCAGCAGATGTGAAACATGGTCTGGAGAGTCCCAAACCCTTTCGGAAAGGCAGCTTGAGACCTGTATTTAGAAGACTGCATCCCACCCTATTAGTCAAACAATTTGTTGTATTTCTGAGAAAGCACAGTGGCAGCATGGCTAGACCAACATTTCAGTGAAGCTTTTTTGTTTAAATGTGTCAGTTGTGGCAGATAGTTAATGCTAGCAATAATTTGATACTGCTGATTAAAACATAAAATTGCAATATCTCATTTAAAACAATTTTAAGGGTCTTAGGGTACTTCCTTCTAGTATTTGTCATCAAACATACTGAAAAGGCTTTATGAATATCCTGGAGAGTACAACTACGTTTTAACCACTGTTTTCCTTTAACCCTGCAATCTGTGTATTCAAGACTGACACCAGTGATTATAAATAACAGTAATCCAAATTAATAACTGTAATACTACAAATCTGGGAAGGAAAGGAAGATACAGGATTATCTGGGCAGGGTTATAATTTGCTGGTGCGCAACTCAGAATTTGAAGGAGAAATGAATATCCACAGAAAAATAGAAGACAAGCATAGCTATTTTTTTCAAGATTATGTTTTTCAGCAGTTTTGTGTTTAAAAAAATTGAGTAACAACAGTTAGGACATAAAAAAATCTATTATGAAAGCCTCAAATTCACAATGAATTAGACAAATAACTCTTATTATGCCCATGCTCCAGAGAGAAAAGGGTTTCAGGAGTTGCTAAAGACACTGAGGAAATATAGGGATTTAGCTGAGTCTAGGGACCTCTGGAAATTTTCATTATTAATTCCGTGTTTAATCACCTGTACTGTTTTTCTTCCTTTGGTTGTTTTTGGCTTTTCTTAATTTTATTTATTTATTTATTTAAGTTTCTAAAATATCAATCATCAAGAAACCAACAGATATAAAAATTTAACTCAATCACTGCTTGTATTATACCCAGCAGAAAGCACAAACACAGATACACTGGTACACATTTGCACATACTAGTTGTGAGTTGTACTAATTAATCTTTGTGGAGTCTATTTCCTAAGATATTTGGTTCTGAGTTTTATTTGGTTAAATTAAATAGAAGAAGATATTCTAATGAAGTCAGTTCTTCTGTTTTACCAATTATTCACAGAGAATTTATTGGACCAGAATAATGTGAACATCAGTCCCACACAGTTTCGTTGATGCCTGTAATGAGAACCCAGAACATACACAGCTCTATGGATGACCCCCAAAACACATAAAATCTTAGGAGAGGAAAAGACAACAGTGTACACTGAGACAAAATCTCTCCAGATATGGATACCAAAAATTTAAAATCACAGTTGAAACATCAACCCAAACACTGGAACCTGCATACTGTCCCCAAACCGCTATTTACTTTTTAAAATTTCTCTTCGAAGCTACAGCCAGTGAAAAGCAGCTGCTAACTCTCAGTGACATTTAGCAACAGTGCTTCCATCTTTAGGGAGTCGTAATTGATTTTTCACAGCTACCAGTGTAAAGACCCTTTGCCTGGGAACATAAAATGATACCAAGGTCAGAGGATTTGAAGGCAGCAACTTTTACAGGGTTGGACTTCAGCCATATGGTCATTACAACTACCAATTATTGTCTCCCGTTTTACACACAGAAGTCACCTGCAATTTAAAAAAACTAAGCAAAGAGGTTCCTGCAAATTCATGGAAGCTATTCTCTGAAGTCAAATATCAGGCTCAAAAGAATCTGGCAGGAGGCAAGAAAAAAATCAAAGCTAATAATAAAATAGCACTGCACTTAGTGCTGGACCTGCAGTTGTTGCATAGTACAGCCAATGTACATGCTGTTCTCTTTAATCCTGCTTTTTGGGGAAAGTGGGCTTATGCAAACAAGAAAAGGAAGTTGACCTGCTTAGTGGATAGGCTTCTGGCAGGGTCACATTGGTTTTTCCTTTTTAAAGTATATTTTAGAGTCCCATTTCTCATCTTTTTTTTCTCAGGGTCCCACCTTGTCTGAAGCAATACTTGCTCTTAGGTAGACAATTTATACACAGCATGCACCTCCTCTCCATCACTATTTTCTCCACATATGTTTGAAATTCTGAACCTCTTCTACTGCAAGCTTCAAGTATCATTTAGCCAGACAAGGAGGCAGAAGAAGTAAAATTTTATATGGTACTGTATAAACCAATGAAGAGAAAGTGCTGCTCTTACACAATAATAATGAAGCACCTAGAACACACAGAAACAATTTATTCCTGTACCCTCCCTGTTTTGAGGTATAACCCTTTGGATCTGAAAAAGAGCTGAGAACTTGATAACTGTATATAGGTAGTTAACCCTGACTGGACACCAGGTGCCCACCGAAGCTCCTCTATCATTCACCTCTGCAACTGGACAGGAGAGAAAAAAATTATAATAAAATTCTCATGGCTTAAAATAAGAACAGGGAGAGATCACTCACCAGTTACTGTCATGGGCTAAACAGACTTGACTTAGGGAAATTACTTGAATTTATTACTGATCAAAATCAGAGTAGAATAATGAGAAGTAAAACTGATTTTAAAAACACCTTTCCACCACCCTTTCCTCCTTCTTGGGCTTCACTTATTTCCCATTTCTCTATCTCCTCCCCTCCAGTGGCACAGGGAGACAAGAATGGGGTTTATGGTCAGTTCATACCATGTTGTTTCCTCTGCCACTTCCTCCTCAGTGAGCCCTTCCCACAGGCTACAGTTCTTCAGGAACTGCTCCTGCATGGGTCCCTTCCATAGGATGAAGTCTTTAGGAGCATGGTGCTCCAGCCTGGGTCCCTCCACAGGATCAGAAGTCCTGCCAGCGAATCTCCTCCCGTGTGGGCTTCTCTCTCTATGGGCTACAGCTCCTGCCAGGGACCTTCTCCAATGTGGGCTGCCCACAGGGTCACAGTGTTCTTTTGGGCAGCCACCTCCTCCAGTGGGGTTCTTCCAGGGGCTGCAGGTGGATCTCTGCTCCACCATGGATTTCCATGGGGAAACAGGGGCACAACTGCCTCACCATAGTCTGCACCAGGGGCTACAGGGAAATCTCAGCTCTGGTGACTGAAGCACATCCTTCCCTTCCTTCTCCACTGACCTTGGGGTCTGCAAGGCTGTTCCTTGCACATATTCTCACTCCTCTCTCTTCTGGACACAATTACATCTATGCAATAACTTTTTTTCCTTCATAAATTTGTTATCCCAAAGGCACTACCACCATTGCTAGTTGGCTTGGCTTTGGCCGGTGGCCGTATGTCCGTCTTAGAGCCAGCTAGCATTGGCTCTCTCAGACATAGGAGAAGCTTCTGGCAGCTTCTCACCACTCCTGTGGTCCCTCCCAATTCCAAAACATGTCCATGAAAACCCAATACACTGTAATACACTTTGGAGATCCATTCTTCCTTCACTTCCTTCCTATCCTGTGCTGAATACCAGGCTGTCAGAAAGGGTACATTGCCTCACACCTGAGACGAAACATTGACAGCTTTCTATAAACTATTAGATACTGAAGTCAAGATAGGACTGAATACCTTCAGGGTCTCTCTATTGTTAGTGGAAAGAAATCTGATTGAAAGAGAATCAGAAAGGAATTTATTATATTCATGCTACCACACAATTTAAACCCTGTAGGTACGGGAGTTATATGACTGATATAAATGAATATATTAATTGACATATTCTTCTGAAGATGTTGCACTTGGTATGATGTTTATCCATAGTTACGGAGTGCCCAGTAAAAGACTTTGAATTCAGAAGTGGTAAAGGGGCAGATAAATCCATGAAAATATATTTTTGAAAATGAGTCTGCCAGCTGTTAAAAAGATGTAACTGGAAAGGCTCAGAACTGTTAATTATTTGAACCATTTAAATGGGAAGTGCATGTTTTGTATTTAACATTTCTGCATTGCACTAATCTGTGCTGGCAGCAGAGTCAATGAAAGCTTTACAGGGAGTTTGAACACAATGTGATTTTTCCTAGCCAGATAAATCTTACCTGTCCCCACTATCCTTATTATCCTCCTGACAATGCATCTAGCCATTGGAATAAATGTGTAATTGAGATACATGCTGCAGAGTGAACTTGCTCTGAAAACATTTTGCAGGAAACAGCCACAACTGAAGGCTCAAGCTTTGTACGAGTTGTGTGTAGTTCTCATTGCTCTGGGGGACGGGAGTCTCATCTAGAAAACAGGAATGTGCATCAGTCAGGGTCCTGTTTGACTTCCAAATTCATTTCTGATTCCAATTCAGTAGCTGTAAGGCTTTCCTAAAAAAAATCCAATTGCTAACAGCTGTGGGATTATCTCAGGTGTTTATTGCCTCTGTTCATTCTGATTGAAAACAAGAACAACAAAACCTGATCACAGGTATCACTTTGGATGAAAAGTGGAAATGAAATGGCAGAAACAAGAGGCAAAATTGACTGGATGAAAAATAGCAATTCCCTCATAATCTTCTCATGTAAGCTGCCAAGTCTTGCCCCAGAGGTACTTACAAAGATGATAGCTATAAGAATATAAACCAGAAAGTCTTCCTGATTCACTCAGTCCAGACTCTTGATGTTATATTCAGCCAAGTCATAAGTTTCTCCTAATTATCTTTAACAAACTCTGCCTTAAAGAGTGTTGACTTTCTTTCCCCAGTTGGAGGAGCTTTGGAGAAATCTACCAAAGATTCAGTCTTTAGAAGTTTAGGAAATTTCTTGTGAATTCTGACCTATTTTTATTTATAACCAATTTACTTGTACCAATTATGTTTTCTGCCAGAGAAGTCATAGAGTTCAAATGATTTTTACTCACCTTGGAGAAATATTATCCATATTTTCACAATGAGCCAGCATCAATTTATTTGCAACCTACCTTTAAACCCTTTCTTTACACAGTAGCGCCTTTGACCATTCAAAAACTCCTCAGAAGAGATCTAGTTTGGAAGACTACTTACCAACCAGACTACTACCTAGGAAAAAGAAAAAGTTTGGGATTTTTTTTCCTTCTCAGGCTTTGAGGGTTTGAATTTCTTATTCTTGGATCCCTTCCCAGAATATGCCCTTAGTTCACAAAAAAATGCCACAACACTAGCAGAACTGGGGGTATTGCACAAGAAGGCAAGTCAAATTCCAGCTGACAGGACAGAATATATCTGGGAGGAAGCCTGACTCCTGCTTGTATCCAGTGACCTGGACATCAGCCTTTCCCTTATCCACTGATAGAGAAGACTTGCTCAAAGTCGGGACAGCCACTTGTGTCTATCAGTGGCTGTGAGAAGTTAATACCCCGTTCTCTCTTCTCTTTGGAGGTCACTGCAGTTCTGTAACTGATATCACATGAGTTGGGCAGTGTGAGAAGATCACTTCAGTGTTAAGGTGGTCATAGAAGTGTGGGACAGAGCATATTAGCCTCAAAACACCTCTCCAAACACCTATTTTTCAGCTGTTGATGCAGGTACTGAGGGCTATTTACCCTTCTTACTGTCCCAGCTCACTGGGAAGATGGACAATTCTTTCAGCAGTACTACAGAGGGAGTTTCTATACTTCTTTGTGAGATGGGAAGGTCTGTTCTTCTGTCTATGACTCTTGGAAATGCTACAGGCAATGGGAAAGTTCCAGTGGAGGTAATTGAGTGCAAATAAATAAGTCATGCTGGTCAGTGGAGACAGAAGTTCTTTTCCCTGTGAGAATTAGGGATTCTTGTCTTAAGTGATTTATAAACTAGGTATCTCTACCAGAAATATTGGCCAGTCATCCTCTAGTAGCCTGCTTTTGATTCCTTCAGTTGGCTTAATTACTTTGTAAGAAACAAGAGTAGAGAATGAAATTTGGTCTGTACGTACCCCCTTCCAGCCACCTGGCCCACACTGTTTTCAAGGTTTGTGTAGGCGGATCCTGTCAGTAACACAGGTCTGCATCAAAGGTCGCATCATTTCAGTGCACCAGCCCTAATGCTGCATTGCAAGCTATCTCATTCAGTGAAATTATAGCACAATTAATGGCTACATTAAAATAGAATTTGCATTGGGGAACTTATGACATTCCTATTAAAAACACATTAGTTCACAATGATTAACACTCTTTTACTGAGCATGGAACAAATTAATCTGTGGATGCTTTGTTTTACCTGTGCCCTGGAAAGCAACTTGCAAAAGTAGATAGGGGACATGCATTGTCTCTGTTGTAGATAACTATTCAGTGCCTGTTTCAAATCAGAGCAGGTAGAAAGTGAACCTTAACAGGGCTCTGTGTAAACAAGAACAGAAGAAATTCATAATTCACAAGAATGGCCAAGTGACTCAAAACCACACTTGCTTACTCTATGACAAAGAGAGCCATGACCATTTCCAAAATTAGTGCATTGGATTGTATTTTTTTTCAGAGATGCTAATTATTTTGAATTTGCTGAAATTATAACTTTTCAAGCCTGTGACAGTGGAGATCAATTGATGCTGAACACATGAATACTTCACTTCTTCAGCCAATGCTTAGATGCAATCCATTGGCGTGGTACTTCTAACTAAGCTTTGCAGAGTGCAGATCTTGATAGTGATGGGAAATAAAGCTGGTTTATGTTTATGTTTTGGAGTATCTGTCCTACTGGGAGAAGTTGAGTGAGCTGGCACTGCTCATCCTGTAAAAAAGCCTGGAAAACAGGTGATGTTGTCTACAGTTATCTGATGGGATATTACAGAGAAGATGGAGCCAGGCTATTCTTAGACCATCATGGTTCTTCATGTTCCATTCGAGATTGACATTAGCTTAAATCTGAGCAAAAACTGATCCCCAAACAGCACAAAAAACTCTACTAGCAGCTAGGTAGCCCAGAAGCCTTTCATCCTCTGCAGAAAATGCTTCTTTGATGCCATTCTTTTGCCCAAATGACTTTAAAGAAAGAGAATATTGTCTCAGTACTTTTCATTTTGTTAGCTACTTGGTGATAAAATATTCAAGGCTACTGGTGGGAAAGTGATGTTTCCTAGCTGAGCTGAATTGTTTCTTCTCCAAACCAAAATCCTATTAATTGTTAAAAGAATATTAAAAAAAGCTCACTCTGAGGCTAAAATAAGGAGCACAGAGCTCTACAACTCAACACTTCAGGAAATCAATACTCTTAAATAAAGGGTAGTTTGTTCATCTCCATATTTTTTCTTTAACTTAGTATTGCCTCTTACGTATACCTTACAGGAGATTTTTTTAACTGGTCAGCAAGAGGGATGCTGAAAGACTAACTCCCTGAACATGGAGCAGAATACATTTTGATTAACAGGTTGCCTTGTTAACAAAATTAAGTAATTAGAGACAAAATATTCATAGATGCTACAGAAGCCCATTGCAAAGATGCAAATAGCAGCAGTAGCATAAAAAACAAGTCTCCTTGATCATACACTGCTGGGGAAATCATGATCGATTTATTCATGGCAGGCATAAATAATTTGCATGGGTTCCTTGTACAAAACTAATTTCACCTTCTGTCTTCTTCAGTAGCAACACAAGCATCATGATGGTTTAAAACTGTCACACTGTTGAAGAAATAATGCAGAGAACCACTCAAAAATTGCCCATAACCTAAAATTTGTTTGATAAAGACTAATCAACTTCAGCAATCACCTTAATAAAAATATCATTATGTTCATAGAAGTTATGAATGCAAAGATGCAAAGACAAATCTGTATTTTCAAAATCAAAAAAAATAGTCCTAATTTATTGAAAAAGGCACTATATTTAAGGTTATGAATTTGGGAAACGATTATCATGTACCCCTCATTTTTTTCTCAAAAAGCTGTCTATAAACCTGGAGATTGCTGTATTTATCTCTGACAAGAGGAGCATTTGGAGAGAGTTTAAGCTAAATCACTTGAAGGTCATTAAACAGCTGTTGCTATTTGTTTTGTTTTATTATTAAAATATTCCATTCATATAAAGCACTTTTAAAGAGATCAACATTTCTATGCATGATTCTTCATTTTTTTCATGACAAAGTTAAAAGACCATATAGACTATAGACCAGTTAAATTCTTCTCCACAATAACACATTTCTGATTAATCAGAAATTTAGAAGCCAGAGAGGCAGCTACTTTCTCTTGCTTTTTTTGTTGTCTTCATGTTTGCACTAAAATTTGTTATACCTTATTTGTATATATATAATGTAACCATTTATTGGCATATATAAGGCAGCAAGATGCTTTCCTTTCTTCAGTTTTCTGCATAGCTACTTTTGTATACAGTAAATGAGCGTGGTTTTTTAAAATATATCCTTGTGAATTTGCTAAATCTTGCTGCAGTGTTCATGGTAAAAATTTCTGATTGTTACTTTGGATCACTGTGCAGTTTATGTGAGCTGTTTAAAAGCAGTTTCAGTATTTCAGTGCAAAATCAGAAAGCTGTTTTATTTATTTGTCATAATAAAATAAAATCTGCAGAAGTCTTCCACCTGATTCACCTCTCACTTATGAAATGGCATCTTCTGTTAATATTTCTGGAGGTATTTTGAAAATTTTCCTCCATGTGTGCATAGAAAAGTAGCAGATTTTTTTCTCTTCAGTGACGCTAAATATGTGTTAGTGTACAGCTATGCAGTACAGTTAATCCTACTTACCAGGGCATTTCTAGACAACTTGGATGCGTAGAAAATGGAAGGATAATTTCTCAGGACAGGTTTTAAAGAACAGGCTAAGGGATATTTTGTCTGAGAGGGATTTATTAACCTTTTGCACCCGTAACTACTAATTGGCTGCATGACATGCCCTAGGGAGGAAAATAACCTCCAGTTCTTGGGACTGGTACATGTTTTTGTGTAAGGAAAGGGTGCAAAGCAAAAGGTACAAGTGCAAGTCACCTCACAGTCTGAAAGGTGCTGTGAAGTGTGATTACTGTGCTTAGGTCTGCAAAGGTACTTGAGCACCCATCAGACTTGGCCTTTTCTCCCACCACCACCCTTACTGGCCAGTGGGAAAGTCCAGGACAGCTGAGTTAACAGGGGCTTCCCAAACTGCCTGCAAAGACATGGGAGAATGTATTGTGGTCTGTAGTTTTTTACTCATGGGAGTAGGTCTAGCTCTCATACTTTCTCTGCAAGGATCCTCAATTACAAGGCAAAACAGTGACAACCATTACAGCAATGACAACTATGCAGTGAAATTTCCATTTGTTCTAGAGGAACAGCTCATATTTACTAGAAAACAAAGGTCCATCTCTGGTTTGTATGGCTGAAAAAATCCTCACAGAAAAGGTATATTCATCCCAAAATGCTATGGCTCTATAAATCTTGCTGTTGGATTTTGCTTTAAACCAGGGTATAACTCCTGCAACATTACATCCTTCTCTGTCCCCAAAGGGATATGCCATCAGACAAACTGCACTCTAACAGATAGAGAATTATCTCACCAACATCTACAAATAGCAGAGTGATAATATTTTGCAAATAACAGTGAAAGAAATGCATTTGAGCACTCATTATATTAGCATCCCTGTTAGAAATACGCCTCAGCTCCTAAAAAATCCCCCAGTGTATGCATGATTACAAAAATATGACATGGTGTCAGTCTGTTCTCCACAGCCTAGTGTATTGCTTGACAGCTAATGTGCTTTGCTGCACTGTTATTAGCTGTCTTGCTGCAATGCAGTATGTTACAGAGAGTAACTCTGGTCTGTGTGCCTCTGACCTGCTCAGCCTCGAATTCACAGAGTTAATGCTGATTATCTTGGAATGGTAATAACATGATTTTCCAGTACACGCCACAGAAGCGATCATATAGTTAACAGGAGCTGTGACTGTCAGCCAAATCGCACACTGAGCACAATTATTTGAGCCACTAATTGCAGTATAGCATTTCCTCTTGAGATATCAATGATTAAAATTTATGCTGATAGATAGCTCTAGAGTAGGACTGAAAAAGGAGATTTCTGAATGTGCATGCAAGTCACACCTTTGACAAGAACTTGCTGATAAGCCTGACAGTTTATCACTGCCGTAACAAGAAGGAGCGTAAGCAGCATCGATGTGAAACAGCAGCATCCAATGGACTGAACACTAACACTGAGTTTTCTAGACAGCTCCTGAAAGATTTGTGCTGCTGTCCGTCTGCAGATGGTCTGAGCACCTCTTATGTAAAATCAGCAGGCATAATGAGGCATTATTAGACACTCAGCAGGAGCCTCTGTCCTTGTTTTTCCGAGCAAAAGCTGTGCTTGCTGAGCTGATGAAGCTTTAGAGTCCATTGGCCCAGATCTTCAGAGCTGGTCAGATAACTAACAGGTATTGATTTCAGCAAAGCTCTGTGCATCTGGACGCCCAGGCACTAAATCACTGTCACTGTATAGCCTCTCTGTCTCTAAGGGTTGTTAACCATCATCTAATAATGAATCTGAGAGTGCCCATCCTGGCAATGTCAATACCATGAGATAAGATTTTGCGACTACCTAAGCTTCATCCCATCAGCCTCCGATACAAAGCAGTCCTTGCCTCTCTATAGAATGTGATCTAAACCCAAGAATATCACAATCTGCATTTGCACAGATCACCCTGCTCTTAACCAGCTGTGAGCTCAGCTGTGGCAGTGCAAGCTCAACTGCGGAGGCCTTGTTGGTGGCAGCAGCACCCACTACCCCTGCTGCTGTCTGTGGATGGCCAAACCATGGGACTGGAGGCAGCACAGTGGGGGCTGGAGGGACTGGTGGTGTCCACAAAGAGCAACCCTCTCACCTAAAATACTGAGAATACCATGGAAACTCCCCAAACTGCAGCAAAAGCTGCAGAATTAAACCATTGTGCCCTTGGTGAACTGCACATGCACACAAAAACAATGCAGCTGAGAGCATGGACCTGCACAAGTTGCAGCAGTCAGCAATACTCAGGACAGTCATTCCAAATGCCCTACTGCAGGTTGGGGATTGGGGAGATCAACCCTGCGCCACTTTTATTAACCTGTTTTAACCGTCTAAACTCAAAAATCTGCCAGTCATGAGGGGTCATCATGAGGAAAAATCACTGCTGAAAATCAGCTCATGTTCCCCTTTGAGGAAAAACCCCCCAAAACAGACTGTGAGACTGATGTATTCTATTTTGGGTTTGTTTTTTTTTTTTTCCTGTGAATGATATTTTGGCCCCAAACCCCTATCCTGTAACACAGCTCTGTGTGAATGCTGATACCCATGGCCTTTAGGTGCTGTAATCTGTATATTGTTTTTAGGCTTGAGTAACTGATACTACTACACTGCCAGAGCAGACAAAGCTTTGATGATCTGCTCCCATGTGATGTACAGATTCTAGGAAGTCAGGACAAGGATGGGCAAGCATGGCTGTGCTCTGCAACAAAACATTTTTTCTTAAAGGCATTTTTTCTAAAGGCAAAAAACCTTTCAGGGTGGTAATACATTGCTTTAACTTCTAAAGATTAGAGTCCATGTTATAAAATTTGATGCCTGTGTGATGGTCCTTGGCTCCTGTGCATAACCTTGCCTATGCTTATCTCTCTGAACATTGCAGTATTGCACCACTATATGATAAGTTCACTCAGTGCACAAAAACCCTCAGCCCCCACACCTTTTCTGTTTTTTGGCTTGTGCAAGCAGCTTGTGAGATGAACTGCATGGAAAGTCCAAGTGCCTTTCCCACGAAAAACATCCTACTTACCAATAAGCTGAATATATTCTTACTTGACCCTTGTCTTCAAAAGAGTCTATCAAGCAGCTCCTTCACCTCTCTTCAGTTCATAGTTTAGAATGAAGAACAAAGGCTCATGAGTCTGGATTTCTCTGGGCTCTGTAATTAAATAAGCAAACCACCACAGAATAATCAAATAGCATATCTAAGCATATTGTTATAAATACAGAGAAAAAATTAAGAACAGAGAATGTTGAAGAGATGCTTTGGGTCAGGATTTTCTTGTTATGGGGGACAAAAATTATCCTTGATTCCTACAAGAAGCATGAGGATTTCAAAGACAGAGCAGTACAACCCACTGCATTGTGAGACCCTGAGAAACAGGAAATCACTTGTCCTTTAATTTTAATATTTATTATTACATCACTGAACGTCCACTGCCCATTAGACACCAATTACCAAATAGAACCAGAATCCATGGGCCATGTCTCACATGTAACTGCTTGCTATGTTTTTCTGCAACCTGGCTTCACTGGGAAAGAGATGTGGCAAGTCTTTAAACAAGCAGCAAACAATGCATAAAATGTGCCCATAAAATGACCCTTTAGAGCTTCTGTTTGGTGTTTGACAAACATTTCTCATAGATGTGTATCCCAGCCATCTGCTGGTTCCTGCTCTATTTGTTTTCTCTCTGCCTAGGTTGTTGGTATTCTCCCCACACTGGCTCTGCTGCTCAAGCAATCCATCACAGCAATCCATCTCACCTCACATGTCAGTAACGTTGTTGCCATTCAGGCAGCAAGACATGGGTAGAAATATGAAATAGAAAATGACCCTCTTATGTCAAGGAAAAAATAAACTGAAAATTGGTCATTGGCTAAGCCTGGTGTTTTCAGTCTCAGGAATCATTCCCTATTGTCTGCTATAGAGGAAGTTGTCACATCTGCACAGCTTGGGTACAGGACAGAAAACAAATCTTTGATAAATAATAAAGCTGCTTTGACCCAAGAGTCACTGTCTGGGATTTCAGCTTTGTTTCCCAGCAATTACTGTAGTTCTCCAGACAATTATTTGCACTGACTCATGAAACAAAATCTCAACACATATAAGGAAATTACCACAACTTAGTTTTAAATTTGTAAAAAAAGACTAGAGCCCAATAGCCATAACTTCCTCATGGTTCAGTCTCTACTTGAGTTTCCAAGTGACTTCATTGAGATTGGCTCTGCACTCCCATTCCTGGAAACTAGATAATATCCTTATTCACCTGAACTGCCTGGCCTCACATCTCAGCTCAGGTCAGTGACCACACAATCGCAGAATCATAGGTTGTTTTGAGTCCTTTGAACACCATATTTTTGTTCCAAGTAAAAAATTGTTTGAGGACAACTTCTTTAATTTGAACTTTGTATGTTAAAGAGCAGAGGACTGCCTTGCTGCTGGCACTTAGAGGAAGGTGAAGCTACACATGATGTTAGGAGATTGCTAAATGCTGCAGCCTGACAGAAGCAAGGCTGTCACATCTCCATAGCCCCAGATCCAGCCATCAGTGAGGGTGCACTGGTGTCCCCCAAAGGCACATGTGCATATACAGCACATTTATCCATCATATGTACATATATACCTAGCTGGCCACACAGAGCAACAGAGCTAGAGAATAGAGTTCTCCAAAAGACACAAACCACACCAAAATGGCCTCATTCTGTCCTCTGTCTGTCAGCTCAGGCAGAATGTCCTGTGCTGGGAAACGTGATCCTCCAAGATGAATTCCTGCAGTAACTGGGCTCAGACACTCAGCTGTTTCAGCAGTTGTCCTGGGTTCCCAGTTTCCCCAGCTGCTGGCACTTGGACATCTGAACCTCTGAGGCTGCCACCCTGCAGCTGCTGCTATGGACAACTCCCTGATATGCAAACACACACACACACACACACACACACAGAGGCTCTGGTCCCTCCAGCAGCTAACTTGGTCTCTCCAGACACCAGAGTCTCTTTTTCACCAGATAGACAGGGCTCTCCAGCCCCTAGTCTCAGTGCAGGGGCTGTCACTGAGACTCCCTGCACAGAGGACAGGGCTGTTTGCCTGGAAAAATGACTAGAAGTGGGGTTTAGTCAGAGTCCAGGATGGACTACACTGGTCACACATAGGGCACAGCCAGGCAGGTGCACTGACCAGCCCATAGATGTACATTGCATCCCCTTATCCTACTGATTTCCCACTCACCTCTCACCAAAGCACCTCAGTCCCCCTTTCCTCCATCCTTCACAGAATATCCCGTAAATCCCATTCAATCCTAAAATATCCTTTCCCTACCCCTCAGTGGTGATCCTCACATCCCTTTGTCAGTGGGGGGATGGCAACTCTTCCTTTGGCTTGTGGTGCTGAGGTGCTCCAGCCCAGGGCCTGAGGCTCCCCAGAACACCCCAGAGGGGTGAATTGGGCCCAGATGGGGACATACCAGGAGTCTGCACATCTCCGTGTCTTAGGGTCCTTCATGGTAGGGAACAAGCCTGCAGGGGGTTAGCCACCCTCTTTGGTTGCCCAAAGAGCAGCGGTCTGGGACACATTTGGGATTCCCCACACTGATTCTGTGGGCTCCTCTATGTGTGGGGACCAGCTTCATGCTGCATAACCCAGCACAAAAACTATTACCTGATTTGCCAAAGGCTGTGGCATTACACTGCATCAAACACTTCACTTTTAATCTTTGCAGTGTTTAAGTTCTTTTAAAAACAGTCCTATTTTCAGTCACCAAAATATTGATTAAAAAAAAATCAAATTAGGTTTGAAAATATTCTTCTGAAGGAAGTCAGTTAACTGCTCATTTCCTAAAATATGATCTCAGGCTTAAGTTGGTTTTTTTAGTGAAAATGCCAGAACAGAGTACATGTATTTCCTGTGGGATCATGTTTCTACCTATAGGACAAATATGAAGTACCTGAAAACTTCACCTGTGCCTGAGCTCTCTAAACAGCCAAACTAACAGCTCAGGAGCAGGTTGTCAAAAATGAATCCATTCTGATGCAGCTGAACTCCTAATTAAACCATATTTTTTTATTCTTTTAAACTCCTTTTAATAGAAAGGGTGTTTTTTTTGTAGAAATAAAATAGAACAGGAAGCTGCTAACAGAATCATAATTTAGTCACTGAAAAAAGCTTTATTGCAAATTATTCAATGAAGAAAGTTTTACTTAAACTGAAATGCTATACTCCAAAGCTTATATCATGGTATGTAATACTACCAGTGAGAAATAAAACACATCATAGCCTTGCAAAGAAGAATTATTACAATGTGTGAAACCATCATATAGAAAGGGATAGGCTCCCCATGGTCTGAGGAACTTTAGTTGCTTTGCTGAACAGCTAGGCTATTTTCAGAAAGTCAGATACATTATTTATAATGTCAAGAATAATTATGAAAAGTCTTTTTCTCATATGTAATCAAAACTTACTCTTGCAGTTTTAAGCCATTCACCCTTGTCCTGTCACTGCATGCCCTTGTAAACAACGTCTCTCTGTCTTTCTTGTAGGCTCCCTTCAGGTACTCAAAAGCTGAAATTAGGTCACTCCAGAGCCTTCGCTTTTCCAGGCTGAACAATCCCAATTCTCTCAGCTTTCCTCAAATAAGAGGTGGTCCATCCCTCTGATAATTTTTGTGGCCTCCTCTGTACTGACTCCAAAAGGTCCATGTCCTTCTTATGCTAGCAGATCCAGAGCTGATGCGGCCCTGCAGGTGGGCTCTGAGCAGAGCAGAGGGGCAGAATCCCCTCCCTGGCCCTGCTGCCCACCATGGATGCAGCCCAGGACATGTTTGGCTCTCTGGGCTGTGGGAGCACACTGACAGCTCATGGCCAGCCTCTCAGCCATCCCCAGGTTCCTCTCAGCAGAGCTGCTCTCCATCTCTTTCCAGCCTGTGTTGATACTGGGGAATGCCCTGACTCAGGTGCAGCACCTTGCACTTCATTTAGTAAAACCTCATGAAATTGCCATGGATCCACTTCTCAGGCTTGCCCAGGTCCCTCTAGATGGCATCCTGTCCTTCAGGTCCATCAACAGCACCACTCAGCTTGGTGTCCTCTCAAAACCTGCTGAGGGCGCACTCAATCCCTTAACCTGCGTCATTAATGAAGATATTAAGTAACACTGGTCCCAATGTGGACCCCTGAGAGACATCACTTGTCACTGATGTTCACTGGGACTCTGAGTCATTGACTACCACACTCTGGATGTGACCATCCAACCACTTTCCTCTCCATCTCACAATGTAACAATCACATCCATCTCTCCACACTGTACGCTAACCCAAATTAATACAAAAAACCTGCAATATCTTTAAAATATTTTATACAGAAAAAATGCAATATCTTTAAAATATTTTATATAGAAAAGCCCTCTTAGTATGTCCTTCTTTTCTTTGGAGTTATGCTCACTCTGTCAGTGCTGTTCTGGGTACTAATGCTGACAGTCAGTCAGGGGTGTGTCAGCATCCTGAGGTCTATACATGGAGAAAGGCTGGGAGCATGTGTCTTCCTCCTTTTCTTCAGGAGAGGTTGGGTGGTTATTCTGATTTTCTTGTGGTGCACATTGCATCATTTTATAAATTTTCTTATCCTTTTCTTATCCAGAAAAAATATTTTATAATTTTTCTTATCCTTTCTGTATTCCAAGTTATTTAGTTTTGTTCAGTTCTCTTTGGGACCTCAATAACAAATTTTCTGGGACAAGTTCCTTAGAGCAAGCCAGAGGTTTTCTCTCTCTCCATATTGTCTATACAACAAGCTGTCCAGATGCTACTTTTTTTAGGTTAACCATATTTTATGCTTATTTTTCTGATAAAGAATATGGATTATGGGATGAATACTTTCTTTCCAGCTTCAAATCATTGATGGAGTCACATTTACATTCAAATCTCACCTTCATTGCCCTTTTTTTAATTTTCTTCTCCTGCCTTAGTTTTCTCAGTTTAATTAGGGAATAAATTAAATCACAAAAATCATGAAATTACTGGATGCACTGGCATTTAAATAAGTTATGAACATGTTGTTTGATACTCTGAATAAAACACTTGGGCAATGCAATGTTCTGGTACCAGGAACTTGCACTGCACTCTACACTTTATAATTGGCATATGGACTTCATTCAAGATATTTGGCTTAGGCCAGGAAGGGTAACAGCCATTGCTTTTCAGACTACTTAAATTTTAATACTATTTTGAATTGTAGTCCATTTTAAATCAATAAGGATATATATTCCTTATTCCATTTGTTGAATGATACATAAAAGAACCATACAATATGGGGAACTTACTGCTTAAAATACAAGTTGTTTTTACAAAGGATTCTAATATTTATTTAAGCTCACATGCCTCCATGCTAGAGCATTTTAACAGACTTATACAGTAATAAATGTGCAATCAGAAATACATTATATATTGTTAGCAGGTTGTTCAGCTTTGCCTAAACTGAACAAGCTGTTCAACTTACTCATCAGTGACCTGGATGTGGGACAGAGTGCAACCCCAGCAAGTTTGCTGAGGATACAGAACTGGGAGGAGAGAGTGATACCCAAAGGCAAAGGCAGGATCCTGCACCTGGGGAGGAATAATCCCAGGCACCAGCACAGGCTGGAGGCCAAACTGATGGAGGGCAGCTGTGCAGGGAAGGACCTGGGGGTCCTGGTGGACAGTAAGATGTCCCTGAGCCAGCAGTGTCCTCCTGGCTAAGAAGGCCAGTGGGATCCTGGGGTGCATCAGGAAGAGCAGTGCCAGCAGGTCAGGGGAGGTGATTCTGTCCCTCTATTCAGCTCTGATGAGGCACATCTGGAGAGCTGTGTCCGGGGCTGAGCTCCACAGAAAGGAGGACAAGAAAGACAAGCCTTCCACTGGCAGTCCTGCCCAGCAATAGGGCCTGGCTTCAGCTGCCCAGAAAGCTGACAAGCTGGGGAAATGCGTAGCTGGCTTCCTGCCAGTGAGTAATGACTAAGATTGTGCACAGAGAATATCCTGAAATACTTTCCTTTGTTTGTTGGGACCTCGGATACATTCAGAAAGATTCCTAGAAAGGATGTACACAATGTTTGTATTTTTGTGTTGGGGTGGTGCATGTAAGAGCAGATTTTCTACAGTGTAGTTCAGCAGAAAACAATTCCCTGGATTCAGATCATCCCCATTTATTTTTGTCAATCTGTGTCTCTCAGCAGGTTTCATCTATCCACATGTGTGCTTTCAATCACTATCAGGTGTCTTATAATCATTAGAAGAAATTATCCTGACAGCATTCTCTAAAACAGAGAGGCACTGCAATCCGTATTTTATAAATGAGGAAATGAGATGCAGTAGCTGACACAGACCATCTATGATGTCCATGATGAAGCTGTAGAATGATCCAGGTCCTTTGAGTCCCAGCAGGTGTCCCAGGCTGTGGATACAATAACTCCCAGTGTTAAAAGCACTGTTTTTCACACTTGACAGGAAACAGGTAACAGAGTGAAAAATACTGCCATCAACATCTTAATTTATATCAGAGAAATAAAAAAAAACAGAGATAAAAAAACAGTGGTATTTTGTGAAATCTGTCCATTCCAAAACATGTGCTAGGTTTGGCAAAACTTTCATTAAATCCACTCACAAACTTACACTGACTCATTTTGATTCTGTTGAATCATTCCTGTTAAGGAACAGAACTCTTGCTTTTCCCATTACTTTGCTGAATTTTGAGCTGTTATCACTCTGTTGCCACACAACCTTTGAAGCATGGTCTCTGTGAACTCCCAATGGATGCAGCAAAGCTTTAAATACTTGCCTGAAGTCAGTAGGATAACTTGAGGTGCAAAGCTGGTCAAATGTAGGTACCCTGAGGAGCTGTAGGTTTCAGGGCCAGTTTCCAGTATCCCCTGAAATAAGCAGTAATTTTTTCACTGACCACAGTGGAATTTGGTTCAAGTTCATTTTCACTTCAACTTGCAAAAGACATGAATGGAGTAGTAAATAAGGGAAATAGTTCAGCCCTTTTGCTCAGGCCAGTCAGCTCACCAGGTCCACACTTGCAGTGCACGCTCACCCATGATTGCACAAAGCCATTCCTGTGCTAAGGGGCTGTCTGCACTTTCTGAGAAACATTGAAAACCCATGAAGCAGAGCTCACTAAAATCATTGAAAACCCATGAGCTCAGAGGCTGCCAGCAGCTGCAAAAGCAGCAAAGACACTGTGGAGTCTGAAGGACTGTGGTGAAGGTCTGCAGGGAGGCTTAGCAGGCTTGAAATGATAAAGTGGGTTGTTATCTATGAAGATGTATCATATCGATTATAGGAGAGCAAAAAGCTTGTCCCAGACCAGCAAAATATAAAACAAAGTGAAAGAAGAAAAATGCATATCAGTTCAAATGAATATGAATGATCAAATGAAGGCAGGTGCCACTTTACATCTCCCAGACATATAAATCCATCAGAAATTACATCAGGTATTGGTTTCAGCTGGGGCAGAGTTAATGCTCTTCCTAGTACCTACTATGGGGCTGTGTTTTGGTTTTGTGCTGAAACTGTGGATAATACAGGGATGTTTTCATTCCTGCTGAGCAGGGTTTACACAGAGCCAAGGCTTTTCTGCTCCTCACCCCACCCCACCAGTGAGGAGGCTAAGGGTGCACAAGGAGCTGGGAGGGGACACAGCTGGGACAGCTGACCCTAACCAATCCAAAGGGTGTTCCAGACCTTATGGCATCATGCTCAGCATATCAAGCAGGGGGAGAAGAAGCAAGGGGGACACTTTCAGACAGATAGAGTTTATCTTCCCAAAAATGGTTTTGTGTGATGGAGCCCTGCTTTCCTGGGGATGGCTGAACACCTGCCTGACCAAAGGAAGGGATGAATTAATTCCTTGTTTTGCTTTGTTTGCATGCACAACTTTTGCTTTACCTATTAAACTGTCTTTAATCTCAACCCAGGAGTTTTCTAACACCTTTCTGATTCTCTCTCCCATGCCCCTGGAGGCAGTGAGCAAGCAGCTGTGTGGGTCTAGCTGCTGGCACCTAGACCACAACATCAGGGAACACAGGACTTCTTTCTCTTTGTCACACATCCATCTTGTTTTGCTCATGCAGTGCAAGAGGAAAATAAGGAAAGCCTAGCAAAGTTTTCATAACGAGAAACAAAGGCCTGTTGCCCAGAGAAACGGTGGAGTCACTATCCCTGGAGTATTTAAAAGATGTGTGGGTGTAGCACTTAGGGACGTGCTTAATTGGGGGATTTGGCAGTGCTGGATTAATGACCAGATCAATGATCTCAGAGGTCTTTCCTATCCCACACAACTCTGATTCTATGAAGTCAGCACCTCTCTGTCACTACTAGCAGGCCTCCCCGTGCTGCTCCATGCTGAGCAGGCTGCTCTTTGAAGGCAGTATAGGGAGGACCAGCATGGCAGCTGCCATGTCCAGGCCAGAGCACTGGAGGGGAAGCTGGGGAGACAAGGGAAGCAGCACAGACAGCGTTAGTCATGCTGGGAGGCAGGCAGAGGAAATGAAGCAGGAACGGAAACAAACAAGCAAACCCAGCTCAAGGCTAAGCTGTGCCCAGAACAAAGGTTCAACTAAAAAATAATTTATGGCATTGTAAACAAGAAGGGAAAACATTCAGCACACAGAATAAGGAAAACAGCTGTGTCCATTGCTCTATTCTCACACCCTCCCAGCCAGGGAGATCCCCTAGGAGAAGTTTCACAAGCATGCACGGAATTCCCCTGGGAGGGCAGTGGTGACTGGGACTGAGGCTCCGTTACTTCCCAACCTGTGCAGAACCTGGCCCGGGCTGACACGCACTAATGCATTTGACGTGTCTCAGCAACTGTGCCAGACAGTCTTGGGGCTCTGCGTACAATGTATTTCCCTGTCCAACTCATGTTAAATACTAAATGGAAAGAAGAAAACTTCATAGTGCACTGGTATTTCATGGGTTTTGATGATGCACCCTTGGGGAAGGGAGAATCTGTTTGGTTCAGAAGGCATAGGACAAAACTGTAGTCTGGACCATGAAAAAATGCATTCTGCTCCAAAGAGAGCACAAATTATCACCTTAATCTCAGTGAAAAAGAAGTTGAAATGTTGAATTATTTTGTCTTCAAGGCTGAGGATGTGGCTTTTCCATGTCCAAAGAACACATGTAATATCTCATGCAATGAGATAAACATATCTAAATAATCTAAAATCATGGTTAAGGACATAAAAGCAGTGACAATATCTTGGCTACAAGATACTGGCCCAGGAATTGAGTATTCTACACTTACAATATTCTTCCAAATTACTTGTAACTGAGCACCCCTCTGTCAGAGATTCAGAAGCTGACAGGTCAGACAGCAGATTGGATCCTGCTCACTCTTTCCCACATTCAAGGCTGCTCATCCTCTGGGATTGCTGGAGTTTTCCCACTGACTTCACAGAGGCCAGGTGTCACCATAGGCACTGCTGTTTTGCTGCAAACCCCACTTCAGCTTCAAGAATAAATCTGTAACATGTAGAGTCACACAACCTTCTCACCACTATCAAAGTTTTGTTGTAGGACCTACTCAGCTATTGTGTTTCAATCCTTTAGAGGAAAAAAAGACAAAATTAATTTATAGTTCTTGCATAATTTTTAATCTCCTTTTTCTCTCAAAAGGTGTGTTTTCCTTCTTCTCAAGGAACATTTTCTCAGTTACAGGAAACCAAATGCCCACACCATGGCAGATACAGGTTTCAGGTCTCTCCAGAGACACACTGGACTGGCTGTCTAAGTACCATTTCAGTCCTTAAACCCTCTGCCCAACTACAGCCTAACTTTACAGCAGCTGAGAGCCAAAACAGACAGCAACATCCATTAGGTGCTTATATTCATGTCTGCATTCTTGTTCCAGCACACCAACATGTCCCTGCTGAACTGCTGAGAGCTCCCATTACAGCCTCTGCTGCTGACCCCTTCTGAGGTTAAACAAGGTCATTATACTCACAAAACACAGAGAAGTACATTTCTTGGAGCAGGTTAAGTTGAAGAGCTCAGGGATGTGACAATTCCTTCTTTCTGGAAGAAAACACAGGAGCATGACAGAGAGTCATGAGTTATTTAACTACACTCTTCAGTAATTATGGGAAAAAAGAGAGGACACAGACCTCATCTATGGAGCACATTGGCAGTAGACTTTAAGGTCCTTCATGGTAAAGTGCTGACCTGGATACATTGTTGGGAATGCCGAGAGCAGGTGGATATCCACTGCTTTTAAATGGCAGGGATCTATCAAATGTCTGCACCTATTAGACGCATCATATTTAGCTCACTGTGTTTTCTGAAAATTCCCTGCTCACATGCCTATGTGTCTCCTTGCACTGCACAGAGGAGCCCACAGCTGCACTGGAGGTAGAGTATTCCTGGCTGGCAGTAATAGCTTGTGACTACAGCAGCTAAGGTCCTGATTGATTCTGCCAGACGAAATACATTAGAAATTATTACAACTTAACCCAAAAGGCTCAAATTTCAAGAAAAAGACAACTAAGTGTCAGAAATTGAAGGGCTTATACCTCGGTGCTGATGATTGTAACAATATTTTGCATAATGTATCTTCCTCCCCCTTAATGTGAAGGGGGAGGAAGATACATTTTAAAAAAGTACAAAAGAAAAAAGAAAGGATTGGATCTCAACCTGATATTTTAGTGTGATTTTCCTTGTAGTGAGATCTACCAGACTGAAAAGCCTCCCAATGGAGGTGATGGCAGCTCCAGCAATTGGGTGATATAAATGCTGCATTCTGTGCCTTTGATAAAGCCTAAGAACCTCTCTCTGAACTGAATCTAGTCCAGGATATGCCTTTCTAGAGAAAACAGAATGCCTAATAAAGCTCCCAGAATATTTACCTATTTTTTGCAGATTTAATGGCTGTGAGTTGAACAAGCATGCCATATGCTTCTAAGTCAAAGCATCCCTTTTATGTTTTGAACTAGAACTATTCCCTTGAGCATGAGCAAACTTGTGAAACACTTTCTTTATTTTCAGCCTCATAGTCGTTTTATTCTACCTCTTTCCAGTCACTTGTTTAATGAGGTGTTGAGCTTCTAAGTAAATCTTTGCTAGGTTTGTTCTTCACGCTGCCAAGATCACGGCAGCCAGTGCTCACAAGTCAGCTTCTGAGTTATGCATTCAAGGTGGTGATGGAACAAATAATGCACAATGGTTACTAATTTTGGTCCTACAGATATTGTAGTCAACATCTGGTACCTGTCTCTTCATATGTGCACACAGGAATATTAAGTCAAAACCATCCAAAAGTAATCAATAGTCATGTCAGCAAATTTTTTGGGGGAGTAAGGAATTACAGTGAGGACAATCACCCCTGGATCCTTTGACCATAGAGCTTCAAGCATATTGCAACGTTGGTATCCGAAGCTCACAATTTAAAATGGAGAATCAAATTAATAGAATACTCTGTGATGTGCAGGGAATGTGAAGAGCACATACTGTGGAGCCTTGTGGAAAAGTTGTTCATGTGAAAACAGATTTTGTATTGGAATCCATGTTTTAAATCTTTTTTTCTTCTTTTCCAGAAGTTGGAAATTTCTACCAGCTCTGGTAAACTCTTAGCACAATGGCTTTACCATCCTCACTCAAAACAGCACTGACTCTCTAATTCTGAGCACCAACCATGTTGTAGGAGTCAAGGCTGACCAGATTTCATGCAGCTGTGGAAACTTGCTTCTGAACTGGTAGAACTTCTCACTGTAGGCTGACATGGAGAGCTGGTTTTGTCCCAAATCCACTCTTGCACAGAAATTCAGGAGCTTCTGATGATAGCTTTGAGCCTGGTGTGGCCCATGGCTCTGTCACCCTCTTTGACTGGCAAGCCTCTGGTATGTTTTGGGTTACTAAAGATGGGATTTACCTTATTTCTTGCATCTTGAGTATGGTGTCTGGTCCAAGCTGGTTGTTTGAGCTCCTTTAGTCACTGAAAAAAAGAAAAGTGCATCCTGAGAGCAATCTGTATTATTTTTGAACAGTCCTCCTTCCCTATAGTCACCCCAAAGGAAACTGAGATTACCAGAATCAAGAAGCTTTGGACACCTGGAGTTAAGAGTGATGACTGCCAACAAGGCTTGTTCATGTCTGCACAATTCTTTGTTTGTTGCCACATCTATGCTGAGAGAACTCCTTACATTTCCCAGCTCATTTTGCTTTTTCAACACCAACCCTGAAAATTTCAAATATTTCTAAACAACAGAGGGGCATTTGGTTCCTGTACCGTGTTTGGGTCTTTCCTCCACAACCACCCATGCTGAAGCTTTCTTACTGCCCTTGAGCTAGGCAGGATCCCATCACTCTGGTCAGGTTTTTGAAGTCTTTCCAATTAATTTCTGGAGGATGAGGGAGGAAATTAATTTCCTTCACTATTAGCATTTTGAATCCTGACCTCTCTCTCCTGACATCTAGCGAGATTAATCCACAGACAAAAGCAGTTGACCATACTGTGTCAAGCAGCTCTTCACAGATGAAGGATGGTTCCACCCTGACAAAATCAGTCTACTTTGTGTTTTATCATTTCTCCCAGATAGTTTCTATCTTGCTGCTGTCATAGGTCCAGATTCTGTTTACACAAATGGAGGTGAGGTAGGACTTTCTATGGCCTGCCCTACCTCCAATTTTAAGATCTTGACATTATTGTTGTTTATATGTAAAGTAAACAAGAATAGGGGAAACAGATGCTGTTTCTTTCATTATCTTTCAATATTTGGGAGAGTTTGTAATTATTTTTTATAATGTATTCTAAAAGATCAGGCTACAATTTTTCTACGTCAAAGCTTCTTCACTTACAATTGCACTGCATTTCTTCGTCTTTACTCAGAGACCCACATGAGAGTAATAAATTATTTTCTTTATGGGAACTGCAGCATCTCAGGACAATTGATTTAAGCACTGCTCCCCGTTTTGACTACATTACTCTGGCTCTACACAGCATTCCTGCACTGATGACTTAGACAGAAGCTTTCTATGTCCCTGAATTGTTTTGGATTTTGAGTTAATTTAGTATTCAATGCACAGTTATGACAAAGACAAATACATGGCTGTGCTCATTGTCATCTGTGTCTGCACTATGCTATTAATTTGAAGCAATATATTTTGTGTGCACAAAATATTCTGTTTACCTGATTTTTTTCACTATTACATTACCCCTTAACTGAACTCAGAATATTTTTCCCCATATTTTATATCACTGTTATTTCCTGTCCTTCTACACACCTGTGCTTTTCCTAGATTAATTAAATTCTGTGCATTAGATGGGCCCATTTCTGTGGAAGCAGGATTGCTGCTAATGTTTTTTTGGGTGCCTATCCTTAGTTCCATAAAACAAACCCTGTTAATTATGTGCAGTATAAATTCCATTATCACAAATTATATTGAAAAAAGGCCTTCAGACCTGGCAATTACTTATAAGAGGTAACTACATGACATTTTTTAAATCTCAACTTTTTTACCAGTTTCCAGATGTCAGAAACATCCAGATGCTGGTGAAGCTGTTTCAGTTAAGAGACTGAAACTCATCTGGGAGGAATGAGGAATCATTTGAAAACCAAGCAAACAGAATGAAAGGTTGACTGGGAATGGATGGCTCCTCCAGCAGCAGCATGCAGAAATGGCCTTGCAGCTCAGTGCCAGACACGAGCTGGAAGAGCAGTAAGCAAAGATAAATTTAAAAAATCAATATTCAGGTAGTATTCATATTGCTGAAGAGATTGTTTTTTCTCAGTTGTACTCTTCTATAGTGACTCAGACCATTACGGACCAGGGAGTGTTAGCAGTAAGAATATTTTAGGATGCTTTTGAATAGTAAAACTGTTGGAAGGATCATCCTTTGTCCTGTGTTAGTAGGAGCCTGGCATTGTGAGGTGCTGATGTATGGCAGGTGTTCTTTGAGGTTGCTGCAGGAACAGCAATTACAGCAGCAATGGAACATTTGACTTTATTGGCTTTCTTGTGCCCACCTCTGGCAGTGGTGGACGACTACAAGCCAGTTCTTTCTGCATGGACTGTACAAATAAACCCTTTTACCACACACTTTCTCCCACCCTTGTTGCAGGACAGAAGAGGGTGACTGTTGTCCGCTTTTCTTTCTGCTAAGAGCAAAAGCAGCTACAAATTTTGTAGCTTTATGTAACCTTTATTAGGACGAAGACCTCGGGTTATTAACATGTGACAGTCACACTGCTTGAGTCTAGTTATCTGTAAACTTAGAATCTAATGTAAGCTAACTACCTCGGACTCCTGTAAGAAAGAGAAATAACTTCACCCTTTCAATGAAATAGCATTGGGCTTGATCTTCACTTACTTAATGGGTCTTGCCATAGGAATACAAGGTTTCCAGACTGGCCCCAGATCAAGGATTCCATAGGGAGGTCAAATGCACAAATTGCAATGAAAAATTATGGTTGTAAATAAACTTGTAGAGATAGTTTGCAATTAACATTTTTTAGCATGTAAAGGGTATCCTGTATTAAAGAGGCTTGACTTCATATTATCTTATCAAGTTTCTTTGCCAATATCATGTGTATAAGAAGAAGGGGAAGTTTAAAACAAACTGAAAAATGACTTGTTGGACTAGGATTCTAAATGGGTGCTTATTTATGATGCTGTACTAAGTTAATGGGTTTTAGATTTTGGTATTTGATCTGTCTTTAGATTTTGTTATTTGTCTGTTCAAGAAAAAATCTGAGCATAAAAATACCATCTTGCTGCTTCTGAATGGTGATGAACTTCCATGGTATTGAGATCCTCAAACTAAACACTGTAAGAATACCTAGTGCTGTTCACCTCTAGACATTGATTTACTTCATATTTTTGGGTTTTACAAATCTTGAAACTGGAGATGCCATGGGGTCTGTCTGTGCACAAAGGCCCTGGTGAAACCATGAACTGAAGCAATCAGGTCCTGTCATGGTGAGCTGCCTCTTCGACCCATATTGTGCCTCTGCTGGAGGGGACAGCAGTAGCTGCAGCATTCTCCACCTCTATCCTCCCTGTCTGCTGCAACCCTGTGCTATCATGCAGTGCCCCATCAGCGCCACAGCTGTATTCCTTTCTGTGTATCACAGAGTGGCATTTTGCCTCTTGACTTCTCCCAGCTTTTTCCAGGAATTACTTCTTGTAAGCCTGGTTTTGCACTGCTTTCCAACAATTTGAATCTAATTTCCCCTTTAACAACATTAATGCACTCAATATCATCTTTCACAAAACATTTTGCTCATCAGCTTTTCATTGATTTGTGTTAATATGGTGATGGTCAGGAGCTTTGTTCTCTGCTTTCCTTACTCTTACACAATCATGTCTTTACAGTGGGACTGACAAGAACAGCAATCCCTAATGAGAGAATAAAGAGGCAGGAGGATCCCACTTGTGCAGTCGTGCATAGCACCCTAGCACCCCCTCTGCCAAAACCATCTGGAGCTGGGAGATCCAGGGTGACATCTGCTCCATCAGAGGGGCCTGACTCACTAATGTACCAGTTAAGCACAGAGTGTGCACATGTATGAGTAAATTAAATGTGCCCAGGGTCTTACTTTGGCCCTGAGACCCACTGGGCTGAACTAACCTGTGTCCATAGAGTGAGCTCTCAGAGCTTCCAAGATCATGTGGCTGTATCCAGGCAGCCCCTTGGAAAGAGCCCTTGTGTCATATCCAGGAATAGTGTGGGTGAGGGTACTGGCAAGAATGAAAAGCATATTGGGAACCCTACTAACAGGTCAGTTTAGCTCTTGTGACCATGAACATTGTTTCACCCTACTAACAGGTCAGTTTAGCTCTTGTGACCATGAACATTGTTTCACCCTACTAACAGGTCAATTTAGCTCTTGTGACCATGAACATTGTTTCACAGTCATTTGTGGTAGAGGAAGGGAAGAGAAGAATCTACTGTATTTTTTGTAATATTCCATCACACTCCCTTTATCTTTATCCTGGAAGCAGCAAGAATTTGCAACCCTGTGGAAGCTGTTTAAGGCAAAAATTGCTTGAACAGCTGTTAAGGCAAAAATGGCAATTTTCAGTGTAGCTAAACATGGCTTAGCTACACTGAAAATTGCTAAAAATCAATTCTATCACCCCCTGCTCCATCTCTCAGTCTTCTGAGTAAAATCCCACCTGGTGTGCTGGCTGGTGCTGCACTAGCCTCCTTGTGTGGCTGTGGAGGGCTCTGCAAACCCATGTACAAGATGCGACATCCTCAACAGCAGCAGTGCTGGTGGTGGGAGTCTGCCTGAGCCTGGAACAGGTTGGGCAATAGGCACTTTCAGAGGCAGCTGCCTGACTTCGACTCACAGCAAATCTTATGTGATGTCATATGTCACTGTCACATTTTCTAAAAAATCCCTTCACCAGGATTTCTTCTCCTGGGAAGATGAGAAGCCTCAGAGAAAAAACAATATTATCTCATTTGTTTCTCCATGTTTTGCTGCTTTGGAATGTGGCTGGAGATTGTTTACCAACATGTTTGATTGGTTTCATGTGAACTGTTTTTAATTCATGAAAAATCACAGTCCAGCTGTGTCGGACTCAGGAGTCAGTCTTGAGTTTTCATTATCATTCTTGTTAAGCATTCTGTCTGTATCCTTTCTGTATTCTTTAGTATAGTTTTAGTATAGCATTCTTTAATATAATATATAATAAAATAAAAAATCAGCCTTCTGAGAACATGGAGTCAGATTCTCTCACCTCTCACCTCGTCCTGGGGACCTCAAAAACTCAACAGTCGTATTGAAGAATTATCTGTAGTCCTTAATATGAAGAACTATCCCTTCCTATCTGCTTCCAGTGTGCAAGGAATTAAACTATCTTTTTAAACCTGTGCCTCTGTCTCAGTCAGGAGGGGTGCAGAACTTGCCTTTAATCCCTGAAGGAAATGTGAGAAATATTTAACATTTTGCAATCACAGTAGAATTCTTCCTTATTGTTCAGATTCAGTGAATACATCTGAAAGGACTTGGACATCTAGCTCCCCAAAACACTTACTACACAATAAAGGTGAATCACAGTTTCCAAGCTCCTGGAGCTAATGCCTGTTCACCCTAGTCCATTTTGTGCACTGCTCACAAATCAGGTTTTTTTACTCCTCACTGCTCAGAGCTTTTGAAACAGGCTCCTACATAGGAAAACCTTTTCTGATTCCTGTAATTTGTATGAGAAGGATTCAGTGGGACTGTTTTTTCCTGTCTTTAATTGCTTCCTCATCAGCTCAGTTCACAAAGCTCCCAAAACACAGCAATACTGTCCTTCAGCATTTTACTTTATGTTCATGTGAAAAGAAAAGCTCGGATCTGATTCTACCCATGGCTGAAAAGGATGGTGTTTTATTTTACTGCAGAATAATCACAGCATATGGATATAGAGACTTATCAAATGGTATTCACACATGAGCAAGCAACTGCAAGTATTGGCACAGTCAAAGGAAAGCTGTCAGGGAAAGATCATGTCATAAACCAAGAAAAGCTAAAATTAAATTAGATGCCAAACATATTGAGCATTCAACCAACAACAAAATTATTCTTTCCTTTTAAGAAACCTGAAATGCTATTTTTCATATGCTAAAACCCACACACCATTCAAATATTAAAATTATTTACAATAATTAATAGATGTTAAAAGCATAGAAGAGGTCTAAGCTGCACATGTACCAAATGGTTATAAGTGCATCATGCACATAAATACATGAAAGTGGCAAAATAATGAGCTGATAAGCTCTGTAATAATTCATTATATATTGAAATAGCTATTAACCATCTACTAGGCCCCTATACATAAATTTATATCTGAAAGTTTAATAAAAATTCCTTCTTTCCTAGTCATGTAGCAATGACTCAGAACATAGCCCGCAATAGTATTTAATAATGTTTACTATGGAGCAGTGCAGTACACGTCATGAAATAATCTGAGAAGAGTCTATTAGTAAGGATTTGTTTTACAGAGCTAAAAAAGAAAACACAGGTGGGTTTTGTGTTGATTTTCCATTACTAAGAACTATACTGTGAGACTAGAGGAAAGCTAGGAAGAAGAAGGTGGGCTTTCTCTTTTCTTTATAATCCTATCACCTACTAACATAAACAACATTTCTGCTACACGTGGTCACCTTGTTGTTTTTTACACATGTACAAGGAATTTTAAAACAATAAATACTCCTGGAAAACACACCAAAAAATGAGCATTTGGAAGCATTATGCAGTCTCCAGCAGGGTGCCTTCCCTTGTCCCGCTAGATATATAATTCAGTCTCAGAGCCATCATATATTTTGTGTTTGCTGGGGCACCTTGTGTTCCTGGAGCTCAAAGCCCATTACAAACAGAACTCCCCTTTCACAGTAGGGTGGATGATTATATATTGGCATTAATATTTCACAGAGTGATGAAGGAACCCAGCACCTTGCTTAGAGCCACACAGATGGCAGAGTGCTTTATGCCAGTGAAGATCAGTGGGATGCACCCTACTCACCAAGTCTGCTGAGCAGGATCCTGCCCAACCTAAGGGCTGTCAGGCCTCCTTCTTTTCTCAGATGTGATGAAAACGTCAAAAGAAAGAAGTTTTGCCTCTCAGTTGCTGGTCCTGCTGCATATTATTCACCTTAATGATATATCAGGCACAGTTACATCCTAGGATCACCCAGGAAATACCCAGCATGCCATTCCCAGTCACATAAAAGGAGAAATATTATCTGTCTGCAGAAAGAAAAAGGGTTAACTACAGTAATTTACATCTTATCCCTACACCCAATAGACTATAAATGAGAGAATGAAATTGAAAAATGTGTTTGCATGGTTTAAGAAAAAGCAAATATACAAGGGCTGCCTAATTAGGCAAGAAGCTAGGACTGCACAGATGTTTTCATCTGTTCTCATGCCCTCAGAAAGCATTGAACAACCCCACTACAGACACTGTGAGGTCATTTTGTCAGAGTTCTTTGTAATTATATAACAGATAGCTCTTTGGAAAACAGCCCTTATTAATGAACTACAAATAGACTCCTCCCCGAGGCCATGTTCAAGCACATTGTACTCATTGCGAATAGAACACTGGAAAGACGGGATGAAAAAATTCTCTTATAAGCTCATAGAAACTCCTCATAAAATGCATATCTATTATTCAATTTTTATTATGGCAATGCTTATGAGGAATGCATTGAAACACTTGTGAACTCTTAAGTAAACCTGTATTTTAGAGATATGCAAGATTTAGTTCTAGATTCCATAGAAGACAATGGGTCTGCAAAATTCAGCTGTAAATCATTTACATTTTTGAAGTTTTGTATTAGTCCAGGAAAGATTTTATTGATTTTTTTTAAAGTATGCTACCATGGGATACTACAGGTGCAGTAGCCTTTATAGTACCATGGTTACAGTTCTTACAGATTCTTAGTTCTGGTCTTAGAGACATTTCTGGATTCAAGCCCTGGATTTCTGCATCTGATTATGGTCACTTAATATCTCTCATCCTAGATAGCTATACTAGTTTATAAATACTATAGATTCTTGTGGCCCAGGCTGGGTCTTCAGTGCTTAAAATTAGTCCTTAAATCTCTTCTTTGCCTGGAAATTAGAGACTCTGGCTGACAAGAACCATTGAAATGTGAAGAAGCTTTAGGTGCTTGGCATATTTCAAGATGTAAGACTGCTTTTACCAAAATGCTAATTAAATATGTCAGATAAGGTAATGGAAATTCACAGCACTCTGAAAATTATGGTTATCCTTATTTTGGGGTACTGAAGAATATCCAAAAACGAGCAAAAAGTATGGCCAGCTGACAATTTTCTCATATAGCTAGAAATGACATTTGCATCTTTCACTTTTACACGTCTCGAAACAAAATCCTTCTCTCAGCCTTCCTTGTCAATCAAACTCAATCCATCCTTGGCTCTGAAACATCAGGGTTTTACGCCGTGTGGGACGTTTGCCTGTCTGCTGAAGGTGTTCATTCTGAGTACCACTTTGCTCTACCCTAGTCAGTAGAACAAATTATCAACATGCACCAAGGGACTAATGAGTCATGCCAATGACTCACGAGTGAATGCCAATATCTTGAATTCAAATATGTAGTGGCCTTAGACTCTTCTCATAATCAATGGAGATATTAGGGTGCCTAGTGTTACTCTGATGGATTTCATCCTGAGTAGATGTCTAGAATGGACCAGCTGATGCACAGCACAGACTACCATTTCCCTCCAGTCATTATGAACACACTAGAGACACAAACTCAGCTGTAGCTATTAGCAGGGATGTCTACAGCTAGTTAGGATAAATCCCTCCTGTGCTTCTGATGAATGACACAGAATAGGCAAGGCAGCTCTCCTACAATGAATTGAAGCCTTGCAAGAGGGAGCTCCTTTGATCATGCTTTTTAATAGATAACATGGAATATTCAGATAAAAGAAGGAAGAAGACTCAGTGTGTAGCAATGTGATAAATATACACAAGAATATCCTGGAGCATTGCAGAATAAAAGGACGACTGTTAATGCAAATTTTGGGTATAAGTGCAAATTTTGTTGGAAAACATTTGTGATCATCACAGATGCACTTGACTGAGTAATCTACCTCTTCCTAAATAACATCACCCTTAATCACAAAATACAGAGGGCAAAAATGAGTTAACACTGGAACTCCTGCACTAAATAGTCAGGGAAATGCAAGTCAGGCTAAATATTTTGTATGATCCTCTCTTAATAATCTCAAACACCCTCATGTTTTCAAAGTGCCACTTAAGCCTACATATTCAGAAAGAATTCTCTGAAGAAACAAATATTTCCCTTGTATTTTTTCAAATTACACTTGGCTCCTGAGTTTATAACTTTGTAATAGTAAAATCTAAAAAAAAGTTTATATTAATCCAATACATTTATATGCAATCAGTTGATTCTACCAACTGGGTCCTTATGCAAAAATACAGAATTATTTCAAATCCTCAGGTGTAAATATCTTAACCTTTATTTTTTTTGGTCTTGGAGTCAGAATGACCATCAACTGATGCATTTTGGAAAGCATCCAATATGTTTTTTGGTGCTATAAGGTAAGAAATGTAACACATCCAACAATTTAAGATCAGCCAAAGCAGGAAGTCTGGAAGAAGTTTTTGGCATGAACATTTTTCACTATATTCATATAAACATTATTTTTCAGTGGCCCCAACTTTTATGTGCAATGCGGGAACTTGTTTTGTTTATTTTGAAGCTGAGGGAAAGTTAGCCAACAAAGTAACAGCAAACAATAATGTGAGAAAATTTCATGGACATTGAAGACTTCTCAAAAACTGGCCTTTTTTTTCTTGTGACTCAGCAGGATCACAGGATATTTAGCAATATGATGTAAATAAGCATAATGCAAATCTGCACATACAAATTATACTTTTCTGATATAATAAATTCGTAGGACCTTGCCAAAGGTCAATTTGTGCTGGGGGGAATGTTTGGGTATATGCTTCCCAGTGATGTGTATGAAACTTAGGCAATTGGTTCTCAAAAACATAAACTATCTATACTTTAAGTAGGCCCTCCTTGAAAAAAATTCCTCACACATGCAGTTTTTACTTACTGAAACAGTAAGTGACTGAATCAAGGGAAGTAAAAAGAATTTCATGGCTGAGTGTGATTTACAAGCATTACTTAGAGTGGCTAATATTATTTGCTGAAATAATAAAAAAATATCTGCTGAGCTGAAGTTTCAAAAAACCTTGATAGTTTTGTATAAGAGCCAATGTGGACTCAAAACAGTTCTAGTGAAAAAAAAAAAAAAGAATATAGAAAGGATTTAGGATACTCTCAAACTGGATTTTAGTACTAAAAACCAATCCACAATAATTTCTGAATTGTCACATGAGGAAATGAATTTTCATTTTAATTAGTGTTGGACTATTATTTTACTGGAAAGATCTGTTCTAAATACACCAGCACAGAGCTCTGTCTCAAAACTGAGCAAAAGCTTTTTGTCTAGGACAGTTTTAGCATGATGCTCTGAAATCCAGGTTGGCTCATTGGCTCACTGTTTCCAATGTGTGTTACAAATGCTTAGATTTTTCCCTAGTGCCTTGGATACACTTCCAAAGATAAAAATTGTGCTTGTTTTTCTGCACTTTATCCAGTGTGACATTGCAATTTCAGAAGTCTTTTTTTTTCTTCCACAAGAGCACCACTAGGATATCTAAGAGAAGACCAAGCCAGTGACTGTCAGGTTCTCCTCTTCCTTAAAGCCTTTGATGTGACTCACAGCATATAAAGTCGAAATCCACAACATTCATCAGCATCAACCAGATAAGAGAAGTTAATGAAGTCATGTAGTTGGGAGCTGCCTGGATCAAATGTCTAGGCATGGTTCCAGGTTATTACAAAGGAGTTGAACCCAGTTTGCCCTAGCTTGTTTAAAATGGCAACAGTCTCCTCAAATTATGAACTGTTTGGCATTCACATCAACACCAAAACACCAAACATGTAAATTTAAGGATTGACATATGTCTTCTCAGTCTTTGATCTGTGGTCTTGACTAGTTCCCTCCAACCAGAGCTTTTCCAGAAACTGCCTCCACCTGCAGTGCATGTATGGTTATTGTCAGGCTACGCATACAATTCATCTTCCTTGACACAAAAACATGGGCTTTTCATACAAAGTAACCAGATTTTGGCTTAAAAATAAATTTTTGTAACAGCCATCTTTCTGCTGGTTAAGTCATATACCTAACTAACACAATCTATGCTTCTTATTTAAATAACTGTTAAACTAAAAGAACTTTTACATCATTAAAACTAGGAATTTGGAGCACGAAGAAAAAGTAATATAAAGTTTGCTGTTCTTCCTAATACAATGATTCTTGGAAAGAGTTTCAGAAGCAGGTGCAGCAGCTGTGAGCATCAGACCAGCTCTTTGATTTCCTGTCATGTAATTTTTGCCAAAACTAGCCTCACCATTTGCTTTGCAGCTGTTAGGCAGTATTGGGTTGATTTTTTGGACACAGATTTGTGTTAAGTGCTTCAGTGACCCATCCAACAGCAATAATTACATGTGCCAGATGTTATTCCAACATGGATTGTATTGCTAAGGTAGCTTTGGAAAAAAGCTTGGACATGTTTAAAATCCCTTTCTGGTCTTCATCTGTTGAAAAAAGCAACCAAGCTCACAAAGGACCATATAGTGCTGCTGTGGTGATGTCCATTCCATGAGATCAGGGAGTTTTAACTCAATTTATATATTTATATGTGTAGCCAAATGTAAAAGTCAAACATGCTTTCAGCTTGCAGCTGATGAGGTCACTGAGCTCAAGGCAGTATACTTTGATGTGCTCTGATAATTCCATCATAAATGATATCTAAATGCTTATGATGGTTGCACAATGTTTTTGTAGCAAGAAGGAAACTTGCATCAGGCAATCCTTTCTGCTTTCCCAGTAGGTTGCCCAATTTAGGAGAAATCTTGGTATTTGTGACAAAGCTAACATCAACAGGATGCCATTTCTCAGCAGAACAGATTTTTCATGAGATATTTATATACCACACATATTGTCCTCTACTTTTTGCCCTTGTGAGTATATACGCTCCGTCAGGAGGTCTTGTACATTTTCTGCTCTTAATTCTATTTCATCTTTACAGTTCATTTTAAATTCACCCTCACTCTCCTAAACATAAAAAATAAGGAATGCAGTTTTTTATTAAAGGTCTAAAAGCAAAGAAGACTTTTTCAGAAAAAAAGGTGGTGTTACAAGTTGATAATATCTGAAGACTTTCTGAATGAGTATGGTTTACTGCCAATCTTCATCCAAGAGAGATTTTAATCCATAGGGTCATTTGAAAATTTATGCAAGTAATGGTCCATGAAATGATTGTAGGGAAATGAATAGAAAATTGTTAAATGTGGATCAGTGAAATTTAAAAGTATAAAGACCACAGAAGAAAAATAGGAAACAGTGGAATGAGATATAAGCAGCTAGAGATGCAGAATAGCATCACCTGACAGAAACAAACTAATAAAGGATAGGAGCAACAGTGACCAATCATGCAACATCAATCAAGAACATTTCCTAATGAAGATTCACCAAGAGCTCTTGGATCAAGTTAAAATCAGCAGTTGGGGGCAAAAGATCAGAATCTGACCTTGCGTGACATTCACAGAATATAATGGAATAGAACAGTTCCAGTTGCAAGAGACCTACAACAGTCTTCTGGTCCAACTGCCTGACTACTTCAGAGCTGATCAAAAATAAAAGCACATTATTATGGCCATTGTACAGATGCTTCTTAGTGGCTTGGGGATCTATCACCTCTGCAGGAAGCTTGTTCCCGTGTTTTTCCACCTTCTCAGTAAAAAAATGCTTTGTAATACCACACTTGAACCTCCACTTATTTTGTCGAGCTTTAGTTGTTTGCCTTTTTTTATTAAATGAAGGCCACCACTGGGCTCAATGTTTTAGGATTTCAAGCTGATGTGCATCATGATGACATTGTACATGAAAGTTTGCTGAAGAAGAAATTTTTTCAAGAGCACTGTGCAGGACAAACACAAAAAAACATGCAGATATTTTTACACAGGAAAGTTGAGTTACTGGCTGTGTGCCTCTCAGCATATCAGTAAAAGATATTTAGATAAGAAGATCTTTATGATATCCTTCTTTAAATTCAAATTGAGAATTCCAGGCTCTCAGAAACAAAATAGAAAAACTTTACTGGGACAGGTACAGAAAGCTATATTTTCACAGGAGATAATGGACAAGACATAAGGGCATACTCAACATGGTCCCATCACACCCTATAGACTTAACTTGGGTTACACAAGATACCTATCTGCAGTGAGTGTGTTTCCTGTTTTCCATAAGCACGTTAGACTTCCTTTGAGTGAAGCAAAAAGAATGTCTCTTAATGTAATACAAGTTTTACTTCTGGTGCTTATGACTTTTTAGCTCCATCCACTTTTCAAACCATCACTGCAGGTATTAGCCACTCAACAGCTTTCATTTGCATTGATCAGTTGACACAGTCTATTCTCTGGAGAATTAATCATTAAATTACATCCTAAGAGATACAGGAACAGCAAGCTCTGTGTTAATTTTATGCCATTCTTAATTTTTCATATCTCCTAGGTGCTGCAGGCTGTGCACACGAGGGTGTTCATGCATCACTTAGTAATGAGACCTATTTGAGTTTCCAAAACTTCTTTCTCATTTTCTGTATTCAAGTAGTGTGAGAGCTGCAAAATGCCAGATGATTGCTGCACAACCAATTCTGCCTATGAATATATAAGCATGTCCTATCAAAATCAAAGAAAATCTCTTTGATTCATAAACTTTTAACTCATTTTGGTTTCCTTTTTCACCAGTTTAAATTGAGAGTAATTCCAGGGAAATTGGCATTTCATGAAGTCAAAATTCACATCCAAAAGATGATATTGAGCTATATTGGTGTTCATTCACTAGCAGATTAACCCAACCTATGTAAAAAAAGCATATTAAATAGCGTAGAAAATACAAGATATCAACTGGCTATTCTGATTCTTTAATAATAACAAACACATCTGAAATGTTACCATCAAAGAAACTCTGATCATTTCGTATAAGTTAATACATCTTATTTCCCTTTCCATGAAGGTTGAAAAAGAAATTTCTACAGTCATCAGAACAACTTTACAAGGCATGACAAAACACCCTGGCTTTTTGTATGCTTGCACTGGACTCCACATGTACTGCCCAGACATTTTAAGTTCCTAAGAGTTCTATGACCCAACATGCATTAGGAGATACTGGACTAGAGTTAAAGGTGATAGGGAAGCTATATGGTTGAGGAAAGGACAACACAGGAATTGTGTGAACTCGAATCCTTGGTCCTGCATGGTGCTGTTGAGCCACCATACAGCCATGTGCAACTTAGAGGGAGAGGTTCCCAAATGTAAGGAATTTCTACTCATTCACTGAGATTCTTTAAATGGGAGTAGCGCTCTCATAAATTTCTCTTACAAATTCAGTTTGCTCTGGCTAAGTAACTCTACTGACAGAGAGCATTTGCCTGTGAAAAACACTTTTCAGAAGTACCTCATATTGCAGCTTCGAAACAAATAACATGGGATTGTGTAACTTTGCTCTCTGGGTGCACAATATTTTCATTGTCATTAGCCATAAGAAGCCCTTGAAATAGAGCTGGCTGATCTCTTTCTATCAAACTGGTCAGGTCCCTCTACTCAAGCCCATCACATAACAGGTTGAATGCTCATCATATGGCCAAAACATGACAGCCCTTGCTTTACTTATTTACCCCTGTCTGAAGGCTCCTGAAATAAAAAGGCAGGAGGGAACAGGCTTATACAGATGACTTTTTATGGAAGTTCAGATCCAGTATCCTGAGCAGAGGTTGACAGCTTCTGAATGCATAAGTATTTCCATAATTGCTTTGTGAGTACAATTTTTAAGTGGTCTATATGAAAATGTTGAAATTACTTGAGATCACTGATATATAAGGATGAAATATAGGAGATATTGTAAATTTCAAAATTTAACATTGGCATTCTTGCCTTTTCCTGGTTAGTCCAGTGATAATTTATTATGGATTCCTTTGTAAGTAGCCAACAGAAAGATCAGAGGGAGAGGAACGTAAATTATGCAAAGCTTTGAAGCAATGTCCTTTATGCAAAAATTCCACGGTGACAGATACAGTTTTAAAGAAGAAACTGAAGGTGAGGAAGGTAGTCTAAAAACAGCCATCTAAAGCTAAGCCCAGCCTGCTCACCTTCCCCTCTTTGCCAGCTCCACTTTTGCAAATTCATGGCTCACAGCAGTTCTCTATTCCAAAACTGTGTTTGTACCTTCAAGTTTTGATCTGTCAGAGCACAACAGATTAGCCTGGGCAAAGGAATAACCTTGGCTTTTTTAAATAGACTTTGTTTCTGTTTGATAAGTTCCCAGGAAGCATATGACTGCAACTTTTGCCCTTCTTAGCTTTCCTTTTTCTGACTAACTCTGCATAATCTTTAGCATGCTCAAGCACAGTTTGCAGTGGGTTAGTGGTGGTTTATAAATCCTAAAGGTATATATGCCAGTTAAAATATTCAGGTGTATCTAGCTTGGCTATTAATTAAAAGTCAATTAAGAGTTTCCATAGCACCCAAACAAATCTAAAGAATAACAACTGCATTCTGAAGTTGGAGGGAAAAGCTACAATAATTGTTTCTGCTGATAGGTCGCTTTCACATTTCAGTAAAGAGAGACAATATAAAATTAGCAGGAAAAAAATGTATTGAACAAATTGAAAGGTAGGGAGATATAACAAGCTGAAAGAATATTTCAGGTGAATTTTTTAGCAGACTGAATAAAGAAAATTGTTAAAACTTTGCCTATAATAGTTGCTTTGAAAAAGTTACATTAACTCTTCAGATACTTTTCAACATGCACTATGGGGAAAATTAAGTTGCTGCAGCTCCAGTCAGCTAAGAGTTTGTGTTTTTTCAGTCTCAGGTTTAATTTTATCCTCACATTTTCTAATAACAAGAACTTGTGAAAAGTTTCATTTTCCGTGTAACAAGCCTTTGCTCAGCCATCCTGAAGGACCCACTGAAGTGAGAGACAAGCAGCCATTGCTGTATCATCTCTTCAGGCTTCCTGACCATCAGCCTGAAGTAAAAGTCATCACATCAATGGAAGAAAAAGTGATAGACTGTCTCAGGGACATGCTCTTCAATAGCCTAACTGATAGATTTAATTGTTTAAGATCTCAGAGATAATGAGACTCTGCCACAGTTCTATGCACCAAAATTTCTTGTGGCTGTATCAGCTCAATCAATTTGGGAACAGAAGTAGACTTCAGAGCAAACCTCATCATTGGTCTTACTTGCCTTTAAGTTGGGTATCATAGCACAAATACTTTATATGTCTGGCACTAATAGGAAACCCAAAGGTCACTGTTATTATGAACAAAAAACCTCAGAAAAGAAATCTGCAATATCCAGATAGCCAGCAAAAGCCACATACTAAGCAATAGGAATTTCTTCATACAGGAACATACCTGAATTTCCCTATTTTTAGGGCTACCAGACAGATGACTCTTCATATAAGCTCCAGTACCTGATAAACAATTCCTGTATTAAACACTTGTTTAAATGGTTTAATGTCCCCTACAATTTTCTAAACATAGATGGGAGCAGGTAAGATTTAAGATGTATGACTGTACATAAATGTATAGTGATTAGAAAGCCCAGGAAGGAGCTTCAAAGGAAAAGATTTAGCAAGTGTAAGTGTATCATGTGCAAAGTCTTGTAGGAGCCCACTTCATTTCAGGAACCGAGATCCATCCCAAACCCAGTGCATTGGTCTATCCTGGTTGAACATCTAGGCTTTCATAGCAAGAACAGGGGACAGCCAGAATCCAGTGTCCTACCCCGCATAACAAAAAAAGTGTAACTTTTCCACTGGGTAAGCAGCAGCCAATATCTTTGAGTCCTTATTGTTCCCATTAAGTGTCTTGGAAGACTTTGTTATAGTCCACGATGAGTCATCTGTGCAATTATAATAGCAGAGCAATATCAAAGTGATAGATGAGCCTCAGGTTCCCTTGGAACTGAATTACACCTCAGTAACCACAAAGAGTGACTGGGACACAGCCAGTAATATCTGAATGACAGCAAGTTAGGCTATTACTGGAGTCAGGCCCTATTGACAGTGACCGAAAAGAAAAGGTGCATAAAACCTGCTCAATGGCTTATTGAAAAGAGTCCGTGGCTTCCCTTTACAGAAGGTAACACTGAAACTAGCCTTTACTGGAAAAATAATTGGCAGTCTGAATGTAGGGAACCATTAAAGGAGCTTCTCAGAAAGGCTCACAGTGGGGTGGAGGGATTTCCAAAAGCACTCCACATGCTGTTTTACAGCCAGCAAGATGCTCTTGTCTTGAAGTTGCTCCCAGTCAAGCAACTTCAACTGATTTTTAATTCAAGTACAAAGAAGAATAGAATGTGCAAAAAAACATTCGTTAGTTCTTTGGTCAATGGGAGGCAATGCTGTGCTGAGGGGAAAGTGCTATTGTCCACCTGCAACAAAAAAAGCTTCAGGGTACACACCTCCTCTGGTAGGATGACCTGCAATCTTCAAGTGCCACCTGTGCCCACTGAACCAAAGGAAAATTGAATTTAATAGTTTGATTCAGGTCTATCATCAGGATAAGTTGTTTTTATGTGTTATGTTTACATATTTTTCTTTTTAAATTGAATTTTTTTATATATTTTAGTAATAGAGGAAGTCACTTTGGGAGAATCTTTCACTTTGAAGTTAGATATTCCTCCATCTCTTTACCAAAACTGTTCATTTAGAGCTTCTACAACACAAACTATATTTTGCATTTACAATGGAAACAAAATTGATGGAAGTACAAAGTCAACTCATGGGTCTGGAAAGGAAACAAGTCAGCTAATATTTGTTCATGGACACAGATATGTTTTGGAGTAAAAATATTCTATTACATTTTTGTGTGTTCTGTAAGCAGTTGTTAATCATATTGCCTTAGAGCCACTTCTCTTACAAGAAATTAGACTCTTCCATTCCCCCTCTAACTTATTGCAGGAGAAAATGAAGTACTATGAGTGTGTCTCACTGAAGGAAATCTCTAGTGAAGTGAAGGGAAGTTTTGCCTGTGTAAGCAGTTCTGAGCTGAAAGCTTAAGAGTGCTGCATAAGGACCTGGAAAGGGAACTTGATACAATAAAACCTGCACACAAGAAGATGAGCAAAAACAGCAGAGAGAAAATACACATGAATTGCAGAGGAGTCATAAACTACAGCCAAACAGATTGATGATGAAATTTTACAGTCTTTGTTTTATTTACATATTATCCAGTTTAGAGGAAAAAGAAGCACCTGACTACTAAGCACACCATTCATGAGTCATAGGTACTTTGTGCAAATGCATAATTCATGAAAAAATGTGCTGCTGCATGAAAGAATGACATTGACCAGAACACTCCATTTGAACCTGGAAAATGCATAGAGAAATTAATCACCAAGCAAACCAGACCACAAATATCTACCTAATTTATCTCTCATTTTCCCTTTTTTTAAGCTCTCTTTTGGGCTCATGAGAAAACAAAATTAACACTGCTGGAGTTAATGTAAGTATCGCTTAATAAAATAAACTATTATTTCTTCACTATGAGAGTGATGAGATACTATCACAGGTTTCCCACAGAAGTTGTGGCTGCCCCATCCCTGGAATTGTTCAATGCCAGGTCAGATGCTCTGAGCAACCTGGTCTAGTGGAAGGCGCTCCTGCTCATGGCAGAGAAGGTGGACATCTGTAAGGCTCCTTCCAATCCAAAGCATTCTATGATTCTATCATTATGATGCCAAGCATTGATCTCAGTTAGTTTTCTGCTAAGATAATATGTTTCCTGAGTGAAGCCTGGAGAACATTTAGTTTAAAAAGGTTCAGATCTTTAAAAAGCTGATGTCAAGGCTCTTAATTTCTTTCCAAACAGACCCTGTGGACTAGGACTCAAGAAAACAGAGCAAGTCAATGAGAGAAAAGAGAAACCTCTTTTATTTGTTCTTTTCCCAGGCCTATGAAAGATAGAGGATCTGAGACTGATTGACATGTTTATTCAGACAGAGGAAGCTAGAAAACAAACTAAAGAAGTGATTTCACAGTTTCAGGTCTTTTTTTGAAATTCAACTTTAAAAAAAGGAGGAAACACTGATAAAACAAAGGTAGCCTGTGGCTACTTTCCGTATTCCGAAACAGGGAACATTTCATGACAGTTTGATATTTGTGAGGAATTTACCCTTTTACATCCATGCATTCTGAACTGGGGAGTGCAAGGCCCAAGATTAAAAAAATGACTGCACAGAAAAAGTCTCCCTCCTTGACACTTTTTTCTAGCATCATGAGAATATTAAAAAAAACCAACACACACATAGAAAGAAAAGTGACAGATGCAGAAGTTCTAGAACACAACAGTGTTTCTGTGGCATCCACTTAACCTGGGGAACAGCCACAAAAATTTCCCAATATCAAAACTTCAACAAGATGATTTTTTTTTTTATAAAAGGTAGGATGAATTAAAACAAAAAAAAATCTCTGAATGGCACTAGTACAGTGTAAAAATTATGAGAGGGCATAAACTTCAATATACTTCAAATATAAAATACCAACTCTCTCAGGATGGAAAAAGCATTTTGACATCCAATAAACAAGACTCCACCATTAGTATTCCCATAGGCTGCTCTCTCCTGCCACCTGCTTTGCAGCTGGATTGGACTTGAGAATCATAATTTGAAAATGCAAAAAGGAATGAGACTTACACTACTTCTCTGGGAAACTTGTGCCAGTATCTCACCACTCTGAGTAAAGAATTTCTTCTTAAGAGCTAATCTAAATATAGTCTTTTTCAATAAAAAGCCATTAGGCCTTGTTGCATGACTACATACCCTTGTTAGAAGTTCGTCTCCAGGTTTCTTGTGCATACAGGGAGGTGCTATAATGTCTCCATGAAGTGTTCTCCTCTCCAGGCTGAACAATTCTCAGCCTTTCCTCATATGAGAAGTGCTCCATCCCTCTGATCATCCTTATGGCCCTCCTCTGGACTCAGTCCAAGTGGTACATGAACCTCTGCTATAGAGCTCCAGAGCTGAATACATGTATAACTTGATTTAAACACAACCTGTACCAAAGACTTAAGAAAGGGAAGCAAAAATGCTCCCAGGTATGTTTCATGCACTTCTGTTAATGGTGGAGGATTGGTCCGTTCACCAGCTCTGCACTTCATTTCTCATGGAGTGATAAGCAGAGCCTTTGACATTGAGATTGACACTCTTATTTAATTTTTTTTCCAGTTCTTGTTTCAATCTCCTTCCTTGGCAAGCCTGTATCACATTTCTCTTTTCAGTCTGCCTTTCCTCAATGTGACTGTTTCCCTGGCCATTAACAGATACTGCTAGCACCTTTCACAGCTTCTACATTCCCACTGATGTTTAAAAAACTTCATTCATGCACAGACCTTGCCTGCCTGTTCTTTTCCCAGCTAGAGTATCCATACTTTATACAGTGAAAATGATAATTTTTGCCTCTTTGGTCTCAAGTTCTGGTGTCACTATTGACTTTTCCTCCTGCAAAAACTTAGAGCTGTGGAGATTCTTTGATAATGTGTCTGTACTAAGTCCTGTCTTCTCTGATACACCATTTTTAAATCCATTGAGTTAACAGAAAGTCATCCCAATTACATTATATATCCACAGTTTAAACTTCACACATAAGATTTCCATTCCACTGCAAAAGTCTGAGGTTTCTTGCACTGCAATATTCCTTTTATTCTCTTCCAACCCAGCTTGCATTCTTGCTCTTTTTGAGATTGAAGAATTATTTTTTAGACACAGTCACTAACTGGAAAACAGTAATTGAACACTTTCAGGAATGAAAAATGGATAGGAATTAATATCTTGATCCAAAGCTGGATGGCATAGAATGAGAAAATATTAAGCTGGGAGGGATTTGTGGAGACTACATGATGCAAATTCCTGTTCAAGGCATGGAGTCTGATTAGGCTGCTGACCAACTTTTCCAGACCAGTTTGCAACATTTCCAGAGATGGAGATTTCACAGCCTCTGTGGGCTCTGTCACATTCAGTCTGTTATTCCCTTATGCCTAATGGGAATTTTCTTTATTATGACTTGCTGTTGTTGGTTCTTTTCTAAAGAATTTGCAGTTATTTTCTTTATTATGACTTGCAGTTGTTGATTCTTCTCTGTTCATCATGCACCACTGAGAGAATCTGATTCCATCTTCTCTGGAATTCTCTTCAGGTAGGTGAAGAGAGCAGTCAGATTTCCTTTCTAATATCTTCTCCAGCTGAAAAAAGCCAGGTCCCTCTTTTCATATATCTTGTGACCTGGATTCCTAACAGGTACTTGGGTCCCAAACCCAGACATACTTAAAAAAAGAGAGCAAAACCACATCTAATAAGTATTTTCTCTCTACCTTTATTGTTGTATAGCCTGGTATCCAACACTTGAAGAATCACTGCAAATAATTCTTTCCTGGTAGCCTGTCCTCATTTCTATTTCCCGACAAAGCTTCCATCTGAGTTTCCCTTATGCATTTGACCTCCATCAGGAATTCCTGTTCAGCCAAAATGATCTCCTGCCTGACTCTTTTCCTGATGATCAGGATAAAGGAAAGAGGCTCTGAGGAGGGAGTCAATAATCAGACCCTCCTGTAAGCAGAATATAGACAAAAGTGACACATCCATATTATATAGTGGTTGGCTTGGCCTCTCCTCTGGGCTTCCTGTGGCCCTACATCTCTGGCATAAATGCTGTTCCTGACAAATGTGAAGTACTTTCTCCAAAACAAGGAGGCTAATTCTGAGATATGAGTGAAATTCTAAATATAAAAGGACTCAAGCCTTCTCCCCTAAGTCTGGAACTGCTTATCTTGGATGAATAAGGACTTTTTGAATAGAATGGTTAGATTTCAGCTTTGTTCAAATTTTGCTTTAGCTTTGCCAAGGTCATCTTTTAGTGTGCTTCTGTTCATGCTTATCTTCCTAAACATATTTTCCCATGCATCATGTTTCCCATACCTGTATTTCATTCACAATTATTGAATCTTTTCCAGTAAGCAAAGCCTCAGAAAGTATGGATATAGAGAAATTAATAAAGAAAATATTTATAAAAACAATTATAAAGATGAAAAATATAGAAAAATTAATGTGAAATATGTAGTATTATTGCACATAGGAAGCATATTTCTTGATTGGATGAAACCAGCTGAAACTATCTCTGTTCTTTTAGCACATGAGTAATGGTTAATAACAGGTCCTGGAAATACATTTTTCTTGTCATGATAATTCATTCAATCCTAATTCATAACAATGAACTTTATCAAATTTAATGCTGCCTTTACAGAAGAGAAGGGCCATTATTTCTTTTTCAGTGGTTTTAATTTCACTTCTTCTTTAGAATTTTCATTCAGAAAAATAAGTAAAGCAACTCATAAATTTAAGTAGGAAGTTCAAAATGTATGTATCAACACATATATATGATCATGGTGGTCAATATACATAGCAAAGCATAACTCATCAGTTTTTATCTTCAAATGCACACAGTTGTAGTGAATTTAGCAATATCTGCACATATACCAGGGCCAAAATACTGGGTTTATGTTTGTTTTGATGCACAGCAAAATGTATTGTTCCTTGATATTTGATTGATTTTGAACTCATCAATATTTAATATCCTAGTTAATATATATTGATTTTTGACAACAGGGATCAACTTCTCGTTCTTACTTGGTATGTGCATTCAAATGAGGATTCCAAAAAAAAAAAAGTAAGGCCAAGCAAAAAAATAAAACAAACCCAAAAGAAACCCAAAAACACAAAAAGAAATTACTGTTCATGATAGATCTTGGAACACAAGCCATATGAAGAGCGACTGAGGGAGCTGGGGTTGTTCAGCCTGGAGAAAAGGAGACTCAGGGGTGACCTTATCACCCTCTTCAACTTCCTGAAGGGTAGCTGTGGTGAGCTGGGGGTCGGTCTCTTTCTCCGGGCAACAACCGACAGAACAAGAGGACACAGTCTCAAGCTGCGCCAAGGGAGATGCAAGCTAGAAATAAGGAGGAAGTATTTTACAGAAAGAGTAGTCAAATACTGGAATCATCTACCCAGGGAGGTCGTGGAGTCACCATCCCTCGAAGAGTTTAAAAAAAGACTGGATGTGGCACTTGGTGCCATGATCTAGTTGAGGTATTAGAACATGGGTTGGACTCGATGATCTTAAAGGTCTCTTCCAACCTAGAATTTCTGTGTGTGTGATTCTGTGTGTGTGATCTCTGGAGAAAGAAGATCATAGAACCATAGAATGGTTTGGGATGTAAAGTACCTTAATGATCATCTAGTTCCAACCCCCTTGGACTTTTCATAAGTCTTATGATGAGAAACAGAATCCACCAAGATCGTGATAGTTACCATACAGAAGAAAGCAGAAGTCATCACACTACATTTTAAGGTCAAAATTCTTGGAAGCTGGAACATCCTCTTTTTGGAAGAATTTCTTAAGAAAGTAAGGACATTGATGGTAACTGAGCTGAAGTGGGAAAGTTCTGGTTAGGATTCATCTCCTGTGTCCATGCATCTATCTTAGAGGTTTCATGCATGACACACTGTTTTATTGTGCCCAGATTCTTCTCACTACTCATGGAAGAAAAATAGCTTGAAATTAGTTGCCTATAGTTAGTTGAGATTAACATCAACCTCTGGTTACGCAGGCACTAAATTTTAGTAAAACTATCAATGTAAGAAAACAATAGAACCAAATTTACTCTGTCTCATGATTTTGGTCATAATAAAGAATATTTTTGCTATGTTTGCATATACATATGCCTGCATATATACTTTCCATTTATCTTCCTATTGTTTTGAACTGCCAGTAACTGAGAAGTTGCATCACCTCCAGAAAAATCATCTCTCTCTTAATTTTCAACCAGGATGGTGGACTATGGATGGCAGATAAATGATTGATCACCATCAGACCCTGAAAAGTTTTGCAAGCCTACTGGAGCCTTCTGTAGGCAGTGAATTGCAAAACTTTAGACAAAGTAGTTCTTTACTGATATTTGCTGTACAGCTGCAGCCAAAGTAGAAGCCTTTTATATGATTTTGCTCCCTTTTAAATGCTTAAAAGAAATAACTACTCTATAATTTTTGAGTGGTGGCTGTAACTAGCACTGACTACCAGACATTGACTGTTGCACAGAAACCTTGGGATTTCACACAGGCTTCTGCCAAGAAGCAGAGCTTTAATTCCTATAACTGTGCTCTGCTCCATTCTGCTCGTGCAATCCAGAACATGTCTTCTTGGAAAAGCTGATGTTCAGTGCAGACACCATCATGAGGATGGAGAGTTGAGTTTTCTGGTTTGTATTCACAACTATGCCGATGAGTCTCTCATGCATCAGCATTTCCTGGTTTTGCATCTCTTGTTGTTGAAGATAAATAAGAATGTAGAGCCCAGAAGAAGCAGACAAAACTATTAAGAAGCTGGATACAATACAAACCCAAATAAATCTGAGCAATAATAATCCCCAAAAATCAACCTGTTGATAGATGTCTTGCTGGGTTGACATAATCCTATCAGAGTGAGCATACCACTGACAGTTCATTGCTGGTTGCTATCAGAGTACCCATACTAGATACCCACATAGCAAGATTTCACAGATGCATAATCATCTCAGTTGTAAGGGAAATCACGAGGCCACATAGACCACTGTCTTACTTGGAGTGGGTCAGTTTCCAACATAAGATCAGGTAGCATGGATATGTCTAATGTGTTCCCAAAAATTTCCAAAGACAGAAATTGTGTGATCTCCCTGGGTAATTTGTTGTGATGTTGAACTATACTCCTCATACACTGTTTTCCTATGATTTCCTAAAAGGGGAAAATTTGATGTGTTACATTTGCTTAGTCTCATCAAGTCAGCTGCAAAAAAAGAGGCTAGTAATACCATAAGTTGGATGTAGGTGAAATTTAGATGCCTAAATCCAAAACCAAGCTCACTTTTGCAAGAGAACTAACAACAGAAAAAAGGACAGAATTGTCTTCCTCTACAGGGCTGCATTTAGAAGTATGTCTCATAGAGATGCAGACCTATTTTCGAGGAATTAGAACTATGAAACCCCCATGAAGGGAATATGTCCTGCATCTTTAAACAAGGGGCTGAAAAACAAGACCCCAATAACCATTCTTTGCCTCAGTATTTCCTGGAATTATCTTAAGTTGTTCAATGTTCAAGAAGTTTACAATGAGTCCTAAAATACTCCCTAAATCTCCTAAAATGAACATTCCATTCCATGGGCCATCACACCTAAAATTTTCTATCAGTCTTCATTGACTGTAATCACTGAGGTAGAACTGACAAAAACAAAGTTGACAAAAAATTCAGCTCAACATTTTCCATGGGAAGACAATGGTGAGAATGAATGCCTAGATTTTAATAATACAATAAAACTTTAAATGATAATGCTAGGCATATCTTTCACAGGGACCAGTCATGAAATTTAATTAACAGTCATATGCTTTGAGATCCTTTGATACCAAGCACTGTGTAAATGCAAATTAAAATGATTCTTTACAAAAAGTAATCAGTGAAATTCATTCCATACCTGATTCTGGTAGGGTTATTCAGGGAATAAATTCTGATGAATGTAAACCTGAATAATTGTTTCATTGGCATTAGAAGATTAATAAACTTCCACTTTCAAGTATCAAATAATGCCACAAACTAAGTACCCAGGACAACAACTGTACAAGAATTATTATCCATAATTTTTACATGTTATGTATGAATTTCCTGTCTTTAAATACATGATAAATAATTTTATATTATTTCCAATTGGTAGTGTCCTTTCCATCTTGTTCAAACGGCTGAGAAAGAATGTATCACTTGGATACCAGTAAAGTACATTCTATTTCATTGAATAATCTTCTGTCTTGTTCCTATTTAAATTAATATAACTTTTTTATTGCCTTAAATAGATTTATTAAGGGTAAATTACATATTGTTAAATTTGGGGAAAGTGCTATAGATTGGGTAAGAATTAGTGTATATGAGTTTTAAATTTTCTTTTGAAAGTACTTTGAAGTTTGTGGAATACTGTTCTGGTAAAGTGTGCTTACCATTAGAGACAATCTTTTATCTGAGCCAAATAAGCAAGAATCTTTGTTAATTTTCTGTTAAAGTGATTTTTTGAAGACATGCTGAGCTAATAAAAATACACAAGAATGAGGAGTGAAGGGAATACTTCCTTTACTGCAGGCAATAAACACCTTTCTACTGTCTCCCCTTCTCTGCTTCTCCACAAGCACCAACTGCTCTCATTTGAACACATCCCATCTAATGCATTCCACTGAGGATTTTAAATTCCTTATTTCTACTTCAGATCTGGAAAGGGACTTGCCCATCTGAAAGCCAATCACATTCTTCCAGCAAGAGATTTTTTAATAAAGACATTACCTTTGCCTATAAATACTGTTCTGATATTCTCCAATGTGTAGAGTGCAGATGAGTCTGCCCTTGTATATTTAGCAAATGCACCAGAGGATTCTTATTTTTGGCAAGCACAATTTCACAATGCCACATATCACCATAGCTTAATATTGTAATCATGAAAAAAAAATCTGCCACACAACCCTTAAAATAAAGGTAAGCATAAGTCTATATTGACACAAGGAACAAGAGTTAACTGTGTAAATCCCATCTAGAACAGGCTCCTTCTTCCCACACAGAAGACAGTAAGGAAAGTAGGTTGCATTATTTTTATTTCTATAATTGATCATGTGTAAGAGTCACCTATATGCAGAAGATTTTCATTAAGTGAACCTTAACTGTTGTCCAACACTTGTGAATATTATTAACTTAATTACACACTATGGTTAATTCATCAATTCATTGATTAGACTTTAGTTATCTTAGTCTGGAGAAATGCAATACTCAAATTTATTAAGTTTAATTACAGTTATAGAATTTTAAAACTATTTTGATAGATTTTGATTTTTCATTATTTTGCTATTAAGCCCATAAAAAGGACAAGTTTTTGTGGTATTTTTTTTCATTCAAAATTGCAATAAGAATGACCTGAGCAAGAAAACAAAAGAGGCATCTAGACAAGTTCTTCTTTACTGTTATGCTTCAAAGCCTCATACTCACATGCCAAAAATGAAAAGTTATATCCTCAGATAAAGAAATCATGTGTGACTAATTAAGAATCCATATCAAATCACCTTGTTTACTACTTCAATTTAAAAACAAAACATAGAAAGTGCAAATATTCATGAGTGGATTCATAACAGTTAATTTATGTGGGCTAAGAGTTAAATGTCAAATTGGAGTGCCTAACTTGTATCAGCAGAGAGCAATAAGAGCCTTTATACAGAATTTTATCTTATACTATGAAAGATGTCTCATTTAGGCAAAGGTCTCTGCTCTAGAAGGTAGGTGTCATTGTCTCCATTAGCTGTCAAGGGAGGCCGACAATGAGTTCAGACCAGGCATTTAACTTTTATACAGAAACTGGGCTATGTAGAGTTCATGCCTAATATAGATAATTCCCCACAAATTTTCAGCTTTTTTCATTCATGGAAGTTAACTTGAAATCTTAGAAGAGCAATCTGTCTCATAAGCTTTAAGTATTTCTAGTTTCAACCCCAGATCAGAATAATTAGAAATTACATTCCTATTTCTGCTTAGTTATATATTAGAATGAAAGTGGAAGGCACCTTAAAAGTCTTGTAGCAGCAAGAAAAATCTTGAGAATTCTTAAGAATTTTAAGATGCTTAACCAAGTAGTATGAGAAAACTTAAGATACCAGTTCAGAGGGAACTGAGAACTGACTGAAAACAGAAATACTTGATCCTTGAGCTGAAGTGATGATTTAAAGACAACTTTAAGCATGGATATGGTGCAAACTTTGCAGTGGACTTTTCCACATTGCAGAAAAGCCTTGGACCATCAACAAAGGGAAGAAAGAATTCTTCACCATGGCTGGTCTGGGTCATGATAAATGTAAGCATTCACAGGAGTCTCAGTGTGAGTGGTGCCCACTGCAATTGCTGAGTTCCCTTGCTTCTAAGCAAGAGGCTTTTCATGGTTTCCATGGTTTTAATGGGTTCCGTAATGAGCCACAAAATGCAAACCTCACTGCACATCTATAGCCAGCAGAAACTGCAAAACAGAATAAAAAATCACCTAGATTTTTCCTTAAACTTTGGATTAGGAAAAATGTTCCGGCAGTTTCCTCTGGGCTGCTTTACTTACAAGCAAATGAAAATTGATTATTAGCCAAATTGTTCTTGATATTCTATGAATAGCACTGTTCAGAGGCAGTTTTCTCAGGAAAAAAAGTAACTTTCATTATTTCTTTTCTAGTAAGGAACTGTTTTCTTAATCTAAAATCCTAAGCAAAGCTTTTTCTATCTGCAAGTATTAACATGCTTATATATTGGTTCATGAAGAATTAGGGTCACATATCGAAGTCATGGAGGGAAAAAAGGTCAAGTACTAATTAGTTGAAATAGCCAAAAATTCTGTCATTCTTAAAGAGCAAAGAAAACTGTAGTATATACAGGCTGCATTAACTGTGTTCTTATGTTGACAGAAATATAACTAATAGATTAATTTGCAAGCTAGAATACAAATTCAAGGCAAGTGGAATTGCAGTCAGGAGCAACAACAGAGCAGTATTTCACTATCTGACAGCTTATGCTAAATACACTTTGCATTTTAATGCTGTTGCTACTTGCCTGCCTGCTCTTCCTTCTCTGTCAGGATACAGGTAACTTTTCCTGACAAACAATACTGATAATAAAGGCTATGACCCACCATGAGTCATCTTAAAAAGCTTTTGCACTCATTAAGATGAGATGCCAGAGCAGCTCAGACCACAGCCTTTTTTCATTTACCAATTCAAATCCATTTCTTTCCTGCAGATGTTAAGCAGAGAGCAACTGCTCTCATCTTCATCTAGAGCCTGTGAATACCTACTCGAGACTGTGTGTAATCTGTCACTGATCCATCCAGGTAGCAGCAGTTCTGCCTGCATAACCAAGCCACCTTGGGATGGACTGCATTTTACCCATTAAAAAGACTTGAAAGCATTCAGGTGGATGAAGGTGCAGAATCAATTTTATATGCCTGTCAGAAAAGGCAAACCTTTTGTGTAGCATGTAGATCACCGGTAGTCCAACATTTTTAACATCTTTCACAGTACCAGCAAGACTCCTATGAAATTCTTGGTGATGCTTTTCGTTTGGAAAAATCGTTATTGACATGAATGTTTTGAAATCCTGGAATATTCCTATAAGGCAGGGTTACTGTTACCTAGTAAGCATGCATGTCCCCCTTCCCTCCCACTGAATTTAACAAACATTTTATTCCTCTGTTCCAACTTTTCAAGACACATTATACATTTAGGTAAGAGTCAAATCTTGTGGAGATTGCCTGCTGGGTTGAATTGCAGATGTCTCTGGAAGCAGGTGTTTGTACAAAAGCTGCTACCTCATCTGATCTACCAACACCTTCAAAGCTAAAATACAACTGTCTTTAACCTGGCTGTGACCCTCAAATTATGTGTGAATTCAGCACTGAAGAGAGAGCATAACACTCTAGGAAGTTGAATTTGGTGATGCTAGAAGTAAATTAGTATTAAGAAGTAAATTAGTACTAAGTAAAAGTAGGCCCAAAGCCCTAAAGCTTGACAATAGTGAACACGGCAATTAAATGCCTGTGAAGTATTAGTTACTGGTTGCCTTCCTTGGGTTAAGTGGTTTACAGTCAGCTTTCTGGTTTTCACTGAAAATAGCCCTAAGTTGACTGATAGTCAGTTTCCCCTTTATTTTCAGCAACTTTTGTCATACTATTTTGAAATCAGCTTCTGACTTGCTAGAAGTTAAAATTCCAAGCACTGATTTTCTCATTCCCTTCCTCTTATACGGCATTAAGAATTTCAGCAAACAAGCAAAAGAGTAGCAGAGGACACTTAAAGGCAAGAGGTGACATGGGGACTCTTGCTTGGGTATAGATCAAAACAACACTTGAGCCAACCCTGCCTTTCCCTCTCCACTTGCTAAAACTTAGGGATAACAGCTTGTGCCTCCAGCACCTTTGCTTGGACCACAAATGCTCCAATCCCTCCTTCCCAACCTCCTCTCAGAGCTGAGTCCTGATGCTTTTATTTCTTCTTCCTACCTTCAAAATACATCCTTCTGCTGTTGCAAAGTGCCATTTAAGCACAATACATGCAGGAGCCATGGGCTGAGGATAATCCACAAGCCATCTCTATTCTCTGCCTAAGCAGTGTGTGAAGCTTGATCTGCACCTCCACAAGAAATTGTGCAATATTTTGTGGCAGAGAACCTGCAGTCTCTGATCACACTGGAGAGATTATCAAACTTTAACTGTCAGTAAACACAGCTATTTTGAGATTAATTTGCAACTGCAGAGTAGCTTGAGTTCCTGTGAGTATGTTCTGTGAAGGGTATTTAAAGAGAGTGGGTTTCTTCAAGGTTCTTTGTAGGCTTTGGCACAAATATAAAGGAGAGAGAGTATCTTCAAGAAAATAGCACTCCTAGAATAAAAAATAAGATGCAAAACAAATCCACAATAGATAAATCAATAAAGGTTAAGGAAAAAAGGAATAAATATGTAACTTGTGCAGCTAATTGCAATATATATTTTCCCTCTAATGGATGAACTTCCTATAGCTGTTTCTGAATGGGATGAGTGTGTGCATCTGAAAACATAATTTGTCCCTTAGGGTAATAGCTGTTGTATGAGGACAGAATCAGGCAGCACTCTGATTAGACATATTTCAAATTGTCCATGTTTGTGCCCATTAACAGCTGGAGGTAGAAGGCAGTCCTAATTAGTGAGAGTGTTGGAAGTTTTTAAAAATAGAGATTGGAGAACTTAATGGATGATTGGATAAATTAGGAATTAAAATTGTGTTTTGTGCTGTCTACTTCTGAATAACCCATGCCATGGGAAATAGTCTAAAAGAGCCTTGTAGAAGAGCAGACATTTAGACCATAATTAAGTACTAACTAGAGCAGATGTTCTTTTCCCTTCCCCCTTCCCTTCATCAGCTCCAGTGAGATTTGGTCCCAAAAACTGAGATTACCATAGATTTTAGCAGTGTCTCAAATTTTGATTCTTCTTCCTGCTTAGGATTCAGCTCAGAAACAGCACAGTGGCTATGGAGCTGGATCAGCTGACAAAAATGCAACCTCCTTCTTCCCCAAGATGTAAGTAAAAAAAAAAGGTTTTCTTAGAATACCAAGTATCTAAAATGCAGAAAGACAAACATGACCTTAGAAAGACAGAGGAAGAACTGATAAAATAATAAATTATAATGAAGTTTTGTCTTCCTGTTTCCAGACACTTCTCTTTTATATTTTCCCCCATTTACATACTTAAAAAAGGATTCTAAAATTCTATGGTTTATTTCCCACCTCAGAATAAAAGTTAAAGTTAGAATGTTTCACTAATATCTTTCTAATTAATTTCTTGATTACCTGCAGATATCCTGCTTTGGGAGATACTCGGGCTGGTGATCTGAGCAATAAAACTTTCCAAAGTCAAGTATTGGTAATATCAGGGTAAAAGCAAAGTGCCTTTCCATCCATTTTAGAACAATCATTCTGTAAAAAAGTATGTAATCATTCAGGTAGATCAATGTGTATTTTCTCACATTTCACAGCAGATGAGAATTTAGGTATTTACTGAGAGATGAAATCAGAGGCTTAGTCTAAGATCTAAAGCAGATGAAGAGGGCACAGCATGTAATTCTTCTGGGATACCAGGGATCAGAAGTGTCTTCAGTGTCAGTTAAGTTAATTTAGAGAAATACAGTTGAAGCTCACAATCACACAATAGAACAGGATACCTTCCACTAATTCTGCCAGGAACAGGAGAGGATGAAAGTTCAGCTTTTCTTGGGATCAGGTGTGCTGTACAACAGAGACAGAAAAGGCAACTTAAATTAAACAGAAGCTGCCCCTACTTCTCTTATTGTCTCTAGAGAACTGTATTTCTTACACTTTGAAATTGCATAGTTTTCAGTCAGTACTTTTTCTTTCCCCATCACCACCTTGCCCCCACCCAACCTGCTATGACCTAGGAGAAAAAATGGGAAATTTTTCCAGAAGTATTACTGGATAGATTGCTTAGCCCATGCAACTATCAAGTGATCTGTACCAGAGAGGACTGGTGAACTTGTAGGGCAGTCAATTTGAATAGTTTACAGTAAAATGTTCAGGTTAGCCAGGGTTTTATAGACAGGCATTTCTAACAGTTTTGTACATTAGCAAAAACTCTTTACTTACAAGAATCTTAAGTTGCAGCCTTTGTGTTGTTATTGAGATGAAATTTAAATGCACTTTTATCAGACTTTCTTTGTAAATTTCAGAAAAGACAAAAACCCATTTTTGTAATTTCTTATGTTAGGCAGCAGCTGTTTATGTAAGTGGTCCAGTCAAGGATTATCCAGGAAGTATGTCATGCATTTTGAAATGTCAACCCTACATTCAATAATAGTAGTGACACATGGGCCCTAAGAAAGGAAACTTTCCTGCTCTATTTGTAATGGGGAGGAGGTTTGTGTCCCCTTTCCCAAACCACAATTTAAAGACCATGAGATGAAGTGCAGACATAGCACAGACAGAAAAGCAAAAAGAGTTTCAGAAACCCAGATGGGAGGTTTAAGATCTGATTTGACTAAACCAGTAATATTAGAGATCTGGTACCAGGTCTTACAGAGAAACAGAAAGTACTTCTCCAATGCTGCTTGGAGCAGGACCAGGAAGATTAACCTTTAGCAAAGCAGTTTAGAGTTAGAAAGTTTCTTTAATACTAGGCTAAGACTGGTAAACTGTAGAGAAGGTCAACTAAAAATTATAGTAAGTTCTATTCTTTGGATTTAAAAAATAAAAGAAGCCAAACCAAAACAAATCCCAAACACCTACTAGGGAGTATGCACACATGTTTTTAATTCTTTTTGTAAATAAAGGTCATAGGGCAAATTTTCTGCTGTCTTACAAGCACCAGATGCCTGAGGTCTGATTTCTTATGTCATTGCTGTCAAGTTTTGTGATTTAATATTTATCTCCACAAAAGAAGGAACAGTGGGACACACCAGTAGGTGTAGGAGATCCAGTCACCTTCTCGGATCTCTGGATAACCATAACCATGGAAGAGGTGGCATCATTATGGGATGCAGGGGAAAAGTATTTGTAGGTTGTACATGAATTACAATAAATCAGTAGGAGACTTCAGAATTTAGCATCAGATCTCAGGCACCTCAATTAAAAATGGCTCCTATCAGCTTGAATTTATTGTTGTGTCTCCTCCCTGGAATTTATGAGCAGCTCACTGTCTTGCTAGCCCTCATGATCATATCTCAGAGGCTCAGCAGTTTAGTGTTTTAATTTCAACTGAGCTACACAATTATAGCAGAAGCTTAGTTTTTGGTTAAAAACATATAAAGCAAACTTCAACCTTTAAGCCTGAAAATACAAATAAAGTAATTACAGAATTCAGAATACAAAGTAAAATCCTGAGGATATTTGCTACCTTCTGGAACTTAAAATTTCAAAATCACCCATGAGCTTGGCACACTTGGGACTGGTGGTACTCTATCTATCTCTTAACTTGAAGTGTCAAACCTATTCTAAGCATCTGGCTATGTTTTTCCCTGAATTGCCAGGAGCTTGTAGCCACTGTCCTGCAGAGAATATATTCCTAAATGAAAATCTTCAGTTCTGCATAATGAAAACAGGACAGCACTGGAATCTGTGGAAGAAGATGGCAAGGCTTATAAACCTATTATTTAAGACAGTTATTCTTTGTGATTGATCATCTATTTACTTAATTAAATAGGCCTGCAGTCTTTAGATCACTTAACCTTACTGTGACACACTGTAGTGCCAACTTCCATTGCTTCCTCCAAGTAATAACCTTGCTTGTTTTACTATTCAAACAGCAGTGCTTTGTATTTGTGGGATTCATCCCTGCCTTTAAGGCTTTACAGAAATGTGCTGCCAGGCAGTGCTCTCAGAGCCAGGTGCCTTTCAAGCATCCAGGCTGACCTAAGTAAAGCACCTCTGGGAAAGTCAGAATTATTGCCACACAATATGTACAGCACAGGACCAGGCAAGAAGAGATCTTTAGAGATATTAAAGAACAGTCAGGAGTCTCAAAGTTTTCCCAGAGAAAATTCATAGACAATTAGATGTCTGGCAGACACAGGAGCTGCTGAAAATCTTCAGTACTATCTCAAATTGTCTCCTAAATTTCCACTTAAGAAGCTCAAAGTATGGGAAAAGTCTGTTTCCTTGTGAGTCAAACTTAAGGTTCAACTGAAGAAACTTTTTTATTACTCTCCATATGGGAATATTTGTCACTGTTTACTTCTAAAAATAAATACGCCCACCACAGTCTTTTTGAGAACAAGTACGTAGAACAAATGCACAAAAATGGCTAACATAATGAACTGCAGCATAAAGGAGATGTGCCCTGCTACTGACTTCTCAAGCCAGAGGTCAAGTGTAAAAATGGGAAAAACTGAAAACTAAAGACTAGTCTGAACTGAAATGTGAATTGAAGTTTAGGTACAATAAGGAAGGACAGATTTTCTGGTTTAGGTACAATAAGGAAGGACAGATTTTCCCTGCTGGTGTGTAAGAACAAAATGAGCACCAGAAGTTGCCTGACATTGAGAATTAAACCTAAACATTTTGAGGAATATCTCTGTTTGAATGTTCTTTCATGTTTTAAATAACAAAAAGGGCCCTGAGTGTTAGGAAACAGCCTTTTTTGCCCAGATCTATTGTAAATACATAGGTTTATCACAAATATAGATCACAAAGTACTCAAACCTAATGTTTCCTGAAGTCTGAATAATAATCTAAAAGCCATTATTTTTTTTCCAGCTGAAGGATAGAAGCCAAAGGTAAGCAGAAGCTTGATGAATTTTCACTGTAGTTTGCATAGGGCTGGTGGTCTTGCAGGACAGATCTGCTCCATTCCCACTGCTCACAAGGCACAGTGCCTTCCTTCAGCAAGGCTTCACTCCCTAGAGGGGAACTATATTATTTACAACAACAATTCATGTTACAATTATACTACTTTCCACACTGCTTCTCTACCCTTACAGGGGTATAACTTCCTGTAAGAATGACTGTAATGAGTTTCGCTCTTGAAGACGGCACATGTGTCATTTTGGCATGACCAAGGTGTAGCAGGGGCAAGATGAGCTGTTTATCCTATGCTAAATATGTCAGGAAAGTTGGGGATCATTGTTTTAATTTTGTGACATCTCTGACTTGGGCTATCAGGTAAATCAACTTTTCCTTGGTCTCATTACTGTAAAAAATTCCCTGAGTTACTGGATAGCTATTGCTGACATCAGCACAAAAAAAGTGTTTGGCTGCTTTCAACCCCAAGAGCCCTCCAGAGTCTCAAACCTCTATGAATATGAATGCTGTGCTTCCTGGCTCTCCTTATGCATCGCTGAGAGAAGTCCTGCAGGACTCTATACTTGAAAGGTAATGAGCCTGCCACTCGCACTAGTTAGACCCACTGACAGCAGCAGAAATTGGCTGAGCTGCTGAGATTTGGTGTCCACAGAAGCATCACCAAAAAGACTGAGCCTAGCCCAGCTCTGGAGCCAGGTCTGCAGCCAGGAAGGCACATTTTTCCCTCAGCCTGAGCACAGGCCAAGGTGAAACTGGGACATGATGACACAGATATGCAGACCCCAGAATCAGGAGTCTGCTTGAGATGTTTGCCCAACAGAGTCACCTGTTCCAGTACAGCAAGCAGTGAAGCAATCAGTACTGCAAGAGGGTCTCAGAGCTCTTCAACACATGCTTTCCAAATTCCTTTGGACAAGAGTATCAGGTGGAAGTAAGCCTTGCTGGTGCACTCCTGTGATAACCTCTGCAGCTCAGCTATTACCATGCAGTATGAACACAGCTCATGCCTTAAATTGCACAGAAAATTTAAGGCATAAGCTATGAACAGGGCCCAATGGAGGAGCTTTGATGAAATAGGGTGCTTGCTAAAGGGGCAGTTGACCTGTTAGCAAACTCAAAACTACTCACAGCAGCATGTATGAAGTTCAGGGTGTTCTGGTTTAACTCCAGCTGGCAACTCAGCCCCACACAGATGCTCGTTCACACCCAGTGGGGCAGAGAACCAGAAGAAAGCAGGAAAACTTGTGAGTTGAAATGAAGATAGTTTAATAGGCAAGAGGAGCAAAGTAAGCCAAGGAATTAATTCACAACTTTCCATGAGCAGGAGGGTGTTCAGCAACCTCCAGCAAACCGGGGCTTCATCACACGTAATGGTGACTTCAGAAGACAAACTCCATCACTGTGAACAATTCCACTGCTTCCTTCTGCTTCCTCCAGCTTTATATGCTGACAACCTATGGTATGGAATATTCCTTGGGTCAGTTGTAGTCAGCCATCCTATTTGTGTCCCCTCCCAAATCCTTATGGACACCCACCCTCCATGGACACCCACCCTCCTTGCTGGTGGGTTTGCTACTATGAAAAAAAATTAATTTTATCCCGGACAAAAACAGGATGAAGGTCATTCTTATCCTTATCAGAATCAAGGCAGTCATGCCCACACTAACAAATCACCTAATTTGCTCAGACACCAGTTAATTTGTTACCGGAGGTGCCCTGACAAAGATGTAAACCTGAGTGACATTTAAACTATTTGGTGCTGTTCAGTCCATAGCTCTAAAGGTGCCAATTAAAGCAGACAGCAGAGCATTAAGAAGGTGCTGGTTTAGGCCAGTTGCACTGAGAATTGCTATTAGCTAATAAAGATTCTAAATGGCTGCTGGAAATGACTCACCAACAAAATGGCAGACGATTCTTGAAATTACCATATAAGTAATATGATGACCAGGACTTTTAACATTGCACACAAATACATATTTTACCTAGGTCATTTGGGGGTTCCTTTTTTTCCATTTAAATTTAGATTCCATTATACCTTTGTATACATTTTAATGACTACATAGATTTTGTAACAGCATTCTCAGACTCGTGAGATGGAGGTTAAATACACAAATTTTCTTCAACCAGCCACACTCTTAGAGCATGGAGATGAAAAAGACCTATTAGTTCACCTACACCATTTTTCTGGCCACTGTAAAATTGTTCCCTAAAATGTATTTTGCAATACATTGCTGAGACTACTTTTATTTTGCCAAAGAACTGGCCACTGCTACTCATGGGACGTTTTACCACAGCTTAATGAACTTTACATTTAGGAAGTATTTTTCCAGACAATCAGTCTTGTAAATTTTCTTGCTTTTTAAAAAATGTCTCTTTACAGCAAACCCCCATAACTAATGGAAAATGTTACCTAAATTATAATATTACTTAACGTGAAAAGCATTCCAAACTTGATAAACAGTATATTTCCTCCTGCCACAAACTTGTCACAAATTACATTTTTCTTTTCAATGGCTGACCTATATAAAAGATAAGAACCTACTCTTACCAGCAACTTTTTTAGCAATTCTTTTGGCTAAGCAGGGACTGCATTAGTTTTTCAGATGTCTGGTGGCCACAAACTCAAAAAAAAAACCCCTGTCAGGGACCTAAAGTAGCATTTGGGGAGAATGCACATAGGAAAACCCTAAACGGAAATCCTGAAACCTTCTGGCTCAGCCGCTGTGCAAATCTGAAGCCACAATCTTTGCAACGGTATCTCTTCCAGCCTAAAATGTCTCTTATGCCCTAGAAAATCTAAAACTAGATCTGACAATTTAATTTCAGATTTGATTTTTACTCAAAATTGAGGGGTGTTTGGATCTAGGATTTTAGTTTATGTTTATCTGTAAAGCTTGAGTAAAGTTTTATACTTTGTCTATGTTTTTACCAAGGAATTCAGTCCTGTATTTATTAAATTCTCACATGCAGTTGCTTTGTCACTTCTAACCTAGCATGCTAAAAGTGGTAGGTAAGCACAGAGGTAAATGGGAATAATACCTTCCACTTTGGCAAAATTCATTGTAGGATATTGTTCAACAGAACATATTTTAAGCCAGCAGGAAAAAATACAAAATATTTCTGAATTCAAATATATAGAGATATACACACATATATATGAATATATGTGAAAAGCCAAGCCAAATTAAAAAAAAAACCACTGATGCCTAGGAAAGTGAAATAATTAAAAACCCAAAAAACCAAATGTCTTAGTCTTATGGTGCCCTAGAGTCCTCATAAGTGCAGATGCTGCTACCCACCCTGATTAAAGGTTTTCCTTACTCCCAGACTGAGCACCACAATTTTCCTCAAGCTTTTACTCTTATTTTATGTTCTTAGAAAAACATGTCTTGTCAGACTAGAATTGCAAGATTATATTCAGGTAAGCTAAAATTCACATACTGTAAGAACACAGGCATTACAGAGCAGTTCCTCTTCACAAATTCTTGTTACTTTTTAATTTACTCTATTTTGTCCCTGTGTCACTGTGATAATACTCCCTTGGTATTTTTTCATCCTTTTTCCAAATTTGGAGAAAAATTCACTCCATGCTGACTTGTCTGTAATTGATGGTTTAGTAGCACCATGGGCAAAGTGGCTCCTGAGCATTTTTAAATCATTGCAGTAATTTATCTTGGGTACAGAGGTAAGTATAACTCATCTGTGCTTTCAGGAGGAGATATTTTACCTCTGGAGGATTTACTTCCAAGCAGTGCTTTTATATAACAGCATCATTTTTACATTGTTTCTTTAAAAACAACTATCATAAGGTAAACAATGAAATCATACTTTTCTAATGCATTAAGTGCACACAAGACTTTGCATTCATGATGGGTTTTAGCTGGCTTTAATTTTTTTTTTTTCATGTAAAACAGAATTTAAGTATGGGGTTTTCACATGGGACCACGCCAGAGTCATGTGGAAGAGCCATAGAAGAACTGATGGCAACTGAATAAATGCATGCTGCAGAAATTCCAACTGTGGAAATATCTTGAAGCTGGAGTGTGTTGGGCTGCAGAATTCAGAACTTTGCACAGAATACAGAATTCAGAACTTTGCACAGAGTACATCTCCTGTTCATGACACAGCCTGAGGTAGGCAGTGGGAGAGCCAGAGCCACGGATTTGTACATTAACATCTCCAGAAGCTGATCCCAAAGCATCAGTATCAAAGGCTTTCAGGGTGTATTAGCAAATACATCTTTCCACCTGAGTTGTGCTGAGGGAAGCTCAGGACCCCCTGCCCAGATGATTTTTGTGCAGACAGGGAGCAGCAGCCACTGAGGTTTGCCCCACAGTGTACAGGAAAAGCACATGAATCCCCACCTTTTTTTTCTCTAGCTTGCCATCTGTCCGAACCAAACTTCTGTCTGTTTAAGGACTGTTAACCTCTGACAAAAAGAGTAAGGTTGGACAGAGAGCCTTCCTTTTTTCATTTTTATAAGAGTTATCCATAGATGGAGAAAAGAGATGTCAGTATGTGGTATTGAGTCTTGCATGCCTGGAAGCTTATCTGTACTTTTAGCTGAATCTAATAGCCCTGATAAAAGATGTAACCACTCTCCCCAGACCTTGCACTGTTTACATCCTTACACCTTCACGGCTATAGCACTGCTGCTACATCAACAATGTTATTGTCATTGTCAGGTCACAGCTGAAGTAGCTGGAAAATATGTTCCACATGGATCTCACAAGCACCATGAAGGCTGTCACTGCTCCTAATCATGTTATATGCAAAACTGGAAAGAAATTGCATTAATCTCATGGCTCATGTGCCACCTTTGATTCCTGAAGGTGCCATCAAAAACAGAGCAAATGGGTAGGCAGATGAACCAAAAATTTACAATGATAAATGAAATGGCACTTTCTGCACATCCTGGCAGTGAGAGATGTCTAATGGAAAATGCCCACATCCCTTGGTGCCCTGCCAGCATGGTTGTCTGGTACCGTTTGGTTCTGGGGGAGCAGGGATAATGGCATGGGTTGCTGGATCCTTCTCAGCTCTGCTCCCCCCAGTACTGCCAACCCTGTGCAGGGTTTCCTGCAGGCTTGCTAGATCCACCTCCTCCAGCAGTGGATAAGAAATGCTGGGTGAAGAGGTTAAGTCAGGACACGGGTTGCAGCCTGATTTGATACTACCCACACCTCCTTCTGTGGGTCACTCTGTGACGTGGCTAGTGAAATACTTGTATTGTCAGCAAATGCTTATTTTGAAGGTGCCCCTGTCACTACAAAGCATTGCTTAATTCATCCTTTCAAAAGAGAAAAGTATTTAGAGCAAAGTTTAAATGCAATAAAAAGCCTGTGCAGATGGAAACTGCCTGATTTTTCAGCTGTCCTCAGCTCAGCTTAACTCTGCTGCAGGGGCTGTCAGCAACTCCCAGAAATGCTGTAACTCAAGGGGAAGTCCAAGGGAAGCTGACTTACACAGAAGAAATGCAAAGGATTTTCTTGTAAAACAAATATGTTCTTTCTAATGAGCACTCGTGGGTTCAGGGTGAGGATGGATGTGAAGGGTCACCTCGCAGATCAGCGCACAGGCTCTGCACAAGAGTGGAGAAGATCTGCAAAAAGATCTCTGCCACCCCTGTCTCAGCTCAGGAAACATTTGGCCAATTAAACATTAAAACAATGACTTTGATGTGAGTTTATTGCAATCCTTATGCATCCATATGTCCCACTGCCATTTGAGCAATGAAATGTTGCCTCTTTGTGCTGCTTTCCAAGTTTTTTGCAAAGGAAGTAGAAGTGTCTGCTGTGACACAGCAGTTCAGCAGCAGGCACAGGGAGTGTGACTTGTTCCTCATTTTGGCCTGAAATGTTCTCATAGCAGATGTTTTTCCAGGTAAATCCCTTCCACCATTTATAAATATATGTGAACAGAGATGCTCAAAGGATTGTTTTGGCACAAGCACCAGCCCCTGATTTTTCTCCCTTAAGAGTCAGTAGCATTTTGGAAAACTGCTGCAGCTGAGCACATGAATTTCTACTCAGTCAGTTAATATGTGACTTCATGGAAAAGTACATTAAGTTACTTGTTTTCCATTTTTACCCTCAGTTGTCATCTTAGTGGAACATTATGCCCCATTTTTGATGCTGCCTCTGGTGAACCTCTAATTTCAGCAGATTGCCAACAGAAATCACTCTATGAGAGTTCCAGTTAGCCCAAAAAAATCCCATACCTTTAAACATAACACATCCAAGAAGAATGAGGGTTTCTCTTTGACTTTCAAAGAGAGATCATGAATTTGAATAGATCTTGGAGCATGGACCTCCACATTCGTGCCATTCTCTTCTTTTCTCCACACACTTTCCACAGATTTTTACTAATGGGGCATAGATGCCCATCTCTGTAGTCTTCTAGAGCAACAAGAGCCACATCTAAACCACATAAAACCACTGTTTAAGAAATTTTGACTTTCAAAACTACTTTCAAAGTGTTTGAGATAGGAAAGTAAAACAAAACCAAACAAACCAAGCAGAGAAGCTACACTAAAATCCAATATTGCCCAATATTCAAAATTGGTCCAACTAACCAGCAGTCTATATGCATCCTTTCTTAACCTTCTTTGTGTAGTGCAATAAAGTCTTCAGAGACAAAATGGAACATGAATGCAACATAATTATTAAAAATATTATCTGATTTTCTTCCTCACTAAATATTCATAAAACCCTGATTTTTGGGAAACATCTGTCTACATGGACCTCGGGTCATAATAAAACTGGTTCTGTACTCTTCAGTAAGGCAGAAGATCCCCTGAAAAACCAGACTGACTCATTTATATAGGTCTGCATCGGGTCATTTTGACTTTAGGTCATGTACACCCTCTGTTATTGTCTGGGAAAACAGAGTGAAAAAGAGTTCACTTAACTAAACTGGAGTTGCTTCTGTAAACAACCATTTTCCTGGCTTAGATGAAAGCTGCTTGCATTTTTAAATGCAAGATCAAAAATTAATCCAAATTCCAACAAATGCTCAAGTCTCTGGCATTCATGCATAAATTATTTGGAATTAGCCTATCTGGGCGCTTCTAAGGAAAAAATTCAGATCTAAAATTCATGCACTGTTAGATCAGGGAGTCTTTATGACTGAAAACAGGTAATGGAAACTGCAACTTTTAACTATGCCAGTGTGAGCATGCTGTTCTAATATGCATAGTAAAATGCTATAAAATAACAAGACTGCAAACTTTACTGCAGCAACTGTGCATTAAAAGGCAATAAAGCACACATCATTTATAGCAGATTCAGTCAGTTATAAATTTCAACCCTTTCTGCTATTTTATAGTACCTATAATGAACAGAGCTGTGATTTGCATTCAGATAGTGCATACAAGAAACAATTCAGGAAACCATGCAGTGTCTTGATGAAAACAAAGCATTATTTTCTGTCCACTGCTGTGTAGAAATTGTGCACAGGGATAAAAGGGAGCTCCTCCAAGACTTCCAGTGATAGAGAATTCCTCTTCTGTTAGCAAAATGCTCTGTACACGATCACATTCACAACAGCTGCTGCAGGAGCAGCTTATCCTTCTTGAAATTAAAGGGAATCCAGGCCTGCAGAATGGCTAATGAAAGGTAGGGCTGTGCCTAGTATGAGAAAGTATTTAACAAGGTCTAAGCATACCACACTGCCTCTTCAAGATTGTGAATCTCCTTTTCCTTTCCCTGTTTACAAACCTAGAGCTACATTTTGCTTCAGCTAGAGGCCAGTGTTAATACCCAAATTTAGGTCACTGAAAGTGTTTGGGTGGTTTAATGCCTTTTGAATGAAGGCATCCCACTCAAGTTCTGCTTGGGAATGAGATTGTCCTCCAGATCTGAGTCCAACACAGGATCTGTGCTGACTCACTGCCAGTCCTAGATGAAGTAAGTTGGTTTTTTGGACCACATTTCTACCACAAAACCCAGAAATGTTTTTTAATTCCCAAAACCAATTGCATAATCCAGCTGTTTCCTAACCTCACCACGTGTGGAGACTTGAGCACAAACCAGCTTCTGCTGGTTCTTTCCTACTCCCCAGGATACATATGCTATTCTCCATTAGAGGAGTCTGCCAGGAGGCACTGGGCATTCTGATCAGCCATTGCCTACATAATTAGCAGGAAAGTAGCAAACTGGAGTCATTCAAGAAGTAATCTGCACTTCCTTTTGCAAGATAAAATTGTGCAGTCAATTTAACTGAACCTAAGTCTGTAGTCTACAGACTTAAGTCTGTTTTCCTTTAGTCTGGGCACTAAGCTCACTGTTAACTTGCACTAGATCTGCCGAGAATGAGTTAATTATCTTTATAATGGCCCATATGGTTCTGTGGTTTGGATCTGTGACTAGAACAGCACTGATTATACACCAGGCCAGTGTTTTGGCTGCTGCTGATCAGTGCTTACTCAGCAGTAAGGGCCTTCTCTGTCATTTTGTCCTCATAGACAATAAGGTTGGGGGTGGCCAAGATGGGACAAAGCTGGGACAGCTGACCCAAATTGGTCAAAGGGATATTCCACACCAGATGATGTCATGGTCAGCAATAAATAAAAAAAAGATGTGTAGAGTTTGTCTTCCACTGCAGCTGTTGCTCAGAATCTGGCTGAGCGCTGGTCTTCTCATGGGAGGTGGTGAATGATTGTGTGTGCACTAGTTATTGCGTGTTGCTTTGGTTTTCCCTTTGCTTCATTTATGAACTGTCTTTATCCTGACCTACAAATTTTCTCACTTTTGTTCTTCTTACTGTCTCCCCCATTCTATGGTGGTGACATGGGGCATGGGCAGTCAGCAAGCAGCAGTGTAGGGGCTTAGCTGGTGGCCAAGATAAATGCACGACAATACAGTGTCCTGCATGCTGGTAAAACTGGGTCTGTATCGATAGGCTGTGTTAGAGCAATAGCTGATCACTGGTGACTACAGATTTACTGGAATGTATTGATCTGGCAATGGCTCATTTCAAAGACTTTACAGTGTCACAAACCCATTCTGCTTGAACTTATATTAGCACAAATAGTCAACAAACATCAAGAGCAGACAAAAGATGAATCCAGTATGAAAACTATTATTAACAATTTTTCAACAGATCACACTACTATATTATACCATCCTTGAATTCATACACATTCTCAAATGTTTTTTTGTCTGAATAATATTAGATGGTATAAAGCTGTTACAATAAACAAACAGGATTGCATTTCAAAGGCTAACAATTACTGAACACTGATATATCAGTTCTGCACTTAATCTGTACAGATGGCCTGTAGCACAGATCAAAGGTGAATTGCATTTCCAAATTACATATATTAAAAGAACATATGTTTTTATATAACTAAATGTCTGCCCATTTCTAGTACAAGTGGAAATCCTAGCATGGGGCTTTAAGCAATCTGATCTAGTGGAATGTGTCCCTGTCCAGGACACGGAGCTGCAAACCAGATGATCTTTAAGGTCCCTTCTAACCCCAACCATTCTATGATTCTATGGTATCGCCTCAATAGAGTAGAACTAATGACAATTGTGAACACATTGCTAATACCTCCTTCCCAGTACTCAAATAGTTTAACATAAACCTGGAAGGTGTTATTGAAGATAATGAAGACTTCAGGGATGCAGAAATGTAACATTATAATAGTAATTGAAGTTTCCTCTCTGGAGTGGTGTTTGCACAGGAAATAGGAAGATATGGTGGGAGAAAGAGAACAGCTTTAAAACAGTGCAATAAAACAACTTGCCTAGGCTTGACAGGTTTCTGGCCAACTCAGAACCACTGTTTTTGCCACTGCCAAACCTGAGACAGTCAGAGGTTCTGGACTCTGACACGTCACATGCCAATACCTGCTAAAGTCTGAACAAGTTACCACCTGCCAAGTGGACACTGTCCCAGTAACAGGTAGAATGTACTTTCTCAATTTCTATAGAAAAGAGAATACAGGAATAGTGTCTGAAATGCATGTAAATAATTATTTTGGTGAGTCTTACCTCAGTATTGGAATGTAATAATCTCACCAACTCTTCTGCATCTAGATACTTGCAAGGGAGTTTCCTAAAAAAAAAAACAAAAAAAAACCACAAGAGATTAAGGTATTGTGGAAAGCTGGGTCAGCTGAAACCTATGAACACTCCAAAGAAATTGATGTCAATTTTTGATGACAGAATTCAAGTAGACTAAGGTTATAATATAAATGCATGCACAAAGGTTTTGCCATTGTTTTTACTAAAAAGTATAACCAAACTTTTCAAGTTAAAACTTTGATATCATTAAGATAAAGCATTGAGAAGGCATGGACTACTGAAGTAAAATAGTGGTAAAATCTTCTTTCATGTTGACATATGAATGAATTTAGTTTAGTGCTTCGCTCTCCTACACAGCTGTAATAAACTAGATTCTTTTTTGGACTCTTCCTAATAGAAATAGTAGAAGATACTGAATTGAAGGGGTGAAACATTTGCAATCAATATTGGGCTGTTATTTTTTCCCTTTTAGAACTGCCTAAAGGATAGTCCAGATGACCATTTTCCATCTTTTCAACAAACACTCCTCTTATTGCTAGAATTAGAGTCATTTCCCCAGTGATTTCATGTTTTTTTTCCTGTGGGATGGGGTCACTTAGACACCACACATCATTGCCTGGCTGCAATTTATCATCATTTACAACAATTTCAACGTTTTACATAAACATTACCAACTGTTCAGTTTCCTGTGCTTGCTGCTATATGTAACTAGGACCTGGCCAACAGTGCCTTTAGATTGCCAGCTCACAATACATGTGAGAGGACACAGGGCTATTTGCTGTGGGTCAGGCTGCTCCACATATTTAACCCAAGGCAGTGATTTTTCCTGGCCATCCATGGAGCACAGGTTACATGCAAGAAGTTCTGGGAAAGCTATTGATGTGTGGTAAAAAAAATCTCAGTATCCAACTACTATATTTTATTACAGTGATTTGCTGGAAGGACATACCCTGGGCTGCATCAAAAGAAGACTGGCCAGCAGGTCAGGGGTGGTGATTGTCCCCCTCTACTCTTCTCTTCTGAGACCCCACCTGCAGTGCTGCATTTAACCTTGGTTCCCCTCAACAAAAGTAGGGTGTGGATCTGTTGGAGTGAGTCCAGAGGAGGCCATGAAAATGCCCAGAGGGCTGGAGCATACCTCCTGTGAAGATGGGCTGAGAGAGCTGGAGCTGTTTAGCCTGGAGAAGAGAAGGTTTTGGGGACGGACATTATAGTGGCCTTCCAGTGTCTAATGGGATCTTACAAGAGAGCTGGAGACTTTTTACAAAGCCTGTAGTTACAGGACAAAGGGTAAGGGCTTTAAACCGAAAGATGTTAGGCTTAGCTTAGATATTAGGAAAAAAATCTGCGTTGTGAGGGTGGTGTGGCACTGGAGCAAGTTGGCCAAGTTGTGGGTGCCCCATCCCTGGAAGTGATCAGGGCCAGGCTGAATGGAGCTCTGATCAACATGGTCTAGTGTAAAGTGTTCCTGCCCATGGCAGGGGATTGGAACTAGATGATCTTTTAAAGTCCCTTCCAACCAAAATCACCTTATGATTCTATGACTCTATGACAATTTGACTCACTGTCAGGTGACTTATTTGCCAGCTGTGCACAGTAAGCAGCTATTTATATAAGCAGCTATTTGCTCTTTGCAATCAGTCTTCTTCTCTTAGCTTTATGAGCTGTCTGGAAGCACTTCTAAGGAGCAATACACAATGCTTGCAGCTTCCTGAGCTCATTAGAAGAGCAACTGAAATTCAAACTTAAAAAAGAAAAATATCTTATAATGCCAGAGAAAATTTCTGCACATTGAAGATGTGCAGAAAAGGTGAACACTGCCTCACTTCCTAGGATCAGTGATATAGAACATTTACAGGATAAGACATAAGATATACTTAAAGCTATTGTTTGGAAGCCAATCTAAATTCAGCTTGATGAAATGCACAGCTAATGCTACAGATGCAGGAAGCTCTGGTTAAAAGCATGGACACTTACAAAAGATGCTAAGGTGGAGGTGACATGAAAAGATGACTTTGGCTACTTACGGACTGCCATATATTTTATGAACTTCTGATTTTAGCTCCTTCAGAAAGCTTTTGGTGTTTGTACTCAAGTTAAGAAGTCACAGGCATGTGACTAACCCAGCTTTAGCACCAGCTGCAGGAATGACTCATTGCACAATTTCCCTTTTGGAGAAAATACATGTCTCAGGCTAAAAATAGCAGTTTCATTTTGATATTACTTTTTTCTTGGATTTTATTTTTCTTTCATCGCTGAAAGAGACAAAGCGTTCCCTATAAACACACTTCTAAGAAACTGTGTGTGAGACTAAAAATTTCAAGATTCTTCCTGAATCACTTATGTTCTCCAGGCGCATTTCATTTAACTTCACTACAGCATTCTCAGTTCATGCCATTAAACATTATCTCAAGGTTTTTACTGTAATAGGATTTGGCAAGTTGATGTTCAGCATAATAAGTCCCAGTCTGAATTGAACATCAATATTCAATACTTTGGGGAAACTTATGAAGCACATCAGCCTTTAAGGGGCACTTTTAAAGAAAACAGCACAAGCACTTTATGTGCACATTTTCACCCCCTATGCATCCAAAACATCATGCAGAGGGCAGAAAACAAGTATGGTCCTTATATGCTGGTCTGCTTTGATAAAAGTTGACTCTTGTTCTAATTTATAACCAAATACCCTAATTGGTTTCTTTTATGTTGGGTTTCTAGGGTGCTTAAAATAAGGTCAGGTTATATTCCATGCTGGAGATCTTCAGCCAAAGTTTTTCTCCAGAAAAAGGAGCACAGGTATTGAGAAAACTGCACACCTTTTCATATTTCATAAGAAATAGCCACTCTTGCCTCCATGTGTAATGTTCAGCCCATTATTACTATGCAATAAAACTGTAATATATTAATGGATCTGGAAATAGTCTTGAAGTCTCATGTATTTTTCAACATATTGAAATGTGTCTCAGCATATTTTACTAGCATATGGCATTGTCATTTTCCATCAGGTGAAGAGGAACGAGCAAGGGAGAGAGAAATACTTTCCTCTCACAGGCACTGAAGTTACAGAAGTTAGAATGAGACACTAAAAGCATTGAGAAAAGGCCCCCTCATCAATGCTTCATTTGCTTCAGAATCACAAAAAAAATCCCTGCCTCCCCAAAGTCCAGATATCCATCCCAAAATGCCATTTTATATTTAGTCATGCCCTAGACGTGATCAGAGCTTTATCTTCAGTGTGAGAATTGCACCAAGGTACTCAGTATAAATATTTCCTACATGCTACTAAGTGCCTTGTGTTGTTTTGTCTGTTTGTTTTTGGTTTTTTTTTTTTGTTGTTGTTGTCATTGTTGCTGTTGTTGTTTTACCTCAGACACAGAAGGATGAGATTTTAGGTCATGTTTAATATTTATAGGTAATTATAAGAAGCTGTTTTCTGTCACCAGGGAAGACTGACTCAGGTCAATTGAACTATACCATCATTTTAATCAGTTTCCTTCTTCAGCATAGCCCCTAAAAATACTTCTTTGCTGTCTAGTGCAACTTTATTCTGCTCAGTAAAATGGTATATTCTCTTCATATATATTTATTTTAAAGAATGTATGTGTTTGCATACATTGTTAGAAACTTGATTTTTCTATCAATATTTTAGAGACTGAATAATGGCATCTTCCTTATTCACAATCACTGTGAGCATTGTTTCAGACTGCATTGTGCAGAAAGCTGAATTTGAACTAAAAACAAGAAGAATTGTTGCATTTATTATAATTAATTTACTTCTTTTTCCTGGAATATCCATTGCACATGAAAATAGGTTTAAACTATCACAAGTATCTGTTGTTGAATAACAGGAGAATTTTAACAGTATTTAATAAATTTTGTCCAAAGCTATCCTCGACTAAAATTTCAGGATAGTTAGGTGCTTAGGTATGCCTATATACAATTATGTATTTATACTGAGCAGACGCTTGTGTGTCTAAACAGCTTTGAAAATATAAGACCCTATGGCCTTAAAATCTTTAAAATGAGAACTTTGCAACCTGTCTAACTTCTTGTTTCCTTCACAAGGTGGAAAAAATAGTAAACTTCAAATTTTTCAGTTACCATTTTTTCTTTTTACTTCAAATGATCAGCTCTAAATGAATTAAATACTTTCATCACAGCCAACAGACTTGAAATATATGTAAATAAAAAAAGATCTCTTCATAGTGCAAGCATCACACTGATCTTTGGGAAAAAATAATATGAGCAGCATGGTATTAAGAATTTGTAAAAGGATCAGTAGATCTTAAAAATATTAAAGTGTTTCCCGGTTCTTTACAAAAATAGAAGTGGAGCACTCTTGAATTTAATGAGATTTTTATGATACTACTTTAAAAAAAAACAAATAAAAATATTAAGCTTAGTAAATAAATGCAAGTCTTCACATACTTTAGCTCCAGGTTTCTCTTTGGGGAGCTGTAGTCCTGCTAACTATATTAAATAAGATGGCTTTGTTTTGTTATTAAATGAGGACGCATATGAAAATTTCAAGGGAAAAATTCTGATATTTTCCTAGAAATTTGACCTTCCCTTATAGGAATAACATTAATAATTACAGATTTTCCTAAAATTCCTGAATTTCAAAATATATTTTTCAGAGTAACTACTAGTCAGAATAATAACCTGATTTCAAAATATAGCTCAGCCTATTGCTTATTGTATTGCTGGGCAAGTAGGAGCAAGTGGGGGAAAGAACACAGACAAATTGACCAAACATCTGCTGTGTGACTTAATACTTGAGCAATGCAAAGTGTTTAGCTCGTCTGTTAGCAGGAAGGTTTCAACACAAAATTCCCCTGTACTGGCAGGGGACTCCAACTGCCTCTGAGAAAAATAGTGCCATTCTTCTCCTTCATTCCTAGCGCTCTTACAGAACCCTGGGTAACACTGACACTCTTTAGTTATGTTAGCTGATTTACTATCCACCTAAAGGATAAAGCTAATATACTGCAGCTTATGTTAAATAAGGCCATTTATTGTTTTTACCATATAAATGAAGGATTTAGCACTTCTTCTGAAGCATAAGGCAAGTTGAAGCACTTCCAATGAGAGGTAATGCAAAATTGAATTTCTAAGGCAGTTTTTTGTTTGTTCTTTTCTTGAAGGCAAGCAGGGTAGCAAGTTGAGATGAAATTAGGTGCAGAAACAGAAAAAAAAAAAAACCTCCTGTTATTTCATTTTAAAAAAATAGGTTTTATTAATAGAACTGGGGAGAACATTTCTGCCATAGTGTTATCATTCAATTATTATGATACAAATACATTTACATTTCATTTTGCACAGTTTCCTTTCTCATTTATCACCACAGATCCTCAATGTCTTCAATTTGTTATATCATTATGTATGATTTTCCATTCGTATTTTCCTCTGCTAAAAAGCATTTGTAATTTTGCTTGGTCAGTGATTAGGCTGCTGCTGGTTTGATGTAAGAGGAAGATATCCCTGTGCATTTCAGTATCAGAAGACAAACCTATACACACCTTTATTCTGATGAAAAAGGCAGTAAGAAGTGTGACAGCTCATACAGAAGAACTCACAGTACCAGCACTCACTCCCCTCATAGAATAGTCTTTCCTATTATTCCTATTATTCCTATTATTCTCCATTGTGCCAACATCAGATCTGTCTCTCCCTTCCTCTCTCTCTCCTCTTCTCTCTTTTGTTTTATTTTTTAAAATGTTCTTACTATTAGAAAATAGAAGCAAAACATATATCAATTTCCATGCTGAACATGTTGTTTACTAATAAAATCGAACTATTTTGGATCTGTCTTTTGCCTTTTTTGATCACGGGCATTTATAAATCTTGAGTTCTCCCTTCCACTTAGGAATGGGACGTGACAGTAAAGAGTTTAAACTAGAGGAGGGTAGATTTGGACTAGATACAAGGAAGAAGTGTTTTGCAATAAGGGTAGTGAAACACTAGAACAGGTTGTCCATGGAGTTGTAGGTGCCCCATCCCTGGAAGCATTCAAGTTCAGGTTGGGCAGGGTTCTGAGCAACCTGACCTAGCTGGAGATGCCTTTGCCCAGGGGAGGGAGGTTGAAACAATGCGACCTTTAATGGTGTCTTCCAACCCAAACTATTCAATGATTCTATATTTCTATGGTTATATCTGTGGTACGTATGAGGTGAAAAAGCGCCATTGAGAGATGCACTCGAGTGCTCCATGATGGATCATTATTGAGTGAGTTGTAGTGTAACTCTTTATTTAGCCAGATAAAAGTGATAAATACTTATTCCCTAGTGCTGCTAGGAGGGATTTTAACATTAAGAAAATCGAGACTGTTCCTTTAATATGGACTGGTCAATAACAGCACACTCTCCTCAGCCAAAGGCAATGGCCCATTTAAAATGCACTCCAGTTTTTCAGGTTCATCTCACAGAACCTTGTTTTTTTCTATATGAACTGATTTGTCCTTAGAAATTAAACCACTTGTAATGGACAGGTCAAAATCAAAGATTAGCATAGATATAGCAGGTAGTGTAATTATGCTGGTAATTTAATCCTGAAAATTGAGAGACACACAGGCTACTGCTCAAATCCATAAAGGGCTATATCTGTGTATGTACATGGAGAAAGCAAAACATTTTTATTTTTATAATTTTCCAGTCATTATTTTGTGGCAAGCCATTAGAGTCCTAAACAGAACAATGACAGGTACAAGCCAAGTTTGTATAGCAATGCAGGTCATCAAATAGAAGACACACTAATTATTCATTTAAATTCACCCAACCAACACAAGCTATAGTGACATAAAAACTTTAAAACCTTTCTGAGACAAATCATTTTATCTGTGCTTGGCACAGGCTCCTCCACAAGTGATTTTATTTTACTATAAATCTCCACTTTTGAAAAGTTTCAAAAATTGCTCAAAGTCATTAAATATAACTGATGCATTTTTTAAAATTGATTACATCAGGTAACACTGTGCATCTCCTTTTCAACCATGCCCCCTCCCCATCAAAGAAGTCAAGCAATTATTCCTAAATTGATCAACCAGCCAGTCTCAGAACAGGACTTTTACAAGAGTAACATTTATCACAACAGGCTACTTTGCTCAGTGAAGTTTCCTATGTTGAGTAAAACTGTTGTAGCTCGGTACTCAATGGTCTCTTAAAACAATTCATAAAAGCTTAAGGACAATTTCACTCTGAAGGAGTGTTCCCAAAGGTCTCATAGAAACAAGAAGACTGGGGCAATACAGATCCATCAACATGTAATTTCCCAATACCCTTTCAAGAAACAGAATTGCCTTTACACACAGAACCTTCCTAGAGGGCTCCTGACACCTCAGAAGAATGTTATCTCTACTGACATTTTTTAATGTGTGTATTTGAAATCCAGGGAATCCACCTGCAAACCCACCATTTCTGAATCCTGAAGCTGCCAGGTGTGGACTCTGGATGCTGGTTTATTTACTCAGGGTAGCTCAGTGAACACTTAATTCATAACTGTATGTCCTGGGCTAGGTGGCCCTGTGTGGGGGACTTATTTTGGCCTCAAGAGCATCAGACTGGCAAGACTTCCTCACGTTAAGGTATATTATTTTAAATATCCAAGGACTCACAGAGCTTTTACTGTTTTAGGGTTTCCATGCCCATGGGCACAAATACTGAGCACTTCGCAATCCTAATTCAGCATCTCCAAATTCTACTGAACAGAGAGTCAAAGACTGCTGTTAGCACAAAAAGCATAAAATGCATATGAAGCATGCTAAAGATGATGTGGGAATGCTAATATATTTAGAGTTTTTATAAGTCTGTCTAAGTTTAGATAAGCCATGAAAATTATGTCCTATCACGTCCTCTAAAGAGGAAAAAAGGATAACAAAAGAGGCAGAATTAAAGGAAATGTTCATATGTGGCAAATGTTGCTCACACATCTAGAACAAACCACAAAATTGGATTAAATTGTCTAGACAACTACCAAAATTAAAATTTGGGTTAAAGGTTAAATTTAGTTTGTCAAGAGAAAAACAATTAATACACTCACTTATTACCCTTGTAATAATGAAGTTTTCTGTCATTGATTAGAACATAAAAATTCCAATCAGCAGTTGTTATGAGATACTCTCTTCTGGCTTAACAGCTGAGGCTTAGACAAGATTAGGCCTTTCTTAAGCAGACTACCCAGAAGTGTTTCTTAATATTTAAACCTTATAGGAATAAACGTATTAAAGCTCTGTATATTTACACAATTTCAAGGTTTATAGGTTTTCATGAACTATTTTATACTTATTTGACTCATTTAATGTTTCCATTAGCTGTACTTCATAAAAATTCTTTGACTTTCAGAAAACCTTCACATGAACTTCTAACCAAAATTTGTGCCCTGTAGCTGATTAAAAATAAGTTTGCTATTTTCAAGAGGCCACAGACTTTGTATTAACCCAGCAATACAAGTTCTCTGGACTTGTTTGCAAATCTCCTGTCCTGAACTGATTTTAGCATGTCACAGCTGTGACAGCAATTGTCTAGAGGTCACATAGCTATGTCCCAAATTGTTTTAGCTTTAGTTTAGCTGTGTGCAATGGTGCAGTGCAATGAATACCTACTGCTAACTAATAGGTAATGACAACAAGTATTTATTCTGGGTGGGGTAAGCTGTCTAGAATAGAATCCTAGAATAGAATCCTAAAATAAAAATGTAATGTAGTATAGCAACAGACATACCCAAAAGCCCAGGACTGCAAACACAAATGGCAGTGGCCAATTACTTGGCACTATAGGAGTGCAGCCATGTGTGTCCAGTAAAATGTTTTTAAAGGACAATAAAACAGAAGAGAAAATCAAACAGAATATTAAATTGGAAATTACTAGAGTTAAAGAAAGCAACGTTTTCGTTTAGATAACATATAAATATAATTCAAGCAGATTCCAGGTTGAAGAAGGCCAGTGTCCCATTCCTCCCTGCAAACAACCTCAGACACTGATCACTTCTTTAAAACCTCCACTGTTCTCTTGAGAGGGCTGTGGCAAGAGGAGGGAAAAGAATGGGTGAGCAGAACAACAGGGAAAAGTGATAGGTACCAGAAAATTTGCATACATCAGCCCTAACTGTGTTGTTAACAGGTTAGAAATACTGTAAATGAGCCAAGAAAAGTTTTAGTTAGACATAAAAGATTTTAATTAAACTAATGTCATATTCTTGGTTCCTCCTAGGAAGCTTAGTTCTCATCAAGATTTTTGATGTAACAGCATGCATTTGGGACCATTTCTTTTTCATCTGTAATTCAGATTTCATCCACTTCTTCTCTTTTCTATCATTTTCTTTTGAAATGCATGAAACTGAAGCAGGAAGAGAATCAGATTCTTTGCAGAATATTTCCTTAATTCCCATAGATATTTTGCAATGTTTGCAAGTTATACAGTATTGAAAAGTGCTGTGAATACAGTTTTTAATTTTTTTAAAAATAATATCCTTGAATTCCCTAATGGGTGGAAACCTTTAATTTCTTGGAGTGTTTTTGGGGAAAGTAAGTGTACTGACTTGACTGCTCCCCAAGCAGTTTCACAGTGAGTTACATGACAAAAAGTTACCAACATTGTAAGTTGATAAGCTCATTATTTTATAGTAGCTACTATGACATGACTCTGTTTACCAACAAACAACTTTACTTTCATGAAGAAGGACAGTAAGTCACTGAAATGCCTGACACGTTGTTCCATTAAAGTCCAGGAATTCAGAAGAAGGGATCCACTAAAATATCTCCACTCATCCTATGGGAGAGCACACTGCCCATGGAGTCTGTCTCACCATGCCAAGAGAACACAACAGCTCTCTGCTGGTGGACAGCCAAGATCAGAGGGACTTGTGTGGCTCAAGGCCAGCCCAGCCTGTCCCACACTGTGCTCTGGCTGTTATTATCAGACAGAAAGTCAAGGCCAGGGCACCCCCCTGTCCCTCTGTCAGAAAGCACTCACGTCACTGAGGCTGCTGGTAATGGTGAGGGAGGAGGGACTCAAGTCAGGCTGTACAGACCTGTGTTAAGGGCCAGCCTTGGTTTCAGATAAACCAGAAACCAGACATCAAAAAGGGAGCTTGCAGGTGGCTCTGCACTCCTCCACAAAGGCTTACGGTTGTCCCCAGAGGCACAGCCAAGAACTGAATCCAAAATCTCACAGTGCAGCGTGTTTCCTTGCTCAGGATATCAACTCTTTTCAGCTTGCATAGTGCCTTTTTTTCCCACAACTACAAACACAGATTTCCTTAGGAGTCATGCTCAATAGACATTCTTGTTTGTATTAGACTGCACATGCACTGGGACAGGAAGGCACAGCATTTCCAATGCATTGATAACAAAAAATAAAATAAAGACACATTCTGCGCAATGAGGTGTAGCTTTGTACGTCAATGAGTAATTGTTAATAGATAAAAGCTTCATTTGACTTAAAGACTTTCACCATACTTTGTACTTATGGAAAATAAATATCACTTCCCATATTTAAAATGGATCTGAAACCAAGAGGGGAGTGCTTCAAATGCTAAATATAGGCCTGATCATCATCTGAGTTACTTTAATGCACTGTGGCTTCCAAATGCTGCCTGTATGCCCTACATTATTGCCACAGAATACCTGCTGGACCTGTGAAGAGATGTCAGAAGCCCTAGAGTCTCTCAACTGGAATAATTTGTATTTCCATGCTTAGGAATGGCATCCTGCTCCATTGTCTGCTAACACCATCCTCATAACAAAGAGAAATCTCTTTGCACAGGGAGGAAATAGCTGGCAAACATCTCTCTTCTGTACTGTGATTTTCAGGTGTATAAAATCTCTCTGAAGTGTAGGGTATCACTCCAGTTTATCATGAGAATTGCAATGCTATGTTCATCATGTTGGCTACATTCCGTGATGTCTCCATGATAAATTGTCATTATTTTTGGGGACAATAATTATTTCTAGATCCACCTGTATCGGGTCTGGCTGGGATGGGGTTAGCCTTGCCCATAGCATCCTTCACAGCACTGTGCTTTGTAGCTGGAAGCTGTTTATAGTGCACCACTGTTTTGGCTGCCACTAAACAGTGCTCCCACAGCATCAAAGCAGTCTCTCCAACCCTACAAAAAGTCAGTAGGATGCAGTAGGTCAGGAGATTAGGAGTGGACATGGCTGACCCAAACTGACCAAAGGGGTATTCCAACCTCATGATGTTGCACTCAGCAATAAAAGCTATGACAAAAGAGGAGGAAAGGGGGAACATTCATTATGAAGATGTTTGTCTCCCAAAGAAATCACTATGCATAACAAGGCCCTGCTTCCCAGGAAATGTCTGGACACTGCCTGCTGATGGGAAGTAGAGAATAAGCATTTTTATTATCCTTTGCCTATGAACACATCCCTTGGCTTTTTCTATTAAGCTACTTTTATCTTGACTAAAGAGTTTTTCATGTGATTTTCCTCCCGTTTGAGGAGGACGAGTGAGAGAGCATTTTGGTGTGCACCTGACAGCCAGAGTAAACCCATCACACTCCCTTTTCAAGAAACATCTCCATAAGAAAATTTAAGTTCTTTTCAGTTCATTTCTCTATATAGACACATTTTCTGTGTGGTTGGAGCTACTGGGGGGAAAAAAAGTGAAATTGAAAGTACGTGGATTCTGTACAAACATAAAATATGGTATTAGTGAATAAAGACAGATTCATTAATGGACCACAGACTATGCAGGTTAGCAGTCTGGGTGGTAAAGGAGCCATGTAGCCACACTTTGAGCACTGGTCAACTTGATTGATGTAGGATGTGACTTCTTGAGATTATCTCTGTCATATGCAGAAGAAAAAAAAAGACAAAACAAATTTAAAAACCCAGCAGTAACAAACCCTCCTAAAATTTGTAGATATTCACTGGAAAAGTTAGTAAATTTGGGGGTTTTATACTGCTGGAAGTAGGTAGGAGCAAGATTTTACTCAAAGCACTTATCCACTTTGTGCTCTCAGTATTGCTACTTTCTTCAGGCTAAGGCCAATGTTAAACAAGAAACTCCATTGGAAGGACCATGAAAGCAATTGTCCAGAGACTGATTTCTGCAGGAACCCTATGTGATATGGCAGTCATTGCCTTACTTGCCTCTCTGCTTGCAAACCCATGTTCTGCCAAGAGGACCGTGCTGACTGTTTACCTCAGGCTTTGCTGTATCAATCATCCAAAAATGAGGTTGTTTATGAGCAGAGCATGTCAACACTACATGACTAGGCTAAGGCCTTACATCATTCAAATGGAATAATCTGAATTTATCTATGAGAATAATGTGTTCAATTGCACAACACCAGGAGAGGCACAAGGAGCCATGTGAGTTACCTGTCCCAGCAAAGCCATGCAGAGGCAAGAAGTCCGAGCCTCCTGGCTGGATGTTTGCTCCCATAATATTACCTCACACAGTAGACCAGCGAAGTTTCCAAAAGATCTGTGTCAGATTAGTTCCCTTGTTAATGACAGGAAGGATGAGGACTTGAGCCAGCTAAGCTGAGTCAGACTCTATCCCACCCTGCTACATGTTGTGCTCCTGCTCTTCCTCTCAATCAAGCTGAAGTCAAGGGAAATTCCTGCATCTCAGGGCAAACATTTTAGTGACCACCAAAGTGACCCCGAGTCCATGACATATGTAAAGACCCATGGGATATCCATTACTGCTGCACAGTGGCAGAGTACTCCTTGCCCTCCCAAAGCCAGGTGGCCTTTGGGTGATGGGAATTCATCCTCCTGAGGCAGCTCCAGGCCTTAAGAAGCCAGAAGTAAATGACCACGAAGAATGAGAAAATGTCTAAGATCTTTATTAGAAGTGGAAACATGGAGAAATTATATTTGAAGCAAAAAATACACAGGGCACAGAGAGAGAGAGAGTAAGGAACAGGACAGCTATTGCAAGGGCAGGAGATTTACAGAAAAAGGTCTGGAAATTTTGGAGACAACAATCCAGGGAAGAAAATGGATGGACATAAAAGGAGGTTTGAATGACGTAGGAGAAGAGGAGGGACTACATTTTCCTGGAAGCAGTATCCTAGTGTAAACTTGTAGAACTGAACTTTCTCTACAACTCAGTTTTCTCACACCATCTCTTCACATTTAACTTACCAAGGTAGTAGTATTTAACTACAGCAAAATCTGCAATTAAACTTCTCATTTTCAAATCTCCACATTTCCTTCTGTGCTGGAAGATCATCAGCAGTTTCACAGCTAATGTGCCACCGTGGTGGGCATCCAAAATACTGGGAAATCACAGAAGGTAATTTTGATCTGCCAGTGTCAACCTTGCTTCAACCTTGCTGATATCTCATTTAGGGTCAGCACAGTCCCATGTGCAAATTTCTCATTATACATTTTTCTCTTTTATTTTCTTTCTATTTTTGTTGGTTTGGTTTAGTTTTTTGTTTGTCTGGTGGTTTGGGGGTTTTTTTGTTTGTTTGTTTGTTTGTTTTTGTTTTGTTTGGTTTGGGGTTGGTTTGAAGGTTTTTTCCCCTTTTTTTTTAATGGTAATTGCATTAAAAAACTCAAAACAAACTATGAAAGCATGGCAAGGGGAGCCATTCAAATGTAAAATCCAAGTTCAGTCCTCATGCAAGCATCCAAACAGAAGAGAGCTGCAGATTTCATAATTGTTGTAGTTCCCACTCCACCATTCCTAACTGACTCAGTGCCTGGAATGAACAGTGCTGCCTGAATAGCAGCTATTCATAATTTATTGCAAGCTTCCTGAGGAAGTGGTGCACCAAATTCTTTTCTGTAGAACTACTCAAAAATATATCTACAGGGAGGCTATTACTAGGGTATCTCTAACAGTAGCACTATGGGCATCTTTGTCTGCACAAAGAATTGCATTTAAGATTAAAGCTTAGCAAAACAAGAGAACAGGAATGGGGTGAGGGAAGTGTTGCTTTTCATTCAGCAGCAGAGGGTACAAATTGTAGGTAAGTATGTTCCCTCATAACCAAAATTTTACAGATTTCAAAGGTCACAATGAGATTAATCTCTCAGTATTAAACATTTCCCAGGTCATTGCAAGAGTAAAAATTAATATTAAACTCCCAAACCACTGAAGCTTTTTGATATTACCCAGGCAGATAGCAGACTATAACAGTAAAGGGCATAAAAAGAAATTCCATGTCCCTCTGACAGGAGAAGATATGAGCAAAGATAATCCCATCTTCCATCTCCTCTCTGCACATTTTATGAGCAGAATTTAAAAACATTTTGCAGTGTCTCTGAAACAAGGATGACATAAAGCAGAAGTAATGTAATGAATAAATCAACATAGCTAGGATGTAAAAATGTTTAACCTAAATGGCTGTAAAATTTTTAAGGACAATCAACACACAATCAACCTTGGCTGTTTTATCCAGGTTGCTGAGGACTAGGAAAAATGCTTAGGCCAGCTCTCTGGAGAGTAGCTGTAGTCCTGGGAATGAGAATGACTTATTTGTTTTTATTTGCTTGGTGTTGTATAAAATATGTGCAAAATACTTTTCCCATGTTTAAAAAAATTGATTCCATATACAGAATAAAATAGAGACAACAAAGACCTTGGAACTTGAATAAGACCCACATAGATATAGAAGAAGCAACTCAATACCATGGTGGTGGCATGGCAAGAGGCTGGCAGGGCCTGTGAAAGCCAGGCCTGTGCCCATGCTGGGGCTGGGTTGTCTGCACTTTAATGTACCTCATTCATGGGAACACTGGTGTTTGCAACACAGGCTGGGAGTCTAACAGCTAAAGGTAGTAGCCAAGGAGTTAGAATGCAAGGTTAAATAAGGAAAATTAAAATCTAATTCAACAGATGCAAAATTGGAGCAGTGGTTAAGTTACCACCTCTTCAAAATAGGAGTGGAGAGCATGCATTGTCCTGAGATCCACACAGCCACCCTACTGGCCTAGGTGGGAGGTTTTGCTTGGACTGGCTGTTGTCTGGTGCTGTGGGTGGAAAACCCCACAGGCAATTGCCCAGTTGTGGCTCATGCATGCATCCCTCCATCCTTCATGCATGCATCCCTGTCTCCAAGGATTGCAGTCCGTCCCTCTGGAACCGGTCTGTCCTGGAGCCAGAACACCAATAACACGCACAGTCAGGAGATTTTTCACTTCAGAATCCAAGCCAATGTGGCAACACAGGTACAGCCCAAAAGGATTTCCTGAATGACCCCAGGTGGCAACTGTTTGCCAGCAGCCTCTGTGGTCTACTGGGGTTTCCTCACAACAGACTGTGAAGCACTACAGACAGCAAATTTATCACATTTTTCTCTTGGTACAATTGTTGTGGTTCAGCTCAGTATTAAGTGTTGTTAACAAACATTTACTGCTAGGATATATGATTTATTTACAAACTCAAAATCTTCCATCAACTTTTCCGCTAAGGAATTTCAGCAAATTCTGCTGAATCACACCATATTGAACTCAAAATAACCTGATTAATTATTTTAATTAATACAAATTGCAGGTTAAGCGATAGCCATCTGTCTTGTCTCCCATTCTTTGTAAGCATTTCAGGGATGTAAATATCAGGCAGGGAAAACAACTGTTTAAGCTAAAGGCCATGCTGACACAAGAACAAATGGGTATAAATTGCCTATGAATAAATTTAGGCTTGAAATTTGGAAGAGAAAAAAGATAAGCATTACAACAGCAAGGATCTAAAATGGAATTTTTATGGGAGCAGCTCAGGAATAAAATAAGCCTGCTCTTAAAACTGAGACAGATAAGTTTAAAAAACATTGGAAGTAATATGGAACTTGTTAAAGAAAGGGAAAAAAGAGGTACCTTCAGAAAGGCTCTTCTGAAGCTCTGTACATGACAGTGCAGCTACAGCCACATCTATATATGGCCTAGGGACAGAGAGAGATCCAGTTTCAAATGACATTGGAGGTTTCTCTAATCAGATACCATTAATTCTTTCACGTTATCTGGTCTAGATAAGGTCACATCTGGTTCCACAATATTTCGACTGAAGTTTAAAATATGTAAATTTTTTCAGAAAATATTTTAAACACCTAGAAAGAAATATTAGAGCAGATGGGAATATTTGTCAGGCAGGTAAATCATAATCTATCAGTGAAGTTTTGATGCTGAAATACCTCTCTTCAGTTGTTACTACTTGGGATTTTCAATTTTCACCAGATTATTCATAGCAGATATAGGCAAATATTATACTGTACAATCTTTCTCAAAGCTGTAAGGGACCTACAGAAGTACAGAAGGCACCAAGAAAAGCAGTTCTGTCATGGGCTAATGATAGATGAAAATGTATATAACCAATTCTGAAAAGAAAAATTATGTTGCAAGGTTTAATTTAGTCAATGAGAAGTGAAACAATGTAAGCTTCAAATATATTTCTGAAACTCTTTTAATAGCCTTTTTCCATATTACAAAGTCATAATAAAAATTATCTGGTTTATGGAGCACATATATTAAATTAGCTCCAATTCCAACCTTTCCTGCAATCTTTTCAGCCCACATCTTTTTTCTCTGTTTGTAAAGTATACCTGTAATCTTTTCTTTGCATTGCAATTTACTATTCAGCATGAGTAAAGGGAATGGACTTTCACCTTAAAAATATTTTAATTAATTACTCCAAAAGAATTAGGATAATATTTTTTAGCTTTTAGCAGCTTATCTAAAATAAATAAAATATTTTTTCTATTTAAAATGTGTGAAGTAGCAGTTTGTCCTAAGGGATGATCTACCAGTTAAGAAGCTGAAGGATCATCTAGCTTTAAGTACAGCTGGAGAAGACCAGATTTTTTGAAAAAAATCTACCTTTTATCTTTGAATGGCTGCAATTTCTTTTTTTGTCTAAATTGAACCTGTTCAGGAAAATTTCAAATTACTGATTCCAGTATCCAATACTTGCAAAATAGTTAATTATTGACCTGGTGAAAAGAAGGGAAATGTGGCAGCTTGAGCATTCATCAGTATTCTCCAACACTCTGTGAAACATGCCCCAAAATACTGAACAAAGAGGAAGTGCATAAACTTGGAGAAACGCTGAGGGCAAGAACATGGCTTTGTGAATCCATGAGATAAGGGGCTAACCTCAAAGTCTTGGCCGCTTACACTGCACAGAATTACGAAGAAACTCTATCAGCTTTACTAAAAAGAAACCCAAACCAACCTACATAAGAATTGTGGGAGTATTTTTACTCAGCTAAATCTGAGAACTCCAGTTCTAAGCCATACACATCCTCTCCAATCAGACACCTGCTCTCTGAGGCTGGCCTTGTATCTCATCTCCCAGGGGATCCAGGCAGCTGCTGTGCGCTTCTGAGCTGGACGCCTTTTCTGTGCATGACCTCCCGTTAGCTGGCTCCCTACTCCATCTGAGAGTGCTGCATGGCTCCACTGGAGTATGAAGGCTCCTGGCACAGTCAGCAGAGACAAGTAAATGTTCCACTTTTGATCATTGTTGAGAGACGTGCAGGGGTGCCTGTATCTCTGTGCTGACTGTGTAGGGAGTCTGGGCACATATTTAAGTGCTTTGCATCCCACTGGCAGGCCTTGAACCTGCATGTAGGGCATTTCAGTGCCTGACTCAGGAACTTTATTAATATAGAACCACAGACACAGCAGTTTTGAGTCAGGAGTTCAGGATTCTGACTTTCATGTGCATTGTAGGACTACTGAGAAAGCCAGCACAGGACGTGTGAGAAAATGCTAAGAGGCATTGGCTTGTTTAGGCTGGTAAAGAGGTGGCTTCCATGCAGTCTGCACATGTGCACATGGGAATCATAAAGGAACAGAGTCAAATTCTTCTTGGTCATGTTATAGGTTATACATTATACATATACAAGGAGTAGCAGCCACACATTGTGAACTGAGAGGTTCAGCTTCTGCTTTAAGGTCAACTTTTTCACTGGTGGGTAGTTGAGCAATGAAGCAGATGCTCCAGAGTGGTGGTGGATCCCTGTTTCAGGCTTTACTGACCTGGTCCAGTGATGGTGATGGTGATGACTTCATTGGAAGCAGGGACAATATGACCACTGAAGTCCCTTCCAACCAACACCGGAAGGGCTTTTTGTTTCCTTCTGAACCTCAAAACTCAGCTTGTAAAAACAATCCCTCAAGTTCATACCAGTAGTTATGAGCAGAATTTAAGGACTCCAATGATGTGAAATAAGTTTCTAAAATACAGAAAATCTCTTATCTTATGATTTGTATTAACCATCATATGTCCAAAGTTCTTTCCATTCTCTGGTTAAACAGATGGAGCTGAAAAGAAGAACAGGGGATCTGAACACATGTGCAATGTGTGGTTGCAGTAATCATAATGCTAAGGACAATCCACAACAGAGAGTTCCTAAGAGTAGTTTGCTGGGAAGTGGAGGGCATTGGAGCCTGTTAATCACCTAATTTGTAAAAGACATGGGTCAGGATGTAAGATATAAACAGGTATTTCTTACAGCTCTGATTTTCTTGTAGCAACAGTCCTAATGTTGTTCTGAAGCAATTACAGAGTTACAGTTGATATTCAAAAGTAAGAGTAAGTATATCTTTTTTCTACTTTCGAGAAAGAAAAGAAGGAATTGCTAAACAGAAAGAAGTTCTGTAAAAAGTAAAAACATTCACTGAGAAGACAGCAGCAAGCAAAAGATCTTTCTTTTTATCAGCTTTGAAGGTTTAAATCACACACAAAGGCAAAAAGAAAGATAAAGTCAAATCTGAACAGTCATTTCCAATTGTGAGAAAGATGGAAAAAAAATGCACAGGTCCTAAGAGAACTAAGAGAATGTGAAAAGTATCTTCAACCTCTCTGGTTAGTGACCATAGATGAGAAGAAATTGTGGAGAGCTCTGATTCAAAGCCAGCTCCAGCACAGGGATGCTCAAACTAGTAGAGGTGTGAGAGTCATTGCTAATTGAGGCTTGAGCCTGGAGAAGGTCCAGCCATGTTAGTCCTGCTACTGCCTTGTTAAGGCACACTCCTGCATTTGGGCTGTCTCCCACACTGCCATGGTTCTCCCTGTTTGGTGTGCCACCACTTCAGGGATCAATCCAAGTATGCTGAGCTCAAAACCTTTTGGCTGCATTGTGGAGATACACCCAGCATTTTCAAGAAATAGAACTAGCACAATCATCCTTACTAGCTTATATTTTTTGGAAATATATGGACAAGAGCACACCAGTAGAAGTCATTAGACTCAAATGTTTTTTCTTCACAGAAGAAGCAGGACCTGACTCACATCTAAACCACTAATTCTGAAGTAGACTTACATTGAAAGAGTCTGTTATGGTTAAACATATTTATTAATGATAGAAAGTTTCTCACATGTATCTCTTTTCACTGTTTAGTGCAGCAAATTAGTTAATGTAATTATAAGTGATGAAAATATGAAAATAAAAACTGGTTCAGATGTTTCAAAACTTAAATGTTCAAAAGATTGATTTGATTTACTACTGTCATTAAATTAAGACCAAAGGAGTCAGTCCTAAACAGTTGTAATTGCATTACATACTTTTGGATGCTTTGAGGTCACAGCAAAAAGGAAGTGGCTATTCCTGCCAGTAGTTGCTACACAAGCAAGATGACTTTTCACTAATTTTCTGGAGTTGTTTCCAGCAAAACACAGACAAGAGCTCTGTAATATACTAAAAGGACATGAGGCTCACAAATAGAGTATTGTTTCAGTACTGTGCAAAGGAAAAATTTTAGGATCAAATAAGAAGGGAATGATATCTTGTTCTGAACGTGATAATGTTAAGATTTGATAACGGCTCAAATTCCACACTTATATAATGGTAAGACTGGATCCAGCCTCTGGAACTGGCTTACAGAGAATAAAGTGCTATTAAATGTGAAAGAGGAAGGTAATTAATGGGCATTTATGGCAAGCAGCAGTATATTTCTTTTTCTTCCAAACTTTAAATGTCATAGTTTGATATTTAGATTGCTGGAGCCACTGGAGGCTTCTCAAAGTTTCTGAAAAAGAAGCAAAAAATATAGGCTAAGAGCTAAGTGCATACCCCAGCAATATGAATTTAGATTATTTTGAACCGCAATAGACTACCATCTCATTCATTATCCTGATATTTAGGTGAAATAAAGTTTGAACCAGAAAGCAAGGCCAATCTTGTGAAGGTGCTGTGATGGAAAAGGATCATTTACAGCAGCCACAATCATTTACCTCAGTTTTCATCAAAATTTTAAACCCTTGTAAATTCTGAGTCCTTAGAGTCTGGCCTTTAAATTATACTGCCTATCTTTAACACCTCCAGCTGAAGGTTCCTGCAAGTGGTTCCTGCATCTTCAGTTCTCTTCCCTAAGAGATTGTGTCCATCATTGTTAATGGCATCTTCAAGGACATGTTCTGCACTGGCAAGAAATGTGAATTTCCTGGGAGTGTCAGGGAAGGCATTCCCTGCTGTACTGTCAATAGTTAGAGAGACAAAACAATCTTCAAGAAACCTGGACACTGCCCTGGCTGAGTCCTGTACCACACTTCACCTCATTCATGGTGTATTGTGAAAGCACAACTCTTTTTCCAGAAGACCAAATCCCATGGAGTAGCAGGTCTTTGGGCAGTCTGGCTGAATGCACCCCCTAACACCCAGACATCAGCACAACACTGCCTAAAGGATGAACAGGCACTTGTCAGCCAGCATAAATAGAGGGGCCACAGTGGATGGCTCTTGGATTAGACCTGCAAGGAGTTTTAATGGAAGTCATTTAAAATTTGACTGCATAGTACACTATTAGCAGATAATTTTCCAGCAAGGGAGAGGTCTATGACTAAATGGTTCATGACTGTGTAATAAAACACTGCATGTGGTATACAGGTGCTGAGCGAGGAAAATCAAAACTTCAACATCTGCTGTGATTAGATAAGGGGAAGATTCTTACCAAATGCAAACTGTCTCATTCTTCCATGTATTTATCTGAATCTGACATTGACTCCTGTGAGGACCTATCCAGTGGAGTATGCTGTCAAAGAGATCACAAAAGAACTAGAAAAATGTTCCCAGGGAAGGGTCTCAATAGCAGCGCAATCCAAATTCAGCCAAAAACGCCAGCCAGGACCAGATGAACATTTTAGTAACAAGTATTAGAAACAAGGCAGGATTGTGTACAGTAGCACACCAGGGACTAGTTTAAGGTCTGTGACTGAGAGAAGAAGGAAGTTGCCACCATACTGCAGATGATTTTTATTACATGCTTCTTGTTGTTCATCAGAAGGCACTTAATAAAACAGATCAGCAAATAAAACAAGAACAGAGTTTACAGCTGTAGCATAAAACCAAATAAGCAGTAAAAAGCTTCAAGATACATCTTTTTCAGCCTTGACTCTGCAAATGCAACAGGCAGAGCTCTGCACTTTTCAGGCAGAAGGATTTTAGAAGTCTGAAGCAGCTCTCTGCCTGAAGGCTCTTCTGCCATTCTCATGGATAAGACCAGGAAGCGCTATCCATCTTGTCATATCAAATATTTGTTGAAAAGCTGCTGTGAATGTAACAAACCAAATTCTGCTTTCAGCAATATTCCATATGACCCCACTGGCTACAGCAAACAAGCCCAATGTGTTAATGAGAGCAAATTTTAGTCAAAGGGATAAAGATTTGTTTCAAAAGGCAGAATGAAAACCAAGCTGCAATTGCATTTCTGTTATTCTTTCTACGCCAGCTACCTAGGGGAAAATATGTAGCTGAAATCTTATCCAAATCCAAATAAACTGATTAAGAATAACTATAGTCTAAGCTGATGTAACTATGTACGCCTTATTATTGCAGTTCAAAATACCATTAAGAAGAAAAATAAAAGCAGTAGAAAATTGACTGCTCTGTTCTCACTGCATTACTTTGGTTCTGTGTCAAAAAAAGAGGATATTTTAAGCAGGCCAAATAGTCAGTTCTTGAGGTGCTACCCAGTTCTTCTTTTTTCCCTCTCTCTGATGGTGAGATTATGCAAGCTTCATGAAGTAAAACATTGCATGATCTTTAGAGGAAAAGTAATTTGGAGAGTAGATTATTATTTTAGACAAATAAATGCCATACTTTACTGCAAGGCAAAGATAATTTGACTGCTCTTGAAAGAAATGGAAAGTAGCAAGAGAGAGACTATAAGATTATTTAGGAAGACAAAAACTCATGTCCTCTGATTTAACAAATTTATATTTGTCAGATATAATAATACTAACAGATTGCAGCCCATATGCTTTAACAGCAAAGGGTAGAGTTCCTCTTGTTGACAGTGATTGGAGTATGGTTGATTTAATGCAGGGATGTAGCTGATTTAATGAAGTGCAAAAAAAGATAAGGAAAGTCTAGGAGATATTCCAGTAAGAATGAAGCAGAATAATTTTTTGCATGGCTCCAATGTCATACAAACAGGCAAGTCTCTTGGAGCAAAACCATCACTTTGCCTAGAGCAATGAATATGGCTTATATTAACAATTACCTGGATTTTTGCTATCTTACAAGTTGAAAGGGAGATCTAGTATGTGGACAGAATATGTTAAATTGAAACAGAGGTCTGTTGAAACTAGGGGCAGGCTTTAATACAATTCTCATCACATTCCAGACCTTTTACCAAAAGAATTATACTAGATTCTGACTCTGTGACTGAATAGAACCCTAAGTATCTCTGTTACTGGATACTCTTACGTTAATCTAAAAATCATGTTTGCTCTACTTCTATGATTTTATTTATGAGTTTGTTAGTTTAACAAAAAAAAATCCAAATGAAGAGCAAGTTTTCCAGTTCATGAAAAATTTTAGTCTCTCCAAATTCAATTTCAGTTCAGTTCAGTCAACATTTTGCAAATTCAGTCCAGAAAGCAATCATCTAAATAGGGGCACCCTGTGCTAAATAGTACTAGTTTTTTGGGAAAGGTAGAACACAAAGCACAGCGACGCTCTCCCTCCACAGCTGAGGGACAGGAAGCCCATAAGCCCAAAGAGTCCACTGAGATCCTTGTGGGAGAAACATGGGTCTTGAAAATTTGTGTTAGGGACAGGGAAAACTGAGATGAATGTCTGAAGAGCATGGCCATAGATTTTGTAAACCTGTTTTGCTGTGAGAAAGTCTTCAATGATTACTAGAGGCATGACAAGATACTCTCATCTGTCAGCACTTGTTGAAATTCTACACTGTTTAACTGAGGGAATCTTCTTTAATGTAAAAATTACATAATTTAAAAAAAATACATATTTTAAAGAAAAATTCAATATTACATTTCTGATAACAAATCCAAATAAAAGCCAGTCCAGAAAACTGATTTCCTGTTATCAGGCTGTGGTGGTTTTGAGGAATATGTTCAGTGCAGGAAGCTGGGTATGCAGATGTATATGTACATGTATATGCATATATGCATGTGTGTGTGTGTGTGTGTATATATGTGTGTGTATCTATAGATATAAATATACAAGGGGTTCCTTAGTTCAAGATTCCTCTCAGAGGCACCCAGCTCAAGCTGTTACTTTTTTATGGTTAAATTACTTCAAGGATCTGAATGTCAGAGAGTCTGCTTTGGGAAGCCTGGGGTCAAGTTGGTAAGGAAATCTGGTCCAACTGTGTGATTGTGGGGTGTGTCACTGTGAAGGGGCTTCATCCTAGTTCAGGTGGTGTGAGTATGACTGCCAGAGTGGCTCCTGGATGGACAGACAGGGCACTTTCCTTAGCTGTGGTTTGGCTTTAGCTGGATGCCCACCAAGCCTCTCAACCACTTCCCCTTCCCAGTGGACAGGGGAGAGAAAATACTAGTAGGGAACAACTGGTAGAAAACAATAAGTGGAAAACAACTGGTTGAAAGAAGACAGTATGCTAAAGTACGAGGAAAAGATTGTGCACACAGAAGCAAACACAAAAAAAAAAAAAAGATTTTATTCTCTACTTGCCACCAGCGAGCAATGTCTGGCCATTTCCTGGGAAGCAGGGCTTCAGTACACGTAGCAATTGTTCCAGAAGGCAAACACTGCAAATAATGAGTGCCCCATTTTCCTCCTCCTTTTCTTAGCTTTTATCATGAGCTGATATCACATGGTATGGAATACCCCTTTGGTTAATTTGGGACTAGTTGTGTCCCCTCCAGGATCTTGCCCATTCCCAGTGCCTTGGTGGGGGGAATGTTGCTGCTGTGTCAGCACTGCTCAGCAGTAGCCACAATACTGCTGTGTTATCCCAACTTTCTAGCTATCAGTTCAGTGGGGGCTGCCATGGGGAAAATTAAATCCATCTAAGCCTTCCCTAATACACGGGCAATACTGACCAAACAGCATCAGGGGCAGCTTTCAGAAACTGAGTCCCTAGTAATAAAAGGAAAATGGGACAACATGTCAGTGTCTGTCCCCTTAGAGACTCAAACCTTTTATTTCTCTGGGAAAAAAACAAAACTCAGACCAAATAGGTATACAAGGAATTGAGATTTTGTTCTCTCAAATGGGGGTTGACACTGTCATCAGAGCTTGCTCATGGAATCACAGTGTGGCAAAAATTTACTCATCTTTATTTTTAATTTTACATTTATTTTTACCTTTCACTTTGTTTCAATTAAGCATGGAAAATAAGCAAATAAGACTTTTTAACCTGTGATATGATAAATAAAGAGTGATTGTGGGAATTTTATAAAGAAATATTGATATAAATCTATATAATAATGATGTGAATTGATACAGCAACTAAAAATCGTTGAGGTAAATAATTCCTGACAATTGATCTTATGAATTATGAAAAGATCTGAAAATTCCCTAGTTTGGAGTTGGACTCTTGGCAAAATATTCTTCCTTGTCTCGCCTGAGAAATTTAGCAGGAATGTAAGAGTCTGTTTTCCTACTCAGACTGACCTGCCTGCAACGATGCTTTTAGTCAAAGTGTTGTCCTGGAAAACAAATGTCTTTAGAAATACATATGGAATATTTTACCATGACAACTATTAATCACCCACAGGATGAACCACTATTACAGAGAAAATCCAGTCCTGTCCCAATTAAAGGTCATTTCAGAGTTAATAATTTATTCCAAATCTTCCACATAGTAGCAAGGCCAGAGAGAAATAGATTATGGACCCTTTGTGCATGCAGGAAACTCCTGTGAGAGACTCTGTTTATGTTTTATGCATATTTTTTATATCATTAGCTCTCTAATCAGTTTACAAACAAACACTCCTAACACAATTCATTCTCACAAAACAGATGTATTTACTAATACAGGATATTTCTATTTTGTTCCTACATCTGTAGTAATAGCTTTTAATTATGTAATTTCCTATATTTAAATCTTTTAAGCAGTGTCACTGTGCATACACTCAACTTGAATTGCAGACTCCTCTTCTATCAGAGTTTGAGCAGGAACATGAATATTGTGCCAGCTGTACACTGTGATAATTATAATGTGTATGACGTAGGAGTACTGCATAATATACTCTAAAGGTGTGTGTATCTGCGTGTGAGTGTGTGTGTTTGGAATCCCAACAGAACATAAAAGGATATGGAAAAGATTGGCCTAGTTATAGCTGACATTACTTCTACTTGCAAGAAGTGCTATAAAAAGGTGCTGCTTCTTAAATCAGAGCCAGGGCCATACAGAGAGGGCTACCCAGCCTGGCACCACCCCTGTGAAAGGCCAGTAAGTAGCCACAGCAGGAACATAAAAGCAGGACCAATACCAAGTTATCCTTCCTCTGGTGTGTCCTCCCACTTCAGTTTGGAGACTTTCAGAGTCTTCAAAGGAGGTTTCCTCTGTTCCTTTGTGCTTCAAGGCACTGAAGAGGGGAGCCTTCTTTCATTCCTGAGCATGTTTTCACTCAAAACCCAATCACTTGTTATTCTTTTTATTCCTTTTATGTTTTTATATATCTACAATAGTCATCTCTATTCCAAATTAAAAGCTACTTGTCAATTCTATCTCTTTTTATAGCCATGCTATTTTAAAGCCCTGATTATATTTGCCATCCTTCTCTGATTAGCTTACACTGGCATATGCAGAAGCTTTTGATAGCCTTGTAGTTAACACACTGATAAGGTTGTCCATAACTGAGAAATCAACCCCACACACATATCACAGTTCCCATGTGGTTTGTAGGGCAGAGATTTACAGAGATTTGCATAAGAATGATAGGAAAAATGGTCCCTAATTTCTCCCTTGCTCAGTCAGTCCGTTCCAAAAGATCTATCCAAGACCCTTGGTCAGGTCCTTGACCCCTCCCCACCCAAAATGGCCAGCTATAGAAATTTTGTTTCTATTGGTCAGAATTACCAAAACTGTAAGACTTGAGAAAGAAATTTGTAAAACCAACATCAAGAGCAAAAGACAGTGGCAGGTTTGGCAACCAGTGTGCCATCCTGCCAGCCAGGGGCACTCTCAGTTTGAAAGCAGAGGTCATTCCACTAATTCATTCCATTTCAAAGGCTTGGTGCTGTTTTCCTCCCTGTCAAAGTGTACATGATTTTGCTTGACCAGTCTATTCATGGTTTACATGATGTAAACAGTGAGCAAATCTTGAAATCCTCTCTTTGTGCTATTGCCTCCATCCATTGTCCCTTCCACGTGTTACATCTTTGGAAAAAGAGACATGCCGGGAAGGCACAGCAGCATCCAATTCCTGAGGGCACATAAAATGGCAACAGTGATTACTGGTTTAAATAAATACAGCAACAGTGGTGGCAATGCAATCTATTCCTACAGTGAATAAAATTTAACATCCATGTTCAGACACTTCCTGTTATCCATCAATTACTGGATCAGCGGGAAATAGCATACTCAGGAGGAGCCACCTGGGTAATTGCACGGCAGGTAGTTAAAGGAATAGGCAAGTCAGATGGTTAAAACTTAAAGGAGATAAAACAACTTCTGTTTGAAAATCACAGATTTTAGAGAGGATTATGTTATTAAAAATTTTTAAAAAAATTATTTCTGCTTCTCAGTCAGAATTTAGCATCATATAGCTGCATGAAAACAGGAAGCAGAAAGATGAGCTGGATCTTTTCTTTCACTTCCAGCATCAGACCCTTATCTACAGACCTTTTCTAGAAGCACAACTGTGAGTCACTGAGATCAAAGTGATGGCATTTCCCATTATTTTCCTTCTGCAGCTATCTCTGGCAATCCCTGGTATTAAGTCGGGGGCACACCCACTGCATGTCCCCAAACCTGTGCATCACACTGCAACATTAAGTGTTATCTTGGCACTTTTTGACATTTTTAAATCACTTTTACCATCTTAAATATTTGTTTAGATTCCTATTGTATGCAAAGAATAAATATATATTTCAACCACAGCCTGAGATTTATTCTTTGCTGGCCTTAGTACAATTCTATAGTGGATTTAGTGGCATCCTCTTTGCTGATGTGCTTAGATGCATAGAGTTCCCAGTGGGCATCAAACTAGGAAGCCTTTTATTGAACAAAATACAACATTTATTTATATGTTCTTCACATCCAATATAAAGACAAAACAAGGAGGAAAACTCTAAAACAAAGAAAGTACCAATATAAATGTGAGAAATTAAAACTTAGAAGTATAAATTTCCTTTTCAATACAATGATTGTTCTTGCAACTAGGAAAGGAAGATGTGATGGATTCTGGCTACTCAGGTTGCACAACCTAATACCTAGAGAAACTGTTATCATCTCTGGACATAAAATGTCCTGCTGTCTCCTAGGAAAATTTTAAGAGTGCCAAGAATGCTGTTATTTTCAAAGAAGTCAAAGAATGGCTACAAGATTCAATTTTCCAGAATGTGTTCTCTTCTGCCAAACCCCACATAACTGCACTTCCAACTTGATGAATTTAATTTTTACTTAATTTTTAGCAAGCTACAATTTCAAAGGGAATTCTGTACTTATTGTGTTTTGAACAATGCAAGAGGAGTCCTTCTAACCCTGGGGCAAAAAAATAATGAAGAGAAAAAGAAAGAGAATGGATTTGTACAACCAGAATTCAAACAGTAAACAACAAAAAGCCCTTCCTTGGTCCCCATCACATTCTCTGTCTTATGCCTGCTGTTCATTTAAAGAAAAATTAGCTACAAAAGCTTATTACGAAATTTCTTATGGATATTTTTTAAATAGAAATTGTTAGGTACATAAATCTCTGTCAGACCTCCTTACATTATAGCAACAGAAATATTTATATTACTTATAATTTACATATATATTTTACCCACAATAGTAATTCCTAATGATTATTTGAATTTCAGGCTATTTTCCCTAGTACGATAATTTCTCACAAATTACTCATTTTGCTATTTCCTTTCCTGGTGGTTCCTTCTCTGTTTTCACTTAAGTTTTAAAAGTTGTGCAGTCCATCAGCTTCTGGCTGTGCACATCAGCAAAAACTTTAGTTCATTTTCCACAGTTACAGCCAGGTAACTGGCTTTTTCTATGCTTTTAGATCATATTTTCATATTAGTAATGTTAATATTTGCTCTAGCTGCGTTCTTCTTTCACGGTTACAAAATGAATGCTCAGAATTTCCTATTGTGTTGAAGGTTTGAGGAATCCATTAATCCCACTTAAAAGCCATGATACAAAGAGAAGGCACAGGGCACACTGTGGAGAAAGGGCCTTAAGGTTCTAGCAGGAACACTCTGTTAGGTACCTAACAGGTAGAGTATGGCTTCTCTTACCCCAATTCCTGTAGCCACATCAGGGTGTAAGGCACTGCCCTGAATTTTTTAAGCACAGAAAAATTTGCACTATTTTATGCTTTTAATTAACAAAAAGTTAAAAAAAAAAAAAGTGATCAGGCCTTGCTTGACCTTCTTGAACCTGATCACTTTGAAGCATACAGTGTTCACACAGGGTTGCTTGCCCTGGCCAGGAGCTCTCTTTCAATGCTCAGCAGACTCTCTCCATCTCATGTACCTGTTCCTTCAGGCACAGCCCATTCTGGACCACCATGGAGCCACCATGTCAAGGACAAGAAAACCATTTGCAGGACTCCTTTTCTTCTATTTTGATGTATTTCTCCCATGTAAATAAACTACAAAGTGAAGACAATTGTGTTACTCATTTTGACTACTTCCTTACTTCACTCAGATAGATTAGGACGAAAAATATCCCAGTAGGTAAAAATGCATCCCGGAGCAAAATTCTGGAAATTGAGCAAAGCCAATGTCAAAATCTCATCACATTCAATCTGACACATGGTTCTATTCTGGACTTTATATACGTGAAAAATGGAAATTTAATTATACCTTTTTACACTGCTGCAATCCACTATTTATCTCCTCTGAACTACTGACCTTCTTCTGTCATGCTGAAACATCAGCAAAGGTGCTGTTTGTTCGATTTAATTGCCCACGGGCAAGTAAGTCTGATGTGCTCTTCTTCATCTTGATGACGTGAGTGCTGTTAATTGAGAGTGATTTCTGCACAAGCCGTGCTACTGGGGGAGCTGGAAAAGTCAGGCCAGTATGTGTAGTTCTGGGGAGTGGTGAGAATCTTTAAGTGTTTAAGGAATCAATGCAAGTTGAAAAGCTGAAAGGTTCAGGATGTGAGCATACAGTGATCACGCTCCTGGAGGGAGGCAGGGAGATGTCCTTCCTGTCCAGCTAGAGATGTCCTTCCTGCCCTTCTCTAAAGACATGCCTTTTCTTCACAATACCCTTATTAAGGAGTGACAAGGTACTGTTGTTTTTCACAGATGAATGTTTGCATTCAACAGCATGCTCCTGAATTTCTCCATTTTATCAGGTTGCAAGTAATTACCATGCGCCACATCACCTGGAGTGCCATTATGCAAATTTGCATATGGCTTGAATACGCTGCTTGGATAAATATTTATCATCCTTTAAAGCTTCTCTTGGAAAAGAATGTCATACCTTCTGTTCTCTCTTATCACTTCACATGTACCATGATTCAAAAAGAATTTATAGCTGAAGGGAAGGTCTGTGGAGGAAAGGTTTGGTGCCTGCAGAGAACTTTCTTTCAGAATTCTGGAAGAATAAGACAAAAGGAAAAATTGTAAGTAACTAGCATATAAAAAGAAACATATAGCTTGGTGGTCCACCTTGTTCAGAAGTAATTTTATTCTCTTCTGCCAGGTTCTATTCTGTACACTCTTCTCCTGAGCCTGAACCCCAAAGGATTCAGTAATCATTGATGGAATATTACAGAGAAAGGCTTTCTCTTGTCAAGGTTGCTGGCATGTTTGCTACCATCTCTCATTTGCTCTCTCATTGAATGTTCATAGAATAAAATATATAATAAAAATTATATAGGATTAATGAGCAAGAAAAATATGGTCTTAATCAGGTTTCCTTTGGAGGTATCAGGGATTATCTGCCTAAGATATGAATGAGGACTAGCAATGACCCTTTTGCCCAAAAACTAAGCTGGTACAATATTGCCTCATTAAAATTTTTGGAGCACAACTCTAATTCAGAGATTCAAGCAAGGCACACGGACAAGTGCAAATATGCACTTGGTTTTGATGGAAAGAAAATGAGCAAGGTGAGAAGGTTCTCTTTCATAAAACTTTGGGTTTAGGAAAGTGCCAAACCTCACCTAAGATCCAGGCATGGCTTGAAAGTACAGGCCTTTATAAACTCCTAGTCTTGACTTTTTCAGAATGAACAGGCTGAAGACGAGGTCACTCAGGAAGACAGAACTGACAGGAGACACAGATTAGGCCTGCTTGCTGTTCCCTCTCCATGCATGGTGCTTGTGGTGTCTGGGAAGGGTCAGAAAAGCTCTCCATACCACAGGGAGGAGCTGATACTTCTGGAACTGGAGTCCTGTAAATGTTTCTGTAGATTGGGCAGAGAAAGACCAGATGTTGTGGTGAATGCTTGTTGCATTCACCCCTGAGTCATCCAGCTAGATGTCATTTCACCCACCCAGAACAAACAAATTGTCTACTGTTCTTCTTGTGGGTGTTGGTGCTTCTCAAGAGGTCTCAGAAGGCAGAAGTACAGCACCATTGCATCAGCTGAGCACCCTAAATCCCCTCATCACTGGGGGACCCCACTCACCTGCTGGAGCTGAAATCCCTGTTCTATTTACCTGCATGAGCTGAGTATATGCCAGACATTTTTCCCCCCAGTTCTAGCTTGCTCTTTCTTAGAGAGCACTACAAAAGATACATGATGCCTTCCCAAAGACACAGCATAATAGCTTGTGATTAATGAAGGACCAGTAATCAAGAAACAGGCAAAGAAAATGGAGCTTTTTATTTTAAATTATAACAAGAAACAAGCTTGATTTTATGTAAGTCAGGCTGATCTGAAAAAAATGGATAGATAGATCAGGGAAGGGTATTTTGTATCATAAGAAGGAAACTTAAAATCTCTTGAGTGGGTAGCAATCCTGATTCTACCAACTGAAGAAAGAGATATGCAGATGTACACATTCAGATTACAATTTGAGATGCCTTGCAAGAAAAGGTGGTGATGGTAAAATCTTTGCTAAGTAGAAATTAGTAAAATAACGATTTGTTCATTTTCTTACCTGTTTTTCCTTAATTGTCTTCTTTGTCATGTGAAATTTACAACCCAAGTTCAACCAGAACATAGCAGTGCCTTGTTAATGGCTCACATAAATCAGGTAAATTAGCTATTTTTACCATTTGTCTTCCTGAAAGCTTTAAGACCAATTTGTGTTGCCTGTCCAATTGAAAGAAAAATATCTGTGCCTTTGTGTGTTGATAATGTGGGAGCTGCAGGAATTGCTGTATTAAACCAGCTGTTTCTTAACATATGATTTTCCTAAAACTGCCATGTTCACCTCCTTCAGAACTACCCCATCCTGCTTCTTCTTAGTACTGGGATATGTTCAGGGCTATACCCTCAGTACAAAAAGAACTTTAAAACAGTATCATTTTCTTAAGTCTCCATCTGCAATCTCTAGGGAAAATGCTACTCTCAAGCATCGTAAAGAAAAAACTCTCAAGCATCGTAAAGAATTGTTGTTTCCTATAATTTGGAGATACATAGTTCCAGAAACCTTAAGAAGACCCTGGTTTTCAGAGAGAAGATGTTGATCTTGATATAACATAGGACACTATCTTCCTTTGGTTTTAGTTCCTGAGTGATTTAACCATGGTCATGCAATATAAATCAACATTATCTTTCAGACTACTAACAGTTCATGATCAAAATAGGAATAGAACCTTGACTAGAGAGTGGCAAATAACTATTTTAATCACTGAGCAGCCTTTCATTCTACACTGGAATTAAACCACTCCACCTTAGTTAAATCAAAACCTGTTTTTTATTTTGTACTCCATGCCCTTCATGTACTTCAGCCAGCTAGAAAGCCTAGTTGATAAACCATACTCTGAGGAACAGAAGTTGCCTTGTTCAGCCCAGAAGTACCATATGTTGTATGGATCATCAGGGCATTGCACTTGCAGGGACAGCTTGAGTATTCCTGCATCCAACAAACCCCATCACGTAGATTTTCCCACTTACTGCTTCAAAGCAGGTAACATTTTTTTTTCATTTAACACTTCTGATGTTATCCAAATAACATTGAAAAGACTCGAGCATCAAGGAGGAAGCTTTAACAATGACATAAATACAGCCAGAAGAAACTTGCATTTTCCCCATAAAGACAATAGGTGTGTTTTGTGATAGGCTGAAGACCAAATGCTGTCCATAGGGCTGGTATCCACTGTGAGAGAGTAAGACTTTGACCAGCTCAATAGCATTCCCCGCAGCCAAAGAGAAAGGACCCATGCTTTGGAGTTCCCCCGCAGCCTGCTCATCCTTTAGCAGAGACTCCTCACTACAAACTGCACGAATCACAGATGAACAGTGAGAATGGATAGCTATGGTGGGTAACCTGTGAACTTCGGCAGAAGATTTAAATACATCATATGGAGGAAAAAAGGCCTAGTCTCTGCAGGTCACCAAGGCTGATATTCATAGGACACTCTTTCTTTAGGAGCATGGAGGCAAGCTTCCCCCAAAGATGAGAGTTGAAATGCAAAGTCACTGTACTATCACACAGTGTGCCCCTCAGCACAGACAAATTTGCTGTACATTTCTTGGTTTGGTATGCATTTATCATTTTAGCAGTCTTGGAAGGTTGGCTGCTGTATCAGGTGCTATTTCTCTTGACAGACAGAAACACAGTTATGAAACACCACCCATCTCCATCTTAATGGATTAAGAGAATCCAACTCTCCAACTCTGGATTAAGAGAACTGGATCTGGGGGTAATACAAAGTCTGGAATTCTTTCACAAGTTGATTTTACTTCAAACAAATATTTTGTTCTGCTATTCCTTTGTTCTTCATGGTAGTCTGGATTTTCATTTCCAAATGACAGAATAAAGAAGATAATTAGCTTCATAGTATAAAACTTAGTTGCTAACATGTTGCACTTTTCATTTTGCAGCATGCCAGTGATCATTTCAGCTGGAAACTGGATTACATAGCATGTACTTAATAACTAAATTTCCATGAATGTAAATTCCTTGTTTCATTCTACCTTCTACGTAATTTCTCAGAATAAATTAACTCTTGTTCACTCAGAAAAGGTGTTTGTAAAGTCCATAGAATGTTTATGTGAACATCTTGAACATATTCAAAGCTCCTCCTTCCCTCTCTCCTCCCCTCAACACACATGATTCAGGAGGAGAAAACAATGTTCCACCACAAAAGTTGTTGAAAGGCCATAAACTTTAAAGGGAAAGTGAGTATGGGCATGCAGTTTTGGGATAAAATGTTTCAGATTCAGCATCAAGTTGCAGTTTAGGACTGTCCAACTTTTTGCTAGATAAACCACAATTTTCAACTACTTCTCTCTGTACTCTGCAAAACACTTAATCTTCAAGCTCTCCCTAATATTCAGTGAAGAGTCATCACCTAAACATTGAAGACTAACACCCATGATTATTTCTATCCACTGACTGTCAGTTGCATCTAAGCATCTGCCAAGCCTTTGATCTGATGAGATGTCAGAACAAGGTAACTTTCTCAGCAATGAAGAGTAGCCATTTATCAACAATAAATATATTAAATATAAATACATGTAAAAATAATACAATTAATGTTTTCAGAAGACAAGATTCCTGTCAATCTCTGATTATCAAAATGTTCTCCAGCCTTACCCATGGGCAAAGCACTGGAGTAGGACCATGCGGTCAACATCTGCATCTTTGCATGAAACACGCTCTGAGGGGCTGCACAGAGGCCCATGACCAGTCCTTGAGGCTCTCAGATGCAGAGGCATTTGGGGAGCACAAGCCTGCTGCATGGGATGCTGTGGAGCTGTTTTGAAAACAATGGAGGCAGTGCAGGCATTGGTTGCCAAGGGTTTCTGTTTGGTTTGCCAGCTATTCATGTGCTGATTGGAAGGTGCACGCCACTGCACACCGCCTCGTATCCTCTATATTCCCCCCTGGTGTTCCTCTATTCCGAGTTGCCCAAATCTGGTCATTGATTTGTCTAAGCCAGGCCACTCTTCCTCTCCTTTTTTTGACCTGGGAAATCCTCCAAGCTGGCACAGGGTAGCAGGCTGACATTTCTCCTCAGTCTGAAAACTGAAAATGGACCATAGGAGACAGGTTAAAGCAAACAACAGGGCAGAGATTATGGGATTTTATCTCTGTTTGAGTCCTGTAAGTAAGTCAGGTTCCAGTTATCTTCAGTAAGGCAACAGAAATTTCCACAGAAGAGCAGTGGTAACTGGTTCTGGGGGCTCTTCTTAGTAAGGGCACTTAAGCCTTGAACCAGACAAGGCATGTCTGGTGTGCCACTACAGCAAAATATTTCTCATCCTACAGAACTGAGGAAGAATATTTAGTGCTGGGGTAGCTTAGAAAAATATGATTTCCATTGTGTAAGAAATGGCAGCCTTTTGAAATTAATTTCTGCACTGAATTAGATTGTTCATGAAGAATGCTAAAATCTATGAAAAGAAGAATGCTTCTGCTAAAAATGGGAAATGCCAACTAAAACTGTCAGCATTTTCAATACAAATGAAAGTATTCCATTTGCTGAAAGAAAATCAATTTTAACCTGACAAATGGATGCTATGTTCTTGTGACTTACTCAGTTATGAAATGTAGACTCCAATTTTCACCTTTCTGTTTTCATCATCAGATTTGTCAGCTAAATAATAAAAAGTAATATTTGGTCCAAGAAGTTATTTACTTCTGTTAAAAAAATCATATTTTCTGAAGGGAATTGTCCAGCATCAGTAGCTTTGAGAAGCATTGACTACAGTGTGTGGCAGATGTGGTGTGTACATGCACATCTCCACACAGATGCACCCTAATTTTTCCTGGAGATCCAAGTAAAATCTCAAATTCTTAGAAAAAAAGGCTTTAGCTTTCATTGTGTCAGGCTCCCAGCAGGGTCTTTCTACCTCACTGCAGCAGATTTACTGCTTGTGTTAAGCTTTGCTGCTCTGCAGTATGTATGCACTTGCAAAGTTAATTCTGACTACTGAGAGACTACTGGAGCCCCAATTTAAGCATGGGAAATATATCTGGAATTGGAAATGCTTCTGAAAGCACAGTGAACTCCTGAAGTGTGCCTACTGTTTCTGTAAATTACATCTGCCTGGGAGATGCAATGCTATATGCTTTGGGATTTGTTTTATTTGGCTTCTTGTTTGTGTAAGGCTAAGAACATAAGCAAAATCAAATCTAAGTAACTGAAAAGTTCAACTGTGAAATAATAAGACAAGGACAAACATTTCTTTCTCTTTGTCTCCTGGTGGAGGGTTATTGCAATCCAAGTAAAAATTTTCCTAATTTCTTCACTGTTCTTTGCACAAAGCTAGCGAGCATAGCCTCCACAAGATCCAACCTCTCTCCTGCTCCTGAAAAAGAAAAGAAAAAAAAAAAAAAAACCAAAGGAAAAAAAAAAAAAGGAAAAAAAATAGAAAGAAAAATAGAAAGAATCCCTCTTTCCTCTACACCCAAAAGCTACAGGAAACACTTTGTATTCAGATTTTCCCTTGGCTTTTTAAAAGATTTTGTCAATTTGCATTCCCTTCATGCCCCTCCATAGTTAACTTTCTCCTGTTTGCTCAAGCTACCCACTCACCATTAGAATGATGTGAATATTTTTGAAATGTCAGCCTTTACCCTGAGTCACTGTGCTGCTAAAGCATCTTGACTGTGGCATTGGATGGAGAACACAGACTGCTTTGATTAGGTTCCATTTTCAAAAATCTGATAGGGGCAACAGTTTTTTACACTATCTCATAATGCAAAAACAAAATGAAAGACTGAAATTAATAGTCTATGGAGAATTGCATCAGCTGCATGAGAGACAGGCTGGCACTGCAGAGAGCTATATTTAACCTTCGGGCCCTGGAAGCCTGAGAGCATGCTGACCACAGACATCAGGGCTAATGGTTATTTTCAGGCTGGTGTTTATCATCACTGCTCACAGTGTTTAGGTACAATAGTTTATAATACATCAAAGGCTTAAACTGAGTGAATGGATTAGTGAATTAGGAAGCAGGTGATAATAGCCTGCAGTTCTACGGCAAAACAGTAAAAATGTTGGGTGCATAGCTGCCTCTGTCCTTCAGCCAGACCAGCTGGGGTCTCAGGTTGTGACAGCTCCAAGATAGAGCTTGTTTCAAATGCACATCCCAGGGGTGACACAGGAACACACTGCTTTTTAAAATTGTGGTACTTGAGCAGAAAGTGATGGAGATTTGTCAGAGTCATGAGAAGGCAGAACACTGTAGAGGAGATCATATGGATTATTGTCAATACTGTCACAAGCACATAACATGCTGCTCCCCAGTGAACAGGCACCGTTTTGTCAGGCTGGAAGAAAGAAAAAAATAACAGCAACATCCCTGAAAAAAATAACAGCAACATCCTGCAGTTGGAGGGAAAAAAAATTAAAGTATTATTAACAAAACTAACATAAGCTGTACTAAAAAAATAATTTCTTAGGTCACATCAGCAGGACAGAACATGCCAAAGGTTACAGATGAGGCTATCTCCCTGTACAAGATAGCTGTGGAAGCTCATAGATCCAAGTATGTCCTTTGTCAATGCTGGGGAACTAAGAATGACTAGTAAAGACAATTCATTTCTGCTTTATACTGCTTAAATTTTCAGACCAAAGCCACTTTTTTAAGAAATATACTGATAGACATATGGATTAATTCAAGGTTCCTCACTCAAACTCCTCACATGATAAACAAGTTTTGTTGGTTTGAAAAATCTTTTCATGAGAAGAAAAACACAGTTTATAAATTCCTCCATAGTTGAAACCACACATTTGACAACTCATCTTGCAGGACCTTAAAATCACAGAATCACATAGGCTGGATAGTAAGCCTGGGAGTGATCTGCTCCAACCGTCCCGGGCAAACCGGTGCTAACTCTTATGCAGATTGGGTTGTCTGGGGTCTTGGGCAGCTGAGTTGTGGGTACCTCCAAGGATGGGGATTCACAACATCTCTGGGGAGTCTATGACAGTGCTTTATCACTATGAGTGTAAAGATTTTCTCTTCCCCTAATGCAACTCATATCCGTTTCCTGTGGTGTCTCGTAGAACCCCTCCACAGACAGCCTGGTTTCTATGCAGAGAAAGCATAAGTGTCTCTGGTTGGTATTTAGACACTGAATAAGATTCCCCTGCATCTTCTCCAGGCTACAAAGATCCAGCCCTTTCACCTCACATGTTAGAAGCAACAGTTCCTTCACAGTTTTCATGGTCCCTCTCTGGACCTGCTCCAGAATGCCCATGTGTCTCTTGTACTGTGCAGCCTAGCACAGGACCTGGAATTCCAGATGTGTTTCACCAATATTAGGCAGAGGGGAAGAACCACCTGACTCAACCTCCTGCCCCATCTCTTGATGATACAGCACAGTACAAGGAACCTGCCAGGGCAGATTTCCACCCCCTGCTCTGTTTGTGGTTCTTCAGGTCTCTCTCTGCAGAGCTGTTTCCCAGCTGGTCATCCCCAGCTGGTCTTGTGCCTGGGGTTGTTCCTCCCTGGGGTCAGGACTTTGACATTTGCCCTTGCTGAGCTCATAACGTTCCTGTCAGTCCACTTCTCCAGCCTCTCCAGTTCCCTCTGAATGGCAGACCTGCCCTGAAGCTCATCAACTGCTCCAGCCAGTCAGGCAAACCCTGTAAATTTGCTCAGTCTCAAAAAAATTCTCAGTCTGAAACTGGATCCTGAGAAAAATACTAAACTCAGGAAACAAACCAAACCAACCAACCAACTAACCAACTAATAAAACTCACCACACACCTCCCAGTATTGTGTATTACCGGTAAACAGATACCTGGAAGGAAAGTCTCTGAATGAAATCACTTACATCCAAAAATTACCCCAGGTGCATGATACTTCAAATCTGACACCTTCACCTGAAGATCTCTGAAACTTTCCATTGTTAACACTAGTAATGAGTGGGGATATGTGCTGAACCAGCACTAAAGTGCTGAGCATTGGCTTTGCCCATGTCATTTCCTGGTCTCCTAAGAATCAGTTCAGCGGGACAGGGAGCAGCACCTCTGTGTGGTGCAGGCTGCTGACACACCCCTGTGTCCCCACCTTTTCTGCCTCAGGAGGTCTGTGCTAAGATCCCATTGCAGACTGCAGACAGCTACTGAGCACTGTTTCTGTAAACCCAGGAAAGCTGTGCTCTGGGAGTACTAATTTATCTCTTGCATTCCTCCTTTCTTTTCCTAAGGTATAACTGATCAAATTCACTTTCCTTACAAATTACTATCAGCCACTCAGCAGAAAAAGTGGTAGCTCTTAGGTGACAATCAGTATATTTTTTCAAATGAATTGAACAATCATAGCAGAGAAAGAAAGTAATTTTTACTAACAGTACATTTGCAGACAAAGTGGGGGGGTAGCCATTAGAAATACTGAAGAGCAAAAAGGTTAAAAATACCTGATTGTGCACTGCCAGAATATTTGTATAAAGGGGAAAAAATTAAAATTTTCCAGCATAACCATACTGCAATTGTGTTTCAATAAAACCAGGAAAGCCATGGATCATGGAGACAATGCCAGTTTAATCTATGACTATTAGAGACTGATTTCCATTGAGAGTAAATGCAGGAAAAAATGCTAATGTAATTCCTTTGGAAAAATGCAAAGTGAAATAGCGTAGCTTTATTTTCCATAGTATTCTTATGTACAACAGTTAATAATATTGGAAAGTGAAATACTTGGATGGTAGGAAAATGCCAATCTTATGATACAGGAGAGAAGCCCTGTGTAATGTAGTGACCTCGTTTCTACATACTGTACTCTGAAGGTAAGGTCTGACCACCTGCAAGACAAGATTTGCTTATTCCTTGCAATTTAAACATGTCCTGTGTAAGGTCTGTTATAGTTCTGGAGCTCTTTATGTGTGCTCATTTCCTACAAAAGACACAGATTTATGGAAGAACAAATACTGTAAGAACCAACAGCCTTAAATCCATTATTTTAACAAACTATAAATGAATTGTCATCACTTTTGCATAGTTTAGAGGTCAGAAGAGAGATCTTATGAGTTAGTAAGATTTGCTGCATAGCACAGGAAACATTGAAACCATCAGGCCCATTTCAAACCTTCAGATATGTAGAAAATTCAAGCTCCCATGGAGCCCTCCACATGAACCAGGGATCCTAGTCATGGCTTCAGCAATAACTGAATAAAATGGTAACAAAGTGAAATCAATTGGATTTTGAAGTCCATAATTTTCTATGTTTATAGTTTTGAGTGAAAAAGATGAATGTACACGGGAATTGAATTAGTCTGTGAACAGACTAATACAAATCATTTACATTGAAAACATCTTTTCAGCAGAAAAATGTCAAAGCACAAGTACTTTATCCTGGCAAGATCGTCATGAAAACAAATAACATAACTCACCTGCAAGACTGCTGGGCTTGCAAGAAAATATGAACTGACTTTTCCAGCAGTTCATACAATCTGTTGTCATAGAAGGATGCTTCACTTTAAAAACTTAAGCATCTGCAGTCACATGCTCTTTTTTAAGACACGGAGAGAGCAATGTTACAGTGCACATCAAAGGCTCATTTGCATGCAGTGTCTCATTTTTTTACATCTGTTGAGGCCTCCAAAGTTTTGCTGACTGTATGCAAGAAAGATCCAGTCCTTGGAAAGTTTCTTACCAGGTCTGTGAAAAGAAATATTCTCAGGTACACGCCCTTTGGAAATTAATGGAGAAGTGCACCACATGATCCACCTTAAAAGACAGATGAAGGTCTTAGTCAAATTTTCTAAGGGTTGATAGCAAGGAATTTTTGAGAAGAAAACCTTTTATTTAAAGTATTACATGACTGATTAAATGATGAAATACATGTTCTGTCTTCCTCATTAGTAAATGATTCTAAATCTCAAATTTTTTTTTTAAAAAAACCCTGTTAATATAAAATTTCACTGGCAATTAACCTTCAACTGATGTCTCTGCATCAGTCAATCCCGTAAGACAGGGTGAATCAGAAAAGGTAAAACATTTTTTCTCTAACAGACTGTCACTTTAGTATTTCCTCCCAAATCACACTTTTAATGGGTTCTGTCTGGTGAAGTCTCCTTCTGGGTCAACGCTCACAGATAAATAATGCAACTCTCTGATTTGCATGTGCACAGCTCAGACCGTGATGAAGCAGATGCTCTGAAGGCTGGGCAAGTAGACGACTGCACCTGACAATGTGGGAAGCATCCAACCAAATAAAATTTGGGACCCTGCAAGTGGCGCCTGACTTTGACTAGGGAGTGTGTGAACTTTGGCTTGGGACAGCATAGGACAATAGGTACAAAGATGGACTATTTCCCAAAAAAGGAGGTGGGTGGCACCAAGGGCTGGACGTGGCAAATTCACACAGAGAAGTCAAAGGCTGTGGCTCATATGGGTCAGCAGCTGGGCTAGAGGCAGAGCTGCCAGATTTTCCAGGGAGGAAAAAGCCAGTAAAGAGTACTGGAGTACCTGACCTAGGAAACACACACACAGCAGATATCCTCACTTGGACAATACCATATTTCTAGGAACAATATCCTCAGGAATGTAATCCTTGGAGAAAAGTAACTGAGCTCTGTTCCGTATTCATTTCCTTTAATTTTAACTTGTATTCTATACATTTCCTCTGACTGGTCTCCTCCCTGGAGAAAAAAGTTCACTTTCCTCACAAAGGCTTTTAAAAACACACATGGTACCTTTATACAAAATAGAGGCTACAGACATGACTCTCCAAGGTGTTCTAAACCCTTGGTGGAACAGAGAGCTTTGACATTATGCATATTTTTTTGCATGATGTAATTCCTTCATTGTCCTATTTTTTTCCAAAATATAGGCCAATTCTGAAGGAAAAATGTCAACATCAGTCTTGAATTCTGGTTGCCTCTAAGATAATTAAGCATTTGAATATGACAAAGGCACTTTAAGAAAAAATGACAAACAAACCCCAAAAAAACAATAAGCCCAAACCAAAACAAATCAACAAAAAAAGCACAAAACCCAAATAACTCCCAAACCCCAACACGGATATACTCCAAAAGTAGCAGAAACCAAATCAGAAAAGATCGTCCACGGATTCTAAGTTTCACAGGAAGCAGGAGGTACGGCTACAGGTTTTCTGAGTTACTTTTCAACCTGTGATTCTATAATTACAGGAAAAAAAAGACAGGAATTGAGTGTTGTCAGAGGGTAATCTACAGACTAAGATGATGGATACATTGGCCAAGATGCCCTGTGGTGGTCCATAGAGGATATGACCTTTCCACAGATGTGGGGAGGGTCTGGGAGCTGACTATTGGCACACCTGACTGCTCCACTGCTTTTCTTAAGAGTTCATTTTGGCTTAGCCGTATTCTGACACATCTCTGCTATATTTGATGACCAAAAGCCTGAGATGAGTGACCACTGGGAACACCCATGAAATGCATATTCATACCAGCATCTCTCTCTCAGACACTGCACATGTGCTCGGCTAATCCAGCACACAAAACAAATCCAACCACTAATCAGAAGTCTCTGATTGTGGCTGTGCAAAATGAATTCTTGTCCTGATGGCTCCTGAGCAGCTTCTTTTTCCCATGTCATGGCAAAGATCACTAGGCAATCCTTGGGCTGAATAGTGACTTTACACCTGCTGAGTCCATACATGCACTGTCCATTTGCTCAGTTTTGCATCATGCAGTTAAGGCTTTGAGCTCAAACACCTGGTGTTCACAGGATCACAGAATCATAAAATATGCTGAATTGGAAGGGACCCACAAGGACTATCATTTAGAAAAAGCTAAGGAAGGCTTCTCTGTTGCTTGATTGGTGCATAACTGATGTCCTTATGCACTGGGCTGTGTTAATGCTTGAGCTCCTCCAGGAAAAAGCCATGGAGCTCTCCTAACCCTGCCCTGGGGCACAGGAAAGCAGTGCAGATAGTCAAGGTTTATGAAGAGGTTCACAGCCACATTTAAATGTTGTGTCGCATCCCTCTGGCACTGTGAAAAGCATGTTGACATCTCTTCTACATGGACAGGGTGGTTTTCCACATGGAAAGTAGCAAAGCCTGGGACTATGCCTGAAACTCCCAGTATGAGGACACCTGCATGGGTTCTGAGGGGCCCACGAGACTCCCAGCCACCATGTGCCCCTCTAAAGCAATAACTAAGGGCATGTTGCATCCCTTCTAAGGCCCTTTGAGTCACAGAGAGTTTACCCTTTAAAATGCCTTTGGATTTCATATTGAATTGTGAAACAATGAGAGGACTGACTCTGTGGGAACCTGCCATCTCTGTTACCCCTACAGTGTAACACATGGGTGAACCAACAGAGCAGGAAGGCAAGTGGAGAGCAGAGGCTTTTCGGAAGAGTCTTCAAACACCACTCTGAGCCAAGGCATCAGCACATTGTGCAGTCTCATCCATACTGCCAGGGGGAGCAATCTCTGGACCATCCAACTACCAAACCACCCACAGTTTTTACATACCTATTTCTTCCCCTCCCAATTTTTTTTTTTGTTAATACAGCCGGCTGTGGTTAATCAGTAGAACAGGGTCATGGAGGAAAATAAGAAGCAGTCCAAACCAACAGCACAAAATGAGACAATGGTTGCAACACTTAATTTTGCACTGAATGGGAAAATTGACTTTGAAATTCTGGAATAACTTTTTGAATATAAAAGTTTACAGGATTGCTGATGATCCATGTATGAGTGTTCCATGCATGGGCTGAAGACTTTCTGGTTTCTGTCTTGCTGCTCAGATCAGTTTTCGCATGAAATATTCTGACTCAAGCCCCAGCTCATAGCTAGCTAGATATAGATCTTTTAATATAAAACAGTAATTCCACTAGAATCCTAGTAGAGAATGGACATTAATAGATCCTCTACTTCTCCCTTTTCCTCAAATGAAGCTTTATACTTAGGCTAAACAAATCTGAAAAATTACTTCTGGTGGAATTTAATTTCCCTGTTCACTAGCTTTACTTGTATTAATTAAAAGAAAATTCTCAGTCATATCTTATTTGACTGGAAGAAAATATTTTACCATCAAACCTTTCTGAATAAAATATCATTTCTGCTTTGAATAATTTCCTCCTCCAAAATATCCAGGTAAATTATCTTGCTATGCACATTTAATGAGTCCATCTCATTAGTATGGAGGTATCAATCAGAAACCTAAAATCCATTATAAATTCAGTTTATTTCACCTCATCCTGAGTGCAACAATATTCATGTATCTTCCAAGGATGTATGGGAATATTGGGGGTTTTAAGTGTATTCTTTATTCCTTGGCTAATAAAGATAACTTTTGATTTCTAATTGTAGACCATAACAATCATGCCATTGAACATCTTGGATCTTCCTCACGGTCAGGCAGAGAGTATCTTACAGGGAATTCAAACCTAGATTTATCACTTGGAAAAACCCCAACTTCATACGTTGTTTCCTGGCTGTCCTTTTAGTGAGACATTTCACAGGAAATAACTGGCCATTTTGATACATTCTTCTTCTGTTATTTTCCAGAGAGGGCCAGTTAGACTAATCTTTTGTACTAATAAATAGTTTTTACTAAAATCAGCAGTACATCAGAGAGTACATTTGCGTAATCACAATCTGCATCTCTCCTCAAACAGAACACAGTACCACAGTAGGAAAAACCAAAAATATCTGAACAGTTCATTCCAATTTTGCTAAATGACCATTCGATTTCCAGGTGTTACACAAGAATGTAGTATCAGACACTGAAGCTATTTTCCACTGCAGGACTTGCTCAACACAATCGTAAGCACAACCAAACTTTCAGAGGCAGACTGGTTGCCTATTCAAAGGTAAGAGAGACTCTCCAGAGAGGTGGACTGAGCTTCAGCTGTAAGGTCAAAATTATCAGTGTTTTTAGCTCATCTTTCTACCATTACACTATTTCCACACAACTGGGCCCATGGCATAAAAAAATTCACGGTGAGATCTCTACTGATATATGTCTCCTAAAGCTGGCAAAAATCAGCATGTTTCATAATCTATGTTCTTGTATGAACATGGTGTTTATAACACCTAGGTCATGGGTTTGACCCCACCCATACGGGTCATTCACTGAAGAGTTGGATTTGATGATCCTTGTGGGTCTCTTCCAACTCAGAATTCTGTGATTCTGTGATTCTCTATTTATGTCTTGCATCTTGCTGTAATAGCTGAGTTTCTACAATTGGTAACATGTCTTAACTACACTCATTGGAAACTGGTCATGTAACTTCTGGTGGGAAGTATCATGGTTTTATCCCTCTTTGCTTCCTGCAGAGGTACTACCTGGACATTCAGGGATACTCTAAATTCAGTCCTAAGATCTGTGTTTGAGATGTCAGTGCCCTGGGCAGAGGGGATGCCATCCCACATCATGCAATTTGCTGATGGTTGCTGTCAGATTCTGAGGATTTACGTGTCCTGCCAAACAGCCATTCCTATAAACATACCATAGATGGTGAACTTTTAATATGTCAACATGATCTACTTGCAGAAAGGCTGCCTTTCTAGTTAAATGGCTGGTGTGCTTGTTAGAGTCATCTCTCTTACTGTGAATGCCTTTCTTCCCTCCAGGACAACACTGACAGAGAATTTGAACATTTATTACCCAATAAGTGAGTTATTATCATAAAATATCATGAAAAGTATTGATTGAAGAAAACAAAATCTTTCTTAACATATAATCAGGAGTTCAGGATAGAAAAAATAATTTAATACCTATTAACTGACAGAAGAGATAATGTACATTATATCAATTCTCCAGTAGATACTGATCACAAAGGTTATCTGATTGAGATTCTCTGGTGTGTATAATACAGCAGGACTGTAGTAGCCTCTGAGACAAGTACAACTGAATAATTCAAGTTGACATCTGTCTGGGTGCACTATCACAACTCGTTCCTTAAATTCCTAGATGCTGGTCTAAGATGTTTGTTCACATCCATGAGCAGTGAATGAACAATTCCCTCCCAAGACAGGTGTCCATTAGCAAAATGGCATGCCTCATTTGGCCTTAAGCATGGGTGACAGCTAATAAAAGCATATGAACATGTGTTATGTGTATATATGCCATAAAGCATAATCCTCTTTGCTCTATGCAGAAGTATTTCCCATCGCCCCAATTATTGTGAGTGCTAGGAAGTATTTCAGCATGGAAAATCATGTCCTTAACATCTGTGTCCAAGCTGGAAACAAGCAAATATTGTAGAGTACTTTTCACAAGCATCCATTTAGGGGTTATTCCGTTCCCGCTGTCTATCAGCAATAGGATCCCTAGAAAGACACTTCACTGGCACACACTCCCTTCCTGCCAGCTGTCACAGTGGCTGCTGCTGGGCCCTGACACTGAGTTAGGGCTGACAAGTGGCACAAAAGGCTGATGCCCCTTCCTGGTGCAAAGTTGTAGTCCAGGAAGGGCAAATTGTTACTCCGGGCTACTTTCTGAAGCAAATCATGAATGGAGCATCTATCCTATAAACCAACAGGTAAGTTTCAGCATTTGTGTCCAACTTCTTCCCAATGCCTTAAAAAGAGATGCGAAAACACCTTCTACTATGCTCACTGATAGGAAAGATACATTTCATTTTAAATCTTTTACGTGACAGTATGTTTCACCAAGTAGATCATAAAAAATTAAATTACTGAAGAGGGGGAGAGGAGACATGCAAATGCTTCAAAGCTTACTGAGAACTTGTACAAATCTGATTGTGCATCAGACTTTTCACTTAGGTAAATGCATTCCATCTCCCAAAGAAGAGTTATTCTGACTAAGAAAGGCTTCAGCAGTGGACATTGATTTCAATTGCACCCCTGCAATACAATTAGCTGCAACCAAAGTGTCAAAGCTGATCTCCTCATCGTATTTGAAAGAAAGCTGTCTCAAAGCAGCAACTGAGAGCTCCTGCTAGATGAGTTTTCTACGACAAAACAAGAACTCTTGGTTGTCTAAAGAAATAGAGTGTTTTCTTCTAAGCTAGCCAAAATAACAAGCCTATGGGAGTGTCTGTCTTAGATACTTTGACAGCAAAGAATTACTATTACTGCAGGACATGAGCTCAGAAAGAAAAGGAAAACATAAGAAAATGTCATTCATATAATGAAGTTTGTTTCTGCATCTGAAAGCCCCAGGTAACAACCTCTGTCTCTCAACTTTTAGACCTTCTAACACTTACCTTCAAGCATTCTCCAAATATGTCCTCAAAATAACAAAAAATTCCCTTAAACCAGTCTCAAGTGCTCACAGCATTAACTTCCCAAAATCTCCCCAGAGATAAATGACTACAGAAAACGAACCCATTGGACATACCTATGCAGTATTCATTACAAGCAATATTCTTTCACAACTTCATTAGGCTCCTTATGTGCATGCAACACTCTCACACCTTACACTTTGTACACGTGGATCCTCATCACCTTCTGGACTTGTGCACAGCACGAAGCTAAATGGTAAATTCACTTACAAAGTCTGGCCAGATGAGGATTCAGATTCAGCAGCAGCTTCTGTGGCTGTTGGAGACACAAAGAGGCAGCTGATGACCAGCTCCTCCAGTACTGCTTGACTGACATATAAAGGTCAGTGTTTCATGACATTGTGATCTTAAACATATTGTGGACCCTCTTCCTTGTGCTGGCTTAGCATCTTGGTGTGCTTCCTTTTTCTCTCACTCTCTATTGCCATTTTGGTTTCCTGATCCTTTGCTTACCTTCCAGTCATCTTTCCCCACTGCTGGGCAGATCACTGATTATCCTGATGTCCAGCTGACAGACTTGGATAATACAGGAAAAGGGGGATCTGAGAAATTATTTGCATTCACTTAGCAGGAAGTGGTAGAAGAAGAAGTGAGAAAAGACACTCAAATGAGTACTCACAGGTAGACCAGGATTAGCCATTAGCTTGGGAGCAGAGGCCACTCTGGGCATGGTTATAACAGGGAGGTCACTGAAGAAGGGGAAACACTGAGATCTCAGGAAGATCTCCTGTCTTGCAGCCAAAGCATGCACAGGAGGATGAGTGGTGGTGCTTGGAGCAGACCATGTGTGGCACGAGGAGCTATGACTCTGGTCCTCCAGCTCCTCACTGGCATGGAGGGCAGAGCCAAGCAGGGAGAGCCAGACAGGTGGAGAGTCTAGTACATAAAACCTACAGAGCAGACTCTCTCTTTACAAGACATCACACAGATATATGGATATATTTCCCTGAAACTGGACACCAACCAGGCCAGAAGTGTGTTTGGAACACAGAAAATGTAACTACTGGTTTTGTGATTTGGAAGGTTTCCAAAACAGTTCTCCTAGCTGGAGGCAGATGCTGCAGGCCACAGAGTTCAATAAAACAGTCCCAACCAAAGGTTTACAGCACTAAACTGCACACTTGAGGCCAGATTAGTAATAACAGATGGGCAAAATATAAAGCTGCTCAGGCTAATTGGATGTCCTGCTAATGGACACTTCCCATAATCTAGGGGATTTTTGAATGACATATGTTTATCTTCTCCCCCTTCTTTGGATACTATATCATTATACACAGTAATGAGACACCTGTCTTGGTGATTACTGGGCTGAAAACCCTTATGAGGATGTTCACCTGCTGTGTGCCAGCTTTTTCATTGGTAAAACGTAGACACTTCTCTCTGATCGCTTCTCTGGGCTCAACTTGAGACTGGCTGTCTGAAAATAACCATGACTGGAGCTATCAGCATTTGGGAGGCACTTCTGCCTTGGCTAAGAAAGTCACCTCGAGGTCACTTTTTAGCCACAGAGGAAAGGTAGAGTGGGAAAAGGATGAAAAGAAGTGGAAATAATTTCAGAAATGTCACAGACAGTCTGGATAGAAGCACAGCAGCAATGAGTGAGTTCACGAGACCTCAGTTACCGCCCTTTTTTGGAGGTGAGAAGCCAGCCTGGTGTTCTGCAGCCATTTGAGTGGCCCACCTCTGCTTGGGGCAGCAACAGCACTTGAGCCACATTCTCTCAAATCCACATGCAAACAGCAGAATTGTTCCTCCAAGAAGACTGGGGTCACTGAATCATTGTGGTGGAGATTTTTCTATTTCTTAGTGATGCACAACTCTTTGTGTTCACAGCCGCTTTTCAAGCGAGAGACCTCATGGTGGACCTTTGCAAAAGTGATTGGCATTTCCAACACCTTAAAGGGAATTTCTTGCTTTCTGTGACACAAACACCATCCCACCAAACATCTAATTGTTTTTTATGGTTGTAAGTACAAGACAAATCCATTTGTGTCCCTGTCCCTTCCCTTCCACTTTTACATATATATTCATAGCCCCTGGTGGACACAAGATCCTGCCACCTGCCCTGAGATGTCTGTCAAAGCTGGAGCAGGGCAGGTCTGTATGAGTTCTCACCTCTGAACATCTGTGGAATTGCTGGTATGAAGCTCTAGAGAGGAGATGGGTCTGGCCACAAAGACTACACAAAGCTTAGCATTGGCTGAGTTATTGGAGACAGGCACTGAGTAATCGTGTTCCTACCTGTATAAACTGGAATCAAAAGTGAGTTATTCAGTCAGTGGAAATAAATGGATTTTTCCAGCTGGTGTGGCTGACGTGTACTGTGTATATCACATTTATATATCTTCCTTCCACCAACCAGCTCCCCTTTCAATAATCAAGCTCTATAGCTATAACAATTCTACTGACTGGAAAGAAATGTGTGTTCACAACATGCGCCAAGAGATAAATCTTGTTACAGCACCGGCAACACATTCCATGCATTACATGTGCCAAAGGAGTAGAATTTATTCAGGTCATTTATGCTCCACTGGAGTGGAAAAAGGGAAAAAAAATAGGCTTTGCTATAATGAATTGGACTCTTTGAGTCCTGCAAAGAATAATGCCCATGCATGGGCTGACAGGGATTGCCATCCATCAAGGCAGCAAGGGGGGGCCTTGCAGGACGTGTCTGTCCAGGACTCACAGCTCTGTGTGCACCTTTCCCTCCTCAGCTGTGTGTACTGAGAGCCCTCCTCCATGTGCTGCCCCTCACACAGCCACCACCATGCTGTCCCCACACTTCACAGGAGCACCTCCTGCTGCCCAACACACCCTATCCCATGGGAAAGCCCTTCCTGCAGCTCTCTGCTCCTTTTGGACAGGCCACTCTGATGGAGTTTCATTTTGCACAAGTTATTGTTCTTCCTGCAAAAATGCCCAGAGGAAAGTGATGTGTCCCACTTGGCTGTGCAGCTGCAGAGCCACAAATTCCTCTGATCTAAATAGGGCAATGAGGAGAAAAAAGGGCAGAGGAAGGAGAGCTCAGCAGGCCAGAGCTATGGCAGAGACCAGAGCAGGCTTCAAAGCCATCACAATTCTCTCAGACAAAGGAGGAGAAATTATTTATAAACTTCTGGGAGTTGCTGCCTCCTCCTTCTCTTCCTTTGTCTGTCCATAGAGCTGTGAGCTCTCAAAGCAGAAAACACCCCTTTCCCAGGATTAAGAAAAAAACCAGCACATTGTAGCTAGTGCTACAACTACAGGGTAACCCAATGTACATTTGCAGGCACCTGGTTGGTATCTCACAGTTACTGTGGGTAAACAGCCTATCTATCTGTCTGTTTATCTATCTATCTATCTATCTATCTATCTATCTATCTATCTATCTATCTATCTATCTATCCATCTATTTGTCTATCTATCTGCCTATCTATCTATCTATCTATCTATCTATCTATCTATCTATCTATCCATCCCTTTATGCCTTTATGCACCAGCATGTGTCCTTTCTTTATCACGCTTAAAATTCACTGGCACAGAGCAAGGGAAGTTAAAGGAGAAGAATAGAGCAGAGAGAAAAGGGCCAAAGTTCTGTATTTGAGTTTCAGCATGAAACAGATTAAATCCATCAGGATGTCACAGGCCATCTGTCCCTACAAAGAGAAAAGGGGCAACAAGTTCACCTTTACTGTAGTGGAAATAACATCAATGGTGCTTTAAAGCCTTACTAGCTTGCACTTTACCCAGAAAACACTGTGTGAAGTCAAAGCAGTCAAAGAATTATCTTGGAATGTAGAAATGCAGGTATGGAGTTGTGTTCATGAAGAATTCAAATGGCTCTGTACTTTTTGAAAGCAAAAATTAAATTTATTTTTCTCGAGTAATATCAGTGCAGTAATACTGTGTGGATCTGAAAGGACATGATCTTTACTCTTTCACTGTGAAGGCATGTTTGACAGTGTACATATCTCCAGCTTTTGAGTAAAAAGCAGCAGACTACCAAGATGATGTATTTCAAAAGACTTCAAGCTACACAGGACGCCATCAATTATGTATTTGCTGTTCAATCTATTGACTCTGCATCTCCATTGTCACAGGGAGGAAGAAACAAGAACGATTACACTGGGATTAAAATGGTAATGAAAAGATCTAGGAAGGCAAAGTGCCTTTGAAAGAGTGAAGGAAATGCTTGCACAGCTCCTGAGTGTCTGGTAACACCAAGCTTCTTGGTCTTTCTAGTTTGAGGCAGGTTTCCCATATTGTCATAACACAAGATGTCCTGGGGAGGATGGTTGAATACATCATGTTCCACTGGGCACAGAGAATTTTGAAATTCTTTCAGCTGATGAAACAGACCAGATCTCAGCTGACCTGTTTTCCCATCATCCCACCACACCTTATTGGTCTGGCCAAGAGAAATGAACAGGAGATACAAGGTATACAGAAGTGAATAGGATGGGGGACTGCAGAAAATTTCCTTTTCTCTATCATTCTCTTGGAATGAGACACGTATCTAAAAACAACATACTTTGAGATGACATAGCACAATATCTGAGGCACAGGATGCCAAAGGATAGTAGGTGTCAGAGGATCAGAAAAGGAAGGGTGAATCATCACAGTAGCACAGGACCTGGAGTGGACTGTGGGGTCACTGACTCTAACTGGCAACACTCTTTGCAGGCTACCTAACATAAACTCAATACTTGCACAAGCACAGTCCATCATGAAGTGCTGAAGGATGCTCCTGTTGGAAAGAAAATATATCCTAGTGTCCTCTTGCTCTTGCAGTCAGGAACACACTCATTATTCTGTCTGATCTTACTCACAGCCATGTAGGTATCTGTTTGTTCATACAAATCTTCTCTGCTCTTGTTTATCCTTCCCTACTACTGTCTCTAAGAAATATCAGTCCTATGGTTGTTTTGTGAAAAAAAACTTACTGTGACGTCATCTGTTACTACAAGTTCTATTTTATAGTATCTCATCCTTAACTCCATGTGTTCAGTCTCTCTCTCATTCAGAACTGGATTGTTTTTCTTTTTTTAATTTTATATGTTATTCATATGTAATTGAGGGGGGCTATGTATGTTTAGGTTATGCTTTCCCTTTTTCTTAAATGGAAATGCTGTGTGTTTTTGCTTTCAGGGAAAATATTTGAAAGGAAAATGGTGTAAGAGGAAGAGGGATTAACACAATTGGATACACAGTTTCAGGGTGGGAAATGCAGTTATGTATTGCATATGGAGGTATACATTAAACTGCACCTTAGGTTCAAATATTAATAAGTATATATATATATGCTTACATGTATATGCACTGCATAATCAACAGTTTTAGGGAGAAAATTAGGTAAACTGTTTAGAAACACAAAAGATTTGAAGTTATATAATTTCTTTCTAATGAGAGTTGGAATTCAGCCTCAACATGGCACCTGCAAAAGCGCACAAAAGGCAAGCTGATTCACATTTTGTAGTTGCATGCTTATCCCTAAGACAGTAAATAATACCCAAAACAATAAACGGTAAAAATAATTTGAGCAGATATTATGCATATTTTTGTATGTCCTGATATTTCTGCCTCGTTAAAATCAGAAGGAAAGGCAGAGCATGAGCCTGAAGCCAGGGTACAACAGTGGCTCCAGTATAGTTGGCAGAATCCAGCTGCACTGCTGGAGCAGATGGCCCAATATAAACAAAAAGAGTTCTCAGTGTCTTCACATAGATAGATCTGACTAAGCAGTCACTGATGTTTGGTTTTTTCACAACCTCCCTCCAAACCACGTTAAAATTATAAATATACTACTGGTGAAGTAACTGCTCTGTTCTCTATTCAGTCTCAGGCACAATGACTTTTATAGCAATCCTGATCTCCTTCCCACAGCACCTTGTTAAATACAAAGAGCCAAGCACATGCACAGGAAGAGATGCCTGAAGTTTTCCATGGATAACTTGTGTCCAGGCCTTTATCCCACCCAGTGGTTCAAGGTCCACCCTTAGCATGGGTGTCTCCACAGGCTGGGGTAACTAAGGAACATCAATGTCATAAAGCAGAGCCCTAAAAGGAGTGATATTCATGCTTTGAAATCCCCCTGTGGAAAAGTAGGTCTTCTTCAGGGAAATCTGATAATAGGATCAGCAGTGAAACACCACGGTTTCTCCTCTGTCGTATTCTCTGTGCATACATTACCTAGACAAATCATCCCAGAAACAGGAGACTAACACTGTTAATCAGTGTAGCATATTAAATATTCTTGATGCTTCAGGGGGAGTGGGGGAAGTCAAATGTAATTGTCCTGAGCAGAATATATTTCCATAACAATGAAATCTCAAAATCAGTCCCCTGTTCTTTTTAGCAAAGGAAAATTAGCATACCCCCAGATATTTTTGGTCAGTGGGGATACCATTACAACCTTCTGAATCTGTGAGAGCCATTTTGAGCTGTATTGTTTTATGATGACTCTGTCACTGCAATGTTACAAAATGGCACAGGTTTTAGTTCGACCAGTAGATGGGGATTAATCAAGCTGTTATTCTTGTTGTTGTATACCACCAGTGGAGGCTTTTAACTAACCAGCTGAGAGACTTATGAGTGTGGAAATTGGTTTTTTGCATATTCATTAAGAAGGAGAATTGTTCTGCCTTAGCAGAGCAATCTGTATGAGAGCAGAGGACCAAAACTTCCAGCAGAGTCAGGCAAACTGTCTGGTTACAACTGAGCCACATCTCTGCCAGTGGGAATGAGAATTTGAATGCCCTGAGAATCTGGACTAGTCTGTAAATAAGAGGGGATTTTCCCTGCAGACAAAATCCTTGCAGAGTTTAAAGGGACAGCAGGAAGCACTACATTTTCTCTTGAAGCCATATAAAAATTGGGTAAAAATAGAAAAATCTGCTGTATGCTCCCCTTAATGCGATGCGAGACTGTTACCTCTGCACCTGGAGAGAACAGATTTGGAAGAGGTACAAAACCTCCTATTGTGTTTATCGATCTCCAGGTGAAAACACTGGCACTGAGGGAAGAAACTTTGAGCTGCTGCTGGGAGTTTGTGACTGGCTTGAGGGGTAGAAGAAGCAGCACCTGGATCTCTAATGAGAGAGCCTGGTAGACACAAAGTCTGAGCACCTGAAACAATCACCTGAGATACTTACCTTCATAACTGGCCAAGGAACAGTCATCATCAAAGCACAGTTCAAACCACCATGAAGTACATCTGACAGGCCAGACTGATGTTGGGAACTGTGCCCCAAATCAGTTTGTGTCACTTCACTGCCCAGAGGTCCCAAACACTGCCTCCTAGCACTGGAATGGTTGCCTGTTTTGTAGGTATAAAATTGGTTAGGAAAATTGCCTCTTTATCCTTAAATCCATAAATGACCCTTGAGATCCTCAGACAAGTGAAATTTTTGTGGTGTTTTTGCAGCCTCCTGCAATGCCATGTGCTACACATGCCTGTAAGACACCATGATCCTGGGTAAGATGTGCATAGAAACAGATATCCCAGACTCTGCTCAGTGTGTAGAAAACTGCTGAACTCAGAGATTATTGATGATGAAGACAAGTTTAGTGCATTTGGTGGGTTTATATTTTTCTAAGTCATGGCTCAGACTGGGCCTAGACAGTCTATTCTTCAATGTCAAATCCTTGAGGAGTATTATTTCCAGAAATGCTTAATGACTATTTAATAACAGCTGCATAAAATATCTCTGATCATATTTTAATATTCCCAGTGACAGAATTGTTCAGTGATGAATTATTTTATGATTATAAAAATATATCTCTCCTTTTTCAGGGAGCTGTCCTTAAAGCAAACCCTGGCCATGCAGCATGACTCTCTCATCCCAGCTGAAAGGGCAGTCCAGGTATGAACTACATGAATCAGAGGAAGAAAAGGAGCAAGGGAAATGCTTTGCCTCTTCATAGGAAGTCACAGTAGTAAAACTTGTGACTGGCTTTTTAGAAAGGCTGAAAATCTTATCACTTAAGCATTTGCAAGTGGGCAGGTAAAGACAAGATAAGAGTAAGGAAATTCCTTGCTTGAAGGCACCAGCTGGTCAGCAGCAGGATGCAAGGCAAGAATTTATCTTCAGACGGCTGCCTGAAGAGCCCGGAGCAGATGCTAACACGTTACTGGAGCGCTTGGTCTTTCCCTGAAACAAAAGCTGCTGCCCAGAGGTTGGATGCAGCTGTGCAGGGGGTTTCCACACCCCAGCAGCATCCAGCCTCTGCCTTGTGAGTAGCTAAGGCAAAGCAGGCACAGTGGGTGCTACCAGAACCTGCCTGAGCTTGCAAAAGGCACTTGGGGCTCCCCTTGGTGTCTGCAGTGTTGCTGCTCTCCTCAGCTCAATCTGTCTGCCTTTCCCTTGGCTTTTGGTTTTGGAGCCAAAGCACATTAGCATCTCGTGGCAGTGTCCTCCACCAGCCCTGGGGTTAAGCCATAACCCCCAGTAAGGCATCCAGTTCACTCTGGGATCTGGGGAGCAGGATAGCTGAGGGTGGTCTGGAATGGTGACCCTAACATCTTGCTGGTATGCAACTGTAAGTCAATCATCCTTCTCCACAGGTACAGGATAAGCCAGGGCCCTACAATCCTACATGGCAGCAGGCTGCATAGCAGCCTTGAGTAGGGATGTCAAGGTTATTTCCCAGTGTTTAGAGAGTTCTTATAGCATCAGACACTAAACTTTGAAATCTTTAGAAACGTTAGCATGTTAAACTTTGAAGTCGTAGTTGGATAAGAGATTGTGCATATATAATTCTTCAGACATAAACTGTTGAGCAAACTGGGACAAGGATTGAAGCTAGGTTCCTCTCTGAAAAGGAGATTAGAACAGTTTAGTTAGGTAGGGGTTCCTTTCTGAGCCCCAAAACTCAACAGGAGGGTCTTCCTGATAGTTCTGACCCTGCATTCAGTTAATAACCAAGTTTATCTTGCCATCGAATCTTGTTAAACCACTACTGCATTAACCATTGAACATTTTTAACTCACTGGTTCAGATCAATACTAAGATATCAGAGCTTCCCTCTCACAAGTGAGGTGCTTGACTCATCTGTGACACAGCCACACCCAGGAGTTAACTTGCCTTGGGTGAGATATGCACTAGTTCCTCATCAACCGAGCCTCTTGTTAATGTGGATGTGATGTCGTGTTGGTCAGGAACTTCCTACTGCAGAAGGTCTTGCTTTTCTTTACCCAGACATCACCTGGAGCCAGCTGGTGGCACCTCCCTGCTCCTCATCTCAGACAGGCCTGGGTATCACTGCCTGCTGTATACCCCATTTTGTACAGTGATTTTGAGGTTCACACTATTCACAGAGACATCTGTAATAACCCTCAGTAGTCTCTGATCCCAAACAGGACTGCAGGTCAAGCCTGCTAAGAGGTTTACAGCCTTCAGGTGGATGAAAAAAATACTTTTAAACAAGTGAAATATGTGTGTCTGTATGTGCATGAAATAAAATATGAAGAGAAAATTTACATGAGTTTACAGTGTTTACACTTTTACATAACCATTAAATGCCAGTTTCTGGTAAATGGATTATTGGCCCAGTTGACTTAAATTCTTGGCTTCCATAATATATTGCTAGTTTAAACAGTTGCCACTCTTCTTAAGATGAGGTGGCTCTGAGCTGGGAAAGCAAAATATGTTCTTAAAGCACTTTGCATTCCTAAAGGGGATTGAAATAATCCTAGACCCTGTTACATTTCCATTTTTAACTGAATTAGTGACCCTGTTTAAATGTGCAGCCATTAGAATTTTCTTTGCAAATAGACATGGTTCCAGAAGGAATCTTTTTTTAATGTATCTATCTTCATCAATATCTGAAAACCATTTTCTCTACATTACTTACATGTGCATTTAAATTCCATTTTGAATGGGCTTCACCAGTCTGAGACATTTGAAGTACAGCTACCTCTGAGGAAAAACACCTTTAAAATCTATTCAGTCCATTGCAGAGTATCAATATGGAAGAAAATTCTGCTAAGTGCCCTGAAGATTTATGCCCACGCTTTCAAGAATTTTTACAGGCTATGTCTTTTTGTAATTGACATTTCCTAAAGCTGTCTGTAAAAGAGCATTCCATGGCAACCTAAAGGCATCAGTTTACCTGCTGCTATCTAAAGCAGCAGTGTCTCTTTAAAATTCCAGCATTTACAGCAAATCCAAGCTTGTGTACAAAAGCATTGCTAAGTTAATTGTTTATGTATTGATGATTTCACTTTTACCAAAGGAAAGTGGAGAACTCCCTGTAACTAAAGCATTCCTTTGAGTTGTGTGACTCTAGTCCAAGTTGTAGATCAGTTCCAGAGAATTTACTTTCTGTTGAGCAAGTTAGTGGCATGACTGATGCAATTCATGTAATTCAGACTTCTTGGTGTGTTGGAGGAAGTAACAGAGCATAGAATTCTCCCCCTTTCTGTATGTGGAGATGCTTGATCAGTCACCTGCACAGGAAAGTTATTGTTCTATAGATTTTCTTGTAATACCTTGGTCTATCATCCTGTTCTAATACCTGGCTGGCAGCTTACCCTTAACAAGCCTTACAAGGCAATACCAAAATGAGTCTGGCTGCTGCCTCATCCTTCCAACACTACTATGGACCACTGGGGCTCAACCTGGTCAGGCAGCTAAGCCCCAAGCAGACACTTTCTCAGTCTTTCCCTGTGGGATGCAGGAGATAATTGGATGGGCAAAAGGGAGTGTGCTTGTTTGGGCTGGGATAGAGGTTATTTTATATATAGTAGCTGGTACTGGGCTATGCTTTGGATTTGTGCTGGAAACAGTATTGATAACTGAGGGATGTTTTCATAGTGGCCAAACTGTCGAAACCCAGGAAATTACTCTGGCTGCTCTGGAGGACTTGAGCCCCTGCCCAGGGGGCTCAGAGACCTTGGCACAGAGTCCAAGACCCTTGTGCCTTTGAGTCAGCCCTTGGAAAAAACAATTACCAACTGTATATGAAGAATTACAAGACACGAAGTTTTAAGTAGAATGATGGTGAATTTATCACAGGGTGAAAAGATAGATTTTTGGGGTTTTAAAATGGGGGTTCAGGGGGCAAGATGGAGGAATCTGGGTGTGTCCAGCCTTTCTCCTTCTTCTTGGCCTCCATCTTCTGCTGTGATGTTGGCACTTTTAGATTGGTTTAGAGCAGAAGCTCACTGTCTAACATAGGTGATAGGTATTGGAAAGTAATTGTAAACATTGTATACCTAGTTCTTATTATAAAAAATAACACCGCCCTGGGGGCAGGTAGAATGCCTCTGACTGTCTTGCTGAGTGGACCTTGGCAGGACAGGAGAAAGAATTTTATAGATAAGATACAATAAACAACCTTGAGACCGAGAAATGAAGAGCCCTGACTCAAACACCTTCAAATGCCGGGCTGGGAAAAGAGACTTTCTAACACATCTCGGGGTCACTCTGACCAGCAAGAGATCCCGAGACCAAACAGGGCTTACACAGAGCCAAGGCCTTTTCTGCACGTGAGGAGGCTAGGGGTTTGGATTTGGGAGGGGACAGAGCTGGGACAGCTGACCCCAACTGACCCAAGGGACATTGCAGACCATATGGCATGATGCTCAGCATAGAAATCTGGGGGGAGGAGAAGCAAAGGGAGGCACATCTAGAGTGATGGAGTTTCTCTTCCCAAGTCACTGCTATGTGTACTGGAACCCTGGTTTCCTAGGGATGGCTGAACACCTGCCTGCTCATGGGAACTGGGGAACAAATTCCTTCTTTTGCCTTGCTTTTGTGCATGGCTTTTGTTTTAGCTATTAACTTGCCATTACCAGGACCTATGAGGTTTTTTAGTAAATTTACTGCCTTGGATCCATTTGCAAATTCTCAGTGGAATGATCATAAAATCATAGAATGGTTTGGGGCAGAAAGGACCATTCATCTAATCCAATCCCCTGGCATGGACAGGAACAATTTCCACTAGATTAGGTTGCTCTGGAGCCCATTCAATCTGGCCTTGGGCAATCTCAGTGATGTTGCACCTCTCTGGGCAACCTGTTTCAGTGCCTCGCCGCAAAAATTTTCACATTTCCAATCTAAATCTACCTTCTTGCAGGTAGGTGTTAAAGCTGTTGCCCCTTTTCCTGTTAGGCCCTGGTAAAAGACCTCCTTCCATATTTCTTATATTGAATGGCCACAATAAGGTCTATCCAGGGCCTTCTCTTCTCCAGGCTGAACAAACCGAGGTGCTGGCTTTGCACCCATGCCACAGAAAAATGGGGTGCAATGGTATCTTTGCAAAGAGAGACATTAACAGTGTCACACAGAGAAGCAAAATGAATGGGCTGGGAGTTTTCTCTTACAGAGGAAGGCAGGCACACTTGCTCCTGCCCAGAGCCTAGTCCCAAGATCCCTATATAGGGGTAGTCTTTTCTTCTGCCTCAGCCCTAGTTCTATGCTATAAAAGACTGCCCTACCTCCTATGTAGGCATACCATGGGATTTTTTCCCAGGCAGCAATGCCCCTTAATGCTTGGCTTCAAACCCAGATCAAAACATCTGCATGCAGCCAGTACATGCCCAGCATCAGCTACAGGAGGCACACAAACACATGGGGAGGTAATCACTCTACTGTTGCTTCCTTGAGGCACTGAGAAGTACATTGTGATTTCCTCTGGGATACCTCGTGAGGACAGAAAGAGCATTTTTGAGCAGTTATTGTGATCCAGCCCTCCTTTGGTCTGTTTGCATGGGAGACACATGGCTGGTTTGAAAGGAGTTTGAACGGAATTTATTTATTTATTCATGTGGTGTCTGAAAGGTTATCTCCTGCATCGAGCTGCTGAGGACTTGTCCTGTCATGTTGTCTGAATAAAAACACAGCTCCTAAACCTGCCTGACTTCAATAACCTTAGTGAAACCTTGTTGGCTTTGATGGAACAAGTGGACATGACTTCAGATGCCAAGGATTCGCTTGTCATCCCCATGGTAGCTCCACTTTGGGATGCTTGCTGGGCCACAGAAATCTGTCACAGACTAATCTGCTTGGGATGTCAAGGAAGCCAGAGCTGAAGCCTTGATGTATGAATCTTCTGTGCTGATAACTCTCTGCAGAGCTTTGATGAATGCATAAAGAGTTGGCAGATGAGTGGGGTTTTTGATTAACTGTGCTAGTCTATGCACACTCAAGCTTCAGTGAGATTGTATATTGTCAGTCTGCTGTCTCCTGTGTGCTGAATTCTCATTTAAGCTTTTGTATTTAACAGAAAATTTTGATTTCTCTTTCACTATGGAGTTTAAAATGAAGTTCAAATCAGACACTATTTACAGCATTATAAAGACTGGGTAATAATTTCTGTCTCTGTAAGTAGCTTTGAGATGGGATTACCTTTAATGTTTATAACTTCTCGTATTCACATTTGCATTAATGCATTTTCCTTAACAAGATAAGAATATTTCTCTACCAAGCAAATCCATCTGGAGTTGTGCTTGTGAATATTTTTTTCCCAGGTATCAATTCCTCAATTTCTGCAAAAAAAAAGAAGTTAACTTATGCTTTTTAAAGATGACATGGATCTAACTGAATCATTCAGACACCAATAAAGCCTTAAAAATTACTAGGAAGACATAAATTTGTATTGCAACATGCATACTGAGCAAGGCAAACAAACATACAGAAAATTATGTATTTCAAACCTGTAAGAGAGGAGAAATAGTTCATCCTGCTTTTTTTGTAATAATGCTGCTTCCTGAAGCAGTGCCTAGACAGCCACCAAGATGGGGAACCACAATCATCATCATCATGGTAATGCAATTTCCATCCTGTTTCGCTTGTGGACTAAAAGCAAAGTGAGGCTGTAGGAACAGGAACAGACACACAATGTAAGGAGGATAGAAAGCTATTAGAAAACATCTAAAGAAGGGCTATGAATATGGTGAAGGGTCTGGAGGGGAAGCCATACAAGGAGCAGCTGAAGTTACTTGATCTGCTCAGCCTGGAGGAGACTGAGGGGAAACCTCATTGCAGTCTACAGCTTCTTCATGAGGGGAAGAGGAGGGGCAGGCACTGATCTCTGCTCTGTGGTGAGCAGCGGCAGTACCTGAGGGAATGGCCTGAAGCTGTGTCACGGGAGGTTTAGGTTACATAGCAGGAAAAGGTTCTCCACCCAGAGGGGAGACTGGGCAGAGGAACAGGCTCCCCAAGGAAGTGGTCATGGCACCAAGCCTGCCTGAGGCCAGGAAGCAGTGGGACAATGTTCTTAGGCACATGGTGTTATTCTTGTGGTTGTTTTGAGCAGGGCCAGGAGTTGGACTTTGATAACCCTTGTGAGTTCTTTCCAGCTCAGGGTATTCTAAGACTCTATAACTCTATGATAATACAAAAATAGTCAACAAGGTGCATATAGAGTAAACAAGGTGCAAAGACCCCAGGTGCTTTGATGTGTTTTTTGATTTCATGTTTTGGTTTGTAATTTTCTTATCCTAAATAATGAACATGTTCTTACAGCCCTTGCTTTTAATCAAGTTTCCATTCAGTCAATATGTCAGACTGTCTGCTGCAAATCATCCTGTCTGTTTTCCTGCACCTCAATACATTGGGATGAAACTTCTCATAGCCAATGTTAGATGTCATTTTTGCAGCACATCTATGTTGACTATAGGAGTTAATCCAGTTTTCAACAATGCAGGTGAGGCCATACCCTGCCTCTGACCCATGAATTTGTACCTCTTCATACTTGATCTCACCTTGTCACTACGATGTCAGTAAAGCATCATCAAATTCTTCATCTTCTGATGAAGAATTATATGGCTTCATCTGCTGTATTCTTTTGTACTGTCCCTTGCTACTATCCATTTTTTTCCAAGAAAATCACTATGGGAATTAACCCAGACTATGCACTATTTAATAGTTATTGTGTATTACAATTATTCAATAATTTTAATACAGTGCCTCACTGCTCTATCTCAAAACTTTTCTGCCAGGGTCAGCTATATATGTAGGAATATATCTCTTAGTTATCCTCTAATTTATTACTTTAGTTCTTAGACAGAATACAAAATCTATTTTCTATTGTGAACATAAAAGTTCACAATAGAAAAATTTATTAAGGTTAGTTATCTCCATTGTATGAAACTCCTGAAAAGGAAGAGAAAAGGGAGGAATAGCAGGCACTGGGTTTTCCTGCCATGTTTTGCATTCCTTAGTGCACAAGTTTCAGAGAAATCTCTCAGCCTCTTCTAACTCATTTTCATTATTATTGGCAATGGTAGAACTTACTGGCTCCACCCTTTCCTGCACCCTTTACTGTTTCTAAGCCATGCAGGACTCCAGTCAAAATTCACAGTCTGGATGTGCTATCAGAGCTTTGCTGCTTGCATGGCTCTGTAGCCTGATGTATTGACAATGTTTTAATGTTTTTATTGCCTCTGTATATCCTGTCAGCTGGTCTTCCAGCAGAGAAGCCCAAGAGGTCTTTAGGAAGAATTGGTCACAACTGATGAGTTTTGAAAACACAATTTTCACTGTCCTTTATAGGAATGGTGCCATTTACAACTATTTCTGGCAGAATGCCCCTCTGTGCCCAACAGAACCCGAAGAAACCAATGAAGTGTGGCTGAAGTGTTTCTTTTATTGCTTTGGGGACCTCACAAGATTTGAGTTACACATGAGGAATTAAAGGAAAAAAATTCCAAAGCCAGTTCATTTCATCTGTGTTTGGATAACATTATGAGGTCTGTCTCCTACTGCCAAAGCTTGGTATGCATGACCTGTTTGCTCTTAACAAGTCAACCCATCTCTACTGAAAGGTCTGTGAACCATTGAATAGTACAGAAAAGCCAGTGAAAAAAGGAAAAGGAGGAAAAATCCTGCGTATTTTGAGTTACAAAGGCTCTACTTGTTCCCTTCTTTTGAACACAATGCAACATTTCCATACACCCATCTTCAGTGACTTTTAAGTTGTCTTTCAAAGTGATCGAGGGCACTTCAAACCCTCCTGTTTGTCACCCAGCAAGGAGTGCCCCTGTCCAAGCCACGAGCACCCAGCTTCTCCAGGAGAATGCTGTGGGAAATGGTGCCAAAGGCTTTACTAAAATCCGCCTAGATGAAATCCACGGCCTTTCTGTCATCCATTGAGGGTCACCTGGTCACATAAAGAGATCGGGTTGGTCAGGCAGGACCTGCCTTTCACAAACCTATGCTGGCTGGGCCTGATCCCCAGGTTGTCCTGCATGAGCTGAGTGGTGGCACTCAAGGTGATCTGTTCCATGGCCTTCCCAGCACTGAGGTTAGGCTTTCACGAGTTCTAGTTTCTTGGGCCATCTGATGGTACAGCCCATCTGCCTTGAGATGGTTCCTTCCACCTATTTTACAAACTAATTTCAACATAGGAGGAAAGGACTGCTATACTTTCATTTAAAAAAAAAATGGGGCTGCAAAATAACGGTGAGTGAAGCCCAGTGTACCATGACAGCTGGTGCCAAAGCCAGATGCCCTGCCACCCCTCCTGCATGGTGTGGGGAGCTGGGGCATGGCTCTTGGGACCTACATCTACACCAGGATTTTAGGTCACACCTTGACAGATGAGGATGACTTGCCAGGCCAAGAGAAAGCCATATCTGGTCCCACTTTGGACCAGATAACTCGGTTGGAAACGCTGAAATGCTAATGAGAGAAATTTTGTGTAGAGAAAAATACCCTGGTATTATTCCCCAGTAAAAGCCTGTGTCAACACTTCAGCAAAAACCTGAGAGACCTGAGGTTTGCTGACTACCAAATCATCATGAAATCCTTAAAACCACAAGACAGGATTTTTCATAAGGTTCATAACTCCAGAGGATTAATGAGCCTGAGGCACTTCCAAAGTCCTGTTCATAATTATCAAAATATCACATTCTGTATTCTGAATTCTGAAGGGAAATATTGGTGTCCGTGGTTTCAGATTGTTTTCTGTACTTTGTACTGTGGGCAATAGCTATTTTAGTAACCGAATTTGGAATTTCTTGGTAGTCTTCTTGCTTGTCTGAAAATACATATCTTTTATACTTCTGCTCCATCATCCAGAACAAACCCCAAATATTGCAGCAATCCATAGGAACCAAATAGCATGAAAATCCAGGGCACATGCTCTAAGACAGTGACTGCAACTTATCCCCTATCATAGGTCTGAACTGCTCATGCTATTACAGTCTGGGAGAAGAATTTCCAGTGCCACATGTTTTGGAGTCATAAGCTGGCAGACAATATATACAGAAGGAATCTAAAATTGTAATCACATATTTTGGAGTAAAGGCTACAGTATGTACCTTGAAAGTGGCCAGACTCTGAAAACTAAATTTTATAATGGCAGGAATGGGTCCTTGTAGTTGACAAGAAATGCACTCATGTATCTTTGATTAAATCAAATAATTTCTTACAAAGCAAATTAATTGTCTTGACATATAATTTTAGTATCAACTGTTTGAAGACGTTTTATTTTGTGATTGGATAATTAATCTCAGATGTATAATTTATTTGTTTTGGTATCCTTTGGTGGTTTTGGTATTTCATTTATACTCGTATTCTTTTAGATATGGAGGAATATGTTCAGGTTTCAAAACAGAAAATTCCTATGAATTGAGGGATAAAAACTTCTGTATTGCAGCAACCCTAGAGGGACAGTCTAAAGTTTTAAAATCCTTTTTACATTTCTTATTTAGGGCTGATTTCAACGTACTTTCCTTCTCAGAAGTCATGTTCTAGTGAATCATAATTTTCCAAAGGAAAAAGAAATCAGCACAAATTTCTTAACAGGCCCACAAAAAAACCCCAACCAATAAGTTCTGCTGTTCACCACAGCCATGGCCCCCACTGCACAGAATTGTTTAAGGTCAAATTAGCTCAGTGAGACATTTCATCAGCTGATGTGAACCAGCACAATTTCCCTGAAGAAAACAGAGATGTGTTGACTTGTGGCTGCTCAGAGTGTGCATGTAAATTTTCCAAGTTTTCCACAGCACTATTCATTTTGATGATTTGTGTTAATCACACTGCCCCAGATAGGTCTTCAAGGTGGTCATGATGGAATACAGTCAAAAAATAACTTGTCATACCACAGAATACTCATGTCTGACTCTAGACTGAATGTGGGGGTCAAACCCATGACTTTGGCATTATCAGCACCGTGCTCCAAGCAATTGAGCTGATCATACGAGATCTACTATAAAACCTTGCTTGGATTAAATAACCCACACAGTGGGTCCAACTCCTCACCCTCCCCTGTCTCCAGCAACATTCAGTAGCAGATGCTTTGAGCTGAGAGCAAAGATGATCCTTCAACAGATGCATCACTCCCTTCTTGGCTTTCCAAGAAAATCCCCACAAGGCTCTTCCTATACTTTGCAAATGCCCTCCATAACGTTAAAACCAATTAATAATAGGCTAAGATAAAAGTGGTTTTGCAATTTTGAAAGAATAGTTCCTGCCTGTTCTTATTATCTCTTACTCCATTTCTGTTCTGTTAAAAGTTTGGAGCCTGGTAGCAGTGGGAAGGGATGTGTGCCTGCTCTGGGCAGATGAAACCTTTTGGGAACAGAGGGGACCTTCCACCTGGGAAACAAGTAGACTTTTGCAGTTCGAGGGACCTTCTGGAAAGTAAGACAGAGGTAAAACAACCCAAGAAAACAGAGCATGGGAAGCCTGCTACATCAGAAACTGGTACTGTTGCAAAATAATCAAGAATTAATTTTTTTTGAGTACTTTTTCAGAAAAATTAAAATTTCTCTGCGAAACACCTACGTCTGAAGTAGTTCCATCTGTAGGTGGGAAAGAAACGTGATCTATTTATCAACAACTTTAAAAGGAAAAGGAAATACAAATTTGTAAAGATTTATTGAAATTTAATGTTCCTTTAAATTAAAATGGCAAGAATAAGTAAGTATTTGCTTAATGGATCTTGGCTCAACTCCCGTATTTTAATGAAAGGAGATGGGCAACCCTTCACATTATAATATTTGTCCAGTTCATGAAGAAGCACTGGGAGAGTGCTGTTCAACAGGATATGAAACCTGTGGGGAGCAATTTACTATAGTATATGGATATCAAATAAAATAAAAAATTTTATATGGTGTTACCTGAAACTTTGTGACCACCTGATCATTAAAAAAGAAGGAAAAAGATAGTTCAGAATTCAGAAAAACTTAGCAAAAGCAGTTGAATATGGCTAGATGGAAAACAACTTTTTTTTTCCTATCAGCAGACTCTGAAAGGCTGTGATTGTTTTGTCCTGGAGGATGTTATTAAAAGCGGATATAATAAACATGTATAAAGTAAAGAATCTCAAAAGAAAAAGTAAGTCTCGGGCTCAAAATTTCAGACAACTTGAAGAAGGTCTACACATACATATATATGCATCACAGGAATATTCAGGGATATTCTGAGTAACGCATGTTTTCCTGGAAAGGGAATAAAATCTGTGCTTTGGAAAATGAAGAAAACCTTTAGTTTGTAGGAAAGAGAAGGAAATATACACAGCTTTACTTTACTGCTTTTGCCTATTGCTGGGTGCATTACCATTTTTTTTTCTTTTTCCCCAACTATTTGTAGTGGCAGCATACTGGATCAGTTGACATGTAGTCCTGATCTAAACCAGCAATTTTCACCTTCCATTCATGATGGCAGCACCCAGTTGGATGCTAAATTTGACTCATCTTTGCATTTTTCCACTGCACAAGTATTTTCTGGATTACAAGGCATACAATTCTTCATCAAGTTCATAGATTTTCAGTGTGGAGTACTCTTCAGGGTAACTGGCATGATGCCAGTCTGGCTCTTCTGACTGCAGTTGCTTCACATTCCTGTAGGGAAGCATTCCACTGATCCTTAAAGAGGCTGACCTGGAGCAGAGGCTAGACAGAGTTAAAGGAATAAAGCAGGTATTTATTAAAAGGCCTTCAAAAGATACACCTTGGGCAGTATAAGAGCCCAGCCATAGCTCTGCCCAAGATGGACTCAGATGGATGCAAGATGGATGACCAGTCACGAGTTTTCACACTTTTATAAGTTTTGGTCCATTTCCATATTTGGGTTAATTGTCCAATTTCAGCTTCAGGTTAAGAAATCACATCCTCCCAGACTGCTCACCTCAATTCACTGTTGTTTACACTTTTGGGGCCTGAAGGTGCAACTGGTGTCCTTGGTTCTTGGGCTGCAAAAGGATTGTTTTGTCTGACTAAACTGTGAAGAGAAGTCGCTAGCACTCTATATGAAGTTCAGAGTCACACACTAAGGCAGTGCAGTGTTTGGAAAATATGAAAGCTAAAACTTAAGGCATCACCACAATTCCTCAACAAGCACGTGTAATCCATTATTTTGGATTCTTAAATAATTTTTAGGGGTTTTGCCCCTTAATTTTTAGCTTTCACTTTATTTAATTTTGTTCTGTTCAACTTTCTATTGCTTGGGAAATTGCCATGTTTCACTTGCTTTTTTGAAATCTGCATCAGCTTTCTGCTACCTCAGTTTAGGCTGGTTTCCAATTTCACCAGTCTGGACTTTTTCATTTCCATCCAGTGAAATACAATTAATTCAATAAGAGTAGAATGAAAAATATTTCAAACATCTAGCTTAAGTTGTTTAAAAATCAGATATTCAGGGACTAGTTAAATTGGCATCACAGACACAGGACAGGGTAATTTTGACTTGCTTGTGGCAACACAAATTTCACAACTCATCAGCTCACTCCTAGAAGCAGTCCTAAGGAGTGATCAGCTTGAAACCCTTGGGTCTGCTTCCTATTACTTCAGGAGCTGACCAGGAAGTGCAGTCAGGATACTTTCATTTGTATTAATTCCTGTGATTCTGCTGTTCCTGCTCCAGGCAATCCCTAGGAGCAGGCGTGATACAGTCTATTCTTTGATATCAACTGGATCATAACTGGCAAGATGTGATAAAAACTCTTCATTGTCTCCTAACACCTATTTCAGTGAAGTTTTTCCTCTTTTTATCTGCCTTAATGGCCAATCACATATCAGATGATGTAGAGGAAGGAAGGAAGGAAGGAAGGAAGGAAGGAAGGAAGGAAGGAAGGAAGGAAGGAAGGAAGGAAGGAAGGAAGGAAGGAAGGAAGGAAGGAAGGAAGGAAGGAAGGAAGGAAGGAAGGAAGGAAGGAAGGAAAAGTAAAAATTGGCTGATTACATCTTTGCTTCCTTTCAGGATGATCAATCATACAGCATCCAAGAGAGAGGCATAAAGGTCACACAGGTTAAGAGATAAGCTACCCTTGGTTACAGCATCTCTGAATTAGTAAAAGCAGTAAAAATAATGCAGTAAAAATCTTCTCCTTAAAGAAGTCTGAAGAGCAATGAAGCAGCAAATATTCTTGCCTGGGATTCCTGCCTTGATAGAGGTCAAGTAGGAAATTGAGACCCTCAGCTGTTGTGAAGTGGCACAACACTACTCATCCTCTCCCTCCATTAGTCTCTCTCCCTCATTTTTTCTTGTTGTACAACTTAGTTCCTTTCCTCCAACTTTTCCTACATTGTGCAAATCCCTGTATACTGTATCAAATTATTTTTCTGACTCCATCAATAAATTCAAGCTTTTTTAAAGGCTAAAAAATAATTTCTTTAAAACATGACTTGCAAAAAAATCCATATTGAAGATGGATTGAAGATATTGACCTTCCTTATTTTTAAGATAGTTGAGTATCACAGGTTTTGGTTTACAGTTTCAGTAGGTTTTACACAGAAGAAATTCTTTATGGAAGACCGTTAAAAAAAGAGAACTACTCCTTCCCCTAGAACCACAACCCACTTAAAAGATAGGTTAGACACCTATATTGGCCAGTGAGGCAACATTGGCCTGGAGTTCCTTGAGTTTTTTAAGGACTCTTGGATAAGGACCTAATAACTTATTTCTTACAACTCTTTTCTAGTTTCTTCTGAAACTTTTTATATGACAGGTCAGTTTAAGATGATCCCTAAGGCTCATCCCTTATTTAAAAAACACAGACTGAGATGTCACTATGACATCATATGAGAACCACACTCAGGTTCTCTGAAATGAATTTTGATGCAAAGAATTTAGGTTTCTGTTGTGGTCTTCCCTGAATACTCTTTTTGCACCTAATCTAATAACCCAATACTCCCCTTGGCAGGCATCTTGCTTCTGAAGTGTTCAGAACATTTATTTTTGGTTTTATGCCTTGAGGTTCCTCTAAATTGTTTTTGGCTTGCTCTATTATGGTTTAACATTTCATTCATCCATTTATTCTGTGAACTGCTTCATTTTCCATTGACTAACCCCTGAACTTACTGATTGCTTATGAGGCAGCTGTAAAACTGAAGGACTTTGCAGGTCATTTCTATATGAAGCAGAAGGTAGAAAGAGCAGAAGGACATTATTTTCTTACTGTAATTTATACGCTGTGTTTGAAATGATGAACATGTAACTAATCCACCAGACAGAGGCATGGTATATTTCAGGTTGGAGGAGACACCAGGAGATCCCCAACAGCAAGGTCAGCTCTGAGGACAGAACAAATTGCTCAGGGTGTTATCCAGTCCAATTTTCAATACTTCCAAGCATGGTGACTGGACAACATCTCTGGGAAACCTGTGCCTGACTGTCCTCAGGGGGAGAATATTTTTCCTTGTATGCAGTTATGACATCTTGTCCTCTGTCCTCCTGCCATGAAACTTGATAACCTCCATGTAGGCAATGGCAAGCTGCCAACAAGTCCCTCCCCATAAAAGCTGCCTCTTATCCAGGCTGAAGAAGGCCAGCTCCTTAAGCCTTTTCCCACAAGTGATGTGCTCCAGCCCCTTGGCCATCTTGGTGAGCTCTCTCAAGTTTTCCAGTGTCTTGTTTGGACCTGCTCCAATATGTCTGTGTCTCCACTGGGGAGGGAGCCCAGCACTGGGCTCAGAATGGCAGACCTGTGTTGCCAATACTGTGCAGGGAAGGATCACCTCCCTCAGCCTGCTGGCCACACTCTGCAGAGCAGGAGGCTGGTGGTCTTCCCTGCTGCAAGGGCACCCTTCTCCTCATTCTTCCTTCTTCCTATGCAGGCACTGAAGATGTACAGAAATAGCTGCAAAATGGGTTAGAGTGGTCAGTCAGTGCCTTTTCCACTTGCATAAACCAGGCATCTTGAAGGAAGGAGAAATTCACTTGCTGAATCACTTATTTCTAAAAGGAACTACATCACAACTAACTAGAAGCTTTTTTTTTAAGATGTAGCTGCTTATTCAGCACTGCTATAAGAAATTTCCTTTGGAACGGACTGTTGATGCAATGTTGTATTGACTATAAATTGTCTTTACCTTCCAAACCCAACTCAGTCCCCTGTGCCAGGCTCTCACCAGGGTCTAGTCCACAGTACCATCTAGTGGGAAATGCTGATATGACCATGACCATCCCAAGAAATTGTCATTTCTTCCCGATCTCAGTAGGTAAAGTGTATGAAAATCCTCTGAGACATGGCAGTACTGCCATGTGGCATTGCATGAGGAGAACTCACCTTGCCAGGGGCTGAGATGAGTCAGACAGCTCTGACAATGAAATTGCCTATCTGAAACATTTCATAAGCCTGATTACTAATTACTTTTTCCAAGGCTGATCTGTTAATAAGAATAATAATAAGATAATGATAAGATGATAAGATAAGATAAGATAAGATAAGATAAGATAAGATAAGATAAGATAATAAGAATAATAAGAATTAGTCCATATTTGCTGCTCTGAAAAATTAAGTGGATCTAACACTGGGGGAAAATGATGAAGAATTTATCTAAGATTTCTTCTAAAGAGAGCTGGGGCAGCTTGCTGTCTCCTGAGATGCAAAGGCAGTAGGAATGCTGACACTTCTGTAGAAACTGCTCCCAGTTAGAGTACACAGATCTGACACCCACCTAGGGCATCTGCTTACTGCAGTTCAGGCAGCTTCCCTTACAGGATCACCCAGCAGGAATGAACACCAGACAAGGTATTTACACTGTGCTCAAATGACATGTGCTCTCAGTTAATTTATGTGTTGGACAAGACACTGCAATGCAGATGGCTTTGATGAGGAAAAAGTAGAATTGCAGCATATTCTCATACAGGGTGAATACCCAAATTCTTGCATTGAGTAGCCTATCATACCTACACACCCATTCTAGAACTAGCCTGTACAAAGATCTCTGGTTATTCTATCATGATCATTTATGTGCTATAATTAAGCCAAATTAATTCAACTTTAAAATAAAAAGAAATAACCACCTCAGTTTCCACAAAGATCATATCCTAAGACCTATTTGTGAGGCACACTGTAGCCCATACTAACAGTAATTGTTGTGAAGCTCTTCAAAGAACACCAATTTTGCTCCTTGATTTTCTAAAACAGGCCAGTGAAAAGTCTTTCTCTTTGCACCAAACACACAGAAAGTTAAAAAACCCTCTTCTGTTGTTTTCTAGGTCATGAGAACTAGGAGGAAATCTAGATTTTAAAGACTGGCAGTTCTTAAAACACACTCATTTGGTGAGCTCTGCTGTAAGGAGCTTCAGTATCTGAAATGAAACGCAGCTCCGGGAGATGGGGATGAGTTATGAGCCTCACTGACTAGAAGCTGAGGTGAAGGAGGATGGCCTCTCAGGCACGTGGGTTTCCAGGGAAGCTTCTGAACTGTGAAGAGCTCCAGTGCACTGATGAAGATGCACATTTTCAGAGAACACAGCATAAGAACCCACAGAGGCTGAGCATGTTTCCTCAAGTGTGACCCACTCTTTATTGGTCTTCAGACTCTCCCACATGTAGTTTCTTATTCACACCTTTCATTTGCAAAGGATTAAAAATGTAAAAATTAAAGGGAATTAAAAATGTCTATGTAAATCTTCATATGGAAATTTCTAGTCCTGGTAAAGACTGCATATTTTTATTATGGTAACCAATATTAAGTTGAATTTATGCAAACCCATTTCTGTTGTTGAAAGACAGTCTATCAGTTTAAGAACTCATATAATTCATATTTGATGCTTTTGAGCATGGAGTTCAGATTATTCCCCCTTGAACTCTAACAGTGATATAGCTGCTTGGGGACAAATTACTGCTCTTCTGAGTATTGGTGTCTGAAAGCTGAAATAAAGAAACAGAGGGGAAAGACAATTTGCATCACCAGTTCTATTTATACTCAGCATACTTGCATAACTTGCCTTCCACTGCAGCATTTGGACTTAAGTGAAATTCCAAAAATTTTCTGGGAAAAAAATTCTAAGTCAACTTAACTTAGCACTAAGACATGTGAGGTATTCTATCAACATCATAGGTCTTGTTTCTGAAAGGCTGTTTACCCCAAATAGCACAAAGTGAGTCTGACTCTTTAACAAACCTGTATTCTTGTTTGGGTACACAGCACACTTTGTGTCAGTAGACTTGCAGTGAATTTGCTAAATGCACCAAACAGCACGTCTTCCAATGGAGGACAGCACCAATATCTCATAGAAACTTGATTGCTATAAGGTGCAAAAGGAAGAAACTGCTCCTTTTCAAAGTTAAAATACATGTCTTTGTAAAAAAATTGTTTGTATTTTAAAGACATTCAGATATTAGTGCATAATCTTCATTATTTTCAAAGGTTTTGTTATCTTTTAAGGTTTTTTCACTTTGCATTTTGTCACTTTGATTTCTGTTGATAACAATTTGCACTTCCTGAAGATTTGCTGATCTCAAGTCTTCAAAAGAGAGTGTTTACAGAGCAGTAATGTGTGTTTTCTAAGATCTCTTTATATATCTCTTTTTAGTCTTACAAGTTCCTATACCCTTGAAACTGAATAGCAGAAAAGACTCTTTCAAACCCTTTCCAGACCATTAAAGCATTTCTGATGTTTTTATTTCTTATGTTTACTGATTCATACTTCTCAATGGCTTATGCATGTGATACAGCTGCACTTTGGTGGTAATAAAAACTCTGCAGATCTGTTTTTACTGCCAAAAATACAATTTCTATGATCTAGAGTGGCAGTTATCTATAGTATCTTTCATTTAAATTACAACATTGGGTAGAAAGACAGCATATTACACAATGCAAACAGACAATACGTATCAAGGAACACATGATAAGTAATTTCTTTTTCCTCTTTAGGTCATCTGTGAGCCATCTAAAACATTAGGTTTATAACTCCAGTTATGAGAAGGAAAGATTAGTAACCTTAAATCACTTAAACAAAAGAAGTATCAAACACATTGCTTAATACACTGTGAGTGTAATGTACAGCTCCCAAGGTTTGGGGGTATTTTTGTGATGATAATATTACATAATAAAAATCGACTAGATTTCAAGCTGAAAAATTAGATTGACATTTAAATCAGTTTTCTGTCCTGTGCTGAAAAAAATATAAAAACATCAAAGATACCTCAGAAGAGAGAGCCTTTCACATCTGTAACAAAGATCAGCCTCAATGGGCTCCCACAGGATGTCTATCCAAATAAAAATATAACTCAATGCTCCGGTTATAGCTAAACATTAAGAAGCTTTGGGTTTTTTTCATATCAGTCAGGGAATGCCTTAGAAAGAGCAGAAGCAAACCAACAGTTCCAGTAATGAGAAGGGGCTCTAACTGAGAGGACAATCAAACAAAATGAGATTTAATCAAGCTGGCTAAAAGAAGGCTCTGACAGAAATGCATGAATGTGTGTCTGGCAACAAAACTCCTGATGCTGTTGGCTGAGAAATATTCCACAGTTCTAAATCCATGGCAGTAGTGGCTGATAGAAGAGGTTACAAACCTCCAGAGATAGGCCAGTTCTGAGGGATTAGGATACAGACAAGTCATCAGTAAGAAATTGAATCAGTTCCTGACCCTGAAATAGAAATACAGTGTGGTAGGTTGGGAGGAGTCTCTTTTATATCTGTTCTTTGTGATAGGATCAATATCTGTATATTAGTAGAATCAGTAAGACTAAATATATAGCAAGAAAAGAGTTGAAAGGAGAGACTTTAAATAATAATCATATTTCTCTTGGCAATATGGAAGGCATTTTGAAGCTTATAATGAGGAGAGAAGAAAAATTAAAAAAAAAACCAAAACAAGGAAATTCCTAGAATATTCTTCTAATGATTCCTTTCATGATTTCTATCACTCACCACTTTTATTTCCCATTACAGACTTTTATTTCCCATTACAAGTAAGATAGGTCATCAAAACCACCTACTATGTCTCTGGTCTTTAATTTCTGTGCAAGGTAGATTAAAAGAAGATGCATTATTTTCCAGACATCTTTGTCCAAACAGCTGAGCATCTGTATTTCTCTACCTGACACTAAAAAGAAGCTAGAATTCACAAGAGCCAGTATACTGATCCCTCAGTTTGAGACACATGAGAGCTGAAATTCAGTCTAGGTTATGAAAAAGTTGGATCCAAAAGGGAAAGTTGCAGCATGTTCTTTACACGTGCCTACGGGAATTAAAAGTATGCCCTCTGCAAAACTTTTCATCTTCAAGAAAGTCTAGTATGGCAGAATATTTTCTCTGGACAAGTCACCCTTGAAATCTTAACAGAGCTTGTACATAGATTTACACAAGTGCTTTCGTTCTGATAGAGACTTTGTCATTTTCCCCCCAATTCTTCTTCAGAAACTTTTTTTTTTTCCAAATTTTCTACCCTTTTACTCTTTGGTGAATTAGAATTAAATATATAAAGGAAGATAGGGCAATTATCTGAAAAGTATTAAGTAAGTCTATTCTGCTTTTAGACAGGATTCAATTTTAAAAATGTATGTTCAATTGCATCAAATTATTTTAGGACATATATTAGAAGAACAACTAAAATGGAAAACTTCCCAAATAGAGACGAAAGACCAAGTTTAAGGCATGAACAATAGAGGAGATAAAAATGCTTGCTTCCGGAAGTTGACCTGAAAACGGGACCAATCTTTTCTCTGCTTTCCTTCTCTCTCCCTCAAACCATCAATGAAAAATATCAGGAAAGTGAAATATAGTCTTAATTTCAATACTAATTCAAAATGATTATAAAATCTATCAGATATATCAGACTGAAAACATCTATTTTGTTTTCCAAGCAAACCAAGAAAGTGCTTTGCCTTTGACTTTTAAAAATATCTTCATAAGGTGTGTAATTCCAGTTAAAAATTAGACACTTTCAACTGTTATGTTGAGACATCACTAATGCCGCTTCCTGCTGGATTTTAGGATTTTGTCTAATTGCATTCCAATGCTATGACAGCATCCCAACCCGACACATCACGAAACAGTGAAATCAAACTTGGGTATCCTGCACTAAGAACAAGATCCCAGGTGTTTCTCATGTCACAGACCAAAAGCCCTATTAGATCCCTCTGTCTTTCATTTAACAACTGGATGGAAATCTCTTTTTTTTTTTCAGTAACTTCTGGATAATAACCATGATGGTAATCTAACTTTGTAACTCCACATGAAGGTCATCAAAACCCTATTATTTACTAGCTATAAAAAGAAATACAATTACAAGTAAAACATCGTTAAAAGAGACTGAAACATTTATCCTGATTCTTATCTTCAAGTAAAGCATTAAATTTCAGTTACAAAAGGTAAGTTTTTAATTTTTATTTTATTAAATAACAGAGGCATATGAATAACAGTTTTAAAAGGATAATGAAAAAAAAAGATCAAGGAAAAAATGCTGACTTTGAATTTTTATTAAATATTTCTGAGCAAATCAGAAGAGATTTCAACAACTTTAAGAAAGAAATGCAGCATATTACAATCTAGAGAAATAATCTGAATTAGCAGTTTGCTGAATAGTGCCATGTCAATTTTTACAATATCCCACAAAGATACATTGAACTTCTATCAAGTACAATTATTTAAATACATCTTAAAAAAATAAACAGGAATTAATAAACCATTGCTTTAAAAATATAAAAACACTGAATCTAAATTTCTCTTTAAGTAAGTAAGAAATTAGATGTTTAAAAGTCTCTTAACTTCACAAGTTGATGCAGTTTCAGATTACTGATTTTTCAAAAATAAAGCAGCTCCACATTGAATCCACTGGTCTTGGTTTCCTCCACAAGGTACATCAATATTTGTCACCACACGGTCTCTCTCCACACTAGAGTAGACTGGTAAAGATATGCATTCCTCTGGAGAATATGGACCATATGCATCCTGTCAACAAACAAGCTCTTAGTTATCACATAAAAAGACAACAAAGCATGAGAAAGCAATATTCTCCACTGGCATGGTATCTAAAGTTAAGGTACAGTTTGGACACTGCAGCCTTGGACAAGGAAGTCTTCATTCAGGGCACTAAGGTGAAGAATTGAATGAAGCAGAGACTTCAGGAAAATTGCTCTCTCCATAACTCAAACACCAGGAAGGAAATAACAGGGGTGATCCTATGAACTACATATGAAAATCTTCCTTCAGCTAAAACCCTCCCAAAAATCACACGTCAAAAGTGTCTGCAAAGCAGGCTAAGGGAAGTACAGATCAGTTTCCTGCAGGGAGAAGGCTGCTCAGGAGCCCCTGTGCTGTAGGGTGGGGAGCACTTCTCCTGGCAGGCTGGAATGCTGTGGTGCCTGTGCCCTGGCAGACCCTACTGCCCCCTCCATCCCTGCAGCAAGCCCTGCCCTCCTCCTGTGGCACAGCCCCTGGTGCCATCTGAGATACCTGCAAGCATCATACTGCAGGAACTACAATCCAAAAATCCTTACCCCACCCATTCCAGGCTACTTTATTGAATTGTTCCTCTCTGTTGCCTACCACAAACTGCCTTGGATGGTTTCCTCCTAGGGCTTTGCATGGCACTGTCCATATGTGTGACCACAGAACTGAGCTCAAAGACTCCATCAAGACTTCCTACAACACTTAATTTCCACCCATGATGTATTTAGTTACTACAAATAGTTCAGGGTTTGATTCAACTGATATATATTAAGCATGTTTTCCGTCAAACTCAAAATGTCCCATCCTGTCAACAGGAAAATGTCAGATTTTCAAGAACCAAATAACAAAGAAGCACACTTGTCAGAAAAGAATTTTAAATAAAAATGAGTGTCATTTTAACTCAAATCACATCAAATGTGAGTTAGTGATGCTCCAATATTAGAAAATAACTAAAAAAAAGGAAAAAGGAAACATGCAAACAATAACTGCTTCAAGTACTTTGCCTTGCATGTGAAGTATAAAATCATTACTGAAGAATTTTGCTGTTCCTTTTGAAAATCAACTTCCCCTGTCTTTTGGACAACAGTGTTTCAATCCTTGCAGAAGATTTATGTGTGGTAATATTTGTATAGAATAATTTATAACCAGGAACTCAGCTGTTCTCAGAAGGACTGTACTTAGTCCAGACTGAGAGTAAAATGTTAATCAGAGAATTTAAATTTTGCCAAAGCTGGGAGCCTGAAGCTGGCCAGTTTGCTTTCAAAGACCCGTTTTTACACTTTTAGGAACAAAATATCTGTTCTTGTGCCTTTCTCAATCCCATTGATGTTTTAAGGAATCACATTATTGGAGAGTTAAAGCCATTCTGTGGAAGTCTTTTTGAGTCACAAATCCTTATGTCCTTAGCTTAAGTACAGTCCAAAAGTTCTCTTTGTTTGACTGCCTCACACACAGTTCCATCCCTTTTAGTGACACCCTTCACAGCATGGGATCTATCAGTGGATTAAAAATGGAAAGGACCTTCACAGTTTAATGTGAGAATAAGAGAATAAGCTTTTGAGAGTAAGCATGAATATGAGAATAACCATATTGTTAATAGCTAAAAATGTTCTGTTTAGAGCACTGCAGGATTTTGAGGGGATTCTCTCAGAGAAATTCTCTAGGTTGAAGTTAAGTTTGGTTGAAAATTGCTTCAAAGCATTACATTATACATATACTTTCGCTCACTAGATTTCAAAAGACGCATTTATGGAGAAAAGAAAACAAGTTCAAAACCTAAGAATTCTAAGATAATATGTTCAATTTTATGCACTCTTCTCCTAAGGAGAGATAATTAAATTAAGGGAAATGAATGATACCCAATTCTGCTTTGGTTTCTGAGCACAGCATTTGATTATAGTCAATTTTTACAGTGATTGTAAAACAACTCAAGGGTAGACCAATTCAGAAAAACTCTCCTTAGAGACACTTTGCATTAAAAAAGTGGGCAGTTGACAAGTTATGGCCTGTGTTTTATAAGAACTAGGTTTTTTTTCCCAACACAAAGATGCCAGTTGCTATTCATTTCAAACATAAGTACATTTGACAAAGTTTAATTCATTGATTATTGAAGTATCTAATTTTTTAATTTTACAGATAAAGCTCTCTGCTGATTTCACATATAACTTTTGTACCCTACCTTTGGAGTTTAAAAAAATAGTCTTATTCAGAAAAGTGCTAAAAAATCTGTTTTATTTCAAACACAAGATGAATGTCTTTCAGAACAATGGGAGGACTACTTAGAATTCTCATTTAAAATATGTTTCCATTTGGTGATACCATGGAAAACCACACATATTACCATCCTCCACCATCCACCACTGAGCCAATATATTAGAATGTCTGGCAATTCTGTATTTATCCTATGCACTACCTCTCAAGTAAATTAGGAATCTGTTTATTTAGGTGAAAAACCAAAACCTGTAAATAACAAAAAACTGAGAAATCCTTCACCGGTCAACTTTGTAAGAGCTTTTGTGATGTTTTCATTTTTTGTCCTTTTTTTAAAATTTTCAGTATTTTCTTTCTTAATCAAGCTGGGAGCAATGGTGCAGATGGTGGCTAGCATTTACTTCTGTGTTCATGGTCTAAATCTGTTGACCTTTATACTTCTAATGCTGTACTATAATACAATGCTATATTTCCCCTGCTGGAAATAACAATGAGAGAAAAACTAAGTTGGGATACAGCAGTGTGTTAGCAATGGAGCTCCTTGCGCATTTTCTGTCACAATACACAAAGGTCATCACAGTCGTTTAGGCTGTCTCTAGAGTCACACCTGGACAGATTTATCCCAGATATCTTCTGATGGGATGGGCTTCCTAAATGTAAGTGAGATGAATTCCATAATAAGCAATTTTTTGTTAAAAGACACACCCTTGAATATATTCTATGTGACTTTTTGAGTTATTTATCAGCAATTGCTATGCCAATGGGAAGGCAGAAGCAGTAACAGTTTTTCCTGTTTGGATTACTTTCTTTCATCTTAAAATCTGCAAGCATTGGAATTTTTTTAAATTTGTTTAAGTAGGAGAAAGGCTTTCTTTGCTTACAGCTCACATCATATTCTCTCTTTTTTTATTGCCACTGCATTTTACTTTAATATTTAAAATGCAAAGAAAATATATTCTAGGAATGAACTCTCAAACACATGTATATATTTACTAATAAAGGTTTGAAAACATACTAATGTTCTTAAAAGACAAAGAAACTAAGGTATGACTGAAATAAAGCCCTTTAGTTCATCTAAGTAATATAACCTAAAGAATATAAGCAAAATTACAATAAATTTCAGTTTTAAATAATGTAACTGCTTTTCCTAGTAAAGACCGTGATTTTTATTTTGAAATGAAAGGAAAACAGGTCAGCAACATCATACTGAAAAGCTACTACACAGAAAAAATAAAATTATGGGTCTTGAAAGTTTAGGGCTTTTAATAATTTAGTACCTGTGGAATCCAGGCCATGTAACAAGGGAGAACAGATGATACACTGGGAGAATCATGCAGATTTTCTGAAAGTCGATTTCCATCGAAACGACAACCTTCCAGTTGTAAGCCACTGATCTGCCATGGAAATATAAAATATTCAAACATAAATAACAGAATTAAAATGTCAATAATGATTACACTGTGCTTTAATAAATGATGAACGTTTTTACTGTGACCAAATTTTTAAATGACAGGAAATTAATTACTGTTTTGTTCTTTGTGAGAATAGGAAACATGATTTAAAAGCAAGATCTGAAGTTCACACTTCACTGTGAACTTCCTCTGATTTGGATTCACATTCTTTGAAATGCCGGAGAAAAATACCTGTAATTATGAAACTCCAGTTGCCTGGCATTTGATTAATGGAATTATGATAGCAACAGCCAAGTTCACAACCATTACAATGTCGAGAAGGAGAGAAGAACAATCACTGCAATAAGCATGACTTCCTGCTTGGAAGTCTGAGCCCAGCTTTCAAAGAATGGATTGTGCGACTACACAGCTTCAGCAGAGGCAAACAAAATATATTGAAATAATATGAGAGAAAATTTTATTTAACAAACTCAAAACTTCTTAGACAAGCATTTTTTTGTTTGGCAAGAAATTAAATAAGAATCACAGATGCTTCTTAAGTAACTATGTAATGCTTTATTTGCAACATCTTTCAGGTGTCTTCTTTTAATTAAGTAATTTCAGCCTCTGAATTAAAGGTTCTATTTTTTCTTCTCTGGAGTCTTCCATAAGTTGGTGACATCTATTCTAGATTCCTTAAAATAATTCCAATATTTGCTGATAGCTTTATTTTCCTCAGTACAAATACTACTAGTTTGCTACTACTGCTACTACTACTACTACTACTACTACTACTACTAATAATAATTTTGGCCTGCTGAAGTGACAACTTCCATTTTAACAGTAATAAAACTTAATTCAATAATAACTTTCATGCAGCTTTGCAAAAGGCTAACTATCCAGCTGCAGCAGATATGTAACAGAAGCTACAATCTGAAAATCATCTGCCTGTTACACTATCGTACTAAAGCCTGAATTAAATTTATCATACTGAGGTTGGCTTCCACCAAATGCATGGCTCATAAAGCAGTGCTGGAATTAGGAAATACAATGTTGCTGGAAATTGGAGGAGTGATAACATAAGGAAAATGGAGAAAAATGTCATTTTTTAATATATTTTCCCTTGCGAGAAATTTTGAAACATCTATCAGATTGCCTAAAGGAGTTAAAGTATGATGCTACAATGAAGATTAGTATCATAGATTAAATGGATAAAATTTCCTTAGGTAATTTTAGTATTCTAAAATTATGTATTTTACACCAAAAGATGGAATTAAACAGTAGTAACACAATGTGAGTTACAGTCATGATTGAAAAGCAATGCTTTCCTCCCCAGTGTTAGGGGTTTTTAATTAATAATATATTAAGTGTAAACTAGCTAAGATTACATTTTGCATATTTAATTTCTAATTATTCTTTTGATTGTAGACAGGCATAACACTCTTCAAGAATTTGCTTCTTTCAACTCGTATTTCTCTTTTATCTTCCCAGCTGAGCTGGAGAATCTTCCTTACAATGTGCAAGATGCAGATGTACAAATTCTAATATGAAAAAAAAATATTATAAAACATGGCATTTAAAAAAGACACAGAACAAAGCTGTGTTTCTCCTTGGACAGACGGTGACCAGAGAAGTGACAATGCTCTTTAGAGCAGTCTGTGCTTCATATAGACTAGGACTAACAGCAAAACCACCAAAGCTGTGGATAACCTGAACAAAAACAATCCCAGATGGAAAGTTCAGAGTAGACTTTTTGTCTAACTTTCACACAAATTTTAGAAAGTTTCATCTCCTATGTTATTCTTTCTGTCCTTCTTGCTTTCTGCAGGGAATATTTTTAGGGACCATAGTTTAACAAATAACCATGGCAAAGTTATTAGACAAAGATTGGTCTGATGAAGATGTTTTAAAGTTCGCTGCTAGGGTGTTCAAAGGTCTGGCCATCCTGAACATCTCTGAAAGAAATTTCTATAGAAGTGGGTTACCTATTCATAAAACTTTTTACTGCACTTTTCTTCTTTTGATATTTGCAGTCCCTTTGACATTACAGTTGTGGAAAATACCATTTGATCTCCTGGAAAACTTCTCGTGGAAACCAATGGTAGAAACTCCTTTGAAGATTTGGACCAAATTTTTATTTTCATTCAACATTAAAAGACATTAAGAAAAAAACCCCAACAATACTAGAACAATGTACTTTCCATAACATTTGACTGAGTAAACCAATATGTTTTTGTTTCTATAATAAACATTATAGAGAAATTACAAGTACTATGAAAGACTTGAATTTCACAGCATCTGTAATATAATCATAGTATCTTTGAAACTCACCAGAGAGTAATGGCAGAAGTTGACCATAATTTTTAATTCTTACAAAGAATTTGGCAGTTCACAGATATCAGTACTAGTTTAGATTCAAAAAAGTTATTTTTACACATTACAGACTATGTTTCTTTAAAATACCTTAGTAGAAAGTATTGCTGATACCATGGTCCAAAGCACATCTGTTTCCAAATTTCAAATTCTCTGCAACAGATCTTCCCTTACTAATTAATGCCATAATTTTCCATGACACGATCCAAACTGCAGCAGACTTTGGGAAGTCATATTTTCACTTCATTACCTCTACAGGTCTCCATCATTAATTTATTGATATTTTAGGATGGAGGTATACTGTAAAAAATGACCTCTCAGTATGCCTTATAATAATATATCTGTCAGTTGCTAAGAGTATAGTTTTGATATTAATACTCATATTGTGGATTTGAGACTCTGTAATTTTTTATTTTTTACTATGTATATTAAGTCCTACCCAAAGTCATATTACTTACTTCCCAGTAAGTTTCTTACCATGTTTCTTCCTTTCTTTCACTCTTTTCTAAAATACAGAAAATGGAATGCCAAAAGGAATGACTACCTGCTGTCGCGCAACAGTGCAATCAGTGCAGAAAGCAAACAGAAGAGATGTATTTGCATTATCAATATGTAATTTTAGTGCAATAGCCATACATTTTAAGTACCTTTTGTTAAAGCAACGTGGAGTGACATTAAAGAAGATGTAATTTCATACAGAATGATTGTAAGTGATACTGAGGAAGGTGTAATTTTATACAGATAGATTCTAAATCAAATATTCATCACATCCTACTAGAGGAGATCCACTCCACATCATACACTTAAACCATCACCTGAATTAACACTGATAATTTAGCATCTCATTTGATAATTCATATAAGACTAAGGTGTGTTCTTGCCCTGATTTTTTCTCTGCCTACTTTGCAGTTTCACTGACAGTTCTAGAACTGCACGTTTCTAACTTACAGATGATCATAGGGTAAATTATTTGTATTTTTAGGCATAGTAAGATTAACCATCTACAATTGCTGAAGCTTGATGCCATTTTTTAAAATCACAGCAAGACCAAGAAAGCATTTTCATCATACAGATTATAAGGAGATCTCCTTCTTTTTCCTTATCATAGAATAAATTCTAAGTCATCAAAACCTTTTAAAATAAAAAGTAAGAAAAAATCTTGAAGAACATGTCTTCAAAGCCTGACAGTTTTCCTAAGAAAGTTATATGAAGTATGTGTGACTATCAGGTTTAAATTCACCTGTATTCCTATTTGTACTTCCTTCAACAGAGACATTCTATTAGGTTTTTAAATATTTGTTGATTCAGAGACTTGAGCACAACTCTCCCAGACCCTGAAAGAGAGTCCCTCAACTCTGTGAGTACAAAATCAAGTCTCTCGGTGGAGTTAGTTACATAAAGTGAAATAATACCACTTGCATCAATTGAGACTGATAAACCTCAGAATAGCCTATACCATGGTCTGGTTCCTGCAGGGGAGTCTGGTAAGCTACAATTTCTTATTTAGGTGGGATAAAACAAGTCCCAGCTACCTCACCACAGTATGTGTTTAAGGACTTATTATTTTTGCTGATGGAATTCCCTTTCTTTGAGTTCCCACTCAGAATAGGTTCCCATTCAACAAGGTTAGCCTGAATTCTTGAAACTGCTGATACAACCTTTACTTTACCAGTATTAAAATTCATAGCGCTCTGGTGAACCAACCCTAATGTACAGTCCAGAGGATCCTTATCAAACAAGATACATTTCAGAGAATTACTTTTCTGAATCAATAACAGTTTTATGCCCTAGTTATAATCCCTGTTGTATATAGCTTTACTAATGGGGAAGTTTCCTCTCAGTTCTCCATGAACATGAGGATGGACTCATGGTAGGGAAATGTAAATATTCAGCATTGCAAAGGGTTCCAAAGCCTTTCCATTCATCAAAGATTAAAAGGAGCAGTGAAAATACTAGTGATTTCTTGCTAATAGAGAATCAATGAGTATTCAGAGGAAAAGATAATATTTAAACCAAGTGAAGATACTTGACAGGATTCTTATATTCTGCTAAAAATAACCAATCACCTCACTGCTTGCTCTATTCTCAGGGCAGAGAATTTCTTCTTAAACAAAATTCTTTTTTGATTTTAAATCCCTCTTAGAACATGACACATTCTTATAAAGCAATAGATCATATACATTAACATTTTGCCTACACACAATATAGACTGCCAACAGTGTACTTTAACTAGCATTGCCAAAAATTTACCACATAAATTCTCAGACAGTAAAACATTTTAAACTTCAGTCAGAGTTTAATATAAACTGGAGTACTGTAACAAAACTCTTTCCTCTCATTCTTTATTTGCCAAACAGCTCTTTCAATCTGGCAACTGTAAAACACTTTGTATTTTTAGGCATAGTAAGTGATAGTGATATTTTTTAATATATGAATACACTGAGTTAATGTTATTTAGGAGTTGAGGTACTTGACATTGACTTCTCACATTCTTCAAAAATGTTAACATGGTTTTGAAGAACTTCAAGCTCCTACAGTCTGCAGCTGATAGCTAGCTTACTAGAATGACTGGTCTGAGATGTGAAACTCAGTTTTGACTTACTGTTATGGCATTAGAAGCCTTGGCTGAATCTGTAACCTCAGACCATGTGATTTGCAGGTATATTTGTCATATACCAGGTTTATACCAAGCCCTAAAATTTCCCTGGTTTATTTATCTCCAACTTCTACAGACCTGTCTTCTCATGCTTCTTATGAAATGAAGCAGGCAAGCATGAGACTTACTTAAATATCAAGATTGAAGAATTTGCAAAATTACATTCTCTAGCTCCAACAGGAACTAATTCAACAAAGTTCAAAAGACTGCACTGTATTTAGGGCAGATTCAATGATTACAGTTATCTTTACTGGCTTTACAATATATTAATCTTTTAGGAATATGAAATCTTACATATTCTGTATTAATAATTTTTGACAGTGTCAGAAGCCAGCTCAGAACCTTAATATCTCCCCCACCCTTGTTTCTGTCTGCATTACTAGACTAGAGAAGGTGCCTTTCCATTTGCTCTCTCTGTCCTCGTGCAGCAATCTCTGCTGCATGGACCCCACAGCTGCTGTTGAGTTGTTGCACTGGGCACAAGTGTCTCTGTGGGGATGTGGTTTTAAGGGCTGTGCTCCATTCTGAACACAGAATGTGGAGCTGTGCAGCATTATTTTGGGATCAACATATCTGTAGGAAGACACAGCACAGAAAACAGCACAGAAAACCCTACAAAATTAAGTATAAAAGAGGTGCACAGAGACCTGTGCTGACCAAAGTGGCAGTTTTACCTGGAATTAAGAAGTTAGTTAGAAGTTAGAAGCTAGTTAAGAAGATAAATTAAACCATTTGAGGATTCATCTCTACTTTGCTGTCAAAGCAACCAGTGGTGACTTCATGGGTGCTGGCTGTAGGCTTAACTAACATTTAAAAATTCTTGGGTTTTTATCATATCAAAAACTAGTCATCTTATAGTTTACTTTAGTTTATTTCCTTAGTAGTCTGCTTCCAGTGATTAAAGAAATTCTGACACATGGCCTTAGACTTACAGATTTACATTTGTTTTTTGTCTGGCTACCAGCCACTTGTCTATCTGGAAAAGAGCAAAATTCTAACTCATAAAAATTGCAGCTTCAATTTTCATCTAAGAGGTGGTTGAAGAGAATGGAGCAATAAGCTTAATTTTAAAATGAGAACAGTGACCAGGGAGAAGACAAAAGATAACTGCTTTCTTTTTCTGTTTTCTGTGGAATTTTGCACTGTCATTTTAGTAGCTGTATACCATTGACCAACCTTTTTATCTCTGGTACACCAATTATTTATAGCTCAGTTTTCTAGGAAGTTTATGGGCAGATGACTTAGGCTATACTGATAAAACATCCTCATAAAATACTAGTACAACATCCTAGTAAAATACCTTAACTTGGAGTTTGCCTTCCTGTATTCGCCCTTTCCATGAAGCTGTAAATTTGAGACTGTCCACTGAACACCTCATTACTCTGCAATGGAAACACACATATGGTAAATCTTACAGACGTGTAACAACAGGATATCAAACACAAAACCAAACTCAATGTATTTTCAATGTGTACCATATGATACTAAGTCTTACTTTGAAGAAAAATACACCTCTAACTGAAAAAAAAAATAAAATATAAGTATTTAAACAGGTAACAGCTACTTTACTTCAAGGCAAGAAATAAAAAAAAGATGACTGATGACAGCAATTGACATAACTTTTTGGCTCTGTGTCCTCAAAATGAAATAACCATCCTCACACATAAGGAACAATGGCACATTAGCACAAATAGGCACATTATTTTTCCCTCACCTTGCAGTCTCCTGGCGTAAGGCATTGAGAAATGTGTCTGGATGAAACAGCTCAGAAAGGTCAAGGGTGTCTGACAACAGTTTCTGTTTCTCTGCTTTTTCTACCCAATTCTAAAAGAGAGAATAAAATCAACAAAAAAAGAAAAAAAAAAAAAGAAAAGAAATCCTGAAATAACTGAAATTATTATTTGATTTTTCTACATTTTGAGTTACTGTGGGTATGTCAATTATTATGATTAATGAAAAGTGTGTAAACATACTGTAACTTCAAAGCTTAATAATAATTTCTATTATTTCACACTGGTAAAAAAGAAATGAATGCCCTCTTAAAATATAAAGAAAATGAGCAGTTTATATGTAACATGACTAACCCATTCTAAATAAACTCATGTTTCATTTTTTGTTCATTGCAGCTTACTTTGCACAGTGAAAAGTTATCGTTGTGTGATGAAAATTATAATTTCAACAATTTTATCATTGTTGAAACCCTATTTCACCTTTACTTACTGGAGTGTTTATGTTTTCCATCAAAATAGCTGCCATTCCTGTGTTTGTTTTAATAAGTTCAGGAAAATAACTGCATTCCTTTTAGGTACACTTTAAGATCATTTTTCCGTATAAATAGCACATTATATTGAAGAAACACTTGATTTTCAGTCTGCAGTAACAGTTTCTATAACTACTTGCCAACAGGTTTTTTAAATATTCCTTACTAGTAGGTTGATGCTGCCATTTTTAGTATATTAGTTGGAGACATGAATTCACAGAATTGATTATAAGATAAAAACTAGACTCTATTATACGTGGCAATAAATGAATCTAATAAAGGTGGGGGGAATAACTGTCCTCAATTATCCTTACAGAGCACATGCCTCAACCTCCTTCCACTCTTCTTACTGGCAGCTGTGAAGCTTGTTAGGAGCATCAAGCTTGGAATTTCTCACCAATGCAATGCCTTGTGTGTCAGCATGGGAAAAGAGACACACATCGCACCTCGCCATCTTTATAAACCACACCATCTCTATAATCCTAAGGAAGGCAATCTTAGTTTGGTTCTCAAGACATTAACAATCTCAGACAAAGAATTTGCTCTCTTCAGACAAGATATTTAGGAACCTGACTAGTTATACAACAGTTCACACTCAAAATCCTCTTCAGTCACAGTCACAGTCCTTACAATGGCACTGTAGTATGAACCTGACGTCACTGTATAACCCACCCTACAAGTAAGCTCTTCACAGATATGTCTTCAAGGCCAGGTTGGATGGGGCTCTCAGCAACCTGGCCTAGCAGAAGGTGTTCCTGCCCATGGCAGAGGGTTGGAACCAGATGATATTTAAGGTACCTTCCAACCCAAAGCATTCTGTGATTCTGCAAATATTAAGATAGAAACTAATCAGACAATAAGATTCCACATGCTATCAGATGAAATATAATATCAAAACAGAACAGAGAAAGACAAGCCCCACTCCTTTCTAGATACCAGCTCCCAGGAAATTATAAAATTGCTGTAGTCACTGAATAAAAAATCTTGAAAGTTACACTCTCATCACACAATGTACCTGCCAAGCATCTCTATCATGTTTAAAAAGTACTTTATTGTATTGTTTGAACTGCTGACAGATGAGTAATTCCATAGAACCATTTTGGAAGTGACAAAATCATCGAAAATGCAAGTAGATAACACTCAGTAAGTTTTATTTTATTTTGGCAGTGTGTCACACATCTCCATAATGTTTCCACCATGTTAAAGCCTTTAATCAGTTTTGGTTTTTTTTTATCTGCCACATCACTGATTACGAGCCCTCAACCCAAATGATTATGAATCAGTTCAGAGATTTCTGCTTTCCATTTTCATTAGGTAAATGTACACAGTTAATGACCCTTATCTGCATGATTCTTTTAATGACTTTATATAACTTTATGAAACTTATGACTTCAATTTCTTTTATCATATAGCAGTAAATGTATTCTGATTAGGAGAGGTTTTGTAAATTGTTTTGTGTAATAAAAGTAGACATCACTTCAACTTGTAATTAATATAATCATTATATTGCTGTCATCAAATAAACTTTTAATGTAACTACTATAAGAAACACTGTCAGGAACACAGATGTTTATATTGCACCCAGTTAAAAGACCAGTATGGGTAATGTTAATTCTGAACTCATATAACTAGTAGTACTAGGATGTACACAATAACAAAAACTTTCATTAGATCACAAAAGCAAAATTTTAATGTCTTGTACTACTCTGTATAAAGCAGAATATGTAGCTCAATTACATCTATTTAAATAAATAATTTTAGATGCAATCAAATGTATTTTACAACCCAATTGTAAAAAATATCCTTCTGTTTATTTCAGTCCTATAAGATCACATGACAGCCTATTAGGGAAATGCTACAGTCTCAGGAGACAACACCACTCGATTAACAGATCATTTGTCACTGGTAGTGCCACTGCCATAGGGCTGGAAGAGATCAGGTGTTGATGGGAAGGAAATTTAAGCTAAGCTGTGGAAAGACTGAAGTGATGTTTCTTGAAAGGGAGAAATCCCTCCCCCATCCCAAATATGATAGAAACATGTATTTGTCAAAGTGATGAAAAGTTGTTTGACTTCTTATTCATCTTGGATGGCCATGCAGCATTTCAGTCTGAAGGGCTTTCTTCCATCACCAACTCTTATATAACCAACAATATAGACTGTGGTCTACAGTCCAAATATCCTAACTCTGAAAATAAGTTTATTCCAAAATGTAAGAAAAAAACCATCCTCCACTCTTCTTTGCAACTGTTTATTTCAAAATTTCATTATTTCAATATTTTCTGAATATTTCTCATTTACAATTACACTATAAATTTAACTGTCTGTGATAGAATAATTTAGAAAATTATTATTATTAGACATATAATATCAAAACTTATCATCAATACCCAAAATGCTTGCAAAGCAATTCCTGGGAGGGTATTTAAAAACTTCCATTAATGTGGCGTTCTGTTTGCTATAATAAAAACATTTTCTCTTCATTTTTTTCCCCTTACAAAAACAAATCTATTAGCATGGTCTCAGGTAGTTCAAATAATATTTTTTCATGCATTTTAACATCCAATAAACATCTACTCCACCTTCAGAGAGAAGTCCTCCTTATCATCTATAATCCCAAAGCAAATTGAGAGCCTCATTGAACAGTGGAATGAATAAGGAGGCTGCCAGATTTTCACATTATTATTTATACAGCTTTAGGATCACAGAACTCCTTTAAAATGAAGGAAATACTCTTCCTTCACCAGTTTTAATTCATTCCAAATGTATATTCTTCTACTGCATTTTTCTATTGCTGTGGTCCCCAAAGAGAACTTATGCTGAAAAAGAAAATCATATAAATCACCACAGAAGTGATTTCATTTGTGTGCCTAGATGGAAAATTGCATTCAGTGTTACACGCATATTCATAGCTAGGAGCCATACAGTACAATTCTGGTTTTCTACAAGTTTTAGAAGTTTTCCACATTACTAGGGAAAAATATGCAGAACTTTGGCTAAGTCTGAGAGTAAATGATGGTGAGTAGCACTGCTAGGGGAGTAAGTACTCAGTTAACTGGAGTTTAGACTGAGCCAAGGTCAAACAAGCAGTTATGCTACAATCTCATTTTCCTCACAGTGCAGCAGCTGTTCTACAGGTGTGCTCCAAAGTGCAGGCATTCAGTGATAAACACCAGCAGGAATGACAGTATTACAGCTCAAAGAAATGAAACAGATGGATTTTTGCAGGCACTGAGCCCAGAGGGGGTAATGCCTAGGGTTTTGAGGAACAACAGGTATACAACAATTCGCTCCCTTGTGGTAATTCTTTGTATGTGAAATCCTTGGGCCATTATTCTTGAGGGAGCTATCCTTTATGAAATGAATGTGTGAATATTGCAGTATTTCAGATTTATGATAAGGTGTTGGCCCATACTTACAAATGATAAGTAACAGAGTAATTTAATTTGGAGTTGATGTTTGGTTTGATTTTTTTTCCTTTTTCTTTTCTCTTTTCCCTTTTGCCCTTTCCTTTCCTTTCCTTTCCTTTCCTTTCCTTTCCTTTCCTTTCCTTTCCTTTCCTTTCCTTTCCTTTCCTTTCCTTTCCTTTCTTCCTTTCCTTTCCTTTCCTTTCCTTTCCTTAGACCAAAACCACTGGCTACTGCTTTAAACCAAATACTATTAAAGCTTTATTTCAGTTTTCCCCACCTCAGAGCCCCCCTGTTTGTTGAGGATGTCCGAGCAATAACAGCACAGTGTTACAGCATGAATGTTCTAGGTCCCTTAGCATCAGCATGCTGGCTAACCACGTGCTAGAGGCAGATACACAGTAAGGTACAGCTGACAGAAAAATAAGCAGATGTGATCTCATTCTGGTTACTATATTAGTTCATCTTTTATCAAAACAGGAACTTAACTTCCCCTGAATTTCTGTTTCCAACATTTAATATGGCCAGAAGGATGCATAGGAACTGCAACAACATTCCTACAAGTTCATGATTGACATATGCCAAAAATACCTTCTTCCAGATATTTCCTGTATAACCACTAAACACAGAATCAATTAGGCAATACTCCTATGTTTCATGCCTTCTAGTCTCTTCTTTCCCAAGTACATCAGTCACCAAGCACTAGATTATATTTGCAATTACACAGCAAGTGTATAACTGGGTAAGGAAGCCTAAGAACTGGAACTATTCCTTGGTGGAATCAACTCCCCATCTCCAAAAATAAGTTGCAGAGGACAGAAAACAGTGGCATACAATATTCATTTGTAGATAATAGACTAGACTGTCTACAATAACACCTGGACAAAGTCAGGACTACATCAGATATAAATCCTTTTCAGAGCTCTGGAGCAGGGATGCTGAAATCTATACTGTGATGGTGCTGATGTGACTGAACAGGGATACAGAATACTCAATATAATAGCCACTCATAATGATGGGATGCACTGCAGTAATTTGTTTTACAGTACCAGCTCAAAGGCTATATTACAATGAAGAGAGCCAACAGAGAACTGCTCATACTTTGCCATGGCTCGTTTTCCCTGGTAACACTCCACGAAATACAGATTTTCCATTAGCATCTCCCTCACAGTCCTTGTTCCTCTACTGAAACAATGACCCCTTGAATAGCAGTCACCAGTCTCTCTCCATTTTTTAAATTCTTGTTTACCAGTCATTTATTTTTTGTTAACATCCTCTCTTAAGGCTGTCAAAATACGGAGAAAATCTCTCACCCATGCCTGTGTCACAGAACTCTACTATATTAGTAACTATTGAGGCTTAACCTAACTCTCAGATAAGTAAAAATGTTAATCAAACAGACTAAAGCAATCTAACCAAAAATTGCTTAACTCTGTGGGGCCCATATCCCAAAATGCCTAGAAGGTACCACAATTAAAAGGCAAAGACGCAAATCTGGGTTTTTTACATGAGAAAAAGAGATTACTGAATGGAAACAGTGGCTGGTGCAACTCCATTTAAACAAAGGAAGTAAATGATGTCATGGATAGTCTGTGATGTGGCATCCTGGCACATCATGCTGGCTCACACTGCTTACACTCCATTAAACAGAACACTCCAACACTGCTCATATTAGCAAATAGTTTGTTCAAAAAAGAACAACTTTGTGTAGATGCAGAATATAATTAAGTTGTTTGTTTTTTTTTAATTGATGCAGTAAGCTAGTATGGATTGTTGTTTGCTCCTACATTGTAAAGCTAAGGCAGTTAGCATAAATGTACCTCAAGTGCAGCATATAAGCTCTCTGAAGCTCATAAAACCTTTTGTTAAACCCAAAAGCAAATTTCGCTTGTTATGGCCAATTCCAAATGAACAGCTCATCATAAAGGCTGTAGGTCTCTTTCAGATGTCCTGTCACATGAGAAAGCTAAGAGAATGCTGAAGAGCATTAGCATGGCATAAAACTTCATTCACACCTGTTCTCAGGAAGCCAGAAAAACATACATTAGGGAGCAATTTAAGGAAAAAATATTGCACCATTTGTTACACACCACACTTTTTTTTTGTTATATTTTAAAATTAAATTTTGTTTTCTTTTTATTTAGCTATAATGGATTTAGTTTTTAAATTACTTCCATTATAGAAATAATTTATTCATAAACTTAAACATTTTGGCATCCAATCCAATTGCAATTCAGAGTAGCTCCAAATTCAAAACCAATTTAGCTTGCTCAGGGCACAGTCTACTGTAGTTCTGTGTATCTCCAAAGATACCTCCACAAATCATATATTTCCACAAACATCTCTGGACAATATGGGTAATGTTTCTTAATTTAGAAGTTGAAAACTAGACAAGTGTTTCAGATGTGGCCTCAAAAGTGTAGAAGAATTAATAACTGCCTTTAACCCTTAGTAAGGTCATTAGGAATTTTGCATTTCTATGGTATCTTTGAATTCACACATTGATTTCAGTTTTATTATTCTAGTAATATCTTAATGTGTTCCTTATTTGATGGATTCTTCTGTTGATATATCTAAATCAGTGCTCTTTCTCAGTGTGACAAAATACATGAATACATGACAGAGTAAATCTTTTTCATAGCTTTGTAATCTGCATATCTGAAGAATGAACAGTATTTGGTTTAGTTCTAAATTATTTACTGCCTTTTGCCTGATATATAAGTAATTTCAATTGCTTAATTTATTGCATGGGATAATGAAATATTAGAAATAACACTGAAAATGTTAATTATAGAAAACGTATAAGAAAACACACTGTGTGTATAAGGAAAAGCACACACAATACTGTGAAACAGTATAAACCTGACAGGAATTTTGAAATTCGAGTTCAGATGTAGAGAACAGATTTCTCATTGGATCATAACTCTCTTAGTTCAGAGTGACTGTGTGGAATTACCACTACAAATATATCAATATGCTTTTGCATACTCTCCTTCATATGGGGGCACACATTCTAATTTATAGGACTCAGTTGAACACACTGGGAAACATTATAGAGCAGGAGGGCATTTATCCTTCTTGCCTTTAAGCATCACTTACACACCTTAAATAGGGATCTAAGCTTCCCATCACTCTTAACAACTCTTCTACTTTGATTCAAGGTTTGGTTTCTTTTTTCTTCAATTATATACCTTGCTGAACATTTAGAGACAAAGACTATACCAAAAAGAACTCTACTAAGCAAAAACCAAACAACAAAATGAACAAAACCCCAAATCTGAATGCCTTTCTGTTGACTTCAGTTTTAAAATTCAGTCATGTCTGTTTACAGAATTGCTGAGTGCACTTTCATCCTGCTCTGATTGCTTTATTTGACTGTGAATTCCCAAGAGTAAAACTACTGCACACTCAACAGATAAAGAAGGGTTTAGTCAAGAATTATTCTTATGACTCTTTTCCTTCACAAATGAAATTTGAATTGACAGCCTTGAAACTTAAAAGGCTCCAAAATTTTAAATATTTTTTATATATTAACAAATGGATACAATATGAAACTGTTTTAATTTCAAATTCAGTAATATGGCATCTCCTTCAAAGAGAGAAAGATAGGTCAAGATGAGGTTACATTTCTGCCTTCCCCCAAAGAAAAGATTTCTAATTAGGGATGATGCTTGCTTGTGAAATGGAAATCTGCTTCTAATAAAAAATGAGCTTATTTTTTAATACATATCTGCAAATGATATTTGAGAAATAGTTACAGCATGTTACCATTGATTTTGACCTATTCAAATCTCAAAACAGGAGATAAAATATTTTGCAAACTGCTACACCAACCCAGTTCCCAGCAAACCATCTAGAGGTTAAAAAAGAGCCACTATCACACTACCTTTTTGTTACAAAGCTAATTTATTTCTACATATTCCACATAATTTATTTCTATGGATGAACTTCTAACTATGAAATCAGAATTACAAATAAAACAATAACAATGGATTTTGAATAGATTACTTACTTTTAGTAGATACAATATTTCTGTCAGTGTAGTGGTGATCAGAACAGCAAGTTACTGTAACCAAGGACAAGTCCCACCTAACCAACCCAGTGGCCTTTTATATGGAGTGACTATAGCACTGAGCAAGGGAAGGGCTACATATTGGGATTTATGAGCCATCTATCTGGCTCATATCTGTAAAGCCTTTGAAATGGTCCCTCACAACATCCCTCTCTTTCAGCCAGAGAGAGATGGATTTGATAGGTAGATTGGGAGACTGATAAGAAATTGGTTGGATGGTCACATCCAGAGGGTGTTGATCGATTACCAGAGTCTCAGTGAACATCAGTGACAAGAGGTGTGCCCCCAGGGGTCCATACTGGAACCAGTTCTACTTAATATCTTCATTAATGACATAGATAAAGGGATCAGGTGTACCCTCATCAACTGAAGGACAGGATGCCACCCAGAGGGACCCAGCCAGGCTTGAGGAGTGGGGCCCTTGGAATCTCTTGAGGTTTAACAAGACCAGCTACAAGGTGCTGCACCTGGGTCATGGCACCCCCCGGTACCAGCACAGGCTGGGGATGAGCAGATGGAGAGCAGCCCTCCTGAGAAGGATGTGGGGGTGCTGGCTGGGTGAGAGGCTGGCCATGAGCTTTCTCTAATTCTAAGTTGTCTTAAAAAAGCAAAGCAGATTGATGGGATGAACCTACAAATTGGTGCATTAGCATGAGCTGCAGCCTTCTCATTTATTAATGGATGGAATTTAAAATTACCAGTTTTTGACAGAATAACATAAGGACTCATTTTCATATGTGAATGATAATAACATAGTTTTCTACCACTTGTACTAAAATTAACCTTTTTTGCTTGAGCTTTTGTCAGACAAGACTATCCATTTTACTCTGCTTTCTCTTTTGCAGACAGCTCTGTCCATGATAAAAGAGATACAGTGAAAAACAAATTATTAGAAACAGAGCAATCTAAACTTTTAATTTTGACAGATTAAATGCATAAAATTGATTAATATTTTATCATTGCATCTTTTCAGCTTTCTTCCTGTATTGTGAAAATGTATCTTGTAGCTTAAAGAGAAAAATCAATAAATGATCATTGCTTTTTTAGTTTAAATAAAGGATATCTACTACAGCTTTGCATCTTCTACAATATATAGCACAGCATTTTGTAATTTTCTAAGTATATAAATACTATCTTGCATTCATAGAAGAATTACAGAATACTAAATCTAGTTTTTTTAATTTAAACCTAGGTTAGGAAAGAAAGATAATTTTCTTTAAAATATTGTAATTTCATACATAATATCTGTAGAGACAATGATCTGGGTTTGTCTTCTTTTATTCAACACTTACAAAAAGTCATTTTATGAGTAATTATCTCCTGCAATAAATATTTTATAATCAAAGAGCTGAATAATTGGTTAGCAGTATGATAAGGGGTACTGCTCAAACTTCTAGTTACAAGGTAGCATTTCATAATTTCAACAGAACAGCCATTCTCACAAAACATGCCTAGAATTTCAAGAGTTTAATGAACAGCTGCTGAATTCTGTTGAAACAAATTACTTTTCTCAACAGTTAAGCCTGATGTTTATTAAAATGCCCATAACTTGTGGATGCCTCAGTTTAACAGAGCACCTAACACTCACTGGGAATAAGCTTCAACAGCTCACAATGAAACCAAAGGAAATGCAGGTAGTGATATTTTCCCTTTTCCAATGCTGCTTTTTAAAAACTGTTTTTCCAGTTTTTTGTGTAACTCTTTTTTTGTGCAAAAGGCATGCTTTTCCAAAACTTGAGATAAGTACAGCTCATTGGCAACCAAAATTATTTACCTTTGAAATAACATAGTCTGCAGATCTAAAACCTACTGTATTTTGGAGGAAAACAAACATTTCACTACAGAAAAAAGAGTTATATTTAACTTTGGGCATCACAATATATGAAAGATATTATGTTATTAGAGAGTGTCCCAAGGAGAGCTGCAAATATGGTGAAGGGCCTGGAGGGGAAATTGCATCAATGCATGAACACAGCTTTCTGTAAGAGTACAAAAAATGCTTCAGCTTCTGCTTTAATTTCCTTGGATATTAGATCTTATTTCAATGGACAACTCCTATTACCCATCCATGTCAAAAACTTTTATCTCACATTCTGTTTGGTCCCTTGTTTGGATGGTGCATTTTTACAAAGCACTACTGCTCTATATCAGCCATTACTTAATCAATGCAATCTAAGTGAGACAGTGATTAGAAGGGACATGATAAAACAGCTGGTAAGAGCTTCAAATTTGCCTATTAGAGACAAACAAAACATATTTTTAGTAGTACTTGCAAATTTCCAATTTTTACCAAGCAGTTATCAATTAGATATAAGGTCTTAAAAGACATATCCTGGCTGATAAATTTGGAACAAAGTAAAATCATTTTGCAACATGATGAGAACTGAGGAAGCCAGTTGAAGATCAGCTCCTTAGCAGATAATGTTTGGCTGCAGTTGTATTTTTGTTTTGATATTCATGACAGCTAAAGAGAAGCCAAGAAAAACAGCAGAAAAATGCTAATTCTTCAGAATAATGTGGAAATTTGAAGTAAAATAACGGAATGGATGGATTTAAAACACATTACTTTTATGAATTTTTTGCTTCAATATTAGAATACTGAATCTGGAGTATTCTGCACTGTACAGATACCTAGGTAACAGCTCTTCAAATAGAGAGTCATGAGAGGAACAATGACAAGGTGGGGAACCAGCCAAATGAATCCATCTGAATCAGCCTCTCCTAAAACAGCAAAACACAAACCATTAAGCTATTGTCCCTGCTGCAAACTCTGCTAAGGCTGTGTATTAGAAAACACTCTGAAAACTAAGTGTGATTACTTGGGCTGGGATAGGCCTTATTATGGAGTGCCCAAGTGGATGAATAGCAGGACTGAGCATGACTATTCTGGATTTGTACAAGATTTATTACGTGAGTTCTTTAACCTGGTGAAAATTGAGAGGATTTGATTCCCTTGGTTTTCTAAAAGCAGCCTTTCTGCCTGTTATCAGTGACTGAATATTTAATATCTCTGCCTCGATGCCTGGGGTGTGAAGGAGAAATCCTGGGGTTCCTATTCCCAGAAGGTTTTATAGTACATTCAGCAAGCCATTTCCATGAGTTCAAACCTCATTTACCTTGGGCATCCAATCCACCTTTCTGGAGACCTAATTCTTGAAACAGAGGATTAGGGTTCCAAAACAGGAACAAAGTCATTCTTCCTTAAACAGTAGAAGACCATTAAAATAGTAAAAATCTTATACTAGGTGATCAAACTGGTATTGAAGTTAAATATTACTATGTTAGATTTTACTCAGGATGGAAAGGGACAAGAGAACAACACCTCAGAAAAACATAAGTCTCTTGAAAAAATATAAAATTTAACTTCTTTATATACTAGGAGTACTTTTTAGATGAATGCACAATTTCAACAAAACCTTTCATAAATTATGCAACTAAAAATTTTCAGTATTCATAAACATTTCCCTGATTAGAACTCTGAAACTGGTGCTTATGATTCTGAGGTCAGAATGTACACTGCAAGATACCTAGCAGCTTTCTAACTCAACAGTCATCCAAAGGAAGAACTGTTTTTGTAAATGACATAAAATCAGCTGAGTCCAAAAGAATGAAATATAAGGTCTTCTTGGAATAAGAAGAGTTTGGGATTCCTTTTTGAAAAGGAGAATTTAAGCTCTTTATTTAGTTCTAGTGGAAACAAAAATCAATTTCCAATTTGTTGACCTGAAATAATTTTTAAGGTTGCTATTCAGCTGACATTTGCCTGGGCTGCTGTTTTGCCTCTTGGTAGCTGCAGTTCTGAGTCTGCTCTCTCTCTTTCTCTCTTGCTGTATCCACAGCCATGAGAAGACACTTATCTAGAGACTGGGATGCATTTAATACCACTATAGGCTGATGTGCTTTATTGCTGAGCTATGATCATGAACCACAGGAGAGGGAAACCACAGAAAACATTTAGGGTGCCATCATGAGGAAACTAACAGTAAAAGGACCAAAAATTAATACTTATACAATGACCATTGATGATTCATACACTTCATATCTTAACGTTGGTAGCAAATATATCACTATAGACAGACAAGTTGAAGCACAGTATTATAAAGTTCAATGTCACCACTGCTAATTGAAGTATTCAGAACTCCATCTTAGAAGAATGTTCAATATATAACTTCTGCTTCAATTTAAAGCAAAAGCTACCATCCAAATATCAGAACTTTCACCTGGAAAGAAATCACCTATTTACATCAGGTCTGTCACCATAACACAGCAACACATGGCTCTACTGCATTTTGCATATACAAATTTCTTCACACTTTCATTAGGCAGGGGTTTTTTTGAGTTTGGTTTTTTTTTTTGGTTTTTTAATTTTGCTTTTTATTGAGTAAATTCAGACCTAAAAATTGCAACACCTGTTGTTTTTCTGCCTGTTGTTGTGTAATGCTCTCAGAACATCTTTACACTTCTATAAATTCTGCTATAAATATTTTACCATCTGGCCTATATTTTGTGTTCCTCCCCATCCCCATTAAATGCTTGCTGCAGTTGCTTTTATTGTTTCCTGCACTGGCAGCAAACCACTTGACAAGGCAGCCTTTAACTAATAGCCTAGGCAGAGACTTACTCCATCCTTAGTAAATGTAATCCTTTAGTACAACTTCGATCTTTCAATGTCTCCTTCTTCATCTTAAAAATGCCTAAATCAAACCTTTGTCAAACAGTAAAGTGTAAGTCAATATCTTACAGTCAATGAAACAGAGGGACATAAAAGTAACTAAAAAAAACTTATAAAGTTGGTCATATAAAACTAATCCAAAATATGGCATTTGTTGAAATACAAATCAGAAGATAATTTTCAGAGTTATGAGATATCTTTATTGAAGCCCTTATTGAGTTTCTGAGTACTAAACCTAGAATTAACTACTGATTAATTACATTTATAAAATCAATAATGAAAAGATAATTAAAAAATGATCAAGACTAATCAGGAAGGTGTAATGGGCACAATCAGGATTTGGAATCACATTTAAGGAAAAAGATGATTCAACTGAAATGCCTAACTAGAAATAATCAACATTTTTATAATAATGTACAATATAGAAATACAGACACTGTATTTTGGATGTGATTTGACTAGAAGTTTGAGTATGCAAAACATACTTCATTATTAAGAATTTCTCCAAACACAACTATATTACATATTTGACATTAAAGAAATAAAATGAGACAACCAGTAGCTATTATCATAATAAAAATTTAACATCATTTACTGCTTATGGACACAATCAAGTATCTACTGCAAAGCTGTGGCTTAATAATCTTTCTCTCTCTTACAATAAATAACTGTTAAAAACTATAAATGAGTCCTTCACAGTAGCTTTCATAAAAATGACTAATCCAAATGTACCATTTTGTCAGTAGTTTGACAAATGAGAAAGGAAGATTACTATCATGGTAATGCAGCAAATATAATGCAACACATTAGTCAATAACTGACTGGAGTACTATGTGGAAATAAAAACTTCTGGAATATGCTTGGTTGAAAATCATCTGTTACTATTAACACTAATTTCATCCTGTTACCTCTGCATTATGACTTTGTATGGGAGGTGCACTCCACACAGAAGTTCAAACTCTAATCTCAGACTTCCACTAAAAATAAATCATATTTTTAAGGAAAATTGCATGCAGTTTGGTCACAACCAAATGAAAGTAGAAGTTGCAAACAGTAATGTACTCTTGAAGCTTACAAACACACTGAATCACCACAAATGATGGTTTTTTTAATACTAAAGGCTATAATAGTCAGAAAAAAGAGAGATGGGACTAAGTTGAACTCCAGTTATATGACAAATTAACATCTGAACATGCATTATCACTTGTTGCTATACATATTTATATTTTTTTCTGTTTTGTACTTTAAACTTTTTTAGAAGGAAAGGATAAAGAAAAAATAAGTATTAGCCAAAAGAAACTGTTTGCATAACAAGAATCTTATTAATACTTCAGAGACATTTATTTGACAGTTTCTTTAGAAAAAGAAATGCCTAGAAGACACATGGCACTCAAATCTTTCTTCTGAATCTGACAGTCAACATAAATGTTGACAAAAATCTTGGTATCCCATTGGACAAGATGTGTTAATCAAGATCAAAACCAACAGCTTTCTACTTCTTGCCTGGAGGCAACAAAGATCTGTCCTTTCTAAAGTAGTCTTCCTCTCTTTCAGGTTCTCACAGTTTTCTCTCTATGTATCCAACACAGATAAGGAATCTGTTTCCTTAAATACTAATTAATTTAGATAAATTACTTTTATTTGTCTTTGTATTACCTTAAATACACCACTTCTGTCAATCAAAGTATATATAGATTTATCTGAACTAAAAATTAACCTCTTTACTGTCACAATGTGGATAGACACCTTCTCTTATGTCCCCTTGAAAACTTTGAGAATGCAGATCTTTTCATTAATTTCTTCCAAGACTAGACAGCTATGAATTTCTACATTACTTTTATCAGAAATGCTTCACTTATGTCTTGATGGGCACCTCCCTACCAGATTAAAGAGCGAGTCTTGATTTAAATGTAAAGTGTCACCTGGGTAAAAAAAGTCTTTTTCCCCCACAGCTCACCATAAAGGCTAATGACTAAGACGTAAACTTCTTGTGAAGTAACTAACAATATTATCACATTATTCCTTGATCTTTAGATTTTTATATACCTTTTCACACATCTGAAATCCTTTTGGACCTGTGTTTGTAAAGGTCTACTGTATTGGAATTTACATAATATACTGTGTCACTGAATACCAGCACACTGAGTAAAAAATGACTCTTTAAAATTACCTGTATAGCAAGTGCTCGAGCTACAAGACTTCTAAGATATTGCAAAGGATCTTCTGGACCTTCCCACTTGCTTTGCCATGTGACAGGACACTGAAATAAAAACATATACACTGAAAGTATCAAATCAACTGTGATTTCATTTTAAGTTAGCAACCTGAATAAAAATAAATAACCTGGAGATCAAATATATCTACAAAAAGAAAGGCAACACCAGCAATATAATGATCAAGAACATACAACCTCAAACAGAAAGTCGGTTTTCCTGCTAATTCTTTGTGTGACCCAGCCACAGTGTTAATGGAGAACTTGCAAGAACATCTGCTATTCAATAAGGAAACATCAGTTGGTTCCATAAATATTTCCAAAAAGCCTAAGAGCATTATGTCTTGGGAAGTCACAATGTCATCTTTCAACTGCAGGCAGTTTCCCACTCTTCCACTGTAGCCTCCTCAGCCTTCAAAATGCAGTTGTGTGGCTCTTGATGAAGAGAATCTGGTACAATTCCTCTGCATGATTATTTTCTCATCATCTTAGAGCTTTTGCAGAGCAACACCTGAGAAAAAAAGTTCTGCAAGACTTCCCCATATAAAATTTTCATTGACTTCAAAAAGAAAGGCTTAAAAGGGCCTCTGTTAAATTTCATCCTTATAAGGATAGAAACACTAATTTTACCTACTCCACAGGAATCTAAAGCACACTGAAAGTGACTGAAAGATTCTCCTACTTATAAGAAAGAGAATTAATGTAAATCAGTACCTGTGGAATATTGTACACTACTGAAGATGCTAAGCAGAATCAACAGTTTATACTGTTTAATATTTACAGCTGCATTTTCCAGTAAGTTCCCATTCTAATAGAATATGTATTGAACAGGTATTCAAAATCTGATCCCAGAAGTTTGCAAAAAAGGTGTCTTCCAAAGTAAATACTCTGTATTTACATTTTATAGATAAAAACCAAAACATAACTAGATTCAAGGACACTAATTAAAAATTAATTCAATAAACTAGAATATATAGAACACAATTAATAAAGGACAGTTAACTGCATGGGGTTTTTCCTAATTAGGATTTTTTAAAAATTATTTTTTATTTGAGACCTTGCATTTTCGCAGCCTCTTCTACTAGATATGCATTTACAAGCAGCTCATCAATCTATCACTTACAAGGCATTTGCCTAATGCTGTTAGTATATCAGTCTAAATTACTTTAAAGAAATTGCTTAGCTAATTGTTATTATGCAAGTGTATCTCAGATGTGCTTATGCTCTTTTTGGCTGGGGTGGAGTTAATTTTCTTCACAGTAGATAGTATGGGGCTAACATACCAATTTTACATAAATACAGCACATTGCTGAACCTTTACAAGTCATACATTTATTGAATTTTACATTCCTATTCATAATCCAGCAGTTTCTTTAGGTGCTATAATCTTAAAAGAGCTACAATCCTAGTGGGTTTAAAATATAGCTTCTGAAAAATAATCCTTTACTACATAAAACATGAAAACACTAAACAAGAAGAGTGTATAGAAAACACATGAAGAAAATCATTTTAGGATGACAAATTGAGTGAGGTTTAGCTGCAATGCCAAGAATGTGGCATTAGTCTCTCTGGAAGGCTGCTGAAAAAACTGCTATATGGTCACAATCCAATGAAGTGATCCATGTCAAGGAAAGTGGGTAGGTAAGCAGATGAAATGACAGAAGCACTGGCCAACACATCGGGAAGCACTGAACTGATGCTTGTGAGAGGTTAAAATGCACAGAATTTTTAAGAAACTTTTTGAGGCACTGATCAGCTTCACAGCTCCTGCCAGTTCCAACAGAAGAGCGCAGCTAAAGCACACAAGCCATGCTCTCTTGCTCAGTAACAATAAATATAACTGTAAGAGCTAAAGAATGGCCATTACACATATCCCTTCCATTCACTATGACTTGGACTTAGTGCCAGTTTCTACCACATAGTCAAAACACGTTTTAAAAGGCAATGAGATTGCTAACAAGAAAACTTAATTTAGTCTGACCATACAGCAATTTTGCTAAAAAATGCTGTCTTGTGAATCTGAAATGACAACAAATTTAATTATTGTTTTGATTAGAATTTGATTTATCAATAAATGCATAACAATCATCTTTTCAACAGTACTTGTTTGTCACATGAAGATAAACAGGATGTTAATAGGAATTATTGTTCATTGCAGAAGCAATCTCATTATCTATGCATTAGCATTGACAGAATTTATCAGCTGCTGGAGGCAAAACAAAACCAGAGTTTCATGTCACATCAATGTTTGACTACCTTTTAACTCAATTATCTAGATATTAATGATAGAGCATGTAAATTTGCTGTCACTAATTGTACCAGTTTATAAACATGCCCAGTGTGATGCCAAAAAAGATGAAGAAAGTACATATAATTCTGACTGATTTCTTCTATCTCAAGAATATAAGGTGAGATGATAGGTTGGTATGACAGGCACAGCTTTTCTGGTGAGGTATGGCAATACTCCATACTGAATAAATGCAAAGAGAACTATTATTACAATTTAAATTTTAAGAAAGAATAAAAACTAAGTAAGGGGACACATTTACATATTCTACTGGCTAATGTATTTGACTTATCTAGCATGACTTGGTATTTGAAATTGAAATAGTATTCCACAACTTCTAAACTTATTGGATTTGTCTTTTAGAGAAAGCTTGATAAGAAAGTAATACATTCAGAAGATTCTGCAAATACTTCTGAAAAATTTTACAGAAAATCAGGTTTTGTTTTAGAGTTTCTATGTTTAAAAGAACTCCATTTTAGAGTCTTTATCAATAAAAAAATTTAGCACATGAAAATGACTATTAGTTCAGTTTTCTTGGGTTTTTTCAATGCTTATTATAATGTATATTCATTACAAAATTACTTACCTTCTGGTTTAACAGAGCACTTGCTAGCCTTTGTACTTCAGAACTGAGCAGTGAGGTGCCTCTGATGACTTTACTTAAAGAAGCAAGTGACTGATGGATGCTCTGCACAAGGCGAATGGCATTGAACTGTTCCAGGGTAATGAATGATAAGATTGGAGATCCTTGTTGTTCTGCAGGAGGAGACACCTTCTGGTGGATCAGGTTAGAATTCTAAGAAAAAACGTGGGATATCCAGTTAATAAACTCAGGGAGACTATGGTGTTGTGCAACATATAATTTATTTAATTTGTGATACTTCATATGACCTTGTTAGCTTTGAATAGTAGTGATATCATCCCTTTTCTGACACTGAATTATAACTATAGTGATACTTTCAGTACTGTCTGTGACATGTTCAATAAAGGCAGCACTCTTCTGAAACAAGTCTGTCTACCCAGTTACTTCAAAAGTTCTTGAATTGCTGAAAAATCTTCACTTAGCTGAGTCATTGCTTTTAGTATTAGTGTAATGTGTTAATATAAAAAGCAGTAGCGTACTCAGCACAACAAGATTTTACTAGGTACTGTAAACTATGCTGCCAGTTCTTGCTTCCTGAGACTAGTTCAACATGGAATTGAATTAAATACTATAAATACAAAATAAACATCATTTTATGTGTAAATCTTGAGTAACTTAGACTCTGAGAAGTACTGCTGCTCTTACATTGCCTTTTTACTACTTACTTCCCTTCCATTAAAGCCACTGAAAACCCAAATTTATTCAATAATTTCAAGAGATGGTGCAATTTTTCAAACGTTAATTCATATGCAACTTATTACATAAATATATTTTTGCATGTGTTTGGAAACTACCAAACTGTAATGTGGCAAGATGCTGCAAAGAATTCCAGTTATAAAATTAAAAACCTTTTAGAAAATTCTATAAGGCACAAATGCAAAAAGTAAACCCTAGCCTATGGGAAAAAATGTTTTGCTATTTCAATTTCTAGTAATTTAGGAAAGATAAAATCAGATTTTATTTTCTCTAAAATATGTTTTTTAAAATAACAAGTTTTGATTATTTTTCAGGTTAAATAAATTTCTGAATTGTCACATGGCAACTTGCTTTTCAGAGGCCACAGGATATTTACCTCTATAATCTTCCCAGGCACTATGTATTTCTCAGAATATTTACATTTTTAATTTCAAGCTCATATTCCACTCAGCTACCAAGCTAAAATATGAGAAAAGCTAAATGAATGAGCAATACTTTGGCTTATGACTTACCAACAAAAAAACTAAGGATAAAGTTTTCCACTGTTAAAAAGGTATACAAGAAAGTTACTGATCAAAGTGCCAAAGCATGTAGTATTTACAATTGTTGTGCTTTGCATTTTTTCTTTGCATGCATTCAAAAATCACAGTACCAGTTTCACATCAGTTTTTCTGAGATCATATTTTTGCTGAGGATATGTTCATTGTAATACAAAACTAGCATAAACTAGCTGATAATTTCTTATTGACGTGTTTAATTGCACAAAATAAAGAAAACCCAAGACATTCCACCTTGGAGGCTTTGCTCAATCTTTGACACTCTCATAATTCACAAAGGCTTGTTGAAAAAGAAGTCCTCTAAGTTCCTCAATGTTGTCCTTTACTATAAGAGTCTCCTATGAATTTCAGATTCATTTCATCACTCTTTCTAGTGTTTTCCCTTGAGAATTTGTTGAAACAACCCATCTGTCATTTCCATAGGAAAATTAAACATGAATACCAATATCATCTTATACATTTAATGTCCTATTACATTCTCTTAAAACCCATTATGTATATAACTCACATCAGCTTTTAAAATATGTGTATGCTCATGACCTGCTTGGGAATTCAGACGAAGAACTGCTGAAGTACTGGGTGTTTTTCCTAATCATAAAAACTGAAGGTAGATTCTAATCTTTAATATTAAATACTGTATTTTGCTACCAATATTAATCAGGTGTATTTTCAGATGTTGATAATTTTCCCTCTTTCAGTTCTGTATGTGTTGCTATCTTAGTATAAGACTTCATAAAGTCTCACCTAAACTGTCCCAGAGCTTTACTTTGTTACCTTCTTAAATGCAAGCTTTTGCAAACTCCAGTATGTTCTGAAAACTGCCTCCTCAGAAATGTAACAAATGCAATGAAAATAAACTCATATACCTTTACTAGTTCTGTATTTGATTCAAAATGCAATTTTGGTGGTGGTGGTGATGGGTTTTAGAAATCTCCATTGCCCTTTTGATGTACCTGGTTTGCCTCCTCCTTCGAGACTCTCTGCTTATTTTTTTTAGATATTAGCCTCTCACTGTTTTTCACATGGTTTTCATCATTGAAAATAAAATAAAGAATGACCTTATATTTCTGTTTCACTGATTTTCCTTCATGGAAAAGACCCTGTTGTTTTTTTAAAGCTGAGATAGCTAATGAGGTATCAGGCACGTGGTGTGAATCTTGGGCACTGTTCTGCACAGTGCCAGGAATTGGACTTCAAACTAAGTGGCAGGTTCATGAGAGTTTAATTAATTTGGTAAGTGTCAAGCTGTTATTAAATCATGCTGCAAAACACTGTAAAAGCAGTTTTAGGACAGTATTCATTACAAGGATGTTTTCAATCACAAGAGTTAATATGTATGTTTTCAAATGAGGCTAATATAGGTGAAAAGGTCATAACATTCTGCATTAGTTCAGAATGGCTTTGCTTTTCTAATTTCAACACAGATGCACAATAATTTGAAGCACATTTTAAGTATCTATTTAATTTAAATAAAATTCAATTAAAAATTTCAGAGTCTGAATTCTGGCCAGACTAATAATCAGTGGATGAAGGAGAGGCAACTGCCATGATTCTGTTCTTATAGATAGATAATGAATAATAAACCTCCCAGTTCAACAGTTTCAGGATATCTGAATAATTGGTAGCAACAATTAACAGGGTTTTGCATCATGTATGATCTGAGAGAAAAAATGAAGCCCTGAAAATTACCAGAAATATTTCTGAAAAAGCAACAACATGTAAGTCCTTGCTACCCTATTAATATAGAAGAATCATATCCCATTCAGAAATGTCTGAACTGAAAAAAAACTAACATTTCCAAAGCATATCTGCCATTTTTGCTGTTTCGCCACAAAGAATGTTATAGGCTCTGAAAACTGAACAAAAATAACTCCTATTCACAGAACCACAAAACAGCTGAAGGTTGGAAGGAATCTCTGGAGATTGCCAGGTGTTCAAAGCTACAGCAGGTTGCCCAGACCTGTATCCAGTCTCCATCCAAGCGTATGACCCGTTGCAGCTTATCCACATAGACTCCAGTCAAGTGCCAGGGGAAGTGCGGAGCATATGAAGCTCCAAGGGGTCATAGTCTGAGGGCCAGACTAACCTCAGCAGACTTTCCACAATGTCCCACAGCTGAGCCCCTGGAAGGCAGCAAAACTTCCTAAACAACAGATGAGGTCAGACAATGGGAGCATCCTTCTCCCAGCTGCAGGGAATTGCTCACTGCCTTTCCTTACCACTTCCTCACGACACTTCTGTGTGGATCAGGTTTAGTTGGCTTTGGAGTTTCATTAAGAGTGCAAAGAGAAAAATATGTCCACACTGTGAGATTATGATCAATCATTGAGATGTAAATTCTACAGGATATACCTATGTCAAATGGTAAACTTTGTTGAATTTCAGAATTTTCAGTACATAGATGTACAACAACTGTTTTCAAGGTATTTTTAAAATAATCCTTTTTTAATTAATCCTTGACTTACACACTCAACATGGGAATAAAATTGTTCAAAACAACTTAATCTTTGTCTACATATCAACAAATTTCTGGGAGTCTTTTTGCCTCTGGAATAATTTTTTTTTTTACAGACTTCAGGAATACTTTTTTTTAAATTTTACTTCTTCATATATGGGAAACAGTATTAGTTTCATATTTTCTGCCCATTCATGCATAAATAAAATAATTTATGATTATTAACTTAAGCAGCAATTCAACTATCTTCTTCATTCCAATTACCACGTCTTTAAAAATTCTGCAAACAAAGATGATGCCTTCATTGAACTATCAATCTAGAATGAGAATGTAGTACTGCATGCAATGTCTGTAAAATATTAAAGATGTCCAGGTTTTTTCAAAGCTGGAAGCAATTACTGGTTTAACAGATAATGAAAACTAATTTTGATAAAAATATTATTATTCAAATTTTTTTTGAAACACCCAAGAAAATGTCCCCCACACAAAAAATAAAACCTATAAAAGGTTTTATCCTTTCATAAGATATAAAAGGATAAAAGCCATCCTATTCTAAAGGATATATTCAAAAGATTAATTTAATTATCTGCTATTGGCATAAAACCTTTAGAAAATCAAAGAAACTTCAAGATAATATGGAATCCTTGAATGTTTTGGGTTGAAAAGGACCCTAAAGATAATCTAGTTCCAGCCCTCCTGAACAGGCAGCGATACCTTCCATAGACCAGGCTTTTCATTTAACCTGGCTTTGAATATTTCAGGGATGGAGCATCCATTAGCTCTCTGGGAAACCTGTACCAGAGCCTTACCACCCTCTCAGGAAAGAATTTCCTAATATCTAACCTAGACCTACCCACTTAGCATGGATTAGATGAGAATTCAATGAGATGCTTCAAAATGTAATGGTATATTCTAATGTACCTCATGTCACTTCTATGTATGTGGTTATTTGAGTAAGGGAAAGGTTTTTCCCATTACAGTGTGGGTGTGTACCAGACATAGTTTTAGGCCACAACATCTTTGATCTATTACTTGATCATTGAGGAGACAAAATAATGGCCTAATGTTCAAGTGGGCACCTAGCATGAGGTGGGAGAGATCCTTCCCAAGCGTGCATAGTGTCTGCATTCACACACATCATATCTAAATGTATGCCTGGAATAATAATTCAATGGGTGGAAACCAAGCTTTACAAAATAAGTTAAAAAACACCAACAAACTGAACTAAGCAAGACTAACAAAGGAACTTAAAGGGAGTGATACTGGATACTGCAGAGGGGATTTTCATGAACTTCAGTTTAAAGCTAACATCATATTTCAACACTATTAATACTTCATTGTATTTGAAATCATTAAACATTACCTTGTGAATATCAGATAAATGAAGAGACTAAATAAAAATCTAAAGTGCATTAGCATTTTTCTTGGAAACACACAAAGGATGCTAGTCTTATGTTTTGAGTGTGGTCTCACCTCCACATGGAGAAAAAAGGTGATTGTCTATTGTATCACATACAGACTTCACAGCTAATTATGCACCTAACCTTGTATTTTCTATCTCAAATGCATTTAATTTAGTTTTTCTCTTCTGATGTTTCAACACTTGAGATAATTTGTTAGACTATATTTTAATGTATTTACCAGAAAAAAAGTCATCTTTTCAAATTAGGTACAGTCCTACCTGATTAAGCTTCTTCCATAGGTTGAGAACAGGAGAAAGTTCTGTTGACCATATTTCTCTGTCAAATTTGCAGCCAGCAGTTACTGACCTACTCAGGATCCGAAGCTGTGAAATGACCTGAGTGATGAGAATACAAATGCATTCTTGAAGAAAGATAAACAAACTTCTTTTAGCACAAAAATGCCATACACTACATACAATAGTAAATACTCCTCAATTTATCTATGAACTATCCTTTCCTGCATACTTAATTACTGATCATGGTCTGATCAAAACAGAAACAATATCCATATTCAAGAACAAAACATACCTGAACTTCATTCATATTAAACCTAAAAAAAGCCCTACATATTTTCTTATCATAGTAATTGTCTTTGTCCAATTAAAATTTAAAAACTAATGAGGTGCATAATTAAGTAAAAAGCCTCTTTTCCACAAAATTTAGGGACAAAACTTGAACTCTGCCTTTAACTAGGTTCAAGCTCTGCCTTTAACTAGGCTCAAGCTCTGCCTTTAACTAGGCTCCATCTGTAACTAAAAATTTAAGGGGAAACAAACTCCCAAAGTATGTTACTAAATACATACAATAACTATCACACACCGAAACTTAAGACAATTATAATAAAATTCAATCTGATCTGACCGGGATCTCTTATTTACATATTCATGCCACCTCAACCTCTTTAAATGCTTAAGTATTAAAAAAACAAAGCATGAAGTTAAAAAATAACTGCAAACCTTCCAGAAAGGAGGGGAGCTTCTAGTTCATTAGGTACAACTGCCTTTTAATGTTAGCAACCCTAGTAAGTTTACAAATCAACTGATAAAATACATACACACATTTGGAACAAAGACCACTGAAATTAAAATTCTTCAGTGATATTGCAGTCTGTCTCTTAAACTGTATATAAACCCCCTGGTATTTTTGAGGCATTTTCATTAAATTTTAGTTATTTTTCACAGAGTATTTTTTGCAAGGCATGTTAGAGAACAACTTATTAATTCTCTCCTATTTCACTTGACAATAAAGAATTAAGCTTCATAGCAAAAATGTATTAATCATTCAGAAGGTCTGCACTATTTAATTGTAACACAGACGGAGGGAGAAAGTCAAGTTGTTTTTCTGCTGGGATTTGACTTATTTTCTAGTCTTGAAAGATGTGCAATGATGAAGTGCTTTCTTTTGTTTTTCATTTTCTTTCACTGAAGCAAACCTCTCCTTCCTATTTATCAGCCTTGATAGGGACTGTGAAGCACTACAAGATGATAGTACACCCAACCATCATTTTAACTTCTATAACCGAGCTCTGACCATGAGACTGTGGTTTAAAATCCTGAAAAAAGAATTTAAGGGCAGTAGTAGAATCACAATCTCAGAATGTAGGAGAGTAGATTTCAGTTTAGTCAGGGATCTTTTTAGCAGGAAGCAGTTGGCAACTGTTTTGGAGAGCAAAGAGGGGCCAAGAGAGCTGGTCAATCCTCAAGAAAAAAATTCTCAAGGCACAAAACCAGTTCTTTCTGATGCAGAGGAAACAAGCATGATAAGCAAGTCAAAGAACAATCATGACAGAAGATCATCATGGATGTAAAGGAAGTTAGTGACCTCAAATCCTAGAATATGCTGAGTTGGAAGGCATCCACAGGGATAACTGAAGTCCAACTCTTGGCTCTGCACAGGACATCCCCAAGAGTCAAACCAGGTGTTTTCTGAATTCTGTCAGGCTGGGGCTGTGACCACTTCCACTGGGGAGCCTGTCCAGTGCCCAACCACCCCCTGATTGAAGAACCTTTTCCTGACAGACAACCTAAACCTCCCCTGACACAGCTTCAGGCCATTCCCTCAGGTCCTGTCACTGGTCAGCACAGAGCAGAAATCAGTGCCTGCCCCTCCTCTTCCCCTTGCAAGGAAGCTGAAAGCTGTAGTGAAGTCCCCCACAGAAAATGGCCACAAGGATGGACTACCCAGCAGGGGTAGAAAGGCATTGCTCAGTTGTGTTGGGGTCAGGTAAGGAAAGCCAAACCTCATCTGGGTTTAAAAGCAGCAGTGTATGCAAAGGCCTAAGAGGGCTTCTGGCAGTATTCTGGTAGCTAAAATGAAAATACGAGCTACTGCTCTTTATAGCTTCAGTTACATAAAATAACATTTTACCCTCTCATACTCATAACTTAATTTTAAACTTTCATAATCCTTTGTGTGCCCCAGCTATTGTGTATATCAAAAAAGATTCTTGTTTAATTTAGCAAAAAATTGATTTCTCTGATGAATGTTTTGATCATAGTATCTTTATCATTCCAGCTATTCTTCCTCATTTTCACTCTGCACATATGCAAATGTTCTGACAAGCAATACAGATAATAAACACACATTTGTGCCTTCCAGATATCATTCTTTTAGCTATAGTTTTGTATCTTTTAATTTGTTTTTGGGTAGTTGCCTGCCATCATTTGCTAAGCAATAAAACATTTATATGAAATACACTTTAACTGGTAATTCAGTATGTAGTATTTCATATAAACTTGCATATAGTGCATACTATAAAGCTGAAAAATGTTTATATGATTGCTTTGTGAATATGGGGGATTGAAAACATTAACTCTGGTATTCATTTTCAAAGTGCCTTTAGAGGTACAAACATGTATCTCCATACAGCTGAAATGAGTTTGAGAAGTAGTGACTGCAAGATCAAGTAATTAAAGTATTTTTCTATCTCTACTATACAGTGTTAGCTGTCTGTTTCTAATTATCTAATTATAAAATTTGCCAATATAGTTTAAATAGGAAATACAGTACCTATTCTTTATTTGAATTATTTTTTTCCTTCAGTGTGCCTATATGTGTTTCTGCTTTGTGTATGTCATCAAAGTAGTTCAAAAATATTGGGTTATCATTATCAAAATTTAAACACTTAAATTAAAGGTACAGAACCATAAGAAACCAAGTCTTAACTCTCTGTGTTCTGGAGTACTGTAACATACAATGATCTTCATTGATCATTGTAATATTTGATCTTCATCAAATGTTCATGTAACATCTTTAACTCTTTACAGTTCATCCAATTTCTTTTCTCAGGTATAGCAGGCATGATGGTAGCATACTTTACTCCTAAAGTTTCCATGACAGCACAGTTTTCAATTCACTGTAATTTTTTTTTAAATTTATGGGTTGGGCTGAAACTTTTTGTACTGGTAGCTCTTTCAGCCTCAATATTTTATTTTTTTTTCAAAATTTTAACCTAGAATAATCATTCACATTCAAGACACAGATGAAAACACATTTGATTCATGTCAAAAGAGTCAGGATAACCTCACCTTTGAACTGCTTCAACACCCCAAACTTTTGCTAATGGGCTGCAAATTTGATGGCAGGACATCTGTTCGAATTCAGGAAAGAATTACAGATTGTAAAATAGTAACACATATTACTATTTAAGTATGATTACAAGTTTGATATTAGAACTTGAATGGTGCAAGTATTTCATTCTCACAAATCCCAGTGAAGTTCCTTACAGTATTGACTAGTCTATACTACTTTGAATCAGCTAAAGCTTGAGAAAATGTTTACTTTGTTCTCTCAAATCAGTCTCTATCTGGTTGTTATGAAAATGAAAAGGGAAATGTATTTTTTTAAATAGGATCACAGAAGAATTAACACTGGAAAGAAGCCAGAGAGGTCTCTAGTCTAATCTCCTATTGGAAGCATGATGAGCTTTAAAACCAGACTAGGTTGCTCAGGGCTTTATCTGGTTTTGAAAAATCTCAAATACAGAGACTGAAGAACCTCTCTGGATGACCTCTTCCACTGCTTTACCACCCTAATAATTAAAAGGTTTCCCTTAATATCAAATCTGGACCTTTCTTGTTTTGGTTTATGTCCTGTAAAAATAAGAGTCAAATGAGACTGGGACAAAGAATGTGTTAATACTGGGAAGGACCAGAATAAAACCATGAGTGGGATATATCACGCTATTAGAATTCTCAGGTGGATCACAGAAGTGTCCAAAGGATTGTGGTTTGTTTGCAATTGCTCCACTTAAGTATTTTCACCTCCAGGCAACAGAAATAAGTTTTGATTTGGAAGGGAAACTGGATTTAAAAGAAAAAGGACTATCAGGAATACATTTCAGGGGATTATATGAAAACTAAAACACAGGACAGGAATAAACACATAGACTAGATAAGTACCTAGAAGGAAGGAGACCTTGGTTCAGATGACAAAGGGAATATGATTAGGAATCTGTGTTTAAGAAGATGAAACAACTCTTGGGTTGAAAGAGGGCACTGTACAGTCACATTAGGCAAGCACAAACTCACCCTTACCTAAAGCTTACTTAAAACTTACTCCAATATTATCACCTTAGCCTTAGCCTCCCTAAATAATCAGTAGACAGATCTTAAGTGGGATAACTTCATTTGAAAGGTTCTCTTATTGAGCACATAGGAAAACTAAGTTCTTTACATAGGTACCTCAGATAGATGGGTCTATGCCATGGAAATTAGAATGAGGCTTTTAATTTAATTTCCTGGAAACCTAGCTACAAAACTTGAGAAGAATTTTCTCTCAATGTAATATATATACAATAGCATCAGGTCAGCCTATAATCAACTCTATATTAAGCTTGCCTTAAACATGATGTTTCTACGAGCACATAATGAGATCAGAAGTGACCAGCACAGATGCATACATCCAGGTCTGTGGAATCCTATCCTTTGCACTCTAACCCAGGTACGTACTTATAGTATTAAGTGAACTGAAAATTCAATCACAGATGTATAATACAGGGTACTCAAAGTAAGAGTACTTTTACAACACCTAACCTTTGAATGTTCTCCTTTGTTATTGCAATGTATTCTTTTTACATATTATACACTAAAAGCTCTTACATGTTGTGCTAGTTCACACCAAATGCAAATCTGAATGTTCTGAATAATGAGAAGAGTGAAAAAAAATCTACCACTAGGCAGGAAAACAGTACCTTCATTAAAAATATGAGAGGGATAGGAAAAAAGAGATAATAAAAATATAAAAGCAATCACCAAAAATGGTCTATTTAAAGAGGGGCAAGGAGATTATTCAGAATCACAATTCTTGGTAGAATCTGTCTGTTTTAAGTAAGGCTAACTAATCACAATAGTATTTATATAAAAAAATTCAATAGAGCAATTTATTTGTGAACAATAACTCTAATACTGATGAACAGACTAGAGAAAATGCTACCAAGTATTTTCTCTATTCTTAGTAGAAAATTCATGCACTGTATGAGTTATCAGCAGAGAAAAATACAAATTGCATATATTAAGAAAGGTGGGGTTGTCAAACTAAGAATGTCAATATTTATTTACCAAGATATAAATTACTTGTGTATCTCAGCTTTTTAATCTATTACACATTTTTGGGTGCATCTACAGACATATGCTGCTATGATATTGACCAGCACATTAGAGTAGAAAACATGTGTATCTAGAGAAACTATGCAAGATAATGAACAAAATGGAAAGCTATAAAGATAATAAATGTTCCCACACAACTTCCTATGAGACTACTAAAAAATTCATGTTTTACCGGAAAATTAAAATTCATGGAAACAAATAAAAATGAGGAAATGTTCAGATTTTAACTTTTCCTTCTCTGAAACTTAGACAAGACATTTCTAGGAACAAAAATCTATTTCTGTTCTTTACTCATGCACAAGATGAAGAAAAAGTCTTGCTTTCAGTCATTCACACTACTGCAAAAAATGCTATTTCACAAATACAATAATAAATGCAGACTTACATCTAAGACTTGTATTAAGTTAAGAATCAAATCAAATTTTATACACATTATTAGGACTTGAAAAAGAGGAAAGTAATACAGTCAAAAATATCTTGTGAAATTCTGACAGTGAATTAAAAAAATCAGATCATTTCTGAACTCAGTATGATTACTGTTCTAAGAATTCAAAGCCGGCAAGATTTGCTAGTCAGATAACTGCTATTTTTTCAAGATTATGGAACATATAAAAAAGAATTTTTATTTTTGTACCAAAATCACACAAAGTCGTCTGTGTAAATCTACAGATGTCAAAGCAGATACTCTACTGCCATCTACCAGTTTTAAAAGGATGTAGTATTAGCACAGAACCCATTTCTACACTCAATTTCTCCGAATGAAACAATATATCCCTTTACACAGCTGTTTAAGGAGATATTTCTGGTTTTATATGACTTTAGAGCTCAAAGTAAAATATGAAGCTATAGCTTAATTACTTTGGTAAATACTGTGAAAGTATTAATTAGTGTAGGGCAACTGTGTCTTTACTGTGTCACAAGAGGGAGCAGGTTTCTGTGTGACATCCCTTCTGCCAGAACTACGTGCTTCCATCCTGTTCTCACAGCTGGGCTGCTGTTCCCTCATTGCTGAGAACGCAGCCTAAGACTCAGCTGGCATTGAAACCTCTCTGACTTTCAGTCCCTGCCTGAAAGTGTCCCTTACCCCCTCTGCAGGAACAGGATCCATGGATGCTGTTAGGATGAAGGTACTTAAATGGCACTTGTAAGCAAATCATTCCTACTGCATGTGGATCAGTAAGAGACAGTGTAGGTCTATGCATGCTCTTTTCTTGTTCCATCAGGGCCACCTCAAAGCTGCACTTTCACTCATTAAGGATCTGAAGTAGGGCTGGACTCTCTACAACAGATACCTGCCTTCTCAATCAAATACAAAGTAAACGTGGCAAAGACATTAACCACACCTCTATCTTCCTTTATACAGAAAAGGATCATGTATCATATACCTTTGACAACAGGAAGACCTTCTGTATAGCAGGGCTTCAGGGGAGGAAGGAAGAAAGTCAGCAGCATGCTGTAGATGGACAGCCCAAGCCCAAGATGAACCTTCTCCTAAAGAATAACTAAGAGCTTTACTTCATAGAGGTCGACAGGATACCCATTACCTGGAGACCATGAAGCTAAAAGGAGTGCCAGAAGAGGTGGCTGACCTTAACTAATCACACACCCTGACAAAATTTAAGGAGACTGGAAAATGGCAGCTTCTTTTTTGAAGAGAAAAAACTTCTCATATGCAGAGCACCACAAATATATTTTCATATACGCAGCAACAGTCCTATGAGAATTAATAATGTTATTTGAAGCATTACATTGATTCACTAAATTGGTAAAGAGATGTTTTCTACCTCTTGTTGTTAGAGCACAGTACTGTGGCTTCCACTCCATTAATGGCACAGCACATTTCTTTCATGCATCACCACAGGTGTATTCAAAATATGCCCCATATATCAAAATTCCTTTTAAGTACTCAGATCTCTCAGTTGCAGGGTAATAAATACAGGTTGACATTACTCATCAATTTCTACTAGAGGCTGTTAGTCATGTATTTGTGATGCGGGATGTAATAAATGTCAGCAATTAAATGCTCTGAACAATTGAAAGGTTATATAATTGCTAAATTATTTTAGGAAAATAAATTCATGTTCATCTGGAATCTATAGTAATAACATAAGATTTTCAATAATAATACAAACAGCTTTTCAATAATGAAAATACTTTTCAATAATTATACACATATTACTCTATGTGGCATAATTAGAATTATGGAGGAACAGTAAATATAAAATTCATGCTCTGAGTCCTGCTGAGCTGGATTATGAAAGAGAAAATTGTGTCTGTTGATAAACAATCAAGAAGCTACAGCTATCATTACAGCTGCACCTTGAAAAAAAATCACACCCCACAGCCCACCTATTCTATATACAGTAGAAGTTCTGCAGTCAGATGTATGACTGCAATATTGGGTGGACATACCCTAACTTTTTTTTAATCTTACTTGGGTAATGACAACTGTGGATTTTTGGTGTACAAACTCAAGCATGATCCTGCAATTTGAGAGTTGCCAGTGTCCTAATACACCCTCCCTTACATCTTCTGCATCTTGCTCTCAGAAACAAGGCAAAAAGCATCACTGGAACCATATATCTGATTAGTTTTAGTAAGACAGAGAGCAGTTTTAACCGAAGTAAAAGGATATGCAAGGAATAGCAGGAAGAGATACAGAATCAGCCAGTGACTTGCTGAAAATAAAAGCACATCAGAAACCAAGTAAAAAACAAAAAAAGAATTGTAAAAAGCTGTTTTATTGAAGTGAGTGAGATCATTGCAATTACATTTAATGAGGCAAAATTTGCTACATGTTTCCTGACCTTGATTTGTACCTTGTCTACTTTACTAGATTGCTCTACACTGTTCTTCATTATTAGTTTAATATTAATTTTAGCTTGAGAAATATCCATCACATAATAAAAATAGTTATAAAAAAGGTAACATTTTCCTACAAAATTTCTCATTTTCAAGTACAGACAGAAGAGCAAGAGTATTTATTTAAATAAATACTGTGTTTAGTCACTACACTAAGGGTCAATTAGCTAGTCCTTTTGATTTCGGAGGGATTTCATTAAATAAATTGTTGTTTCTCTTTAAGCAATCCCATCTATGATTCAGTATGTGATTTCTGTGCTAGTACTAATTCCTGTGGAGTATTCAATTCAGCAACATGTTTTTTGCCTGATATTTAAACTTGACATTGTTAGGATACCATAATTTCTAAGTCATGCTGATGTCATGCATGAATATTAATTCCCTATGTCGATTTTCTGCTAGAACAATCTTTCAAGTTTTCAAATGATTCAGCTGCCATTCATGATGAGTATGAAATGTCACGGTATGAATCACAGAATGACAGAATGGTTGGGGTTGGAAGGGACCTCCTAGTCAAAGGCAGGACCTCCTGCCAAAGCAGGTTCACCCAGAGCAGGCCCCCCAGCATCACCTCCAGACAGGTTCTCAGTATCTCCAGAAGAGGAGATATTCAACCACATCTTCTCTGGCAGCCTCTTCCAGTTTTATGTCACCCTCATATTTAGGAAGTTCTTCCTCAGATGGAACATCCTGTAATTCAGTTTGTGCCCACTGCCCCCTGTCCTGTCACTGGGCACCACTGAAGACATTCTGGCCCCATCTTCTTGATACTCATCCTTAAGGTATCTGTAAACATTGATAAAATCCCTCAGTTGTCCCTTCTCCAGGTGAAACAGACCTAGCTCTCTCAGCCTTTCCTTGTAAGACAGATACTCCAGTCCCCCAGGCATCATAGTCCTCCCTGGAGCCCCCTCCAATAGCTCCTCATTGTTCTTGGACTGAGGAGCCCAGACCTGGACACAGCACTCCAGATTTGCCTCACCAGGGCTGAGCAGAGGGACAGGATCTCCTCCCCTGACCTGCTGGCACTGCTCTTCCTGATGCATCCCAGGATCCCACTGGCCTTCTTGGCCCCAAGGACACTGCTGGCTCATGGACAGCTTGTTGTCCACCAGGTCCTTCTCCACAGAGCTGCTCTCCAGCAGGTCACCCCCAATCTCTGCTGGTGCCTGGGGTTCTTCCTCCCCAGGTGCAGGACCCTGCATTTGCCTTTGCTGAACTGCATTAGCTTGCCCTCTGCCCAACTTCCCAGCCTGTCCAGGTTTCACTGAATGTCAGCACACCCCTCTGGGGTATCAGTCACTCCTCCCACATGAAAATAAGTATGAATACAGGCACAGATCATTCCTAGGCATTTTTAAATACTCCCTGTAGTATAATACTGTGCACTGGAGCTCGGCACAAAAACAAATTTATATTTATAGCAGTGATCTGCAAGATGAGATTTTTACTGAGATTAAGAAAAAACATACAAGCTTTATATCATACTATATCAAAGAACTGCACCAACAATTTTTTCATGGGAATTACATCTTATAAAATCTTAAATTAAGAGTTACCTTTTAGTCACAGAAGCCCTCTAAATACCATTATTTGCAACTCTGCATCTTTACATTTCAAAATATATGTGAAAAAGCTGTATTATTAATGATGACTTCACTGAAGGAAATTTCTGAAGTGCTGGTTAACAGCCCATATTGCAAACACAGTTAAAATTAATACTTATAATTATATATATGTTGAGGATAGCCATGAAGTAAACTGCAGAATTAAGATTTTGGACTTAAGGAAATAAGACACTAGCTTAATGGCCGAAAGGGAGAGGGAAAATATGATACAGTATAGTAAGCAGAGGGAAAATTTGAGGCAGTAGAGTGGACAGAATATTAATTTCAGTTGATTAAAAAGGAGAAATAAAATACTATTTTTGAATGAGCTTCAGAACAAGTCATTGTGTAAAAAGGCCAAGATTTTTAGCAAAATGACTGAGGAAGCATGGAGTACCTCTGTGGATTGAAAGGTAAAAAATAAGGAACATATAAGAAAAATCAAGGACAGTGAAAGCCCTGCTTGGGCAATTCAAGATGAAATTAGAAAAGCCAAAGCCCAGCTGGAGATAAGACCAGAAGGAAACAATTAGAGGTGAAATGGGTTTCAACACATATGAAAAAGTTCAAAGAAAACATGGGGCATTGGCCGAATGTAAGAGAACGTAAGTGAGGCATGGTACATAAAACCATGTTTTCTAAGGCCTCTATGCATGGTGTAGGAAGTAAATGAGCAGATAATATTGGGAAATAAACAGCCCATGCAAAGAACATGAACACACTCATACACTAACAAGGACTTCAGTCCAGCTGTAGGCTGTTCACCAATGGTGCTCCTGATGCTCAGAAGTGTGGCCACTTCTGCTCAATATCTTTATCAATGATCTCAACGAGGAGATTGAGTGCACTCTTAGCACTGTGGCAGACAGTGGGCAAGTCTCACAAGGTAAGTCTCACAAGCACACTCTCTGCCATTAATGTGAATGATAGCCTTGACTGAGGATGCATAATGGTGGGAACCATTCACTTGCTTTAGCAGTTGAACGAAATAAAACTGGTAAGGAACAAATGAAATTTTGAAATGTGTTGGTCTTTCACTGCCCTGGAAAATAAAACAAGCAAAAAAATATGTCTACTAATTAATAAAATCCCTCTTTTGTTTTTGAGACAAACACAATAACTTGCATACTTTAGGATGCTTGCAATTTCACTTCCTAATCCTGAACTTTTCAATTTGAAATTGAATACTTAGATATGATATGCAAGTGTAACAACTATATTTACATTCTTACAATACTCAATGTGGAAATGGCAAAAACAACTATTTTTAAAATCCTGTTCCAATAAAAATCTAATTTTTCAAGCAGTCCAGTTTTCAGAAGAAAAGAAACCCTCCTGTATTCTGAGTAAGCAACACTTCATAGTTATAGGTATTTTCTTTAATCTCTTAAATACTCATTAAAATGTTAATTATATGAGTATTAGAAATGCTGCTGACATTATTACAAAGCTTGACTCAAAGGTCAATGGAAAGAAATAGGTAATTCCAAAAGGTGATTCACTCCTTTATTTTAGATGCCTATCTAAGACTGGCACAAATTATTCCCTGTAGCTGCTTGTCTTTCCTTAGTAACAAAAAATAAAATAGATGACTAGCTAAGAAGAGGTGGATGAGAGTCATGTGATTGAAGCTAGTTGAGAGGTATTACACTGGGGTTTCATTGTTTTAATTTCAATTGGCTTTGAATTTGGCTTATCATATTTTTCTATCGCAGTACCTAAATACACAAAAGAAAAACAAACTCATAAGAAATTATTCCAATATCAGTCAGGGGAATTTGAAGATGCTTGAATCAATAAATACATCACAAGACTATTCCAGCAGGATTTAAACAAAATATGCTCTTAGAGCTGAACTAGAAATCTAACAAAACCTTTCTGTGTATTTCAAAGATAAACTCTAATTCCACAATATCTGTTTTTAAAATACCATTGACTTGTGGGAAATGTTAGAATAACATCTAAATAAAATATTTGGTGTTAACACAGGAGGTATTTTAAGAAATATTAAAACACTAACTGAAGATAATATCAGTGAATGAAACATGATTTCACACATCTACATAATTCGCTCCCTGGCAGGTATGAATTCGGTATCTTGGAGCTGGACTCTAATACACAGGGAGTCTAGATGACAATTAGATTAGGCACATAACTCTGAGAACAATAAAGCTTTGTTAGATGACTATCACCCTTAGAAAATATTTTTTCTATTATATTAGTTTCGCTGCCAATGTGTAGTGACTAGCCAAAAAAATATGTCTGTTCTTGTAAATAAAAGGAGAAGTTTGTGAGTTCCAAGAAAGAAAGAAAATTTTAAAAATTAAATCTGAGAAAAATAAATTACCTTGTATCCTCTACCCTGTCACAGAAAATGATATATAAATTTGGATTCTATTTGAGACTATAAAATTAGTATGAAAAAAGTTCTTAAAGCAAGTAATTTTATTGCAAAATCTGAACTACCTAAACTGCAGAGTAGTTTGGTCTGGTTGAAAAGCAAATAAAATTACAAAGGACAAAATACAGGACGAGAAATGTTTCCAGCAAGTTCAGTTGAAGTGAACTTGGACCCAGTTAATATTTAGGTTATAAGTATTCAGACCTGAAAAAGTTTAATTCATATAAAATCTACAAATAAATAATTTTTGTATTATTTCTTTGAAAATTTGGTGAGAAGCTACAGTCTGTGGACTCTTCAGCAATGAGTCCCAAAGGATTATTTTACATCTCTGATGTCCTTACATATTTTGAAAGTGTATTGGGTTGACCTTGGCTGGCCACCAGGTGCCCACCATAGCTGTTCTATCATTCCCCTTCCCAGCTGGACAGGGAAAAGAAAATGTAAGGAAAGGTTCATGGGTCGAGCCAAGGACAGGGAGAGATCACTCACCAGTTACCATCACGAGCAAATCAGACTTGAATTGTGGAAATTAATTTAATTTATTGCTAATCAAATCAGATTAGGATAATGAGAAAGTAATCTTCAAATGCCTTCTCACCATCCCTCATTTCTTCCTGGGCTCAACTTCACTCCTGAAATCTCTACCTCCTCCAATCCAAGTAGTGCAGAGCAACAGAGAATGAGGGCTATGGTCAGTTCATCACACATTGTCTCTGTCTCCTCACTGTCTTTCCCTGCTCCAGCACGGGGTTCCACTCACTTGAGATAGTACTCCATTAACTTTAAAGAGCAAGTTCAACTAGGCATGCACAATCAACCTCAGGAGGTGATAAAAAGCTACTGCAAATCCACAGATTTGTCTTCCACTTGTGCCGTCACTGGGATGGTGGACATAAAAGAATCAAGATGCTATCCAAGTATAGAGAGATTGTAACTATCCTTTATCTTTGCATAATAATGTGAGAGAGTACTCATTCATTTACGAAAATATCAAAAACAATCTAATCTTCAACCTTACTGAGACTTAACCTGTCTCATATGATACTCTCTGTGAAGCACTGTAATGTGTAAAAGAACATAGAATTCCTGAGGCAACATATTATTAGAATTATTAAACATTGTATTGTATACAGAAACTAGTAATGAGCAAACCACGTGCTAGTCATTTTTATTAACATTGGCAGTCATATTTGAAGAATCTGCTGCAACTTGCCAGCTATTGATTGTCTTTTTTCTCAAAATAATTTACTGCATTATTGAAGAATGTTTAGATTACCCAGTTGAGTGATCATATATAGCTACTACTTACAGGCTGCAGTCATTTGCATTTGGCAGGATTTGTTGGGATCACTCAACACATGCTACACTCTCTAGAGTGCCTGCAGTGAATATGTCTGCTGTCTGCTGTGCTAAGAAAGGAGACAAAACAATGCCTCTGCATTTTCATTTCATCCTCCTAGGGTGGTTACTGGCAATAAGTCATATTAGTTGCAGGTATGGTAAATCCTGCACAGAACAGGATAGTTCTTATTGCTCTTCCAAGGTTTAAAAATACATATGCAGGTCTGTCTGTTTCAATCTGTCAAAATTCTATTTATCACATAGATTAAATTTTATTTTGAGGATGACACTTACGTATAGTTCTATTACAATTACAATGAAGGATGAGATTTACTGATAAGGATTCATAAAAGCACAGAACTAAGAGTAAGTGATGAGTCCATTGGCACCAAAAGCCCACTTTGCAAGAAGGTCACTGGAGAGATAGCTAAATTGCACACTCTTCTCATTGCACAGGAAGCCTAAAGCAAAGCTCCACATATTTTGATTGGTCTAATCATTGGTTATAACTTAGACTGGGAGCTGGACCACCTGAATATGGGCCAATATGCAGGCAAAATACAGGGTTCCTCAGATCAGGAGGAAGGAGCATGACTGTAACTAAGTGGTGATGACTGCTGCTGAGTATGAGGAAACTGAGCTGCAGTACAGAAACTCTCTACTGGTGTACAACAGGTAGGATGAGGTATACTGACTCCTGCAGCTGCACTGGCAGTGAAGATTTTTTCTGTTTTAATGCACTGTTCTGCAAAGAGAACATAGCAAGAGATGAGAGAATACTCATGACCATATTCATCATAAGAGATGTGTCAAAGGCTTATTCTAATATCAGGTGAGGCAGAAACAGAGACACAGTGAACTCTGGAAATCCAGGCTCTAAAACTCCACCTATCTTCATCTACTTAGAGCAACTAAGCACACCATTCAGAAAAAAACACTAAGTCATGTTTCTAAAAAGATCATGTCTTTTTAAGTAAAATTTGTTTACCTGTATGCATTCAATATTAATTCTTTCTGAATTACACTACAGAATACTGCAAGACATAATTTCTAATAAATCAATTAGTAATTGCTGATAAGAAGCTGTGAATCCAGTAACACATCAACACTTGCAAAATTTCTGAAAAAAAGACCCTTTCTTTTTATTGATGTTTTGGCTTTGCACAAACACTGGTAATGCATAGGTTACAGAAGAGATATCTGCATGACTTCAAAACGCTGCACTGTGCTGCAGCCTATTTCTACTAAAGTGTGTTGCTGCAGCAACACAAGCTATCACTTCTAGGCATGAAAAATTATTACTATTCATAGAAAGTCTAGAGAATCAGTGAAGTAGTGGACATGGTACTACATTTCACCTTTCTAATGCTAGAGACATGGCAGCTGAGCTGGTATCAACTGATTTCTGACTCTCCTTGTTCATTACCTTTAGCTTGGTAATGGATTTCTGAGAAACACTCCTGCTAGAAAACAACTACTGAATTTCCAGTTGCAAACCATGGGATCACCTAGGGATCTAAAACAGCTGCCAAACTGTCACAAATGAAAAGGGAATAGAATTCACAGTGAGGAAGACACACAGCTTAAGGAAAATTTAGCATTTCTGTTAGTTAAATTGCCTAAGACTTAAAGAAATACTGCAAAATGCTATCGGAAGGATGGGAAAATATCTCATATGACAAAAAAAATAATCTCACAGAACTGCAACTAGAGCAGTCTCACATTTTCAAGATTATAACCCATAGTTTATAGCTTATAATCAATGCTATGGCAGAGCAGTTCAGCAGAATGTGAGTTTACATATAAATGCACTCATTATCTATTTCCCTTCACACAGTAACTCTGAGTCTATTCTGATTTTCAAATATTAGCATTTTTAACAACTGCTGATTTTAACAAGTTATGCAAGCCCAGCTGAAACCATAAAAATAATCAGCAGTCTACAGTGAATCTGAGAGAAACAAAAGCATCTAAATGGATGTTTATGTAAATGATTTTAAGACAAAATCGAAGAGAGATACGTTTAATCTTGGAGCATGCATTAGCTTTGTATTAGACAAGTTATTCAGTTCATCCTATTACCTTATGCACTTTCATCCTACTGATTTGTCTTTACATGTCTTTATGTTTGCATGTTCTAAAGAAACCACAAATAGTTTGACAATACAGCTATGGATTTAAGTGAGAAGAAATATGTAAACAAATTTACCAGTACTGTATTTGATTGGCAACAAATGCAATACTCCAAGGCTTTTCCTTTTTTTTTCAGTAGATCAGAGCTCTTACCAGTAGGAAATTTCTGCTTGAAGCCCTTTTTAAGTGACTGTGAGCAAACAATTACATACTTTTTTTAAAAACTGCAAATCTTAGTCTTGAATTCATAGGAAATTCCAGTTATAGGGAACTTTCAACTGATTTTGCCAAGAACGGTTGGACCAGATGAACACTGAAGCTTCTTCCAACCTATGATTCTATAATTTTATTTTTTCCCCTCTATAATTTGTCTGTACTTAAGACATCACACCAGGGCTGGGCAGAAAATTACACAGAGCCTTGATATATAGACCACCTCACTTCACAGTTCTTATTTAAGAGTCTCAAATCCATCAACTTTCACATTATCTGACAAAACTAATTTACCAGTCAAATAAACTATGTAAATGAGTATTTAAAAGATTTGTACTGTTTAACTGCACCTATACAGCAAGTGTATGCTCTCATCCAGATTTCACTTAAAAATCATATTTCTAATTGGAATGGAATTTTTTGACTCATTGGAAGAACTCTGGAACTTCTGGAAAAATTCTTCAGAATTTCTATTTCAGCAAAAGCATAAAATCTTACCCATATTCCATGTGCAAAACTATCGTACCATTCTTCAATGTGAACTGAATTATATTATTGGAAACTTTCTCAATAATTATCTGTTTATTTAAGTTCTAAATGAATACTCTTGTAACTAAAGATTATATGTTATTATATAAAATATTCTACAGATAAAAATCAAAATAATTAAAAATACACCAATTTACTGACTTTCTTATGGAAATGGCATTTATGAACAGGTGGTTGAGTTCTTCATCTTATAATGGCTGCAGAAAAGATTCAGAGGTCAATGAAAAATGCTAACTTTACCTGGGAACTGATGATACGCTGTGATGAACGAGCAATATTAGCTGGCAGGCCAAAAAAGTCAGGTTTATCATCTTCTGGGAGGCTTTCAATAATATGACGATAATCCTGCATAAGAAGAAAAGAATAGACAGAATAGAGGGAACTTTTTATTCCACTCATGAAAATTAACAGCATATGCTGAAAAGAATTTCATTAAATACAGAGCACAACACAAATATTAAATTAAGTACATAAGACATGACGTATTATGATAATCTTATAGATTTCTTCATTTTATTTATCAGAACCAATCTTCTTTTATATAACATTTCCACTCTAAAAGACAAAAAAGCAATTCTGATTACAGTGATGCTATAAAATGAAAACAGAAATACACCAAGACTGTCCCTGAAAAGTAGGTACAATATTTCTGTTGAAAACTTAAAGGCAAGATTAATGACAATATAGAAAAAAATACTTCAGCATTTGGGGTTCTAATAAGAGTATAATACATATTTATAAAATTAAGAGCACTGACTTCTATTTAAATCTACAAAAATATTCACTCAAAGAAAGTGAAATACTTTAGATAAAAATAAGTTTGCATAATCATTGGAGATGCAGAATAGCATCAATAGTGGTTACAATGTAAGTCACTAGTGATGCTCTGCTGCACAAAACAAGATAGAGGCCTTGCAGACTAAGGTAGACTAATGGTGTTGGACATCTCTTTTATTGTGATTTAAAGTCAAAAATGTTTAAAATGTGAAAGTCTGGCTACACCCTGTTGCTTATGTGCCACGTGCATTTTGTCTTTGCTTGCAGGAGCACGTGCTGGATATGCACAATGCACTTTAACATGGAATCTCACTTCAGAGATAACAAAAGTAGCAGAACTCTACACCAGACACTGAGGAAATACTACTTGAAGACACAGAACCATAAATTCCTACATACATAATCATATAAGATATTGAGAGATATTAAATGCTGTGCAGGCTAGAAAAAAAGATTCGTCTTCTTGACCATATTATATCCAAGAACAGAGACCAGCCTGGTCTGTTTGTCCCTTCTGTTTTTATGATATTAACTCAGCAATCTATAGAAAATAAAAAATAATGGTCATAATAAAGTAGTAAAAAAAACCTAAACCAAACCTGAGCAGTCAGAATCCAGGTAAAGAATGCCAAATCACAGCAATTTACTTTAACTGAGATAATACTATTTATATTTGTTCATATTAGAGGTCTAGTCTGGAGTCCTCCATTAGAATGCAAGTGAATCCTAATCACAGTAACAAAAATAATTCTATTGTGAAAGGACAGGGGGACATCAGTTGTTTAGACTGTTGAATTCCTTCTCTTTTATTCTCTTTTACACTAGAGAAATACTGAAGGAGAATCAGAATCCATATTTATCACCAAATAAAATGTCATATACCCTCCATGGCCTCTCAACAGATTTCAGAACGTTGATGCATTTTGGAAGCAAGAAGGTATTATTCAGATTTTCCTGTTTCATCCAGAAGTTGTAGGAATATTTAGCAGTCTTTAAAAAATACTTTTATGTTAATATACTAATTATATAAAAACATAATTATATCTTTGTCATAAATTAACCCAATTTCTTTTACACAACTCTTCATAGCTAGGCTGCTCTGCACCACAGTCCAATCAGATACCATAAAAAAGAGGAGTAAACTGACAGAGTTAATGCTCCACACAAAAGAGATACTTTTCTGAAGAAACAGATGTATCCTTGGGATTGTAACTTGGGTTTTCTTTGTGGAAATAGTTCAAGAATAATTATTGAAAAAGAATTATTTTTAGGTGATAGAAGATGTGAACCTACCAAAATGCTGCAGGACTTCGGTAAAGAGATGGAACATGGGAAAGTACTCATCTTCTTGCCTCTGGTATTTAAACTTCCAATGATTCGTGAATTGAAAAGCTGCTCCAAGTAGGACCGAAGAACTCTCATATCAAAGTAATTATCTACACGACCTCCATAAATTGCATTTTCAAACAAGCCATGAACAAATTCCCACTGAAAATCTTTGGAACCTACGAATTAATTAATTAGTATTAGTTTTGTATCATTGAATAGCATTGCACTGTAAGCATTTCTTCTTGTCACTGCAGTTCTTCAGGGTAATAACTGATGAACACATCAAATAATTAATTTTTTTTAATCGTTCTTCTATATGACCAAATAGTAAAAGCTGCAGGAACTTGAAAGAGTTTGTAAATATTTGACATAGAAAAAATGAATACTTAGTGTGTTGCAAATGAAATATTAGAAATTTTGCTTTAGACTTGAAGTGCTTTTTGAACTAACTGGTTATATGCATTTCAGAAATTATGCTATTAAAATTTTAATTTTGTGTTTCTTTGTCGTAAATAAAATTTTATACACTATTTTCTACCACAGTACCATCTGATCTCATAAAATAAACCGACTGATTAAACCAAAAGCAGATCATGCTCCAAATAGGTAAGATTACTGGAAATGTCATCTTTCAAACACAAAGAGGTCCAAGATAGATACTCTGCAAATCATTATGAATCACAACATAGCAATAAATTAAAGCATGTTAATAATAATTTCCTGGTCAGGTTGACGTTGCATTAGACTACTCTGATCCAGACATATCCCATAAGTTCAAAGAAGTTATTTTTCCTCCATTCTATCATTGTTGCGCAAAATAACTACATGGCACAATGATCTACTTGTATCCTACAGCTTTCATGTGCAGGTGAAAGCTTGATCAGAAAGGTACTCCCTAAAGTCCTTGAAAGGGAGAAGTGGCAATTACTGTAAGTGGAGTTTACTGGTGGTAACTGTTGTTTCCTAATGCTTCAATCATTCCCTCATAAGAAAACATATTTTCACAGTCATAATTAATGATTATCATTGACATTAACTAATATTAGGAATTCCTACACTGGTTAACAGAACAATGAAGTGGGATCTATCTGATACTGAGTTTCAATATGAAGAACTCTTTCATATTCATTTCACAGTCAATTAATTTACTAAATATTTAGGTGAACTCACACTGAGAAGGAATGGACATGCAAGAATTCATCTTACAGGCAGCCCTGTATTTCCTATTTCTTCCTCTGGACTCAAGAAGCCGAGCAGCATACTCCCTGGGCACCAAGAATTATTGGTTTGCCCAATCACCCAAAAAATGGATTTATGATTCACTCTGTTTTACTAGTTTTGCTCACTGATGATGAGCTGTACAGCATCTCCACTTTTATATGAGTGTTATAGAAAGATAAAGCTCCTCATGCAACATCCCTACTAATGGGACTTTCCTTAAGAAGTGACTTACCTTCAAAGAGTCCATCAATAATGTCAAAACCAGCACGGAGATCAGACAAAGAAAATTCATAAAACTTGGTCCAACCCTATCATAAAAAGAAACCCAAAGAATTTAATTAGTGATCATTTAATCAAGGATGATAATGAAGTAAAATACCAGTGTCATGTGGTCACTGAATGCTGTATAATACTTAAGGAAAAAAAAAAAGAAACAACCTGTGTCCTCTAAAGTGCATTTTTTGAAAGATATAATAGCAGTAGTATAAAAAAATTCAGTTGTAACAGTGCATTTAATTTTATATACTTACAAAAACCAGAATCCATTGAGTATGGGAAATATAAACTTAAGGTTATTTTATTTCCTGTCAATATTTACTTCAACTAAAACTTGCTGACATCTGAGACTAGATCATGCATTGAATTACAATTTTTTATTTCTGAGGGCCTTTTTGCATTTCAACATACAGACAGGATTTTCATTAATAGAACTGATTCTTCAAATACAGTCTTTAAAATACTCCCATCACCTTACTCTTTAATTCATGTCACATATTGTCTGACAAAAAAAATTATTAATTCCTGCTACTATTACCATAAAAATGCTGACCATAATATATATTTCAATCATTTGCAGTTTGTACCTCCTTTTTGTTCTTGGGGCATTTGTTTTTATGTAGCAGGAATGCATACTGTGTATGTAATTCTCACAAAAAGCTTTCAGTGTAAATGGATAAGTGTAAATAAATACTGACATATGAGAAATCATTTAGGAAATCCAAATTTCAAGGGTATATCCTGTTGCTCTATCTTTTTACAGTGTATTTTGCAGATGGATGATAGCATAGCAACACTGCACATGATTCATGATGAGAAATGCAAATGTGTCAGCAACATGCACATGGTCCAGTGAGATGAATACAGCCTGAGGTCAAGACTGCAGCTGCTCCCCAGGCCACAAAAAACTATCCACCAGCCATCCTGAAGGTCATATTCTGGAAAGATGCTCATAACAGTACTGTGTTGGGGTTTTAAGACAGATCTGTACATGAACCCAAAACAACTCAAATTCATTATAAAATGCAAGAGCTTCTACCTGAGATTAGCTACTGTCCATCAATGTTAATACAAAATAATTCTGAAATAAAAACCCATCACTGTATACACATTTGTGCAGCTGAATTAAAGAGAGCACCAATCCTGTCTTGTGTTACTTAAAAAACTGGTGCTAAATGAACATGATTTTGAACAAGAACAAAGGAGCATTCATTCAGTTTACCACTTTAATTATTTTCACCTACTGTACTTCTTGAACATCATACTCAAAAGCCTTTTTGGTTGCAATAGGCAACCAACCTCAAAAAAATCACAAAGTCAAAACCAGCAAAAAACTCTCAAACTTTCCAGACTATGCCAAATCAAATCCTTCAGATGACAAAGTAGTTTCATATCTAGTCTATACAGAATAAAACAAACAAGACATAAAGCAGTTTGCTGTTTGGTGTTTATTTTGGTCTTTTAATTTAAGCATCTTGCAGCCAGAAAAAATGTTCACTTAATCAAAAATTTAGCTAAGGCAAAATGCATCTCTGAAAATCGTTATAATACTTGCAAGAAATTAATCATCTCCCTTGTTCTTCCTTCTCCTTGAAGGAGTTTGTATGAAGAAATTGTAGACAATGTCATCTCCTCCTTCCCTCTAGTGTCTCTTTTCATTCAACTGTGTTTCCATAATATTTTTGCCTGTCCCAAGCAAACAGGATTCACAGAATCTTTTCCACACTTCTGTAGCAGTATCACTTAGTTCATGAATCACAAAATAACCCCATGGAGGCAGAAGCAATTTTCAGAGGGACAGGAACTGAGGTTATCAGGATCTTATTTTGCAATGAATTCAGAGACAATAAAGGCAGCAGAAATATACAAGTTCATCTCATTTCTGAATATGACCCAACATATACATGATGAAAAATACTTCTAAGTATAAAAGCTAATAAATAGGGAAAATTTTTTACAATATAGCAAATAAATTACTACCTGAGGGATATAATTTCTCCTTTCTTGGCATACAGCATGAAACCATGCTAAACAGAAGAGAGAATGTGCTCTAGACAAATTTCCCTTTTTGTTGATTTGTTCTGGTGTCCAAGATTCATAAGTTCGCAAGAGATTTTTTTTGAGGCCTGGAGGTGCCTGCATTGGAAGGAAAAACACTGTTCAAGACAGAAAACCTGGTATTTTTATGTGCTATTTTCTTAGATTATAACCTGGAATTTGTAACTTAATGAAATGACAAACAGTACTTAATAGAATAAAATGTAACAAGGAAAATGTTTGTAATAAATGGCCTAAAACCAAAATGATTCTATAGTGAAAATAGCCATACTGAAGGAAATGGTAACCAGGACCAACTTATAGGACTGCACTACACTAAAATAACTTAGTGGTAGGTAATGTTCACAAGCACTAGAAATAACTGCATTTAAGGCGTAGGCAGTAGCCAAAATCAAAGTGCTTAAAAGTAAAAACCACTGAATACTCAGCCATTCTCAAATTATTTACAAGTCTGAAGACAAACATGAATTTCAGAGATATTGAAACTACAATTTTGTATTTCTAAAAATATTTGGTTTTTGTTGTTCTTTCTTTTTTTTTGAAAAATGGCTTTTAGTGTTTCCATAAATTACCATTGTTGCTTCTGACAAATAATTGCAAAATATTGTAGTAAATTGACTTTTTTTAATATCTGTATCTTCATTGGTAACATTCTACATACATTAGAACATACTACAACCATACAATAATTAAATACCTTTTGCAAAGTCATTGCCTATCATGTAGGTAACAAAATATTAACTGCAATTGGAAAGGGAAAAAAATTATTTAGAATATTGCATATGTGCAAATTTCCAATTATTCCAAAGATAGTGAAATGACTAACACAGTATTGCATCATTGAAGACCTCAATATAAGCAAGAAGGTACTGCAAAAACTTTAAAATACCTGCAATCAATGTAAAAGTGTAACTATTTCAGACTCAATAAAGTCAGCAACATTGGACTCTTAAAGGTCAAGGTTTCCTGGATTAGCTGCAGGCAAAATCTCCAGACTCCATTATCAATGGAAGACTTAAAAGCACTCCTACTAATGATTTCCATTTTGGACATCACTACTTAAGTGCATTCATGATTAGACTACTTTCCAATCAGTTAGAGGAACACAGTCCCAGTTATTCCTTAAACTGAGCCATTTCAAATGCAAAGCTCTCAATTTTGAGAAAAGGCTTTTAACTGTATGTTGGGCTGTATGGAAGGAGAGCGAGTTTTTGTTGAAAGAGTCCAGTGAATATAAAGCTCTAAGGCCAAGAAGGAAAATAAGGAAGAGAAACTGGGATTCTGTGATCTTCAGATGAGGCTATTCATCAAGGAGAAATTCCTTGTTTTCCATCCCTGTAACAACACTTGAGTAGATTTTTAAGAAAAAGTGATTAAACACACAAAATAATCAGGAGCACAAAACAGAACAACTAGTTTTCCGATGTAAACTTATTTTCAGCTCATACTTTCATTTGAAAAAGCATCTAGGAAAAAATAATCTTTCAAGGTAAACTCGTATTTTTTGTATTACATGTAATTGAAATATAAGGTAAAACCATTTATACTATCTAAACATATAGCTTGTTATACATCAAGGTGCATTCAATGTAAGAATCTAATAAAAGCTTTCCAGACAGATCTTACTTCATAAGTTATTTTCAGACTTGATTGAAGCAAAATGGGAGTAAACTTTGGATGAACTTCCGTAGTAAGCCAAAGACGAAAGTTTGGTTGAGGATGTAATGTATTCAGTTCCTATTAAAGAGATGTTATATATTGAAATAGTCATTGAGGTGATTGGGGTTTTTTTATACATAGAACAGTATTTACAAAATTATAATATCCTGGATTAGAAAGTTAGGTTTATTTAAAAAATCGACAGTTGCTTATACACATAAGGTTATAGTTCAAGATGTATTGCCTCCACACATTCCATATCATTGCTGTGCTCAAATCTGAAGTTCATTCTAGCTGTGTCAAAATATTTGCACCTTTCTCTTAGATACTAAATTCAGGACATAAAAATATAGAGCAGTTCTTTACTTCTTTTAAGTACAATAACACCAGAAGGCTACATCAAAAATGATGAAGGCTTGCAATGTGGGCTGCATATCAACAACAAATCTAAATGACTTTCAACACCAGTATAGCTATATTAATTTCTTTTTCTTCAAGTATTTGTTGCATGAATCCTTCATGTATCATGATTCACAGAAAACTGAAGATTGGAAAATTGAGTTCTAAGAGAAATACTGTCAAAAGTTATTTCAAATATAAAGGCTTCACAAAAATATATAATTATTGAATATATGGAAACACGCTGCTGGTGCTTTATGCTCAGTTGAAACCCACACATTTGTCATCAAAGACACCAAAGTTGCCTGACTAGTGGTTTCAGAACAAAGTCAAGAATTTTGTGTATCTGTCTTGGAAGAAATTTAGCTCAGAAACTTCTTGAAAGACTTTCTCACAAGTCATTCATTCTGATAATCTCTAGGCCGTAATTATTATCATTTTGTTTTCAGTGCTTTTAGAAAAGAAAATAATCTGAAAAACTGTTACTTGTTCAGCTATTTAAGTAAAATGACAACTGTAAGCAGTACATAGTATAATGGAATTGTGAAGCTTGGAAGGAACCACCAGAGACTTCCTAGTCCAACTCTGTGCTCAGAGCAGAGCCAGATACAAGTTGCCCAGACCTGCAGCCAGTCAGGTTTTCAGAATCTCCAAGGATGGAGACTCGGTAGCTTCTCTAGGCAACTTGTTCCAGTGTTTGACCACCCTCACACTAAAATAAGTTTTATCATATATTTAAATAGTATTTCCTGTATTTTAGTTTATGCCCATGGCCTCTTGTCTTGTCATGGGATACCACTGAAAAGTGTCTGACTCAGTCTCCTTTATTCTTTCCCATCAGCCAATACACAAAATTCTGATTCCCTTGGAGGCTTCTCTTTCCCAGGCTGAACAGACCCAGTTCTCTCAGTTTCTCTTTGTATGATACATGCTCCAGTTCCTTCATCACCTTTGCAGCCTTTTACTGAACTGGTTCCAGTATGTCCATGTCTGTCTGCACTGGCTAGCCCAGTAGTGGACACAGAACTCCAGGTGTGTCTCACCAGTGCTGAGGGGAAGGACGATCTCCCTCCACCTGCAGACAACATTATCTAAAACAGCCCAGGATGCCAGTGATCTTTGCTGCAAAGTCATTTTGCTGGCTCATGGTCCCCTTCTGACCCACCAGGACTCCCAGACCTTTTCTACCAAGCTTTTTTTCAGCCAGTTTGTCCCCACACTGTTTGGGTGGCTGGAGTTACTTTTTCTCATGGGAAGCACTTGCCATTTCCCTTTGCTGACCTTCACAATGTTCCTGTCAGCCTACTTCTCCAGTCTATCAAGGTCCTTTTGAATGAAAGTACACTCATCTGTTACATCAATCATTTCCCTCAGGTTTTTTATCATCTCTGCTAGCTGAGGATGCACTTTGTTCCATTATTCACCTCATTAATTAGGATGTTAAACAATGTTGGTCACAGTATCAATGACTAGAGCACAATGCTGATGACTGGCTTCAACTGCATTTTTAAATGCTGAAAGTAACACTTTGAGTAACATAATTAGGCCAGTTTTCAATCTACCTCACTGTGGTACACTTGGGTCCACATTCAAAGACTGTGAGACCTGAATTTCTGTACCTGGATGGAACTGACTTATGAATATGCAGCAGTCTCTTGAGAGGATGTTCAAATGTAAGAATTACATAGCCTCACACTTGCTAATGGTATGCAAAACAGGCAAGGGGATGTGCAGAGTCAAACATCAGCAGATCTTAGTATATATTAAGCTCAGCAAGAAATTTAACACATTCAGTATTACGTTCATGTGGAAAGAGTAAGACCCTCCTGACATGTATATCCATATTTTAATACTTTCAAGAACTGAAATTCTGTATTCAGCAAGGAGCTTACAAACATTTCATTACTGTTGACTGTCTTGTTCAGACTACATGACAAACACATCAGTGCTATCTTGCTTTGCCTTTCCATTTTTTCAGAATGGATTATAGGAATGCTGAAGGTACATGCCACATGTTTACTGTGAGACAAATGACAGACTCCAAGCTCATGCCCATGGACAATGCTTTACAAAAATCATTGAAAACTGGAAAATTAAGACTGTAGTAACTGTTGAAGGAATTCCATTATTTTCTTCTGAATTTGTTTTGAGGATTTCATGGTGATGTTCATGAAAAGTATATCATGTAAAATCAATTTTAATTAGCAAGTTAGTGATTTTATATGCCAAAAGTGCATGTTTCTATAAAAAATGAGACATTTTAATTTCAAATTAGCAAAAACCTCCTAGTGACTCAGCCTGAGTCTGCACTTCATAAAAAAAAAAAAAAACTACTTAAAAGAAAGTCCTAGAACTAAGGGGGGGAAAATTAAATTCAAGCATACATAGATTCATAGTTCATGAAAAAACATGGATAGTACCCCATAAAATACCAGAAGTTCTAACTGGAGCATTTGGTCACTCACTGTGGTAGAAATACTGTACATTGTACAAAAATTAAAGCACTCACACAAAAAAGGGAGCTGCTTAGATCGGAAGCAGTTCACCTTATTCACAACTGAGAAAACCACAAAAGTACATTTTTAAACTGCAATTTTAAACATCACCATAGAAATGCCTGAAATGCTTCTAAAAGGTTGCATACTAATTTTGTCTGGTTTCCCGTATCATCTTCTCTATTCACCCTCACCTTCTCCAATACAGGAAGCCAAGATGTAACGAGATGCAAGTTCTTCAAACACAGCCATTCTCCATTCTGAGCACATTCTCTTAAAGTTTGAATAGCCAGGTCAGCTTGGCCCTGGCCCATGGCAATCTGAAATGACAGACACAGTTGTATCAAGAATCGCTCATACCTCATTCAACAGTTAAATACAAAATCGTGTTTTCAAGTTAGGAATACATACGTTAAAAAAGAGAGTACTAAAGACAACCAGAATTTTCTCTAATGTGATAAGTTACTAAAGTAGGGAAAAGATTAAGGAAAACAAGTATTTCTTTGCACCTTATCTAACCAATTTCTGTACAAACAACATTACCTAGTCTTTTAATGGAAAAAACCATACATCACTTGGTGACAGTGATTATATTCTCTAGGAAGTCAAAAAGTAATTTAAATAAAAATGACTAAGGTGCATTACTGCAGAACTGCAAATATAAGAGAGAAATGAGAACTAAGTTTCTTTTGTCTAGAAGTTAGGAGTACTTCCTATGAAGAGAAATACTCAGTTTTGCTGAGATGTATGAATAGTTTAACATATACTCCATTCTTCACTTTTTATAGTACCATATTAGTTTTACCTTACAATCTATTTGGGAGATAAAGATAACAAAAAACCCTGAACCAAACAAGTTGAAAATAAAGAGGTTTCAGCCAATGTGAAAGGTCTTGTCTTGGTATTTTGATTCTCTGACTAAGTAGAACTGTCCATAATATCTTAAAATAATTGAAAATAGCCAAAAGAAGACAGCTGAAAGTCACTAACAATATAGTAGCAGACGGTACAAATTTAGCACTCTTTTCCTTATCCCATGTGAGAAATTTATCAGCAGAGAAGAAAATTCTATCTTTTATGTTCCATTCAAATTACATGAGAAAGTGTAGGAAAAAAACCAAAAAATATTCTCATTAGTGTTACAACTTTCAAGTGATTTAACTTTGAGTCCTGATCCTTAACTGAATACCATGCTACGCTGCATTTTCAAAGTCCAACATATAAAGGATATTTAGAGATAAACATGAAAATCCATGTGGCAGAGTAAGAAATATGCATTCTGCGATGTTCACAGCTAGATAAGATAGCAGCAGGATCTAAATATTTACAGTTTGATGGGAAAAATATATTATACCCGTTTATGTTCCAGGAAAGGAACAATTTCAAGGACTATTTAAAAGCAACATTAAACTCGACATTTTCCATTTCTATGCCAACCAGTTATCAGCTAGATAAAACTTCCCTCCCCTTAATATGTCAAATGACAGAAGGAAATAATATTTTTGAGAAAGTTAAAAAGCATATAGGTACTGTGTATTGGGAATATTAGGAAACCACTTGATTAATATAATCATTTTAATTGGAATGGATCCTGGAAGGTATCTAGTCCAATCTCCTGCTCAAAGTAGGGCCAGGTATGAAAGATTAAATCAGGAGCTAAGGGCTTTGTCCAGTGGATTCCTGCAAACCTTCAACGATGTAAAATATCTCAAAATATTTTACAGAATTTCATGAAATACCTAAGTATTCACAAACACTGAAGACCGAATTTGTGTTTTGTATCGAAGAAAGAAATGTGCAAATCCTATAAGCAGAGGAGATTATGAAGTCTAGTTTTTAGTGGGTTTTGTTTTTTTCAGTTACTCCACACCAAAAAAGCTAATGCTGCAGCACGTATAACAATTCTCAGCCTCTTTTGTTCTTTTCCATCCATCTTCTCATTTTTTCCTTCTCCACACTGGAGCAATGTCTCTTATTTGGATTCTGCTTTTGAGAGCACGACTAATGTGTGTCTCTTCTCCAGCCCATTTTGCCAGTGGAATGAGAAGTTAGTGTCAAGACAGGTGGGAACAACAAAACACCACAGACACCAAACTATGATTTTACTTACTAACTTTCTTGGAAAACAAAGTAAAACAGATATTACTACAAACTTTTACACATTGTGGGCTTTAATCACCACACTTATCTAAGACTGACCTGATGGTAGCACTCAGTATTTCTTTCAACACTGGCAAGTTCCTGTAATTCTTGAGAAGGATCAGCACCAGGAGAAATTATTATCAGGATGGGCTCAATTTCCAGTGTCTCTTTATACAGACGTTTCATATTCAGAGGTGATGGAGATAATTCTTTTATTCCTATAATTAGAATTAGAATTATTATGGAAATAAAGTGACTATACATGATGGAGTGCTTCATTATCCACTCAAGAGTTCATCTGGCTGTCAAGAGTTCTGTTCATGAGACACCATAAAACCAGTTTTAAAATGAAGAAAATATCCTTACAACATGCAGGTAGGTATAAGGCACCCCATATTGAGAAGAAAAATATTTCTGGATTTCCAGCTTGACAAATTGCAGTCTTCATTTAGGGTGTAGTCTTGAGGAAAACATACAAAGAGAGAGAAGTGGAGTGAGAAGCTATGCTATTTGCTAGAAGTCACTGCAGTGTGTATGTCCACATGCAGAACTTCTCTCTTTACTGCTTTGAGAGCCTTAACTATTCGGCTTACAAGGTTCTTGGTACTATGATTACTTACAGCTATTATTTGTTTTAATATACAACTTAAATGTCTAGAATGCTGACCTAGTAAAGGCAAGGTATTTATACATGAGGCCAAAGATATATGTATAACTGTATCATAAATTAAATAGTGTTAACCATATATTTTCATGCATCTTTAGACCAGCATTTAACCAATGTAGCATTGGGTGCAACAGGAAATCAGAACATACAGTAAGCCAGAAGAGTCCAAATCAGTGACATCTATGCCACAACTACTAAAAGATGCAATACACACTTCCTTGAGGATGCAGTCTGTTTTCAGACTTGAGCTATTGTATGTTGCACACAGAATAATGCCATATAATTTGTACCATAGAATCATGGAACAGTTTGTATTGGGACCTCAAAGATCATTTGGTTCCAATCCCCCACCATGGACAGGGGCACTTTCCACTAGATTGAGATGCTCAGAGCCCTGTCTAGCCTGGCCTTGAATGCTTACAGGGATGGGGTATCCACAACTTCTCTGGGAAATCTGTTCCAGTGCCTCCCTAGAAAGAATTTCATCCTAATATCTAATCTAAATCTACTCTCTTTCAGTTTGAAGTTCTTCCCTCTTGTTCTGTTACTACATACTTTCTTTTGAGCCCCTTTAAGTACTGGAAGGCTGTTACCATGGTGCATTTCTGTATAGCATGTAAAATAAAGAAATAAGCATGCTATACAGAAATGCACCAGGTCAGGTGTTACAAAATACATTCGTAGAAAATTCTTGTGAACATTGTCTTTAAAAGAAATTATTTGACTCTCTCTTCACCCATAAATTTCAAAATATAGGTAAAAGGTGAAAAAAGAAATAAAAGGTCTGGATAAAACAGAATTGAAAGGCTTTCTTTTAGGATATACAGCTCTTTTGGAATTCATTTTTTCTCACAGGAAAGCTGCCAAATGAGATTGGAAATTTAATGGCTTCCTTTAGAACTATGTGAAACAGTTTGTTTAAGTTGTTTCAGGGCAAGGACACTCAAAAAGACAAGGCAGAAAAAACTATGAAAAAATATTCATACAAGCATGACATTTTTTATTGGTTAGAAAGTGCTAGTCAGGATTTTGCCAATCTTACTGATACACATGAAAAATCTGTGGCTGATTTGTGGATAATTTACTGGTTTTGAAAACCCAGATGGAGTCAATGGTATTTTGCCTTCCTTGGTGAGGCTGTAGCTTCACTCATCAAAAACATTCCCTTGTGTGGCATTCCTCCAAGGAACTGGCCCCAACACAAGTAATTTATGTAATACATTAAGATTTGGAAGACAGTTGGCAAGCAAATAAATTTACTCTGCATTCAGTTCCCTGCAGGTTTTTGAGCCACACACACTGTAGATCACTCTTGTCATTTGAGTCCAGCAGGCAGGGACATTGTCAGCATGGGCCATGCCACCATGACCCACTACCTCTATCTACTAATAATGCTTGACAGATAAGCTATGCCTTAACGCTGAAAATCCCAGTTTGGCTGACAGATATGGAGTCAATTTTGAGCAAAAAATGATGTTCACAGACAGCATAAGGGAGTAAGATAAAGTGACTTTTAAAACTTACAGTGCTTACCCTGATGAGACACTCAAAACTGCTAAAAACTGAAGGAAGTTTTTTCTGTGCTGTACTGCAATATTAAGATTATTTGGCATACAGGTTTCAAACATTGGATATAACAGATATGAGAGAGGAAATTGACTGACTAGAATAAATAGACAACAGTAGCATTGAACCACTCTAAATCATGTGTATTTTTAAACAGACAGTAAAGTATTACAGACCAAGAGCTCTACAAATATAACTGATATTAATGAAATAATATTTTAAGACTCAATTTATAAAATCACAAACCTAATGGTCTTTAAATGGTAAATTATATAAAATAACATTTATGGAAAATCTAAGTCTTAAGTAGAGTGCTGCAGTGTTAAAACTTAGAGAAAACCAGTTATGTTCCTTTCTTGATTACTCCAGTGTTCAAGAATTAATTAAAAGAATTTGACAGATCTTTTTATTGTATTTTCAATCACTGTGCAGAATAAACCAAACCATGTTAAAAGCACTTATAAGAATATTTTACAAGAACAAAATCAGCAAACCATTTACAGTATATTTTCATACACTAAAACTTAGGGATTCCATAAGAACTATAATATAAGAGAGGAACATAGGACAAAAAAACCTATTTAATTGTTGTGCAGAAATACCCTGGTAAAAATTTAACTTACCTAGGGCTTTACATGCAAAAAGAGCCATGGCACTCTGTAGTCTGTCTGGTCTGACAGCCTGGACCACAAGTACCTTAAAATAAAATATATTCAGAGGAGATGAGTTATATATAGTGATAATTTAAAATGCAGCACTCTTATAAGAAGGATGAATTCTTTGAATTTATCTTCAGAACAAAGTTATTTTCTCTGAATATCTAGAGCTATCTGATCATTGCTTTCCAAGATAATCGACTGTAATTGTCCTTTTCTAAGTAGTTTGTTCTATCAATAGAATCAGAAGATAGATCTATACCCAATGTCCACTTGTAAGCTACAAACTTTTCTACAATATTTTAGAAGAAAAGTAGCTATGTGGGTAGCTGGAATGACAGAAAGCACACTTAGCTTTATACTAGCATCTAAATTCTGTGCACATATATAGGCAGCAATGTCCTACTTGGAATAGAAATATTTCTAGTGTCAGTTCAAACTAATTTATGAGTGGCATATCAATCTAACAATGTAGTTTCAATATATTTCATAAACAGAAAATTCTTAATACTTTCTGTACAAGAAACAAGATGCACTGATCATTCCAGATTTACTTTCCTATAAATGCAGACATTTTCTGACAACACACTGCACACATAAGAAGTGGTCTTCAGCATTTCATTGAATGAAATATGACTCAGAAAAATTCCTTTCCAAAAGAGTTTGTTCCTAAATTGCATCCATGCTATTTCAGAAATTTCCCTCCTCCACAAAAAACTCCAAATAGACAGTAGCTAAGAGCCAATCAACATGAAACTATATTGTCGAATACCCCATCATTCTCTGGATGTTTTTATATAAAGTAACTTCAAAAGAAAATCACAGCATAATTTGAAAGTAAGTAACAACATCTTTTTTCCACAAACACAAGTGTTTATATTTTTCTCTTTCAGTGGAAAACAACCTTCAGGTTGAGGAAGGAACTTGCCTTTCTCATATTCTTGGTGTGTTCTTTAGCACCAGCTTTTCAGAAGTCATTTTTCATTTCTTCTATTCTATAGAAGCAGAGGCTGCTACTGCATTTTGTGTCAGATGTGTGAGCTTGCACATTCAGTGAAGTAAGATACTCAACAAGCTGACACATACAGTAGTAACAAAGCAACCATGAAAGAATTTTAATACCTATTCATAAAATTAATTCTGTGAATATTTCTAAATAACTTGTTAGCTTAGAGGGTGTACTCAGTTGTAGCTAATATATCAACACTAAAAAGACTCAGATAACAGAGAAATAATATGCACTATAGTAAAAAAATATAGAATTCTTAGATTGAAAAAAACAAAAAAACAAGTTAAACTGCAGGACAATGTAGATATTGTCACTGCTTATAATTCGATCAGATGTAAAATATACTTTCACTGGTGAAGTCATAATTAATATTATGAATGGAAAGATTACCTGCTGAAACAAGGAAATTCTTTGTACAACAGGAGACGGAAAGTCTTGCTCACATACAGAGCTCTGAGAAAAAGTGCGCCACAGACTTTCATCTTCAAAGCAAAGTGTCTGATAGAGACCTGGGAGAGAAAGCTATAAAACAAATATTGTAGATTTAACTGTAAAGAAGAATAGTCACTTGGGCATTGTATATTTTAATTTATTTCCAAATATCACTATGACCACTACTGTATGAATCACAAAATTCAATTTTATCCTTGGAGTTAGGGAAGAGTACATTTTAAAATTAACCACTTGTTTACCTATTCCCTGGAAAGACTAAATCTATATTTGCACTCTAACTTTAGTTTTAAACCTTAAGGTTCTCTGATTTTAAACTCTGGGCTTTACCTTTCCTCTAATGATATCAGCTATCTGGTATCAGTAATGGCTTGCTATCAGTGCATGCTACTGATTCACCCAGTTACTCAATTTCTGTTTGTTTGTTTAAACCTCTAACTATTATGCTTGCCACACCATTATTGTGATTATTCCTGATTTCTGATTAAAGAGAAATTAAATAGTGAACTCTGGTTTTAGCAAAAAGCGTCCTTGCCAAAGAGCAGTCAAGGGGTTTTTACTTGCTGCTGAGCTACATGCAGGAGGAGAAGAGGCTAAGACAGAATTTCAGGACTAATATTTTCCTTTAGTACTCTTCAGGAGCACAGGACTTCAACATTGACCAATGCAAGAAAGAGTTTTTGTTTTAGTTCAGTCTGAGCAGTCACAAACTCTGTAACACCTATAAAGATGTACAGAGAAATCTGATGAGGAGTATATTAATTTTTGAAGCAACAGTTTATGGCTTTTAATACAATATGAAGTGATTTGTGAAAGTCATTACACTAGTGAAATCTACAACTAAATATTGTTTGCAATTTTCTTCTATCATCCTATCTATAAAAATTTTAGAACTTGGATAGATTTGCAGTACTTTCTAATCTCAGTAAGATGACAAGTTCACTCACATGCATTGAAATTCATTACAGACAGGGTAGAAATGTTCATGAAAAAGGCTCAGAAAAATGAGATTAAAATAAAAACAAAAAAACCCTTTGGTCTTTTTTAGGCAACTATATATTAAGCCATGGTTTCTGGAAGATAGAATAAACAGCTTAAAACAACGAAATATTTTGTTCTGACAAATAGATATCTGAGTATTCAAGCCCAAATTGCTATCTGCCAAAACCAAAGTTCTTTAAATTGAAATTCAAGAGACCACATGATGTGTACCTTCAAAGATGCTACTGCCCAGACTCGGTCCTGTTCTATCCAAGAGGGAACCTGGTCACGAGCGCTTCTTTGTGAATCCTTATGGAAGCAAGTTATATCACACATGTAAGCTACACAATCTTTTATCAAACACTATATTCAGTAATAATATTGTGAAACCCATGTTTTTTATTAAAAACATTCACAACAGCAATCTTTCTGCCAACTTTTGCTAAGTTCATAAATGGCATAACAAAATATTTACTACCAAAATATTTAAATACGAGACATAATGTTCAGCTACTTGAGCTTGAAAATACTTTACCCATTTAGAGTATCCTTATAATATTCTCAATTCTAAGTAATTTTTTACTAATAACAAGTGACACAAATGACTGGCTATCTGCATAGGCACTCTGAGAAACTGGCTTCAAAAAACAACTCCATTGCACATATTCGCAATCATGAAGATGGCTCTTCACACAAAGAGCCAAACACCACTTCTGAACATCTCTGCACTGGTAATTTGGCAACAGCTTTATTTTTCTGCTCTTTAGATGTTTGGCTTGGAGGAAGTTCTAAGGATGAACAACACTGCTTAAGCTCCAGTGGAATTTCTGTATTCACTATATTATTGTTATCAAAAGATCTTACAGTACACATTAACCAGTCTGAGGAGTCTCTGCATGGAAATGCATTTGGATCTCTCAAGGAGTGAGCAACTTCAAGAGTAATCTTAAATGCTCAGCAGAGAAAAACAGAAGCTTTCTTGTGAAAGGGTATCTCAGCCATGAGTTACAAAGTCTGAGAAACAAAACTAGGAAATTTGGAAGCAATTGTAGGAATAAATTTGACATGGGTCTGCAGTATACATTCCATTTGGGCTGAAGAGCACACAAGCGCAATCTTTCCAAAACCTATGGATTGTGCCTTAGATAGGGTAGAGGTAAGACTGGTATTAAATTCCATAATACAATCAGATCTCACATTCCTTGAAAATGGCCTACAGCAAGAAATACTTGACAATCACTCAGTTCACAGACATTTAATTGAATTACAGTGACTCCAGATAGATGAAGGGGGACTTCTGCAGTAACACTGAAATGCAAAGCCTGTAGTTGAGCCATCTAATGGCTAGAGAAACTGGATTTCAAGGATCATTTTAGCAACCAGCTGCCTGAGAAAATGTACTTAAAAGTACAACTCTGACTCTGGGAGAAGGAGGGATTCAGAAATACTGATTTTAGTTACAAAAGAGGACTGAAATCCTCCTCAAACATGCAATTTCAAATTGCCATCCTGGTCACAGAAAAAATAAAAGAAAATACACAACAAAGGCAAAAAGATATTCAAATTAAAAAAAACTACTCGCCATGTTCAAAAATTCTTTAATAAGTTTATATTACTATGTGAACAGTTACGTTTTTCTTTAATGTATGAATACAATTAATTAAACAACATAGTAAGAATAAAACTTTAACTTTTCAGGATTAAAGTAAGTGTTCCTTATTTCAAAATATGAAAAAAAATATAGCTTACTGATTTTCTGATGGTGTCTCCAATGATCACACCTGTAAAAGTCTCCCATTCCTGGGTGGAATAAATGAACAACTCAGATAAGTCACAAGACACCTTTAGGAACTAAGATTAATATGTAGTAGCATGTAGACAGAGTACGAAGATAAACAAATTAAATGCTAGATTCTGAAAGAGTTCCAAGACATTTTTTTAATGTCTTGCTAGGAGATGCTACCAGAATGTAATTCCTCTTGCAGAATTCAAGCTAAGTGGCTGCAGTGCTTTATAAGAAAAAAAAAAGCAAAGGGGAAATTCTACACTTTCTCAGCACCCACAGTTCCTACCCAGACTGCCCAACTACAGACTATCAGGAAGCAGCAAATGTGGCTGGCAAGGACACACATCCTGCCTGGTGGGGCATCAGCAGCCCACACAGAACAGGTAACTATAGAAACCATGACTGAATTTATGTATCATTAAAACTTTTAGACTTTGTATATGTATCCAGGCAGACAATTTTAAATCATTTAGCCAAGTATTTAAAAGCACTAGAAATTACATAATCCTGTATTTGGAGGTGGCAAGAAACAGACCAAAAATTCTTCATAAGTACTGAAATTTTGCATAAATAATATCTATATTCTATGATGAAGATTTTTTCATTAAAGAGAATAGTAACAACAGAAATGTAAAAGTACATTGACTAAGAGTAATACTGCTGATACATATCCCAGCGTAATATTTTGCCTCCATCAGTCTCACTGAGTCTTGAAACAGCTCCCCCTTTCAGTTACAAACTGATGCTCATCTCCCAGTTACAAAGAAAATGCTTGTGCACACAAAAATGCACAGAGCATTTTTTGGTTTGTGCAATACTGTTATGAAGAAAAGAAGTAGTACAATATACAGGGAATATAAAACTACCTCAGAAAAATCTATACATATTGATTCAGAAAGAGAATGTCCCTACTGAGAACCAAGGCATTCTACAGTATATTGTTGAAGTTGTACTATAAATTCCATATTACTATGCAAAAAAATATTTAAGTGCAGAAGGTTGAATTCTTTTGAGACAGGGAGTTAGAATACTAAATTCTCTAGCAGCGTATTAAACAATTCCTAGCCTCATCACATTAAAAGCTTTAGAAGAAATAATTTTAAAATAATAACCACTTCAGCTTCATTTTCTTCACTAAATATTTTGTACAAGCACACTTCTCTTAACAACTTAATGAAAATAACTTTTACCTTTCAGAGAAATAAAAAAATTATTGGTATTATTTTCCTGTTTTCTCTCTTGAGTATTCAGCTACTGTAGAAATATGCATTATATATAACCTAGATTAAGCTGTCTAAGAGCTGTAATAGCTGATGGAACTGCATGCTAAACAATAGAAACCAACACTGTACTTTACAAACACGTAAGAAGCCAGGATTTAATTTAGTCAGAAAACTATTTGCAGGTTGCTGCCTTCATGACTTTAGAAACTCAAGAAAGATAAAGCAACGTATTTTCAGAAGCTCAAATAAAATAATAAATATCAAATAGCAAACTTTGGATAATGAAGAGCAGCCAGGATATACTTCTGCTAACAAGATGAGTTATCTTTATGAGGCCACATCATTGCTTTGTCAATCCATATGTCTACAATGAAACTATTTATTCATTGGAGGGTTCCAAACAACTTGATTTGAACCTTGTACCTTAAGCACACATATTCATATAATCAAGTTCCATTACTTCCTTCAAATGTATTATCTGATTTTTACCTTCACCTCTATAATGGACTCTATTGAACTGACATCTACTATCATTTGATGTCTCTTCTGGTCTCCAGCTTCTAGTACAGAAAGCCATAGTTTTGTCTCTCCATTCCATGGAGGTACTTTAGATAATTAAATGTGTCTTGACTCAGGATAATCAGCTGTGTTTAAGCAATTGTATTAAGTCAATTATGCATACTGTTTCACTGTAGGCAGACTTTATAGGATTAATCTGACTACACTACAGACAACTACAACTAAGTCCTACACTTACTGACAAAAAAATTTTTATCTACTTATTTACTCTTCATATTAAGTTTGAGTAAAATACTTGGGGATTTTCTTCTTTAACACTTACATTCTCTTGAAAAAGCTCAGGGTGCATTCCTCGTACAAAATGTAGAGCAAACATTAGCTGATCAGCCTGAAATAAAAGCAGTAAAATGTATTTATATACTCAGGAAAAGTCCTATTTCTGGTTCTTTTTTATAAGTAACATTTCTTTTAAAAAACACCTCCAATTCCATAGTAATGACTTAGTGACATATATCCTAATACAAAATTTCTACATCCCTTTGCAAATTAGAGACAAAAACTAACTCAAAGTGGGCTGTGGACTGGAGGGTAAAGAGGTCCCAACTAGGAATTAGAATCAAGTTTTGCAAGGCACTGAAGTTCTCATTTTATTGATAAATATGAACATCATACAACATTGAGAACAAACCACACCATTTAACTTTTTCATCTTCTCAGACAAGGTCTGCAAGCAAATCCATATCATAACTGCCTATAAGAATGCTCCCTGGATGATCTAGTATCCAAAAATTTGAACAAGAATTCTTTAGAAGAACACTAAGTAGCCTAGACCAAACCAGCTTTGAAACAAATTTAAGCAAATTAAACAAATTTGAACATTTGAACATTTAAACAAATTAAAGAGGAAAGATGGGCCAGTTCAAGTGCTCAGGTAAATTTCTTGGCACCACTTCATTCAGCAGCATTCATGAAGCCTATGTACACATAAATAATAACCACAGACAGACAAAATCCTTCTTTTTGATTCCAACATGCTTCAAAGGGTATCAACTCATATCAACTATACTCTTTATGAAGACATTAGTAAAGCCTCAAGGTCACAGCAGTCTTTTAAAATTTTCATGGACAAAATGAAGAAATAGCAGTGAATTGTAGATGGTGTGAAGAGTTTATTTCTTCTCCCCATTATTAGAACACAATAGTAAACTGGAGGGACCATTAGTTTGAAGCTGCACAGTTTCAGTAAACACATTTTCAGTATTTTCTAAACTCCAGTCTGATTACACTTAAAATCTTTCCTACTAGAAATCTCTTCTCTGCCTCGCACTTGAACTCTCTACTCTTCTTACATATAAAAATTGCTGCCTTCCATATTCACAAGATATAATGACTTAGTGGTAGGCTTCACATAGTTATGACTTCAAAGACAAACATTAATTATTATGAGACTATTTAATGAGATTCCACTTGGACTTTGATAAATAAAACCCCTTAGAAAGAACTGCTACCCCTATATCCTCAATACAACATTGCTAGAATGGGGGACAGAGGTAGGAGGTGGTGTAAAATTTTCAAGATCTCTCCATTCTCACAGATCAAACCACAGACTTGCATGATTTGTACTGCTCAAACCACATATGCAGATCTACTATGCTTTCTTCAGCCTGGTACTGTGAGACAAACACCTCCTGTTATGACAGTTTCATGTGTAAGTAAAAATTAAAACTAAAAATGAAAGGCTTAGTTTCCCTAGGTTTTCAGTAAGAAAGTAAGAAGTGGAAAGACACCTGACTGAAAGTAAGAAGAAATACACTAAGAACATTTTTTTGAAGAAGAACAAGGAACAGACAGAAACAAAAAAGGTAGCAGGGAGGTAGCAGGATCTTTGGAAAAGGCCATGAAAATAAAAAGGTGAATATCACAATGTAGGACTTTTAGAAACATAGAATCATCTAGGTTGGAAGAGAACTTTAGGATAAACAAGTCCAAACATCAACCTAACAAACCCACTTCTGTTTTCTTAAAAAAAAAAAACAAAATACAAAAACTCCCAAATAATCACACAAAACCTTATATTTAGGAATGCAAGAAATAAGAGCAAACACAAAATGAGTGCTCAGAAAACTGCGATGCCCATGACTGACTCTGAAGCCAGAATGAGGCAGAGAGGTAGAGCTCTGTGGAGAAATGTGCATCAGCAATATTAATTTGGTCATACACTGACTTCAAGTCTTCATTTAGCATGTTAATTATTGATAGTGTAATGTTTTGCATCTATTACACAATACTGCTTATTTGAAGTAGATCAAGTGTCAGCTGCTGAAAGAAAACTTTCAAACACAGTGCACTGTATAAAAGCCAGAAAAATACTAACTTACCTTAAACAAACAACGACAAACGTATTCATACACTGTGTGCTTCAATGTGCCAATAAGCAGCTTGATTCTTTCCTCAGTATTACCTGAATCCTAAAGAAGAAATTTCAGATTTCAAAAGTTCCCATGGAAGTAAAAAACTTTCCACATACTTTGCAAATTTCAGCAAAACGACACAAACAATCTGGACTCTACGTGACACAAGTTCTAAAAACATATTAAATTCATCTACAGCTATCAATGATTAAATGGGAAATTCATGTTGAAGTATTAAGAAATTAATATTTTGGCATTGAATATTTTGACTATGAACATGATCCAACTTTGTGTATAAGAAGAAATACATTGAGAATGAGAGTACATTTCCTTCTCCTAACATTGATATCATTGAAATCTCATCATTGTCACTTGATAAAAAATTGCTTATTAATTGAATTACTATATTTAACACTACTAAACAAGTATGTTGATCTTAAGTGTAGTTAATAAACTTCTGGTCAAATTTGGCCCAACTGAAAGGAACAATGTAGAAAACAGTACGTGTACACTGCCCTTCAAAGCTCACAGATTGAAAAAATAATTCTAACAGGGAAAAGTTTGAAAGATAGGACGAAAGAAGAAAGGGACTGGGGGGTAGGGAGTGTGCTACAGGTAGTATGACTTCTTTTCGACCATGCTGGAATTTGAAGAGATGAGTTTAAGAAGGGCAATTGTGCAACTGATTTGCCTAATACCTTTCCCACGTCTAACAGATTTCGTGGCATGAAAAACTGGATAGAGGAGAAAGAACAAAGAAAGCAAGTAACAAAGGCAAAGCAGAAGTTGAGCTTTAAATAGGTAACATTACAGGCAGGAAAAAAAAATTATGGAGGAGTGTGAGAGCAAGAACAAGAAGTTAAAACATCATGTTGTGGAAAAGAAGTAATAGGAACTTCAAAGAGGGCCAGTTCACATAGTCAGAACTGTGTTCCTAGTAATGACTGGAGCTGAAGGAGAGTTGTAATCACAGATGCCAGAACAAAGGGGAATCCAAAGGAAACATGATGAAAGGTTAGCTTGTTTTTACTTTCTAAGTAAAAACAAAGAGAAATATGAAGAAGTTTGGAGATGCTTAATAAAAAGAAATTGCACTATTACTCAGTGTAGGTATTTTGATCTAAGGAGTGAGCTGACAAGGGATAAATCCATTCTTTCCTTCAATAAGAATATACTGGCCTGAGAATACAGAAGAATAAAAAATACATTTTAAACAGGACAGGCTGCAGGCATGCTTACAGACTGTAAAAAAAGTAGATATAAAGGTATGACCTTCCTTCAGGTAAATGAATCAGGTAGAAATAGAGGATTTTCTTATTCTACCCCTTGTTGATAAAATTAGCTTTATTAGCATTTCAGATCATTAATTTATTTAAATAAAGCCCTCAGTAAACTTATAATCAGCCTTTGTTTTCCTAATTCACCATAGACAAAGAACAAGCCTGAAATCACAGAGTCACTTTGCTTTCAGATGGTAGAGAAATTCTGTGATTTATATACAATATAATTTAGAAGTCCACGTGCCTGTATTCTGAATATCTAAAGCACAACAGGTCAGCATCACTACTTATTATACACTTCATCATCAGTTATTCTAAGCTTTTTTAAAAAAATGTCCAGAGTGACTAATAAATTCTAAGTATCAATCCTCTGCAGCATTAGCAGCTTCAGAAGAAGAGCAAATACCTGCTCGCTCTGCAGAGCCCTTTGGAAAAGCCGCAGGAATGCCGCCAAACTAAAGCGGTACATATTATTAATTTTGGACAAGTCAGAGATAATGAAGTACATCTTGCTAGCACTCTCAGCCAAAGGAAGATAGGCATCCCTCTCCTGTGGAGGAAAGCAACATAGACATGAAAAATCCAGGTGCATTACTGCCACCTACTGATTATTGCATAAATATTTACTCAGCCCACCGAGAAAACATTCCTATGACTCTCACGGATTTAGAAAACAGAATCCTTTCCAAGCCTTCAAACTGAGGGATCAGCACTCCAGACTTCAACACTGTATTCAAATTTCCAAATTGGAAGAAAAAAATGTTTATCAAAAAATCCTTTAAATTATAAAGAACACATTGGAGATTAATCCCTAGGGCACTTAGGTCTTTTCCCACCACAGGATACATCCCAAAATTCAATGGGATATTTTAAACTAAACAAATAGAACACAGAAGAAAACTGCAATCTGTCACAAAAACAGGATGTCAGATGAATAGCATCAGCAATGATCTAAACTTTTCCAATAGCAAGGGGCATATTAAGCAAAAACACCCACATGAACTATAATGTTTGCAATAGTGGACGGCAAAAATAAAAGTCAAAACCCATTACTTGCCAAAATTCCTTCAATTCAAACTGGCAGATTTTAAACTGTGTAAGTACTCAGCATATACAAAACAAAGCCTTTTAATTACTGAAAATACTACATGTACTTGCATATCCCAAATATCATTCACCCAAAAAGAACTAATTTAATATGTTCCTCATCCTATAACCCCATGGATATATGTATCTTCTCTAGATAAAAGATCAATATTTTTAGCAGGAGAAAAACAGTACTTTAAAGATTAAAATATTCTTCTACCTTATCAAGGAAACTCTGAAGTCTGGAAGATTCAGCCAGTGATTCTTGGATGAGTGCACTGCTTGCTTTAGTTTGATTCAAAGATTCAATCAGATCCTTATTTTCTAGTATATTGCCTTGTGATGTGGCAAGTGTCTGGAAAAAAGAAAGTCATCTATGTTACATTTAAAAAAATCCTCTAAAGTAACCATTTTGGAAGCGATCTTTCTGATCTGTATGTATTTTTGAATCATTGAATGCATCTCAAGAGCTCTCGAAAAATGATGGTTACTCCAAAAACTGAGACATTTTTTAAAGAAGTATGGAAAATACAGCTCAAGAACATATTCCAAAATCCAGACTGCCATATTCTGAAACGTATCAGCAGGCTTTTGAGAATGATTTCTATGACTAGAGTCTTAGGCACTAACATTCCCATGGTAAATACAGATTAGGGTATTTCTTTCTTAACTTCTTATTTAACCTGAAGTTGGCTATTTGTAAAAACTTCCTGTACTCACTCATTCATGAATTCATTTTCCTTCAAAAGCATTCCAGTTCTCATAGAATTCTCATCTCCAACTGAGATGAATATCCACATTACAACAATTTAAGTTTCATAATCAAGGATCACTTTAAAATCCTTGGGATTGCCCCCCATTTTTCCTGAGTTCTCCTCATTAAATTAAATGATTAAGAAGTGGGAAAAGCTTGAATAGTTCACTTATATCTAAGGTTTTTTACTAACCTCCAGTAAATACACATCAAGATATTTATTTTGAAAACTGGTTGTTGTCAGTCAAATCAGTTCTGAGCAACCACCTGAAAGACATCATTCTAGAATATTTGGAAGCACAGATTCACCAGTTAGAGTAGTAGAATGCACTTACTTCTCTACCTGAAACAAGTTTAGGAGAAGATCACCTGTTTTTTCAGATAGTCCAGTTCATCCATGAGGAATCATACTGTGAGCTATGAGACAGCACCCATGTCATTCCTCTGAGGCTTTTAGAAGGAAATCAGTAAAGTACTTCACAGAGAATGGAAATGTTGCCTTAAGATTAACTTAAATTTAGGTAGACCTCATCCAACATTGACTTCTTTGATAACGAAGTCCACCTGCCAGTCTCCACTGAGCCTTAGGTTTCTTTCTTCAGGGTCAAAGAGTATCCTGATTTCAGGATAATTTGCTAACAAGAATTCCAAAATTCAAATCAACCTTGCTACTACTACTCCGACGCTTTTTGTTGCAGATATCTTAGGCATCAATTTCTTTAAGTTTTGTACTCGGTAATTCAGATCAGATAAATGAATAGGATTTTTGGGTTCCAAGATCCCATAAAAAGTATGTTACAAAGTGAAATTTGCTTTCTTGTATCTCTGAACCCTCAGCTTCTGGTAGACAATAAGGTGTTAAAATGGTCAAATCTGGATATGGAATTTTATTGGAGAGCAAGTTTCCCTCTTCCTGTAAAAGAAATCTGCCCCATCAGAGTTTTAAGAAAGGGCTGACCTTAGTATTTGAGAATTAATAGGGAGTTCAATAGGGACAGTGAATTTGTGGAAATTCAAATCACACAAAATAATTATGTACAAAATTCTAAAACGGAGCTATTAATCATAGAATTATGACTGGATGGGACCATCTAGTTCCAACTCCCCTACCATGGGCAGGGATGACCCTCACTACATAAGGTTGCTCAAAGCTTCATCTAAACTGGCCTTGAGAGGAGGCATCTCCAAGTTCTCTGGGGAACCTGTTCCCAGAGGTTCCCAGAGGAACTGATGCCTTACCACCCTCCCAGCAGAGAATTTCCTTGTAATATCTAAACTAAACCCACCCTCTTTAAAAGCCATTCCTCCCTTGGCATGTCACTGCACATCCTTGTAATAAGCCCCTCTCCAGCTTTCTTGTGGGCCAGTCTAATCTGCAAAACTATTATTTTATGCTAATCCATTGCACTCAATGCTGCAAAATTCTGTGACTTAGCTACAGACTGAGGGGTTTAGGGCACCAGGTCAATCTCCCTGCATCTCTGACCTTTCAGAAAGACAGGATTCTAGGATCCATTCTTACAAGCATGAAGTACAATTTCTGTGAAATCCATGGCTAGAAATAATCAAAAAAAAAACCAGTCCTTCCTTGAAAGCTACCTTTTTTTTTATAGAGGTGAACATCTGTTTCTGAGCATAATTACTTTCAATAAAATAAAAAGATGAACAGAAAATTGAGAACTTTAATTTTAAATGCTAGACAGGGAATGTTGACTGTCAAGTATATAACAACTCGTTGCTAATAGGAAACAATTGTAGAGGTTTAAAGTTTTAAATGTCTCTCTCAGCAATCTTTCCATTTTGTAGAGGGATTTTTTTCATTATTTTCACAACACAGGATCATTTCTCAACTTGAGAAAGAATCATTTGATACGATTCACAGGCTTAAAAGTGTGGCTTTTTTAAAAACTCATAATTTCAAAATGAAGTAGTATAATTTTTAATAAAGTTTTCTCTTCTTGGTGTGTTAAAATTACTGAAATTTCTAAACAACTTAAATCAGCCTAAATCTATCTCACCAAATTAATAAATTTATCTATGAAACTGCTAAATGTATTGAGTACTATAGTTTCATAATAGACATACCTTCTTATCTACTCTATTCTTCCAACAGATCCAGGCAAATAATGCCTTTTTTTTCCTAATCAAAAATCCTGACAGCTCATTATTGCAACACTTCCAGCATCTCCATTCAAACACACAATAATGTGATTATCATCTTATTGGACTAACAGATATTAAAGAGGTAAATTTGTTTTACCTCCAAAAGAGAATCCTCAAGTTTAGCTAACTGTATCTTCTTATCTTCTTCCTGTTGTAACAGCTTTGTCTTCTGCTCTTCCAAATCAGGCTTTTCATGCTGAATTGTTAAAGCCAAAAGCTAAAAACAAAGAGATAAAACAAAAAGAAAGTTTTTTGGTTTGTTTTTTTTTGCATTTCCACTTCAAGAGGGGTCAGTTTTCATGGATACATTGCATGATGCCAATTCCATACCTCCAGAGGAAGGAGGAAATCCATATGGTTATCTATGCTTCACATTTTGAATTACAGCTTACTTATCAACATCTTATCTGCATCTCATTCTAAGCCCCTTGTTAGTGTAGAAAAACTTGTTTCATACCAAATAAGGAGGGGATTTTCTTCCCTTAATTAATCTCTTTCTTTTTTCTGCTTTCTTCCATTTGTATGTTACATTTTGATTCCTAGACTTTATAGATAAAACCTCAACAGCTACTAGCATTTTAAAGGAAATAAAATACACAGTATTTTGGTTTCACTACACTTTTTTCTGTACACAAATGTACTTTGTGTACAGTACTTTGATGATACCAGCACTATTCTCTAAGTAGGACACTGGAGAGCTGTAACAGAAATGTTTCCATGGTACCATAAATGCATCTTGAACAGAAAGCGAAGGCTTAGCAATTAATCTGTTGCAACTGAAGTCAATGAGAACATTTTCATTTTCTCTACTGGACTCACTCCTTGTTTCCAAAGTACATAAAAATTTTACTATTTTACTTGTGAGCTTGAAAATACGTCCATAATCATTAACGCAAACTGCACCGTAGGGCTCATTCCAGGTGCTGGATACAGCTATGCATGTTCACTATACATACACTGGTTTTATTCTAAATGCCTACCTGCCCTCTTAAACCACTTGCTGTTGTGGTAAAGTTTACTTCTGTAACAATAGAAGAAGCATCAGGTGGAATGAAGGGATTTGGGTTCCTTGTTGATAGAAAAAGACGGAACTCTTCATTATAATCTATCATTTTTTCACCTATTTGTACGGCATAACGGGGTCCTGTAAACAACAAGCAGATATTATACTCATTCTGATTGGAACATTCTATAATTATCTGAAAACAATGGTATTTGTGTAATACTTTATGATCAGTGGATCTAAATATATTTTACAATATGTATTTATAAATTGATTGGAAAAAATACAAATTCAAAAAATTTAAAGAACACATCCTAACCTGCATTGTTAAGAGACAGAAAATTAATAACATAGCAATAATATAGAAAATTACCTAGTAAGAATATTTAATACACCTGAGTAGTTTAATTATCCTTACCCGGAACACAAGGCATCAAGGACAAAAATGCATTTGAAGAAAAAGTAATACTAACAAATTTTTGAAACCTTCAGACCATGAATAGGAGACAAAACACCACAGAAGATGACCTTGAGAATCCCACTTATGTGTAAGAATTTTGTCATAATTTAAACATATTCCTTTACCTTTAAATATTGGTCTGTACTCTATACTAGCCATAATTATATAATTATATATTGGCTAATTAAGATGGTTCAATATTTCCTCATCCAAACCCATTACATTTAATAGCTGGTTCTGTTATATTTATTTGTAGAACGTTGATGTTGCTGTATAATCATAATTCTATTAAGATACTATTTTCTACAATAACTGTTAGAGAGCAAGTCAGTGAAACTAAAAATGATGGAATATCTAGACAGCAGAATGAAAGAAAAATATTCAATCAGAAATATCCTATATTGTATTATTATAAATATTTAATATTTAATTTAATCATATTTAATTTAATCACATTAGGAAAGAAGTGATTTAATAAATAACTGATGTCATGGTCTCAGTCTGTTTATACTCCTCATACTTCTCAATATGTCTGTTACAGAATAAAACTACATGTACAGTCCCCTCCACCCCTCTTCCATAACAGGTTTCCATTCCAGCAGGGTTAGAAAAGAATAGACTCAGAAAATTACATGATTAGATTAAGATTTTGCCTCCTGATACTGAAAAACAAGTAAGAACAGAATTATAAGTTGAAAAGTGAAAATTTCCATTCCAGAAAACTTTCCAAGATGGCAAACTTAGGTGCTTCTCTATTTTTAGCACTGGATGCAGATCAGAAATATAAATCTCTTGCTAAAACACTGGTAGAGATGAAAATCACACACCAATTTTCCTTCTATGCCAAAGATCAGAGTAAATTTTAAGACTATGTTATAAAAACGTCAAACGTAAAATGGAAGCTGTACGAAGACGAATTTACTGAGGGATATAGATTCACATTTTTTCTTAACATTTCATTCCAAGTAATGGAGAGATGTACAGTCATCACAAGCAAAATAATGTAGACAGGTCCCTACACCCATATTTTGACAAAAAGAAGGAGTGTATGCTTGCTTATAAAGGGATGGAAAAGATTCAAACAGTGACCCATTCTTCCTTTTCCAACAACAGCTCTTCAGTTTGGACCTGCACAGACCTGGCATTAACATAGCTCATTAAAAAGCAAAAGAGGACATCTGAGTGTTATGAGCAATTTTCCTGAACAAACTATTATATTTGAATTTAATCTGCTTTCTCCACAGTTCTGCAGCCACAGTCATCTTTCATACCGTATCTCATTACCTCTCCAAAATTCAGCAGAAGTTAGAGGGGCAAAAAAAAATTGTTACAGTGTTCTACCTAACCCTCCATAGATCCCTCAAATCACTACTTTGGTTCCATTCTTTTAATGAGAATAAACAAGCAGGTGCATCTGTAATGGAAGACTGATTTAAAATAACACTTTCTTTTCCCTAAACAGACCTTTCTTATATTGGTGATAAATGTATATATGAATCCTATGGTATTTGCATTTATTTTTAACATGTACTTACATTTGAAGAATTACTGCTAGCTCACACATCATTAGATCTCAGTAGTAGATGAAATGACAGCAAAAAAATAGTCTTGAGCTATTTTTAGTACCCAAAGTTCATACAGTAAATTACATGGCACATGCTGAGGAATGACCACTTGAGGCAGAAATACAATTACAAAGGATAATACAAATCTATTTTAGTTACTGTAATTTAGAAAGTACTTAAAACACACATTGCTGTTTTAATTCACTAAGTTCTCTTGATATAATTTCAAAATATGTAACATAATTCAACAAAATTTATGCTGAGATACTTGCATAATTACAATTTATTTTTGCCAAACTCTCATCATAATTTTTCATATTAAAAAAAATTTATTTAAAGCACCTAAGTCCAAAGCAGTCATACAAGCAGTTAGGTAGAACACATTATCTGTCCAAAACAGATATTATATTGCAAAACCTAAACATTGTGATTTTTCACTTTTCTTGCATTGGTTAAGGAACTCCTTTCACGGAATTCCACCATTTTACTGATCTCTATGACCCTTCCCATTCCAAGGGCACATCAGAAGACCTGTGTTGTCTTCTTTAGGTTCAGAGAAATCCAAGAGAAGCAGGAACATCAACATTCTAAACCTTTGATTTCTAACTGCACTAACAGTTGTGTAACTTCTGGTTTATTTAAGGCCTAAGTTTCCAATTAAAACTATGTATTTGAAATCATCACTGGAAATCAACTTAAAATTTAAATTTTTAGGAGTCTATAAAAACATATTTTTATAACTTCAATTTAATACTTTTAATTTACTTTTAAATAACTTTCAATTTAGTGCTTTCCTGTATTTTTTCACTTACTAAATAAAAACACATCTCCAACTTCACGCACTGAAGGGTTAGTAGCAGGTTAATAATACAAAGGAAAAAAACTACACAGTATTAACGTCTTCAGAAAAATCAAGTTTTATATAAATAGATCTAAACTACAAAAGTTTTGAGCAAGCATATGCAAAGATCTTGGTGATTTACCTTGAGCAGTAAGATCGTTCCTTAGCAATGGGTAAAGCACAGGTTCCACTCCATCCATTTCCTGTATAATAAGTGTCTTCCCAAATCTCACTGCCAGCTCAAGAGCAGTTAGGAAGTTGCTGTCCTGGATAAACAGAAACACATTCCTTGATTCACGCTTTTTTAAAAAATGCAAAGACTTCAGAATGAGTAGGAAGGCATTACACCAAATAATCCAAATCTAAAAATCAGTAGTATAGATGAAAAATCCTTTAGAGGCATATGGTATTTCAGGGTTTAGCCACAAATGTTTAGTTTAAATCAACTTGATCTACTGATCAAGAAAACCTATTTAACATGCCTAGATCTTCCAGTGCTGCAACAGAAGAGAGCAGGTTTACTGTCATGTTTGCCAGGTGCACCTGGAAGTCCTGGCCATGTCTCTTATCTCAGATATTAATATGTAGCTATGTCTCAAAACTGAATCAAGCACAGGATTCACATTATTAAGAGGTCTAAAGGCAGTCTTTTGTACACAGGTGTTTAAACATGCATGTGGTGCTTATGATCCCATTAGTCAATAGAGATCCTGGACAATTTAGGCAACAGAGGCTGAAAGGTAATCAGGACAATCAGCTAGCAGGACAAACTATCAATTACCCAAAGATATGTTATCTACTGCCATCAGAGAGTATCTACAAGGGTTCCACAGAGCCAGCAGGGATCTGTGGAAGACTTAAATGCTGTTGAAGCAATATTTTGAGGCCAGGTGGGGTTCAATAAGGGACTTCTCAATAGCACCAGATGCCTGCCTGCGTGTGTGCAACTGAGCTGCACCTCACTACTCAGGGAAACAGTTACAGGTACACAATGAATTTCAGGTACCCTAATCTGCAACTGAAATCAAATTTACTCTTTCCAATGTAGATAATACATCACAACAATCACAGGGAATTAAGTGTATATATACTCCTGAAATCCAGTGAACTGCAACCAAGTATCCAAAGGATCTCTCTACTTGAAAATCCTTTCTATCTTCCTCTCATCAGGGAATATGACATTCTCAGAGAGTAGGACAAGGAGGCAAACTTGTAGAAATAGTACCAGATGTTGACCCTCCAATTTTAAATAACCTAGAACTCTGTGGGGAATTGTATGCTTCACACAATATAAACTGATTTTTGTTGATTTCTATCACAAACTTTTAAACACTACTTTGTAAAATCTGGAATAGAGAAAGCTCAAACAGAAAAGACCAAGAGTAAATACTGCACCTGTTGGTTGATAACTTCCAAACGTGATTCCTTCAAATGTGTCTTCAGCCATTCAGTAGCCCGGAAAGAAGGGTCTATCAAAAATGGGCACACTTTACTCTAGGGAAAAAAATACAAATATATTTATTAAAATTTATTTCAAGAATAAAATTGATTTTTCTTTTATTTCCCCAAACTAATGGAATATGTATTTTCAAATATTTTTTAATTAACAAACTGTTTAGAGAAACAATAACAGACTAGAAAATTTATGTCTTTCATTTTATCTCTTCTTTAAAAAAACAAGGAGACCACCCAAATCCAAAATTCTCAGATCTTTGTCCTGCTGAAGTTAGGCAGTTCTTCACCTTCTCTTAAAAACAGGAGTCTCTATTCAATGAGTATAATCTACAGCTTTTATTATTCACAGCTGCTTTTAAACTTAGAAGAATTATTAATTTTCCTTTTTCTTCCTCTGGTGGGAAAAGGTACAATACTTCTGGGTTTGGACCTCAATGCAGTTTAGAAATAATCATGAATACAAGTATTTTGCAGGCACAAAGCTACACTCAACTCAGTCCAGTACATCCATGTCTCTCTTGTGCTGTGGATCACACAACTGGATCCAGGTGTGGCCTCACCAGTGCTGAGTGAAGGGGAGGGATCACCTCCCTCACCTGCTGCCAATACTTTGTCTAAAGCTGTCCAGGATACCATTGGCCTTCTCCTTGGCAAGGGCCCATAACTGTCTCATGGGCTACCTGGTGTCTACCAGGACCACCAGGTCCTTTTCTGCAAATCGGCTTTGCAACTGGTTGGTCCTCAAAACATGTTGGTACATGGGGTTGTTACTGTCCAGGTGCAGGACTGTGTAATTCCCCTTCCTGAACTTCATGAGGTTCCTGTCAGCTCATTTCTCCAGTCTATCAAGGACCCTCTAGGTCTCAGTCTTACCCTCTTGTTTATCAAAGACTCAGTCATAGAGTGGCTTGGGTTGGAAAGCCCCTCAAATATCACCTAGTTCCAACACCCCTGCTAAGGACAGCGATGCTACTCACTAGATAAGGTTGCCCATGGTTCCAATGCAACCTGACTTTGAGCACTTCCAGCGATGGAGCATCCACAGCTTCTCTGGACAACCTGTGCCACTGCCTCACTACACTCTTAAGTGAAGAAATTTTTTCTTAACATCGAATCTAAATCTCTCCTCATTTAGTTTATAACCATTCCTCCTTCTCCTCTTATTATCTGCACTTGAAAAGACTTGTTCTCCCTCTCTCCTCTAAGTCCTATATAAGTACTGAAAGGCTGCAGTGAGGTGTCCCCAGAACCTTCTCTTCTCCAGGCTGTAAAACCCCAGCTCTCTCAGCCTGTCCTCATAGCAGACATGCTCCAGCCATCAGGCCATCTTGGTGCATCAGCTATGTCTCCCAGTTTTGTGTCAGCAAACTTGCTGAAGGTTCAAACATGTATTTTCAACAATTCTGTGGTTCAGTCTGATAGAAAAGCATTTCCAACTTTGGGGCTTGTTTTAGATTGAGTTCCAGTATTCCAAACTAAGTAGCTACACAGATCTCAAACTGAAAGACAGGGGAACATGATGAGTATTCAAGCATCAAAAGATGATCAGCACAAATGGCTGAGAACTGTACTGTAGATCACACCGGCAAAATATCATGTCAAATTTCATCTTTATGAGGATGTACACAAGGAAAATTATTTTACTTGATTGAGTGTTTCAAAAACCTCTTTACACATGGTGTGATTTTTAAGAGCTCAATCTATTCAACTAATGAAAAAGATCAAAATAAGGTTTTATTGTAGCATATAAGTAGCTTTAATGGTACAAGACAGTGTTTTTTGAAAAGCTTTTTAATCAAATTGAAAAAAGAATACACAGATCTTCTAAAAGGATGATAAAGCAAGATAAATTCAAACTGGAGAAAAATTGGTAACTAATTTGAATCATAAATCATCTAAGCAAATCACCTGTAGTAAATGCAGATTCTCCTCATGCCATTAAATATTTACTTGTTAGTAGATCTAATAAAGGACTAGAATATTACATACCTAAACATGTATTATGTATTATATATATCTATATATATGATAAAACTGGATATTTTCCTTTCCTCAAGTATTATTAGACAGATATATATATATATATATAGGTCTCAAAAGGTATCTGCACATAGCCTCTTCCTTTTTCTGAGAAAAAAAGCAATAGAAATTATATGCCAAAGTGAACATATATAGGACATAATCTTCCACTGGTTGTATTCGTGTTAATGACTATTTACACTTTAAACCTGAATAGACTGATATGGAATAAAATAGTGGCAGCAAAACTGAAAACATCTATTTTCTTTAACATATTTTTTCCTTTTGCTACAAAATATCCATTGTTACATAGGCACTTATTTCTGTACGCGTGTGTGCTCTGTGATGCCGAAAAAAACCCACAAATTAAACAGTTCAAGTTGCCACGTTACCAAAATTTGTAAAAATTTAAATCCTTCCAAGACAAGACAAAAAAGCAAATTTACCTGCAAGATGACAAGAGCATTTTCTATTGAAAGGTCATCTGAAGGCAAACCTTCACTTTTCCAAACTAACTCCTCACTTTCTGTACAGAGGAACCGTCGTAAATCAAACTCTGAAAAATGAAAGTGTAAGTTTCTGTCATCATTTACAGTCTACATAGTTTAAAAGCATTTACCAGTCTACATAGAACAGAGACTTTGTCTATTAATTGAGTGCAAGTCTGTAGACTCGCCTTTAATCTATTATTTTATTGCTTTTATTTAACTTATTATTAATAAGTAGCAGATGTCATAGAAATATTTTATAGTTCTGCTAACACACAGATAAAAACGATTACTGAAAAAGCAGAAGCATTCAGAATGCACTGGCAAATTTACAACAGTTAATGTGAACACATTCATTTTTGTAAACTTTTCTTTTTAAGAAAGGACTATAAAGATACAATTATTTATAAATATTTATAATCTTAATAATTTCATAGAATGATTCTAAGAAATTGTCTGTCAGTATCTAGAAATATTTCTGGAGTAAGAAAAGTCTCTTCTCATTTGGGAGTACAAAGACAACTGAGACAATTCACTCATTTCTCACTTCCTCAATCAAGCTTAATTACTTGTATGCAGACACTGACAAACACACACAAAAATTACTTTCAAGGCCGGCTGATTTGGTCCATTCATCCAAGCTGTTTTTCCTCTGATCCTCCGGAGCAGCAGAAAGATATGTAATAAATGCAGCTGCTAACTGAGCTCTTTTAGGCAGTGTTGCCAGGTCATCTGTTATCTCTGACACCTTCAAAAAAAGTACAGAAAGTATAGTTGTTTTGCAAACAAGAACTGCATTAATACGGCTCAGTTACTAAATTAATTAATACGTCATCAGTTACTAAAATGTCAGAATTAAGTTTGCCTGCCATTGGTAATATAGTTGTGAGAGTTTCTCTTCTTGCATTTCAGGTATCTATACCTAGCTAAGACACATGGAAGTATGGGAAAAAATTCCTTTCAGCTCTGGACTAGAGCATGCACAGGTATTTCTGAGAATGTAGCTGATAAAAATCCACTGATTTGATGAACAGTTCAACTTATAAGCCAATGGATAAATAGTATTATAGTAAGAAAGATAAGAAATATGTGATACTAGTCACAGGTTGTAAGTATAACTTACAATATGTATACAGATAATAAATACTATATGCAACTTTTATACTTACTGTTACTGCACACTTAGATGATAAAAATAAATTTATCATATATCTTCAAATAATTTATCTGCACTAAATCAACTCTGTTTTGAAATGTTCCAGTATTTTGAAGAAAAAAAAACAGTGTATCAACATCATATGTGACTGCCATAATTGGTTTCAAAGTCCTGTCACTTTCACTTTAATCAAATTGACATTAAAAATAATGCTGATACACAAAATAAAGGCAACTTTTTATTGGTTCTTCCTCACTTTAAAGGGAGAAAAATACTGCTCTTCATTATGGGATGAGTTCCTAATTAATCTATTTGCCAGTTTAGTCTACAGGATACCATTAACAGGTAGTCTGACTTTTCTAACGTACCAAGATGAAAAACTGTGAGGAATCACTTTTAGAAGCATTCAAACGCCAGGGTTCAAATATACCCAATCCTTACTATAGCAAGTAGCTATATAAAGCTACTTTCAGAGGAAAATCTTCCCAATTTTTCCAGTATGGTGGTCAAGCTACAAGAAGGATTCATCTAACTTTAACTTTGGCTCTCCAAAATGCAGGCATTTAGTCTAATTGCTGAGGCTTTTTTCGGTATCAGTGGAGACACAGAATTATGTATCTCTGCATTAAGATTTCTTCTGAATTATTATCTTCTGACCCATGAAAGTTACTTAAGGGCTTTCTGGAGGTGACAGCTATTTTCAGCTTATATGTATCTTCAGTTTTTCCTTTTTTTTTCGGACTGTAGAAGGGTCTGTGTCTCCAAGACCTGTCAGTTTCTCTCAAATATACCATTTGAGCAAGTAAGACATGCTTACCTTCCCTACTTCAGCAGCAGAAAAGTTTCAAGCATTAAAGTGAAGACTTCAAAAGCAAAACAACATTTTTGGTATACCTATATGCACATTTGCAACACAAATGCCATGAAGGTGATACATTTTAAGACTATAATTGTATAAAATCTGTCCTTTTGGCTCTATCTCACGTTGGAGAGTCCAACTGCTGACATGTTTAGCCATCATAACAATTACATTCTTGGGATTGAAAACCAGCACAGAATTTTGTATGTTTTCTATGAAATACTGGGGGATTTTTACCCATTTGGTAGCACAGTTATAAGTATGATGAAGCAAAAAGAAGTTTCAGAAAAAATTAAAGCTTTTTTTCCTATTGAGAAATCAAAAAATGTGCACTGGGAGACATGCAGAAATGGCAGTAACTCACATTTTCCAAGCAGTGTAAAACTGTATTTTCAACCTATCAGCTATAAGATGTACTTTTGAAAATTTTCACTAACCTGAGTGCTCCATCTTTTGTGCTCCCTATCAAGTTGATTTATCAGCACCTCTGCAGCTTTCAACGTTTTCTGAGCTTTACTTAGTTCTGCTTCAAGTTTTGTTGCTTCTGTTGTTCTATTCTGGAACCTGTAAAACAAATACTCTTTGTAATTGCCATCATGAACTACTAAACTTACCAACAGTTATTTTCAAAGAATTTTAACTGATTGAATTTGTCATGAACTCCTGGCTTATTGTCATCAAAGAACACAACTGCAGTAGTTCTTTTTTTTATACCTTCTGCTTCTAATTGGTATGTGGGCTTGTTGGACTTTTAGCTAACAAAATCTAGATGGATGCACAGGTGAGATTTAAAAATGGATTTGAAATACAGACTGTCTGAAAATCATTCCTTCTTCTACTTAAACAGCCTGGCAATTTTAGTGATTATGTAAAGCTTTGTTCTGCATGTAGTCAGGACAACAGCAGGCTGAATGCCATACCACACATTTGTAACTATTTGGTAAATTTTATCTATCAAATGTTTAAAAAATAATATTAATAATTCACATGGATGACTCCAGTTTAATTCACAGTAGCCTATTTTGTAATCTAATATGAAGTAAGAACATGCCCAAAAAACAGGCATGGTTTAGGTATTATTTCACACTGTTCAGTATCTATTTCGTTTGATTAATATATAAAATAATGAATACATTTAATTCACCTATTCAAAATAATATATTTATATATTACTTTATAAATATATAATATATAATGATAATATATAATATTTAACTCTAATATATAGTATTTAATTAATCTAACAAATCACTGTATAGTTGATTTACAATAATTCAATAATTTAGTTTTTTTCTTTGCAGACCATAAAACATCACTTTTAGTAATATGTACATATGTCAGATTCCAAAGTATCTCCTATACTAAGTACATAATAAAAACATCAAACTGAAAAACTTGGATTAAACAGAATCTGGACAAAGTATAAATGCTTACCAGATCTATTTTTATGCCTCTGTGAGTCATGTAATTGATGAGAGGATAAGAAAAAAGGAGACAGCTAACTAGCTAACTGTCAGAAAAGTAGGCCATCCTAAAAGAAATACTGCCTCTCTTCAAGCTGTGATCAGTAGAAGTTTTGTATAGGAATGTTTCCAAAGTCCTAAGGAGTCATTGAATTCCTCTGGGATTCAGAAGGTGATAAACACACTGTTTCCCTTTGACATCTACAATGCCTCCAATAAAGGCTACCAACACAGTCAGAAGTGAGAAGCAGGTACTTTTAAGGAGCATTTATTTCATCTCATCAAGGAGATGAATTGTGATCTAACAATATTTATCTCCACTGAGAGTACAGATCGCCAAAGCATCACTAATTCTGATGTAAATATCTTGCAGGACAGGAAGTTAGATTTCCTTAGATACAATTCATTATTTATACTGTAAAATCATCCATGGTTTTTATTTATATCTTGAAATAAACACATCCAACTTACTTGTCTTTCAGTTCCAATACTTTCTGACCAACAGAGTTCAGAAGATCCTCTAACTTCTGTTTTCTGTCTTCAGTTTTCTTGAGATTACTATAAAAATGTAATATTTATTTTAAGACTATGGAACCAAGGGAAAAAAAGAGTAAATATAACAGGAAAGTAATTTGCATAAAGATAGTTCAAAGATGTTCTTCATTGTGTTTTATATTGAAATATATATTTTCACATGTAAAAGCTTCTCATCACATAGTTTTTAAAATGGAAACCAAACGCCCCATTCCTAAAAATCAGAACAAATTCTTCTCATACAGAATTTTAAGACCTGGAAAAACAATCAGTACAGATTCCTCAGGTTATGTATGGTAAGAGGACTATGTCTTACCTTTCTAATCCTAAGGAGAAACTGATAACACTCAGTACATGACTGAAAAAGAGGAACTGTATACCTCATAAAATAGCATGGGTTTCACTAAGAGAATACATTTTAAGCATACCTGTGATGCTCATTTCTCCTTGAAAGTATTCAGCTGAGACAGGTAACTCATGATTGTACAAAAGACATCCAAGGCGTAGCTTCCAGGAAAAAGAATCTATTGCACAGTTACTTCTTCTGTCTCAGGATGTATGTTTTATTGCCTCTGGATGAGGTTATCTTTTATCTTTTGTTTTTAATAAACCTCAATTCACACAGAATCGCAGAATGGTTAGGGTCGGAAATTACCTCTGGAGATCATCTAGTCCAACCCCCTGCTAAAGCAGGATCATGTCTAGGCACAATTTTAATATCAGAGGAGGAGACTCCACAACCTCTCTGGCACCTTGTTCCAGCACTCTGTCACCCTCAAGTAAAGAAGCCTTTCCTCATACTCAAATTCCTCTTTGGCAGCTTCAGTTTCACCCACCACCATTGGAATTAAAACCACTGATTTTGTAATAGGGTCTAACTTACGCTTCCAAGCCAGCCTTTTCTTTTTCCAAAGGCTGAATTCGTTCTAAGACATGGGAATACTGGATGTTGGCATTCACCCAAGCTGCTAATGGAGCAGCTGCAGCACTGGCTCGTTTAGCATTCTGAAAAATTCAGTACAAGTAAAGTTGTTATAACAAAGTCCTTGAAGTATAATATAAAATAGATAAATACAGGATAAGTAATAGCAACAGATTTTCTAGTTACCAACTTAAATATGCTAATAAGCCAAATCTTTAAATGAACTAATCTTTTAAATTGTTGCTAAGATTACATTGAAGGCCATCAATTCATGTAAAAAACCACAGTGGGTATTTTTACAACTATGAAGCTAAACTGAAATTAACAACTTTTAAATCAATGAATGATTTATTAGACTCTTTCTGGTACAAGGATGCCAAAGGAGCCAGTTAGAATTCCTTGGTCTGAGTTTTACTTTATAGCAGTAAGAAAATCTTTGAGTACTCAATTCTATAATGACTTCTTACCCCACTCCATCACACTCACCAACCAAATTTTTACTTTAGGAGGCAGTATGGAACAGAGTAATCTCTGCTACACCTTCATCTGTTTATACTGACAAAATCTGCAAGCAGAATTCATCACTTTTTCTCTAACTGAAGTTCATCCTAAAAATTTTGCTGGCAGACCAGGCAATTATGTATTTTCTTTTGGTCTTTTTTTGGTCTTGTTTTCATTTTATGTAATGCAATCAGGAATTACCTTTGGATCAAAAGATGCTCTGTTTTTAGAAAGAAGCTCTTCAACACTTGCTCGTATTTCTTTTGGAATGTTACGGGCATCAAATGATCCTATGTCCTCCCTTACACTTCTTTTGGCCAAGAAACTGTGAAAATAATTAAATAAATAAGTAAAGAAGAAACAAATGTTAAAAAGGTTATTTCCATATGAAGCTGAGGAATTCTGAGCACAAGATTCCTGAATACAACAGAGAGTAGTTCATATTGTAAATAAATGTTTTATTTTAAAGGTTAAATACAATTCTCACCTCTTCATGCTCACCCATGATGTATCAAAAATCCCCATGAGGCGCAGAACTCCCTCTAGAATGTCTCTGATTATGTCAGGGGGCATCCGTAGTGACCGGATTTCTAACAAAGCCTCTGGCTTTATATTTCCAACAGCCAATTTAGCTTCACTAACCAATGGCTTAAAACATGAATGAAAACACATAAAAAAGAAAGATAAGGATATGAGAAACCTGAACATTTCCCATTCCAGTTTTCACACAATTTCTTGTTCTTTTTAGATACATTATTACCTAAGAAACTAACATTGATGCAGATTCATGTTTACAAGTTACTAAAAAATTGCCATGTATTTACTAAGTGATAATAAGTACACTTCCATATAAAACAGTATAATATAATCTTGACATTGTGATACAGGTGTCTTTTAATAATGATGCTAACTACTATTTATAGGCATGACAAGGGATCTCTTTGTAAACATCCATAGAGGTACAGGCCACAAGAGCTTTCTATTTCCAGTAGCTAAACAAATCTTTCACCCTTATCAACAAAGCAAAAAAATGGTGAGGAAACAAAGTTACAAATTTTCATTAAAGACTGTGCACACCTTGCACAAACTTCATATTTATCAAAGACCACAGGATGGGTCTAATCCTGTAGTTCTATGTCTCTTTCAATACAAGGATATAATTCCTTGGTGCCTATGATATTTAAAAGGAAAAAAATTAAGTTCTTGTACTCTTCTCTTAGTCTTTAGTATAAATTTTAAATGCATAGTATAAAAACACAGACTAATAGCAATGAGTGAACACACATACCTCCCAAAAAAACTGATGCTCAACAGCTGTAAAATCTCTTGACCGAGCAATTTGCGGTAGCATCATTAGGATATACACTTTTCAGGATTTAGTAATAACTGTAAATTATCTCCCACTAAACTATGTCCGTTCAGCTGATCATACAAAGCCCTATATCACCAGCTTGATCAAAGCAATGTAGTTGGTTTATATTAAATATGAGTAATTGAAAAATATTATATAAAATCAGAACGCATCTGGAGAGCATGGCAGCATAGAAACAGCAGGTGAAGGAAAGATTTGGCTTGCCTCTCTTTCTGTAATTACTATCTAACAGAACACAAATGCCAGAACGACAATCTCTATTTGCCACATGGTATAATGTTTTCTAATGCATAAAAGTTTTAGTATCAAAATAATTTAGAGTAAAATTTAAGAATTGCAGGGATAAATTCTGCAAAACTATTTTGCACAGCGGGACATAAGTAAGATAAAATCAGACTGCAAAATATTACTTTTCCTTATCAGCTCTTACCTGAACCTCTTTCAGTTCATCTTCAATTTTTCTTTTTCTTTGTTCTATTTCTGCAGCCTCTTCTGCTATTCGGTGTTTTATTTTTTCCATTTCCGCTTTTTGCTCACTAGCACTCTGTAAAAAAAAAATCCTTTAGCTTGTGGATTTACACCGACTTTATTCCTTTAGGTCTCTTATTTCTTTTAGTCATCATTATAATAATTTGCACAATACCAATTACAATAGAATAGCTGAGTGTATTTGACATTAGGCAGGCTGGCTATGTAAATAAACTATACGGAATAAGCATAATTTGCTTTTACAGTGTGTCCTTCCCTTTCTTTACCACAGACCAGATCTGTACCTCTATCTGTGAGGCTCATTATGACTTTTTTCCCCTTCCTTCTGATTTTCCATTCCTATGTCAGCCTTCCTCTAAAAGCATAAGGCTGACAGCCTCTGTAACATTCTTACCACATTTGAAAGTACTACTTTCCTTTCACTGTCTTCATCCTGATCCCATTTCATTTTCAATTTCTTTCACAACACCATTAAAACACTCTTTTTCTATCATGTTCATAAAAGCACCAGTATTGGAACTACAGATTATTAGCTAGAATTCCTAATCCTGGTAGGGATTCTTTACTTGCAATTTTGTACCAATCTGTCTGTAAGGATAACTGTCTTATGTCATACACTTATATTGTAAATTGTTTAGGTTTACACTTCTTTTTCGGATTTGTACTGTACCTACCGGTGTCTACAGGCAGACAGTAGCTATTAGCCATCTCCAGGAATCCTAAACACTTCAGTACAACAATTAATATCTAGTACATAAAACCACAGTAGAAAGGACCTTAAAAGTCTTTTATTCATTGAGGATAAAAGTATAACATACTCTGATCTAGGCTCAGATCACTTAAAAGATAAAGACAGTGAACCCCCGAGTTTGTTTTTCCAGTATATAACACATTATCATCACCAGCAATTGTCAAGCTGAGTTGAAGCTGTAGCAGAAGGTAACAGATGCATAAAAGCAGAGAAAATCTTAAAATAATAATAATCCTTTGAGCACTTAACCCAAGCTACAGATCAGCATATTATTGAAGATTACATTCAAATCCATAAAACATTAGCTACATAAAACTAGATTAGACATTTCATGCAAACGAACATGTACTGAATGATTGCTCTGAATAAGAAAACCTTAACATTCAGTTGTAGGTCAAAAGCTTTTCTCTGAAAGGAGATTAAAAGAGTCTGTATGTATTAGAGCTCTCTCTGTTATATAAGCTAGATCATTTGAAGTGACATTAAAATGTTAGAGGGCACCTATACTTTATGCTAATCTAAATAATATGACTTCCACTGTAATTTTTCTGATGTCAGTGGGGCCATCGTGTTTCATTGCTTTTGGCCTATCCTTTGATTTTCTCCTATAGTGTAGTATGTGCTATCCACATACCTGTAACTCTACAGGACAACAGCAGATTTAAAACTGAAATCATCAATACACCAAGCCAATCATTATTATTCAAATCCATGTACCATAGACAGATAGAGCCCAAAAATATTAAAAACTGCCTACAGGAAGAGACTTACAAAGAATGGATGTAATGCACCTTTAAAGCACTGTGAAACAAATGGTTTGAAAGACTAGGCATTTATTCTACTGCATATGGAGAATGACTTTGACATCAAACTTCAGACTGACCAGATTAAACAGTAACAAAAAAAAACCCAAAAAACAAAAACAACAGTGTAGTGACATTAGACTCATTACAGTTTATCCTACATTTATAATTCCAGGAAGTATCAATGTAGAGACCTATTGTCTATACAACTATTTTACTTGACTGAGAAAACACTACTAAAGAAAATTACAGGATTTTGAAAAAAAAAAGTCTGCCTCTGAGATGAAGAATAAAAATTCAAAGAGTGATGAATATAGAGATATTATCTAACCTTCTGTGAGGTTAACTTCTGAGAACCAGGCCTCATGAAATACATATTTTCTAACAGTTCACAAATTTCATTCCTGGTATTTGTTACTTAAAATAGTCCTAATACAAAATACTTGTAAGTATTTTGTTGAAATTTCCTATCTGGGATAACCATAAAACCCATCAGCTGGATTTACAAAGTTCTAGGAAAACTTTCAGACAGACTAAACTACAACACTACTCAGGTACAAAACTTACACTGATCTCTTCCTACTCAGCCAGTTCTAACCTGATTTAAATTACATAATCCTCTGTCCTGTTGCAACCTTTATTCAAGCCTCTGGGCTCACACCTTCCTTTAGGTAAACTCTTGTAAATGCATCAGGTTTTGTAACAGTGGAAAAGAAGAGAAAACATAGGCAGTTACAGAGACCAAAGATAGAAAAACAGCTTTTTTTCTTTTTTCCCCCCCAGTTTTGATGTGATTGTATACCCACCTGCATAGATACTGTAATTTCTTGAAGAGCAGCATCAGCTTCATCCTGCTTCGTTTTGAGCAAAATGCTTTGTTCTCCAGCTTTCGTGTTCAGTTGATCTACCAGGGCTTTAGCCTCATTCAGCTTTGAAACACCTGCCTACAAAGGTTTATAAGAAGCAAATATTTAGAACAAATTTGAAGTGAATTTAAATGAACATTTGCTATAAATAATATGGACAAACAAAGAATAATGTAGACTAATCTTTTTTTTTTTAATTATTTTTCACATTTTCTTGATATTATTTAACCTAAAAATTAGATCTGGTAGTTCTAGCTGTGTTGCTCTAAGATCTATTACTACAGCCAGAAGATAAAAAAAATCTCAAAACAATAAAGTTTTAATGAAACAACAACTAGCATATAATATTTTTCCCAGTAATTCAATAGCATTTCAGTTAACTGATATTAACTCAATGTAACTATATCTCCCCTAAAAGCAAATCAATAAAAGTTAAACAGAATGAAATAAAATAGATTATCTGATTTCTACATATTTGAACACTAAAAAAACATATATATAAAATAAAGTTTCAATTATGCTCAAAATTAACTATTTTCTTTATTCACACTTTTTACATTGTTTCCTTAATACTATTTATATAATACCAATATTTCAAGATATATTTGAAAAAAAAATTATCTGGAAGATATTTTAATTGAGGATAAACATCACTAATTTTCCAGTAAATTATTACCTTTACTTAGCAGAGCATTTAACAAGAAACATGCCCAGTCTGATACATTCTCAAGGAAAAGTATTAACAAAAACAAGAAAACCACTTTTCACTCTTTCAGGCACTTGAACAGAAAAGGGCATTAAGATTGATACTATTTCTCTCCTGAAACCAGATCATGAGCATTTGCCAATAGAGGACACACACATCACATTACCAGGCTAGCAGCTACAGCTCATTAATACAAGAGACATTTCCTAATGCAAGAATATATTGAAAAGTCATATGTTAAGGGTTTTAAACACATACCTGCAAGTGGTTCTGCCTTTTTATTAGCTCTCTTCTTTTACTGCTGTAGATGGTACTGTACACACGAAGGAATGTCATATACCTGCTGGGTGTTGCTCCGTACATTTTACATGATTCGTGGATTGCCAAAAATGACTTCAGAAAATCAGAATGACCTGTACAACATCATTTGTTATACAGATAAAATTATACTGAATTTTATCTCACATTAAAATAACTAAGAAAAAGCAAGAGAATATGCTTGCTTTTTGAGATATGAATTAAGAGTATTCAAAACACCACAAAGACTATACTTTTTTATAGTACTCTCATGGAAACAACATGTAAATACATTTGAAATGCCTACTTCTCAGAAGGAAATACATTGAAATTGTTTGATGTCTGGAAAAGCCAGCAAAATTAATTGCAGACTACTGAAGACTAATCATATAAGAAACTACTTCCACAAAAATTGAATTTTAAAGTACTTGGGACTGTTTTAGAAATAAAGCCCATGTGTTTTTGTCTTCTCTCTTATCTCTGATGACAGGCAAACTAAAAGGTTTTTTCTGCCATTCAGTTTATTGAACAGTTTCTCAAAAAAAGCTCAAAGATACTGTAAAATAAACCACATTACCCTACAAAAGAAAAAATTCCTAAAGCATATCTATATATAAATGAATGCCTGTAATAAGTACTGCAG